>NC_071499.1:40000000-40625000 GCF_028408465.1 Anastrepha ludens | reverse complement strand
TGGGCCATTCGCTGCGAATACTGAGCTAGGATGGGTTGTATTTGGGCCAACAATGAACTCCGATCCATCATTGCCATCATGCTTATTCGTTAACTGCCACACTGATCAATCTCTACATAATATGGTTGCTGAATACTTCGAGACGGAAAGCTTTGGGGTTCGAGCTGCACCTATCATGGAGAGTGAAGCTGACGTCCGTGCTCGGGAAATCTTGAAGTCTACTACATGCCGTGTTGAAGGAAGGTACCAGACTGGTCTGCTCTGGAAACGTTCCGACATACAGCTACCTGCCAGCTATTCTATGGCTTTGAAAAGATTAGCGGGTGTTGAAGCAAAAATGAGGCGCGATACAGACTTTGCCGCTGAATATAACCGCATCATAAGTTCTTACGTCATGAAGGACTACGCACGAAAACTGTCGCCAGAAGAAGCCGCTTTAACTTGCAATAGAACATGGTACCTGCCTCATTTTGCCGTGAAGAATCCAAATAAGCCAGGCAAGTTACGCATGGTGTTCGACGCAGCTGCTGAGGTGGACGGTGTGTCCCTTAATTCACAGCTTATGAAGGGTCCGCAAGAGTATCGGTCTTTGCCTGCTATACTATTCCACTTTCGGGAAGGAGCAACGGGCGTGTGTGGGGGCATCAAAGAGATGTTTCACCAAGTGCTGGTTCAACGTGACGACAGATGTGCGCAACGATTTCTTTGGCGCTAAGGTGATACTACCAGACAGCCCGAGGTATATGAGATGCGCGTAATGACCTTTGGAGCAGCATGTTCGCCTTGCGCCGCCAATTATGTGAAGACGATCAATGCGTTGGAGTATTGCAACAAAGTCAAGGGTGCTACCCGAGCCGTGAAATCGATACTGGACTACCATTATGTCGATGACTATGTCGATAGCTTTGACACAGAGGAAGAAGCAGCTGACATAACGAAACAAGTTCGAGCAATACATAAGATGGCCGGTTTCGATCTTTGTAATTTCGCGTCAAACTCGTTGAGAGTGACAGAAGCACTTAGTGGTGACGGGAATATCCGTCAAATAGCAAATAAAGAAGGAGTACTGGTGGACAGAGTCCTCGGTTTGTTTTGGCAGGCATCAACCGACACTTTTGGGTTTAAACTGAGATTCAACAACGTAGATTCCAACGTTTTGGACGGAGGGCGCCGTCCGACGAAGCGAGAACTTCTCAGTGTGGTCATGTCGATCTTCGACCCGCTGGGCTTTCTTAGCAACTTTGTAGTGAGCGCGAAGATCCTCATGCGGGAAGTGTGGAAGAATGACATCCGGTGGGACGAGCCACTGCCAAACAACGTAAACACCGCATGGGAAGGATGGCGTAAACAACTGCCAATGGTCGCCGAATATACCGTCCCTCGATACTATTATCGAAATGGGAAACCTGAAGTTTTGCAGCTCCATGTTTTCGTCGACGCCAGCGAGGATGCCTTTGCCGCGGTAGCCTACTGGAGGTCAACTAATGCCGCCGGTGAGGTTGAAGTCGCATTTATATCTGCAAAAACTAAATGCGCGCCAATGAAGTCATTGACGGTCCCTCGATTGGAGCTTCAGGCAGCTGTATTGGGTACGCGTTTGCTGAATTGCCTACGAGAGGAGCACTCCTTGCACATCGATGACTGCGTCATTTGGAGTGACTCCAAAACAGTGATCCAGTGGCTTCGAAGTGAACATCGACGCTATAAGCCATTTGTGCAGCATCGGATCGCCGAGATATTAGCCACAACTACTACTGCAAACTGGAGATGGCTACCTACCGAGCACAATGTCGCTGATGAGGCTACTCGAGCTAATAACTTTGTCGACTTTAGCTCATCCGCCCGTTGGTCCTGCGGCCCACCATTTTTGTTACGAGAAGAGCAGTATTGGCCGACAGAGAGCTCTACATGCAATCATCATGAGGAAGCTGACAAGGAACTACGTCCTAAATTCGCCCTTGCAATCGTAAGCTGTACGTTTCTAGACTATAACCGATTCTCTACATTCAGTAAACTGGTGAGAACGACAGCATGGGTCCTGCGATTCATTGACGTTTGCCGCCGCCGTAAACCGCCAGACCGAGGATATGGGTTGACTGCCAAAGAAGTTGAGACTGCTAAGCTTTGTTTGTGCCGCCTCGTTCAACGCGGTGAATACGCCGAAGAGTTTCAGCACATCGAAAGCGGTCGCAACCTGCCACGCACCAGTTCGCTCATTCAACTTTCGCCGTATATAGACGAAGATGGTGTTCTTCGGGTACGAGGACGCATAGAAGCTGCCAGCTGGCTCCCAATAAGCGCGAGACGCCCTATCATACTACCGCCAAAGCATTGTTTCTCAAATCTGGTCGCCATGCACTACCACGTCAAAATGCATCATCAAAATCTAGAAGCCACTATTTGTGAGATACGTCGCCTTTATTGGGTACCACGCCTCAGGAGTTTGCTGCGCAGTATAGTCGCCAATTGCGCCATTTGTCGCTTAAGGAAAATCCATGCCGTATCGCCATTGATGGGCCCTCTTCCGATTGATAGACTCACTCCTTATGTCAGGCCATTCAGCTATACGGGCCTTGATTACTTTGGACCGATAACAGTAACTGTTCGCCGCGCCAACGAAAAAAGATGGGTGGCGTTATTTACGTGCCTGACAGTCAGGGCTGTGCATCTGGAGTTGGCTCATGACCTCAGCACTGACTCATGTATAATCGTATTGCGCAACTTTATAAATCGTCGCGGCGTTCCCGTACGTGTGAGGTCCGATAATGGGAAGAACTTCGTCGGTGCTGACATGGAAGCAAAGCGCTTCAGTGAAGTCTTCGATTGCAATCGCCTGCAGGGTGAGCTGTCGCAAAGGGGCGTAGAGTGGATCTTTAACTCGCCTTTCAACCCGGCAGAGGGGGGCGCTTGGGAACGATTGGTGCAGTGCGTCAAGAGGGTACTACGATGCACTTTGAAGGAAACGTCGCCACGGGAGCACACGCTCAACTGCTTCCTAATCGAGGCGGAAAATATTGTGAATTCTCGGCCGTTGACGCACTTGCCCATCTATGTCAACCAGGAGCAGCCGCTGACTCCAAATGACTTCCTTCTCGGTGAAGCCAACACACCGCGAACTCCGATTGCCAGCGAAGTTCTGGAAACCAAATGCTTTCTTCGACAACAGTGGCGTCTTGCTCGACGACTAAGGGACCATTTTTGGAAACGGTGGATAGCGGAATACCTTCCGACATTGACACGCCGGGTTAAGTGGTGCCAAAGAACAAAACCTCTGCAGATAGATGACCTCGTCTTCATATGCGACCCCAATATATCTCGTCGGGACTGGTGTCGAGGCAAGGTGGAACGTTTGTATGCAGGAGCGGATGGTGAGGTCAGACGAGCTGACGTACGCACTTCGAGTGGATTAAAGCGCCGTGCCGTCTCCAAATTGGCAGTTCTGGACGTTGATGATGGTGAATCGGGTTGATTCACGGAGGCGGGAATGTTGGGAACCCCTGATTACTTATAAAAATATTGGGGAACCCTGATCAGTTATAAATTATTTGTTGTACTATACTTTATGTATTTAGTTCCCGCTAATTCTGTATATGCGCGTTTTGTACATATGTATGCGAACAAGGAACAACGAAATAGGAACTCTGCATTGACCGTTACCTATTGTGCTGACATACTAGTTGTGTACAAGCGCGTATATACAGAATTAGCGCTAATTTGTATATGAGTACAGCAGTGTGTCCTTCGTCGAATTTGCCGCTGCGTTAATGACTGGTTCGATTTCAGAAATCAGTCGTTAGCCAGCGGAGGGAGGACACACTGCGAAATAAACGCTACAAGTTAAATTCGCAATTCCCTCCATTTTTTTGTTCACAAACTTTTTTTCACAACCTCTATCGTTTTGGGAGTTTACAAATTGCTCCATTTTAAAAAATTCGTCGTCAGAAAACACAATGTTCGGAAATTTACCGCTTTCAGCCAAGCGTAGCAACTCCTGCACTCTCTTAAGTTGCTGTTGTTGTTGTAACAGCATAAACATTTCCATAAATACAAGTATATATGGGGAATGCTGCTGAAGTGACAGTCCTTGACCGAATATAAATCCGGGTCGTTCCGGTAACGTAGAACCGACTGTCGTGGGAACGCTCTCTTAAGTCTGACTTATTGCTCCTTTGGTATGAAATCATGCGCCTTTTTTCCTTCGCCATATGATTGGCACTTCGTCGGGGATTTCGCTCAAGTCGCTTCTTCACTTTTTCATCCATTTCACGTGACGTTGCAGTCTTTTGATGACCACCTCCATGACGTTTCGCGATGCTACCAGTAACATTGTAACGAGTAATGGTGCGATAAACAAAAACGTTATTTATTTTAAAGTGCTTAAGCTCACGAAGAATCGCTGAATATCGCAATCGCCAAATATATACAATATAATGCGATCACTTTTTTACGTTTGAAATCCATTACTGATTTTCTTTTTTCGCGTTTACTCTCGGCCAAATGTCATGTCATTTAGCCAACTAACATACCGCTGATGCCCGTGCGTCATTGTTACACTGCGAGAGCCGGACCCTGTATACATATATTGCCAAATTAGTTAATAACGAAGAAGTACAAGCATACAACACAAAAGATACCTACAATGTTTTCGATTTGTATTTCTGAAACTGCAGCTGCGGTAATGGGATGCTGTGGTTCAGAAGTGCATCATAATACAGGGTTTGATTGAAAAGTAATGAGTCTTCCCGCGCGGAGCGTCTACCAAGCGATCAATCGAATCGGCTGGTGGAGGAAAATGATCATTGGACCTTCCCCTTCCACCAGAAACCGGTCCCAGTTCGCTGGCAACAGCGGTGCAGTCAACATCGCTCCGCGCGTGAAAGCTGTTTTAAATGTGTGTTAGGATTTTGCAGTGGCGAAAATGCAGCGATCGTTGGAGCAACGTCACTCGATCAAATTTTGCGTAAAGCTAAACAAAACGAGTACCGAAACCATTGGGCTACTCAAGAAGGCTTACGGGGACCAATCTCTGTCCAGTGCCCAGGTAAAACGGTGGCACAAGTCGTTCAAGAAAGGCCGAGAGGACGTCGAAGACGAACAGCGATCTGGAAGGCCTTCGACGACGCAAACAGATGAAGATGTCAACCGGGTTCGTGAATTTTTGAACATTGACCGTCATGCTAGTCTACGTGAGATCAGTGAAGAGTTAAATTTAACTTATTACAATGTGGGGGAAATCGTGACCGGAAAACTTGAAATGCGCAAAGTGTGTGCCAAATTGGTTCCCAAGGTTTTGACTGATGAACAAAAGCAATTGCGTGTGGAAAAAAGTCGGGAAGTATTGAAAAGTGACGAACGGGATATTACTTTAGACAATTGTATCACAGGAGATGAAACCTGGTGCTTTGAGTACGATTCTGAGGGCAAGAGAGAGAGTGCGGAGTGGCACACGACTCCATCGAGGCGATCCAAAAAACTGTGACAGCCGAATTGAACGCGATTCCGGCGGATGAGTTTAAAAAATATTTCCTGCAGTGGAAGGACCGCTACCAGCGGTGTAGCGGTGTATTGACGCTCAAGGGTCCTATTTTGAAAAATATTAGTTGTATAAGCCAAAAGGTTTAATAAAACTGCTTAAAAGAATAAGGCTCATTACTTTTCAATCACACCCTGTATATCATGGCCGATTCCTATTTAATAAATGGCTTCAAATAAACTTTATAAATTTTATCATAAATATATTCACTTACATTCCCCATTTTAATCACCATTTTTATTTGAATTCGGAACTTTGACTCAATTCGCGAATTTTAATTCGTGTTTATTTTTATTTGCGATCAGCTGTTTTTCTCGCTTGCAAATTCTTACAAGTAAAAATTTAACCAGTAAAACCTTGCAACTTCCCCTCCAAATGAGGTGTCATTTTGCGCTCTCACTTTCTCCTGCTTTGCAAATTTTTTGGGTGCATGAACAATAATTTGTAAACAATTTTTATAAAAAAAATCAAAAACAAAATTATACTTTTTTGGATTTTTATGTTTTATTTTTCTTCGAAATACAATACATACATACAGAAGTGTGTGTATGTCTAACTGAATATGTTTTACGAATTAATTACCCACGGCGTTGTGTACGCAAACTCGTTTCGTCCTGCTACAACTTACATAACTAGTTACATATACATATGTAAATACTTTTGAAGTTTCCACCTTAATCTATGCATTCTTTGCTGCATTAATTATGTCCTATTGATTTAATTACAATAGTTTTTATTTAAATTTAAATTTGCGATTAGATATTGAGTTGACATACACGACCAAGCATGCATACGTACGAATATTTCTATGAATGAGTGCGTACGTGTGTGTGTGTGCGTTGGAATATTATGCCAATTCGTGCAAGGTTGGTCACTTAATAGAACTGTTTGTCAGTTTCTATAGGGTGACCGTGGTTATTACTATTTAAATTTGTTATGGTTTTTGTTTTTGGTGTATTATACAATACAATACAATACCCTAACTTTAGTGAGTTGAAATTGTGTTGTCATAAAAATTAGCCAAAGTTATGTTTATTTTTTTCTACATATAATTACGCGCATATTCTATACTTACAGCTAAAGTAAAATCATAATTTATATAAAATGAATATTGTTAATTTATTTAACTTCCTTAATTATTTATAATTTTTTAAGCTTTGAGGGGTAGTACAAAATTTGTTTACTTTTATCATATGCTGATATCTCGTCTTACTTTTCACTGCCACCTGCCTGCCAATTGCACATCACGTAATCACAGAAAGTAATTACTTGAATATTTTATTTTGAACCGATTTGTTAGAACGACACTATGGCTGCTTCAACATATAGTTTTCATATCAATTATAGGCGGGAACTTTCCATACCTGCCCTAATTATATCATTTATATCACGGTGCTATATCGCGCCTTAAGTCCTTTAGTAAGTTTCGCTCGATTGGGACAAAATTGTTTCCGTTAATTAGAAAAATTGTGTCTATTCTGCAGCCATAGTTATTAGCCTACGACACCATTCCATGGAAATTCTTGCTAAAATACGACTCATACATACGAATATGTATGTGTGTCCATTCATACATATTTTACTTTAAAATCCATAGAAATCCAATTCCAGGAAAGCATGTCGCGCCACAGGCAAATTTTGCAAAATTTTTATTGAGTGGCGCCGCGCAATACTGTGTCTTGCCACAGCGCGTGTTGTTGGAGAAAAGAGCCCAGATGCTGCCTAATACTTCTAAAAGCTGTTAGCAAGGACTCACCGTAAATATACTTGCCAACTGCCAGTCTCACAGTTCTCATCTTTATGTTGTTGTTAATACGACGACCACACACAAAGTAAATGCTTTTTTCTATTGTTTTACAGTAGAATATTGTTTGATATATTTCTGTTTTGTAACTTAAATTATACAAAAACAATTGAATATACATATGTATTGTATGTACGTAGTATTGTGGTATGTGATATTGGAAAGTGGGGTACAAAAGTTATTTAACTGTTGCTTGTTGAAAATATGTATTCATATATATAAATATATGTATATACATACATATGCATATGTATTGTATATAGTTTGTAGTAATTACATATAAACTTTTTCAAATTATCTTTAAAATACGAAATTTATAAATCATAAACTAAATTGCATAAGTGTTCTTGATATTTGCTTTTTTCTCTAGAATTAAATGTCTATAGGCTTTCAATGCATACGCCGTATGTTTGCATATTTGCATCTAGATCGAATCTAAATTATTACACGTAATTGGGGGAGTCTCTTAATTAATTACCCCGCTACAAAGACAATTTGTGTGTATGTATTTTATACCCAAATGTAGCGAAGCGTTTCCTCCCTGTTGCTGTTGGCGACTTATAAATTATTGTTATTATATAATGTGTTTTCTTACATATAGATAAGATAAAATTTTTATGAATTATGCTAAAAATTGTTTTAACTCAAATAATGTTTGTTTGCAAATCTGTGTGTATGTGCATGGATGTGTCCTTCCTTGAGGAAAAATCAAAAAAGTAAACACAATTGTATTTTTTCTTTATAAAATTTTCACTAAAACCTAGTTAATTTTCACCATTGTTGCAGTAAAACATGTTTTAGCGCTACATTTTGTTTTGTTTTTTTCTTTTTTCTGCGTTGCCCTTTTGTGGGTTGTAAGTATTTTCATCTATTATTTCTAATTTTGTTCCGTTTCATAAATAGAACCAAATTTCAAAAATGTCTAACGTTAAACGCTCATGCGTGTAATTCAAAGTGTGTGCATATATGTGTGTGCATGATAATAAAGAGAACGTTCTAATGCCATCATTCACGCATTAAATGGCAACCCATTCCTATTTACTTACATATGTAGTATCAAGGTAAACATATGTAATTATGTATGCAAATGTATTGCAAGAATTGTTACGTGTGTATCATATGAAATAACACATGAAATAACTTCATTACTTCTTAAATGTTATACTATAAATAATATGTATATATAGCGGTTCGTACACATACTACGCGTTAGTTTGATGCATATCTAAGTGCCACGAACTACTTCTTCCGACTATACTATCTCATTATGCCGCCGATTTTGATATTATTTCCGCTTCAACTCTTCAATTCGTTCATGCGTTCATCTACGGTGTTAAGTGGTGGGTGGTGGTAGTAGTTCTGCAGCATACTAACTCGGAGCATGCTGCATTTAAACTTCAACTCTCCTCATAGGTTTAAGTCATCCTGGACTTTGAAATAAGTGCTCTTCGACGCTATTTACGTATAATGCATGGGTGTTCACTTAAAAGCGATAGTTTTCGTCAGCCATGTGTATAGCCCACATGAATTTATTCCTTTGAGTTTTATTGAATATCTTCTCGATTGGGACGCCATGCTTTTTGCACCTACAAAAATAAAATAAATACATAAATGCATTCAGATAAAAGTATCCAATATGGATGTAAGCATTTTTTTCTTTGTATGGTATCGTAACGTTACGCTACACTCTACTCACCATGCGACAGTTATACGCGGATCTAGATAGTTAAGCTTTGAAGTGCCCAATGCGATCGTTTTGTTCTCATCCCTATCAGTCTCTTGAAGCTCTAATTTCTTTAGCTGCTCCTTTAATCTTTCCAATTGCTTAGCTTTTTTATCAGCCATAACCCGTTCTTTTACCGAACCGCGTTTAGCGGCTTTCTTAAGATCCTGTAAGGGAAGGAAAAAATGGCTTAATTTCTTTTCACTCACAATATTTAATCATAAATATGGAAAATAACATATCCGTACTTACATGAAATTCAGACTCAGCGTCTTCAATCAGCTCACGCTTCTGGCGTATCTTCTCCTTCAAGTTTTCCATTGATTTTTCGTGTCCCTTCGGTACCGAACGCTGATGGTTACATAATATGGCGACTGCACGATTAGCACGATTATAGGCAAGCAACTTCTCTGCAGGTGACATACTATCTTCAGTAAGTAAATCCAATTGTTTTTGTAACGTAATTGATGCGTTGTAGGTACGGAACACTTTGGCAGTGAGTCCTAAGCAAAACAAAAACAAAATATGTTTAAGAAAAAATTCTCAAAAATTATTTGTTATATTTCAACGAACCTTCCATAAGCTCCTTCAAATGTTCATTGAGAACTTGAGTGTTTAGACGATCGAAAAGGTCATCGCCATCCTTTTTGTTCTCCAAGAAAAGTTCTAGATTTTTGAATACGCGTTTCTCGACTTCAACTTCGTTGTAATAACGAATTGAATCTTTGCCAAGGAAGTCGAACACAACGACATTCTCTTTTCCATTCAAATGCTTTTCCAATTTAACGTGTTCAACGCGAAGTGAACAACAGCCGACGGTATCGGCTTGGTCTTCATCCTTTTCATTACCTGCTCTTAGTGCCAATTTGTCAATGAAATACAATGCAACAGCACGCTGACGCACACGCATCTCCTTTGATTTCCATTCCTCGCGATATGTGGCACGTATTTTATCTATGGATTTTGCTAAACGACGTGCAGTTTCATATTTTACGTGATCCTTTTCGCCCTTCAATTTGGATGATGGATTCAACATAATGTATTTCACCTGGCCTTGCACATTTTCAGTCCATGAAGCCAACCAAGTTACAGTGTTGTCGTGGCGTACCTCCCTCCACCGGTGGCCCTCTGGCGGTGGGGGAATTTTCGATTCCTTTCCACAGTTAATGGAGACATCTTCGGCCTGAATACGTCGTTTAATCATGCCCATTTTTGGATGCTCGCCACGACCACGAAACAGACCTGGTGGTTCCAATTTGAAATTGCCAATCTTTTCCTTGTGGCCATCAATAATACATGTGCCATACTCTTTCACTAATGCTTCATTTTCCAATTTTTTGGCCAGTTTCTCCTCCTTAGTTGCATTCTTACGTTTTTCAGATTCTGCCGTGAAGAATTTAAACATTTCTTCGAAATTACACTTGTTGAAGTCTTTTATAATATCGCGTTCTTTCGATGTCATCGTCTTGCGGAAGTCCTTGAAGAAATTATCGTTGAAAATCTGTTTTGTGCAATAGTCATGGTTTAACATTTTGGCATAGAAAGTGGCTGCCTCTTCAGTTTCAGAAGACAGATCCAACGGTTTGCCATCATAGAAGAAACGAACATTCTTCGGCACACGTTCATAGGGTGGTGCAAAAACTGGTCCCTTGTGCTCTAATGTATTCCACTTAACACCGTCTTCGCGCTTCTCTTCCTCCCACCTGAAAATTTTGTTTTGAATAGTAGCTTTAGTTTTTAAATTCTTCAATGAAAATTTTCGCACAGTTGTCAAATGGAATGGAGGTCTAGTGAATAGGGTTGCTTTCATGCACAACTTCGCTGCACAAACATTCGAAACGTTAAATAGTGAGAGGCGAATCCAGGTGTTTGGCATCTCATTGCTTATGGCGAAAACAACGCGTTGCCCTATCAAAATAAATGCACTCGTTGTCTTCACCATCTGAACGCAGCGATGCTTTCAGCCGCATTACGCAAACCCAACACTGAACAAGGAAAATTTATACTAAGGTAAATGACAGATACATAACCTCAAATATGAGTTGACAATGTGGCACTCACTGAGGTTGCTAAACTAATGTACTTCAAAACATTGCATTGGCTCTAAAACTGTTAGCATTATAAAATTTAACAGCTGTTAGCCTAGTTTATTATTGTAATTTGTAGTTGCATTCTCGCCTCGATAAAGCAGTGACACATGACTTTTAGTGCTTTAACAAAAATACACACTCCCTTTTTTTTTAAAAACACTCACCATCTCCAGACTTCTTCCTCCTCCTCTTTCTTCTTGCGTTTGGTAGGCGAAGCAGCCTCTTGCTTAACTTGCGTTTGTTCGACCTGTATAAAATTACAATACTTATTAATATTATTTTGCTGTATATATTTTTTTGTTATACCTTTTTGGTCTTTTTCTTTTTGGGTTTGGTCTCCCCGTACTCTTCCTCCTCCTCTTCTTTGACGCGTTTCTTTTTATTTTTAGTCTTGCTAGCCGATTCTTTCTTGACCTTCTTCCGTGCCAACAATGGCACATCCTCATCGTCATCTTCCACTTCGGCCTTCATTTTACGCTTCGCCAATGGTATATCCTCTTCATCATCATCATCGTCCTGAACAACTGGTGCCGTTGTTTTAGTAGTTGCTATACGCATAGCCAGCGGGACATCTTCGTCATCGTCTTCACAGTCTGCGTTTCCCTCCTGTTTGTACAAACTATCTTCATCACCACTTGCCTCCTCCTTAACGACAAACGCCGGCTCATCCTCTTTAAATTGCGACATTGAATAGTCACATGAGCTGGCCTGCGAAATATTTACATTTTGTTCTTCCATTTTTATATAGGGTTT
Organism: Anastrepha ludens; assembly: GCF_028408465.1. Classification (NCBI taxonomy): domain Eukaryota; kingdom Metazoa; phylum Arthropoda; class Insecta; order Diptera; family Tephritidae; genus Anastrepha; species Anastrepha ludens. The sequence goes on along the minus strand of NC_071499.1, from coordinate 40,613,097 downwards.
CTCCTCATAACCATCTTTAGCGTGACTATTTTCAAATCCACTATTGGATTCATCCATATAATCATTTCCGACTGGTTCCGGTCGGAGTGCAACAAAATCAGTATTATAACCATTCGATTGCGAATCAGTTAATGGTTGTGAGATGGGTTCTGGTTTAATAAATTCCCCATCGACTAATTTTGGTTTGTCACCGGATGACGATTTCAAAGAACTAGAACTGGAATGTTTGCTTTTCGAAGAAGATGAACTGCGATGACGATCCTTGTCTTTGTCACGCGAGCTGGATGAGGATGATGATTTGTGGTTTCGGTCACGTTCCTTATCTTTATCTTTGCTCGATGAGGAGCAACTACTCTCTTTGCGCTCGCGATCTTTATCTTTTCTATCTTTATCCCTTGAAGAGCTCTTATGATGGCTAGAGCTCGAGGACGATGATGATGATTTGTGTTTATCCTTGTCTTTGTCACGTTCTTTATCTCGATGACTCGAACTTGAACTGGAACTGTGCTTGCCATCGCGTTCTTTATCGCGATGCTTATCCTTGCTGCTGGACGATGAACTGCTATGGTGTTTATCTTTGTCGCTAATGTTGAAAGTTGGAAAATATTAATAATAATAATAATAGTAAGGAAATAGAAAGACTTGTCGAAACAAAAATTTAAAAGAGCTAGGAGTCAACTTACCGACTGCTACTCTTGTGATCCTTTGAACTTGAACTCGAACTTTTATGGTCACGCTCTTTGTCACGATGTTTGTCCTTGCTCGAAGATTTATGCTTACTACTGCCACTACTACTGCTGTGATGGCCGTTACTAACTCCATTCACCTGCACCACCTCAGAGAGCCCATTCTGAGTCTTGATGTCCTAAAAATTAAATATTGTATGTTATGATTATTGGGAGCTATTAGATATTATTGTTTATTCATATTAATTAAGATAGAGACGGGTATTATTTTCTTAATTCACTTTTCCTAAATTATCTCACAAGTGGGATAATTCACAGTGCTAATGGTCATTTATTGTATATGGGCATTATTATATCTTCTCAAAAGCATATTTTAGAGAGTCCAAGCCTGAAGAAGATATTCTATCGCTCCCACGACAGTCGGATTTGCGTAACCGGAACGACTCGAATTTATATCCGGCCAAGGACTGTCACTTTAGCCGCATATAGAATATCTTGTTGTTGTCCATACCCCGTATATGTATGGAGAATGTTTATACTGCTACAACAGCAACAACAAGATATTCTATGTTTAACTAAACCATTTCGAAAACAAGTTTTTTCTAGCATTTGTTTTGATAACAAACATAACAAATTATTACACATGGCCACTGATTCCTATAAATCCTTGTTGTCGTAGGTAGGTAGAAGTGGCAGTCGGTCTCTAAACCAACGCACTTAGACCATTGCCGATCCATTGTGATACCACAAAGCAGTTTACCTGCTACCCCTCGTTAAATCATTTTGTTTTAAGTGCAAACCCATTCAGCTGCCTGATATCGCTAAGGTTATCAGTATCATTTAATAACAAAGAGCCGAAGTATCTAAAATCCTTGTTGTTGCTGTTCGCCAAAACAAGTTGTACCAGCAGTAAAGCTATTTAAAAAAAAACGAAAATGCTTCGACTATTTGAACGTATGCTCTTTTAGAAGAAAATAGTTTAACTTAAACAGAATTAACTAATACATACATCCAAACAAACATGTACATAGCTCTGCATACTTCTATACACATATATTACAAATGAATTATTGGCACATCAGACAGCGCGCACGTTTTCCACACGTCCGTTCAATAGTTTATTCTCTCGCTGCACATTAATGTGACCATTTTTATACTCATTTCAATATCATGCATAAATCAAGCAATGGCAGACAAAAAAAAAACAATTAAACAAAAATACTAGTCGACAATTTGACTGTCTTTAATATTTAATTCTATAACAACTTTAATCTCATATTTGAGCCAACGGTTATAACTTGTCAAAACTTTGGTATACCTAACTTTGATATAACCTAACCCAACTATTGTATTTGCCAACAACAACAACTATAAGAAATACAAAACCCTATGCGGCTTGTTGGCAGCTTATGGCGTATCAATGCAATATGGAATATACTCTTATCTATATGCCGAAATACATATAGACATAAACATATTAGCTAAAAGATTTTTAACAGCTGGTAGTCCGTCTTTCGTTTTCTTCTATTGCTTATCGCTTGCTAACGAAAGTTGTAAGCTATCTACCTGATTGCCCTTTAGAAATATTCATTACAATCTCTTTGTAGGCAACACAATCAACACTAGAGTTTTAGCGATTAGTCGATGCTATTTTATAGGAAATGCCGAGGTGTTGATCTATTGCTAACTTTAAAGAATGTAATCTGACGTAGAAATTTCGTACATATTTTTCACTGGACCGTTCACTTAATATAAGTGAACGTCACCTAGTTCTGAGGCAAATATACGTAAGTGCATAGGTATTACGTATGTATGTACATACATACATATATACATACACATATGATCATTAACCCGGCGTTCGTCGCTAATGGGTAAAAAATACCACAGAGGTAATAAAACCACTTCGAACTTTTTTCTACAAAATACCGCCACTTCAAGTACCTTTCTGCATAGAATCAATAACTAACACCTACGTAAAATAAATAAAATAATTAATGATGCATCTACAGACATATTATGTGGTAATTTTTACCCGGTTGCGACCGTTTTGTGTTTGCATTTGCCTAGCGACAAACTCCGGGTTAAATAGGTGAGCTGGCTTCATCTATCAATTTCCCTTGTGCCACTCGGAAAAATTTAAAGCTATTGTAGAAATTTTTTTTTTCTTTTACAAATGTCATCACTGCTTCGTAGTGAACTTAAAAGACCCGTTATATTAATTTGCGTTATTGGCGGCACCGATTCGGTTATTTTCTTAAAGTAGTTATAATTTTGCGTGGCCACCTAAAAAGGTACTCTTGCATTTTAACTAATTAAGTGAAAAATATTGAATGTAATGTAAGTAGCGAATTAATAGTTCATTTAAAAACTAATAATTAATTAATGCATTTCTTTCAAAGATGGGTCGTGCGCACCATTACACAATTAAGGAGCGGAGACTTTTTGTCAATTTTTGAAAACAAAAAAGTGTACATATTTATTACTGAGTCACTTGCGACGGTCCAAAAATTTTGTTGTAAATGCCTTTAAGCTCATAAAATCCACAGAACGACGTGCTGGCAAAAATAAATCGACTTGCACTACTGATAATTTAATTGTGAGTCTTACGGAGAGGGATTACGCGAGAGATGGTTTTACGCCATCAAAGGCCATTGCAGCTGAAATCAACAACGTAGTATCAGCGAGAACTGTACGGCGTCGATTGTACAACATAAACCCACCAGCAGAATAGCTCGTAAAGTTCCTTTGTTGAAATAAACAAATTTCAGGAAGAGGAAAAGTTTTGCTCAAGAGCACAAGTCATGGTGTGGACCAGAGGATATAAAAAATGGTATAACATACTTTGGAGCGGTGAAACAAAAAATTTTTGTTTTGGAAATGATGCTGGTCGAAATGTCACATGTCCTAAAGGGCAAGAGTTCTCACCGCGGCTCCAAAAAAAAAAACAAAAAATACAATCAAGCATGGTGCTGGCAACATAATGATTTGGTGATGCTTCTCTTGATATGGAGTAGGTCATCTTCACCTCATAGCCAATAAAATGAACAAATTTATTTGCAAGGACATACTTCAAGAAGTGATTCAACTATTTGCTGAAGTAATTCAGCCACTTTGGTGACTTTTTATGCAGGATAAAGACCCAAAACACTCTTCAATTTTATAGTACGTGAATGGTTTTTACAAAATAATGTTAAAGTTATGGCTTGGCCAAAGCAGACACCCGACCCAAGCCCCAGGATTTATAGCAAAAAATCAAAGAACTATGGTATTTCACTCCCACAGAAAACTGCCGTAGGATTATCAATTCTATACCAAATTGAATACAAAAAGTCGTTAACAATAATGGTGGGCACAGTGGTTATTGATTAAACCACTATAAGCTATTTTTGTATCGTATCTATTTCTATTTCGTACCTATTTTAATGGCCACATGAATATTTACATTTGTTCATATTGCCACTAGTTTAAGTTTTAAAAGATCCTTGAATTAATATATTATTTATATTTGTTATATTAATCTATGAAACAAAAACCCCACACACAATTGAATATCTGTATTAATTTAAAAAACTTGCGTTTTCCATATGAACGTGGGTGGAACTTATTTTAATGACCATATGTGTATGTAAGTGGTATTTTGAATTAAAAATAGTCAAATACCTTTTTATTTAAAATGTTGAGGTTAGGTATATCTGGGTGATCTGAATAGACCTCACATAGATCACAAGGGTCCGTAGTGTTTAAATGTTGAGGTTAAACTAAACTTTTTTCCCAAAATATCTTCTGTTTCCTTTCAAATAGTAATTACCAATCATGTAAGTTGTTCGAAAATATAAGAAACCGGGGATACTTTTAATAAAGCTAGATTAGATTAGATCCAATGCAGAGACTCCAATGCACATTCTCCTGGAATTCAGCGCTATATCGCGGAGAAGGTTGAGACATCTTGGCCAACTGCAACTAGAAGAAAGGCACATACGCTCAATCCAGCCCACCTCCATCCTGAGTTCAATAAGGGAATTGGGTCTGGATGAGAAACGGTGATGAGTACGGGGCACAAAAGACCATGAAGTCTCCCACGACAGTCGGTTCTACGTTACCGGAACGGTAAAGGCCAAGGACTGTCACTTCAGCAGTATTCCCCATATATGTATGGGGAATGTTTACCCTGCTTCAACAACAACAACCATGAGGTCGAAGTGCAAACCTCATAAAGAATTTAATCTTTAATAAAGCTAAAAGTCTTATTTTTCGCGCGAAGCATTTTACTTGATTTTTTTTTTTTGGTTTTTTTTTTTTGCTGGAACACATATCGGAGCAGCAATTTACGTTACAAATAAAATTTTATGAAATTTTGCACGAAAAAAAGCTTAATAAACAAAAAAAAAACGATTTCCCGAATTGTAAAGAAAATTAATGCCATATTTTAAGAGTGTTGAAAATAATTGGAAACAAAGATATGAATTTTTTCTAAACGTAAATCAATTTAACGCGTTCTGTGTTCTGATTTTATAATTTTAAAACTAATTAATTCTTTAGCATGAAATGAAAAATATGTAGCGACTAACACTGAACAATGGTACAGCTACATATTTTATGAAATCTTATTTTTGATTTAAACCACATAACATTTTAAAAATTATACAAAATTTCTAAAACACTTAGTTTCCTCTCCACAGAAAAAGCTCTTAGCGAATGTAAAACTTGCAGTTACAATAAAAATTAAATAGCTTACAAAACCGAATACCCAAATTTCTATCAAAAACAATCCAAAAAATATAGGTACAATTTTCAGTGACAGTGTGCATGCTACATTTTGAAGAGTCATTGTCTAACCAAGTAGTTTTAGTTGCTTTAATTTGCCACCAGTGTACTTTATTGGCGATTGACTGAACTCATAGTGAGAGAAGCTTAGTTGTTGTTGTTATGAATCAACAATTTCAAAAGAAACATGCTTGAAGAGATGCCTTTTGAGTTATTGTTTCCTGCTCAAATATTGCAATACTGTTACTGGCCGATATTAAATCTGTTACAAGTAAGTCTGACGATCAGTTCCGAAAAGTGTAATGACAGGTGGAACAGAACAACAGACCGTCAATAATAATACTTAGAAGCGATAGTAGCAATTCAGGTAACAATGACAACAACAACACAGATAACCAGTCAACCTTAAAAACAACGATTGCTCACAAAAAAAGGAAGAATGGGGCGAATAACCTGCAAGTATTTTTGATTGAAATCCAAAAAACGATGTATGTACATATGTACATGTGTGTTTATACACTCAACTTTTCAGCGAAGCAATTTTTTAGCCACATTTGCTTGACCTTAAAATAAAACAGTCCAACACATACACATGTTTTCTTTATGTAAGTGTGTGCATGTCAACAAAAACCCGAGGGTATGCACTTTTAACAAAACCTGGAAGAAGATGAAATGAAAGCAAACGAAGCAGTCCAAGAAGATGAAAGCAACAAAAGAACAAGCGTGAATGCTGACTTGAAGAATATAAGAAGTGTAAACATGTTTAGTGTTTATTGGCCATATACTTGTAGATACATATTGTACCTATACGCCAAATAAGTTCTTGAAAACAATTGTGAAGCTACTGCTCGGCAAAAGAGTTATTTTGCTTATACGTATGCATGTTTGATATGTTAGATATGTAGATATGTTCTAAAGCATATACAACAAATGTTATAATGTAAACAAATCACCATTAACTACGAACAAGACAATAAAGAAACGAATAAAGATGTGAGTGAAACGAAATAAACATGATGAAAATTAAGATGAAAATATGTACTTGCGATACTAAGGAAAAGAAATTTGGTACTTGGTACTCATTGAATAAGACGTATAATAAAGGGGTGGATTGATATCGAATGTCTACCTTGGTTAATTCTGCCACAGTAATTGTGTGTTCTCGGTATACCGTCATTGATGCAAAACAGAAAATTTCCAAGGGATTTCCAACTCCTGTCCTTTCTCGCTACCTAGCCTCTAACTGCAATGGTGCACAAAGCTGTAAAGTTGTATCCTAAAATTGCTGGTAGTAAATAATAAACCAGTGCGTCGTAGGAAGTTTATCGTATTATTTTTTTCTAAATACCTGCATTATTTTATTAAACATTTAATTGCACTAGCACCCACCCTAAAGCGCAAATGAATACAAGTCACACGTAGTATGAAGATACCTACATGTATGATGGTAAATTTCTTAAACAATTACCTTTCTGTTTCTATATATTATACATATAAAGATTTCGCAAACATTACTAAATTTCCGAAAATCTCATCAACCACCAACAAATTATCATTACACCCTTTGAAAGTATTCGCTATCCAGTCACAGTCAGTCAGTCAGTCAGTCAGTTGATTGATCCGCTACTCACGGCCAATACATTGATGTTCCAGAAAAGACTTAGAAAATTTTTACGCCACCACCGAGCAACGACGACAACGTCTACGAAGACCGTACATGTACGTACGGCTCACTCGCTCGCTCTATCAGCCGACTTACATTCGCCATTACTTGTACTTACTGCCTGTGGTTGTTGCTCTGCCTCTGTCTTTGACTTTCCCTGCAATTACAGGCCAGAAAGCTACACCAGCGCAACATACTAGTAAAACGGTCAGCAAAAGGCATTTTTTATGGTGGAACTTACTACGAGCTAACCCAATGCAAAAGCTGAAAATATTGCATCAAGCAGATGCGCTCGAATCCTAGGGAGCATACACTGGAAAAATAGTCAATTGAAGTTAAAAAGGCTGCATAAGCGATTATGAGACTTTTTCATTGCGCTTTTGCCTTGTTGTTGCATTCGCATACAGCTAGACAAGCATGTACATATATTTTATTGGTGTTTTGCTGATTTTACCCGTTGAATTACTTCTACCAAGTGTATGCTGTTGGAACTTGTCGCCATTTTCATGAAAAGCTTAACGTTTTCATTTCAAGGCGATCGCGTAGGGGCCGACAAGTCAATCAGGCTGACAATTATTGCTTATGCCTGCAATTGTAGCACACAAAGGAAATATGCACGAAATTTATTGCCGACACATTTATTGCATTATAAAGTTCTAGATAACTCTTGTTCTGATCTGCACATAACTATTAAGTGTATTTCTTATAAAAAAATACTTATTTCGTGTAGCCAGTAAATTATTGAAATACCTGAAAATTACATAAAGTTTCACCGTTACCACAATTACTACTACTTACATTCTCGGGTGCCACATCCACGCTCATTTTTTCAGTCTCGACGATAAAAAATTCGGAAGATTCCACGCACACACTACTCTGCTTCGATTAGCAGCTAAAGATTTCTTCTTTCGGCCACTTAACACGAGACAAAAATGTAAAAGCAACGAGGTGCACGGCTAAGGCAAAAGTGCTATGAAAATTTTTCAAAGTCTCGCCTCGCCACATAAAATGGAACTTAGAAAAATTCTGTGTGTGTCGAATGAATAGTATGTAGTAGAGTAGGTTGTGCGAGTGCATGTCGACTGCGACAGGGTTCCCAATGCAACTTATACCAAAGTGTACCTATGTTGTAAGTACAGCTTCTTATTAAAAATATAAAATGAAGAACACAAAAAGATAGGGGAGGAAAATCTTTAATAAATATTTGAGTATTTTTGTTTGTGAAAAGTCGCCGAATGTGATTTTTGAATAAACATGCATATGTGCGTTTTATCATTAACAGCGCATGCAACCCTGCGGGAAAATTTGTAAAAGATCTGACCATTTTTTCTGTTTCATTCACTCAGTTCAGTGTAAATGCTTTTGTCTTTGTTTCCCTCATTTTGCTAAGGTGCCGGCCAAAAAGTTAATTAAAATGAAATGAATAGGTGAAGTATAGACACAAGAGTACTGTTAACTCTCTTTCCCATTGTTAACCAAATGAAGTAGGGTGATCATAAAACAATAATTTAACTGCATTTACCAAATATCTATATAGACATAATTATTTTTGAAAATATGTCACTTCAAAAAAATTATTCTCAATTGTTAAAAGAGTTAGGATATTATACTATACCATGTCCGTTTCTATTTATACGCACTAGAATATGTTACCAAACATTCCAATAACATCCTGATTATCATAACCCTATTAATTTTATATTATATTAAAATACATGTACATGTTGCTGTTGCTGATGTTGCTGAAGAGAAATCACATTCTATGAATTTGCCCTGATTGCCCTTCAAAAATGTAATGCGGGATCCCAAAATTACTGCGAGTAGCATATGTCGTAGCAGCCAAAGTTGCTCTCGCAATTTTGCTATGTATGCCCTAATCTTGTCATTTACATGATCAGTGACCGCATTGACTTTTTTCGTATATCACCGATACAATATCTGTATATGCCGATCTCTTTTGTAGACAAACCGCTGTCATATCTCTTATTACGTCAGAAAATCAGCTGATTTCTTCAAATTCGCCCAGAACCGATTAACAGTTTTTATGTTAGCCACACCTTTGCATTCGGTACATTCTATAAGAAAAAAAGTTTGTCCCGAAACGACCCACACTTGCTCCAGATAAACATTTGTAAGGTGTTAAACGGCATATTAGCTGTTTTGGATTTACATACGAGACGAAACAAAATTTATTGAAAATTAAAAAAAAAAGGAAAATAATACAAATTCTGAAAATATGAGTTATTTTCATATTTAATATGCAAATATCGATTTGTTTCCTTAATTCAGTCTACAAATTCAAACATATCCACCGCCGATGATAGTGCCGAAATTTTTTCTAAATTTTCTTTATTATCAATGCCAAATATATATATATATATAATATAATTGGCGCGTACACCCTTTTTGGGTGTTTGGCCCAGCTTCTCCTCGTATTTGTGGTGTGCGTCTTGATGTTGTTCCACAAATGGAGGGACCTACAGTTTCAAGCCGACTCCGAACGGCATATATTTTTATGATGAGCTTTTTCATTGCAGAAATACACTCAGAGGTTTGCGATTGCCTTCCGAGGGGCGACCGCTGTTAGAAAAATGTTTTTTCTAATTTGGTGTTTTCACCGAGATTCGAACCGACGTTCTCTCTGTGAATTCCGAATGGTAGTCGCGCACCAACCCATTCGGCTACGGCGGCCAAAAAAACACAACAAAAAAAGTGAATTAGATGTGAATCCTGTTAAAAAATGTAGTTTTTGCATTCCCGTACATCTGGGCATTTTGCTCTAAGCAAAATAAATTCTTTCGCGTACTCTCTAATTAACAAGCCCCGTTCGAGGCGGATAAGGAAACATTATATTAATACATAGGTTCACATGTAACTAGATTATCTACTTTTTCGAACTTCCTATCAATCCGTAATTAAATAAAATTTCTATGCCGAAATCTGAGATTATAAAATACTTTACTTTTATACTTTTCTCCGTACACCCCTGTGTTATCGATATATTTTGTTATGATGTAAGGAGAGACGTTAAAGTAAAAACTGAATAAAATGGATGCCGGCAAAGAAAAAAAAGGTTTGCAAACATAATTCTAATAAAATGTTTATTAACTATGCATTTATATTACATAAAAAGGCAAAGGATTTCCGGAGCATCTATTAAAGAGTAGCAATAGATCGTGTACATACGGATGCCAACACAAAATGAAATAACGAAAAGTCTTTCCATTCGCATCTTCGTCGCATGCTTCTAGCTTCAAATTAATGTTAGCTGCTCAACGCAATTAGTCATTTTGTTTTTCTTTTCTATTTTCTTCTGTCGTGACATTCCAATATATAACACATTGTTATTGGTCTAGTGCCATCAGCTTTAAGGGGTTATATACCTTGTGGTCCGGTGAAATTAGCGAAAGTTGGGTTTTTTTTAAAGATATGTAGCAATAATTTTACTGTATAAAAGTTTTTATTATTGGATATTACAATGTTTAAAGAAAAAAAAAAGGCTTTGTTTGTGTAAAAATATTTAAAAATGGCGGAGTTATGGCGTTTTCCCCCAAGACCCTTTTTTTGGAAGAGGCTTGCGGTGGACGCGATTCAAGTCCACCAAGTCAACTGAAATAAAAAAATCGAAAAGATTTCATTAGTATAGGGTTATATCTTCTTAGTGAACGATCAATATATTAAATATTTTGATTTTTGTGAAAATAGGAACATGTTTTTAAAAAACTCCACTTCTACAGTCCTAAAATTGGCATTAAAAAATTCATATCTGCAAAATAAAAATTTATACATAAAAAGTTGATCGTTCACTGAGAGGCGACATCAATTACGAACAATTAAAAAAAAAATTATAAAAATCGGTTGAATACTTTTTTTGCAATCGCGTCCACCGCAAAAGCATTTTTGGAAAAACACGTTTTTGAGATAATCGCGTTTAAAGTTTCAAGCGCCGCATGAGGCCGTACGCTCAGGACGTGACGACGCACAATTTAAAACGCTGTAACTTTCGATCTATTGCTCAGATCTCTATGAAATTTTTGGAAAATGTTCTCAAGGGATTGTACTTTACGATAAAGAAATAAAATGTATTTTGATTTTTTTGAAAAACACAAGGTATATAACCCCTTAATGAATACACCTTGGGGTAGATTTATTGCTAATCACTGCATATGTGAACGTACTTTATAATGCTATTGAATTTTATAAATGAATTGTCTCGTGAAAGCAACTCTAATCAAATGTCAAAATTTTGTTTACTTCGGGAAATGTTATCAGTGAATCGAGCAGCTGATTGCAAGTTGTTTAGTAATCATTCACAGTTAAACAAATGAGTTTTATTTATTTTTCAAACAAAAAATGCGAATATGGTAATAAGAGAATTCTTGATGTTTTAAGTTAAACTTTAAAGCTATGTCTTTTGCAGTATGGTTACGGATTTCTTTTATCCAAGCATAGGCGGTGTAGAGGAACATGTTTTCAATTTATCTCAAATCCTATTAGGTCACGGACATAAAGTGAGTCATTATTAAGCATGCAATTAATATTCACATAAACAACTCGACCTTCACCTTTCTACATCCATATCCAGGTCATTGTGCTGACACACTCCTATGGCAATTGCAAAGGTATTCGTTACTTAACCAATGGATTAAAAGTGTATTACCTGCCAATTAAGCCGTTCTACAATCAATGTATACTGCCCACAATATTATGCCAAATTCCTTTAATACGTTGCGTGTTGTTGAGGGAGTGCATCGAGGTCGTGCACGGACATTCGGCATTTAGCACACTGGCACATGAAGCGATGATTATTGGAAATATGATGGGTTTGAGGGTGATTTGGAAAATCGACCAAAATCAAAAATATGCAATTAAATTGTTGGTATTCTTGGTTTCAGACTGTTTTTACAGATCATAGCCTTTTTGGCTTTGCTGATTTATCAGCCGTTTTCACCAATAAAATGTTGGAGATCAATTTGGCAAACGTAAATCACTGTATCTGTGTCTCTCATATTGGTGAGTGCTTTTATTAACTTTGAATTTATTGAAGAGTACAATAATTTCTTTCGATCAGGGAAAGAAAACACTGTACTGCGAGCGCGTATACCAAAGGAAAACGTTTCTGTAATTCCAAATGCTGTCGACACTGCCTTATTTACACCCGAACCAAGTAAACGACCTATGGACGGCACAAGTAATAGTGTATTAAATAATATTAAATAAACATAAATGAATTCGTATGCTTTTTTACTGCAGTTAATATTGTCGTCGCTTCACGCCTTGTTTATCGTAAAGGTATTGATTTGCTGGCTGGCGTTATTCCACGATTTAGGCATGCGCCTAATATCAATTTCATTATAGTTGGTGATGGACCAAAACGTGATCTACTTGAAGAAGTACGCGAGAGGACCAATATGCAAGATAGGGTTGAGTTGATAGGAGCGGTTGAACATTCCCAAGTTCGCGACATTCTGGTGCGTGGCCACATTTTCGTCAACACCTCACTCACCGAAGCTTACTGCATGGCTATAGTAGAAGCGGCTTCATGCGGCCTACAAGTTGTATCTACTCGTGTGGGAGGTATACCTGAAGTATTACCATTGAATTTAATAATACTTACGGAACCCGAAATTGATTCCGTTTATCAAGGCATTCTCAAAGCCCTTAACCGTTACACACGCTTTTGTAATAAGCAACAACACAATTTAGTTGAGTCTAGTGCCTGTGGTAATGGCTATGCAATGGGAAATGGTGCTGTTTCAACTACTAGTTCACACAAACGTACGTCCCTGGCAAAAACACGACATACAAACTCAGTTGTGCATAAATTAAAGGATCCAAAAAATACTGAAAACTTGGAAAATAATGATGATAGTGAAGCTGTGCTTTGCCCATATAAATGCAATGAAATTGTTTCGTCACTCTACAATTGGGAGAACGTTACACAACGTACGGAGAAAGTATATGCGCGCATTTTGGCCGAGCCTGAAAAGTCACTTGGCGCTCTGCTTTATGGTTACATGCGCAGTAAAGTATGGCCATTCCTGCTGGTGATATCTATGGCCCATGTACTGCTGTTATTTTTAGAGTATTTACGTCCACGTCGTTATATGGAGAAAGCCAAAGAACTGACGCGCTTGCGTAATCACTAAACGGTTTTATAGTTTTGGGTTTTATACAAATGTTTTAATTTTTTAATATACTTTATAACCTAATTGAGTTCTAAATCATTGTACGTTGTATGTATGAATAAGTATGTACATTTGTATGTAAAATTGTCAAGCGTCTGATTTGTGCATTTAAGATTTTTCAATTATGTCATTTTTGAAATTATATTTTTATTAAAATAAATACCTTAGTGCATATACTTAAAATCTTAGAGATGGTTGTAACCAAGCGGAATACATACATAGTAGTATTTTATAGACATATTTCTGGCTCCGTCCGAAGAATGCCATAACCCAACCAGAGCTAACGAGTTTCGTGTCTACGTTTCCACGGCAGTCGGTTCTACGTTACCGAAACGACCCGGATTTATATCCGACCAAGGACTGTCACTCCAGCAGCATTCCCCGTTGTAAGTATGGGGAATGTTTATGCTGCTACAACAACAACAACAACAGTTTCGTGTCTAATTAAAATTTTCCTTATATCCGCAAACAACATGAATTTAATCCTACTTCTCTGGGTCTATGTGGTATTCGTCTGTGTCGTTATTACGGCAGCTTCTTGTTTTTTATGATTTCTATCGCCTTATTTTTTAAATTGTGTTGAATCATTTTTGTTCTGAACCGATTTATATTCCTTTTAGATTATTTCGTTTTCATTAGTTAATTAAAAATCGTTTGATTTTGCGTATGTTTTTATGTTGTCTTTGAAGTTTAGTTCATTAATTTCAGCGGAATTTTCTTTTTATTTTATTTTCTTAATTCGTCGCAGTTTCTTTAGATAGATTGCCTTGTATGTATATGTAGTTATTTATTTTTATTGCTGATAGGTCTACGCGACCTTGTATTACGTTCTGGATACTCTAGCAGGTTAAACTCCTACCTATCCAGAATTGACCCCGACATACTAAACATATGTCCATCATGTGAAGGCAACCCGCACGACGTTAACCACCTTTTCACATGCCCCATCAAAACCACTCATCTAACACCCCTCTCCCTCTGGTCCCAACCTGTCGAAACAGCGCGTTTCCTGGGTCTATCGTTGGATGAGCTAAACGAAGTTAGACGGTGATCTCATAACACTGACAGGGTTAAGTACACCACCTCAACAACAACAACGCAACCTTCTAATCGAGGAGCCATTTTGTGACTGGTTAAATCACTTTCAAACACATTTTGTTAGATAATTAACATGGAGCTATATTAAAAGGTGATTACTTGAGAAATCGGCTGTCTTAGCAAAATCGGTGTTGCTTCCTTGCAAATAAAGGTTTATGTCTCGTTAAAAACAAAAAGAAAAATTAATAGAAATTTAACTCTTCGTTCAAATCCTTTGGTTGGCCACATTGACTCCTCTTCCGATTTTCTAATTGCGTGGATTTGTGCAAGTATGGTAATTAAAAGAAATTATTTTGCAATTAAGTTGCCTTTTTTAAAACTAATTGGTGTTTTATATCTGGTATTAAACTCAGAAATAACCATTTAAGCGTCATTTTACTGCGCTGTGCGACCTGTGCGAAAGTGTTTTCCAAACAGAGGTGTTATTTTGAATATCAAAACCCTATATTTTCCTGGCCAAGTGCTCGACCCAATTAAGGTTTATATCATGCGGCTGCGTAGTATGACTACCGTGACTAGCATGCGGAGGTGCGCAAGTTGGAATATCTGTGCATGAAACACCAAATTATAGAAAAAGTTGATTCTAATAGCGGTCTCCCCTCGGTAGGCAATGGCAAGCCCTCAAGTGTATTTGTACGACGATGAAGGCCCTTATAAAGACATCATCTGCCGTTCGGAGTCGGCTTAAAACTGTAGGTCCCTCCATTTGTAGAGCAGCAACAGGACGCACGCCACAAATAGGAGCAGGAGATCAGCCAAACATCCAAAAAGGGTGTAAGCGCCAATTATATATATATATCTCTGTATATACATAGATGTACATATATAAGTGAGCATGAGTGAATACTGTTGACCCAGCCTTAGGCGAGTGTAAAACTTTATGATGCTAGGGGCAATCTTCTTCGGAATTACCGGGAATCCTACATTAATTTGATATTGTTTGTTGCCTCAATAAGTGAATTTATAATGGATGAAATAATTTTGTTCAAATTAGACTGTGATTTGATTGCTGCGATGTAAGATTTGCTGTTTGAGTGAACTATAATTTTTTTTATACCTATAGTTATTAACAAGAAACACAAAACAGAAACTGGAAGGTCTCGTTTTCAAAACGCACTATGGGCATGAAACACCCAATGATACAAAAGGTTTTTTCTAATAGTGGTTGCCGCTCGGGCAAGCACTGGCACAACTCCCATAAAAACTGCCGTTCAGAGTCATTGCAGTCATAAAACTGTGGCGGCATTTATTTGTCATGTATTTGCGAAACAACATGAAGGATTATCTATGATGAAGGCGCACACTAAACACCCCAAAAAGGATGTACGAGGTGTGTTCAAAAAATAAGGTGAATTTTCAAATTTCGCGGGCTACGTACATTCGACTTTCGATTATTAGTTTTTTATATCGGTTGGTTTATGTCATGCAATCTTTTCGGAAATGGGAAATTTTGGGCATGAAGCGTGTGGCAGCAAAGTTCGTTCCAAAATTGCTGAATATTGACCAAAAACAACGTCGCACGAGTATCGCTCAGGAATTGTTGAATGACGTCATCGATGGTCCAGATTTGCTTAAAAGGCTCATAACTGGGAACGAATCATGGATGTAAGGGCATGACATCGAAACCAAAGCCCAATCGTTACAATAGCAGAGTCCAGGCAAGACAGAAAGAAGAACGCCAAGTTCGATCAAATGTCAAGGTTTTGCTTACTGTTTTCTTCGATTACCACGGCGTAGTGCATCATAAGTGCTTACCCCAATGTCGTACGGTAAATAAGAAGTATTACTTTGAAGTTATGCGCCGTGGAAAAAAATGCATTGCTTTTGCATCATGATAAAGCACCTGCTCACTCATCCTTGCTTGTGAGATATTATTTGACCAAAAACAACACCGTTACCATGCCTCAGCCACCGTATTCACCAGATTTGTTTTCTACGACCTTTTTCTGTTTCCAAGATTGAAGAGACCCATGAAAGGACGGCGTTTTGCGACGACTGAGGAAATAAAAACGGAATCGCTGAAAGAGCTCAAGGACAAACCAAAAAGATTGAAAAAAAAACGCTGGCACAAGTGCATTATATCTGAGGGGAACTACTTTGAAGGAGATAAAATAGAAAATGATGAATAAAGAAATATTTTTTGAGAAAAATTAATATTAACCTTATTTTTGAACACGCCTCGTATATATTTATTTAATAGAGTGAATTTGACAGTGCGCTCATAAGAAATATACTACTCCTATAATATCAAATTGAGAAATAAATTTACCCTTTTAATTTGTTTTTTTATATTTTTTTGGCATTATAGTACCTTAAAAGCGAGCCGCTCTGAGTTGTCGCCCACAACTTATTAAATAAAACCTGGTTATAATTAATAATATCAGTATTTTTTAAGGATATTTATATACATTATTATTATTATTAGAAGGCCATTGCGCACTGCGACCAGAGCTGATCTATTGTGAAAGGCCTATTTTTGTAACCCTAGAGTTTTAGGTTTTTTAAAAATTTTAGCACAATTTTGGGGTTGTTGTTCCAAAGATTGCATGGAGATACTACGATACCACCAAGATGATGAAGTCTCTGTCTGCCCAAGGCAGGACATTCACAAAGCACATGTTCTGAGCTTTCTATGTCCATTCCACAAAAGCTGCAGTCATTGGCCTCAGATAGACCAATATTATTTAGATGATACCTCAGGCTGCAGTGACCTGTAAGATATCCTGTCCACAGAAAGGCTCAGGACCAGTAAGCTGCATATGTGCTCCTTGTTTTGCAAGGATACCTCAGGCTGCAGTGACCTGTAAGATATCCTATCCACAGAAAGGCTCAGGACCAGTAAGTTGCATATGTGCTCCTTGTTTTGCAAGGTCATCAGCCATTTCATTTCCCTCATGTCCTTCATGTCCCGGAATCCAGCCTAGTGTTACTATGTTGAGGTTTCCTAACGTGTTGAGAAGGTTTAGGCAATCATTTACCAATTTAGAGGTGATAGTGGTTGATAGAAGGATTTTTAGAGCCGCTTGGCTATCTGAAAGTATGTAGATGTGAGTACCTCTCATTTTCCTGCTAAGGCATTCTCTCACACGTATTTCAATGGCATGTATTTCTGCCTGGAATATTGTAGGCCCATCGGAATCGATTTTTTGAATTTAGGCCCATTGATTCCTGTCCCTGTTCTACCATTTTCCAATTTGGACCCATCAGTAAACCCTAGCTGGAAGCCAGGTTTGAAAGTGATAGAATTACTTCTCCAGTCTGTGCGTTCATTAATTATAACTTGGAAGATCCTAAAGAGTATTCGTTTGTGTGATAGTATATCATCCCTATGAAGAATGGGACTATGTAGAAGTCTTCTAAGATCTTTAAATGTGCTTTCATATCCCCACTTTTAAGTTCAGATATACCTTTTAATCTTAAGGCACTCGAGCGAGCTTCCCTTTCAAGATTGGAAGCGGTGGTATGTTCAGGAGCATGTTTTCATAGCCCCTGTAATACCAACACATATTAGGCGATGCAGTTTGTTTAATTCGTTTACTGCTTTTCTTTGCTTGACCTTGGGCCACCATGCTAAGGATGCATAAGTGTCTATGACTTTCACAACTGTGGTGAATGTCCAGAAGGTCATTCTAGGGTTTAGTCCCCATGTCTTACCAAAAAGCCTTGTGCAGGCAAAGAATGCCCTTGTGGCTTTTGAAGTAACTCTCTCAATATGGGAATTCCACGTAAGCGTTTTGTCAAGACTGTAAGGGCTTGCTGCATGCGATCCGAAATGGTTTCCTCATGCCAGCCTAATACATGAACTACTAGGTCAACAGCGTAGCCCTGAGTGTGAGAACCTAGGTTGTTCAGTTTGTGGAGAAGTTCATCCATGACTAGAGTCCACAAAATAAGAGAGAGTACGCCTCCTTGAGGGCAACCTCTTGTGGCTTTGACAGATTTGATTGTTCCTCCTAGTTCGGAACATGCATATACGCTTAAGTTGCTAAAAAATCATAATACATCGATAATTTACATTACAAAAAAATTTCTTTTGTGTAACTATTCATCAGTCCACTTCACGATTTACGCTTGTAGTTCCATACAATTTTAAGTATATTAGCAGAATCCTGTAAACATAAACACGCCTTATATTAATATTTTAATTATACAAGAACTTCTTAAGCTAGCAAGTCGAGGCTATATACTAATAAATCAGAATGTAAGCAAAACAAATCGCTGAAAAGCAAACCACCAAAAGGCAAGAGCAAAAAGCATACACAATTGAGTTGTTCAACTACCATCACCTTATATGAATTTGCCTGGTCCGCGATATCCCATTATACTAAAATGACCGTTGAAGATGTTCTAGTGATGTAAAAGAAATAGATAAAAACAATTTGCATGTAACTATTTTACAATCATTGTCACTCGTGCCATCGCTATCGAACAGCTGTCAGAACGAAACAACGTGATAGAAAGAATAGGAAAAAAGCAATTCGAACAATTCGAAGCAGCAGCTGGACAATAGAAAAAACAAAATAGCATCTAATTCGGGGAAAAATTTATAAAGTTCATGCTGCTGCTTAAATTGCATTCGTGTGTGTGCAAAAAAGTTTAAATTGTTGATTACTAATAGACGTCGTAACCCGCCATGGATTTGCTGAATTCAATACTCAATTCAATGGATAAACCTCCCGCAGCCACAGAGCAACAGAAAAAATTGATCAAAAAACAAAAAGAACTTGCTGAACGAATAAAAAACAAACACAAAGAGGAACTAAATCGATTTCGTAAATATGTGGAGGATCGCATTGAACGTTTTGCAAAGGACGATCGCCCGCACATTGAATTTCAACCGCTGGACAAGGTGCATCGTGCCATTATACATGAGGTAGCCGAATTCGGTGGTTTTATTGCAATGAGTTTTGGCCGCGAGGATATCGATCGCCATTCAGTAGTTTATAAAAAAGAAAACGCACCATCGGAGGATGAAATAGCTGCACGACGCAATGGTGACGGGTGGAATGAAGAAGTCGCCAAAGAGTATGCTGAAAAGCGAAAGCAGCAACGTGAACTGGAAAGTGAACAAAAAAGACTGGCACGTGCTTCCACCCAACCAACACCCACCACTGAGTCTGACATTAAACCAACGAGCAACTATAAAGACAAATATGCTCATCTCATTGGGCAAGAAGCAGCACTGGAAGCTGCGCGCAAAACAGAGACTAACCTGAGTTATGGTTTTGTTCCCAGCAAAAATAAAAAGGATATGCGATCAATCGAACAAACCTTAGCCGATATTCAGGCAAAGAAAAAACGCAAACTAGAACAGCAACAACAGATTGACAAACCTGATCTGCAACATCATCCACAAGACGTTGTCAATCAAGAACAAAATTCCTCAAGCACGTATCAAAGACCAGAAGAACCTAAAATTGCAGGAAGCAGCGTTAATTTTGAGGTTCAGTGATAATCCAAGCGAACAAATACAATGTAATTGAACTAATAAGATACGCTTGAAATAACGACTGCTTTGTGTCTTTGCATCAATTTGCAATAAATTGCAATATTTTTACTATTTACGTGATCACAACTGAATTGTTAACTATTTGAAATGATGTTGAGTAAAACCATATAAATACATTATATTGAAAACTTAATAACGAATTATAATTACATCTATGTAGGCATAAGTAAGAGAGTAGTGTATATGTAAGTGGCAACTATTGTTATTGTTGTTAAAACAGTATAAAATATTTCTCATTGTTGTCTGGTGCTGATGTTATAGTCCTTCGCAGTTTATAAATCTGAGTCGTTTCGATACCGTAGAACACAATGTAGGCCCCAGCGAAACGGATTCAGAGGAGTTGCACCAATGAAGAGTTGTTGGAGAAGTCGATTGGAGTTGGTTTATGAAGAGGTGGTGGGATCACGTCGGATTCTACGCGGTGGACTGTGCGACAAAAAAAATTTGTTTTATAGAAATATTTTCTCAATTTTATATGATTTTTTATAGCAGTATTCATAGAAATCTTTATTTGTTCAGATATATCCAAAAACTACTTTTTATTTCTTGCCCGTAAGAGATGATAATTAATGCTTAAAACGAAATTGATGCTTTACAATTACATTACAATCACACTGGCATTCCTCAGTTCATAGCGAAGGAATTGATTACTTTGTCAAATATTTGTCAGAAATAATTTCAAAAGCAACTTTTTTTTCAATAAGGAATGTAATAATTTCAATAGTCTATTTTTTCAATTCCATTACAAGGAACTTGTTATATATGTGCTAGTAATGTTTTTTTTCCAAGTGCTTTGAAAGAAATTGAAATAATAATATTTTTCACGAAATTCCAACATCAGTCAAAAATTTATTTTATAATTATTTATAAGGTTAAATTATTATATAAAATTAATAATTATTTATTTATTAATAATTTATTTATTAATAATGTATTTATTATTTATTTATTAATAATGTATTTATTATTTATTAGTAATAACTCTTTTCGATTACTTTTTAAATTACTTGAAGAATCGTAAATGAAATTGAAAGCAAAAAATATATTTTTCAGTTCCATTCAGCGGAGTTAAAAAAAATTATTACATTCTCAATTCCTTTCAAAGTACTTGGAATAAAAATACATTACTAGCCAATACTTAATTCCAAATACAAAATGCCGATCCTTGAAGTATCAGTATGCTGAATATTTTAAAACAATGCTGCTTGAGTGACAGTACTTTCTACACGACTGGCGAGCGAACCAGTCAAATTGCTGATATGTCATGTCAAGAGTATACATATGTATGTAGAATAATATTAAAAAATAAATAAAAAGTAAAAGTAATATAACGTTATTGGTTTATATGTATTTGTATATACTTGTTCAGGCACAAAAGGCCATGAGGTCGAAGTGCAAACCTTATAAAAAATCTAATATACTTGTTCGGAAACTAGAACACAAACATTTGCAGTTAAGGAAAAAACTCTACATACACCCTACTATTTTGAACTTCTATAGAACTAGTGATAATATTCAACATAATTTCGATGTCAATGCTTACGACATTAATAGTTAAGAATGTTGGAAGAAAAAAAAAGTTTGAAAATATTGGTAATTTATAAACTATTGGCGATAAACATAGAAATCGGTGGGAAAAGTCTACATACAGCTTTGGCAACTCTTAAAATACATAGGAAAAAAAAGAATTTAAAGTGAAAAAACCCGTTAGTTTTCTTGATTTGCTTTATCTGTCAAACATTACAATTATTTAAATTCAGAAAGCGATTTGTAAAGCACGTTTTAACTTAAAAAATGGCAAATAGAAAAGAAATTCAGCAATAAGTTCGAAATTTAATGGTTAATTTTCGAAAAGAAAACAATCTTACGGGGGAATTGCTGAAATAGTAAAATTAAGTCGCTCTACAGTGCAAACTATTGTCAAAAACTATAAAAAAAACCAACAGTACCGAAAACAAGCCAAGATCTGGAAGGCCGAAGAAGCTTTCAAGACGCGATGTCAGTAGTGTCCTTAAAGAAGTCCACAAAGATCCAAAAACAAGTGCCTCAAAACTAGCCGAATATCTTGCAAGATGTTCGAATATTACTGTTTCATCAAGAACGTAATAAACATTTTGCATGATAGCGGCTTTAAAAGTAGAACAGCACGCAAAAAGTCATTTATTTCAGCCAAGAATCGTCAACTTTGCCTGGATTTTGCTAAGGTACATTTACAGAAAGGAATGGATTTTTGGAAAAAAGTTATATTTACTGATGAAAGTAAGTATAATATTTTCGGGAATGACGGCCGAAACAAGGTTTGGCGAAAACCGAATACTGCACTTGATCCCAAAAATATTATACCTACTGTGAAACATGGTGGGGGTAGTGTTATGCTGTGGGGAGCTATGGCGGCATCTGGAGTTGGTCGATTGGTTTTTGTTGAAGGCATTATGGACAGATATCAGTATAAGACAATATTGGAACAAAATCTGAAGCCATCTGTGGAAAGCTTGGGCCTAGGAAACCAATGGATTTTCCAACAAGACAAGACCTCAAGCATACTGCGCATATTGTTCGAGACTGGCTTCTTTATCATGCACCAAGACAGCTCAAAACACCTCCCAGTCACCAGACCTCAATCCAATTGAGCATATTTGGGACGTTTTGGAAAAATGTGCCCGCAATTGTGATATCAGAAGTCGTGAAACACTGAAAACTACCCTAACTCGGTCGGAAATTGCGCCCAGTATTACGGAGAATTTGGTGATATCTATGCCACGTCGTCTTCAGGCGGTTATTGCAGCCAGTGGTCCTACAAAATATTAAAAATATATTGTTTTCTTTTATTTATTTAAAAGAAATCAAATATTGTATTCGATTTTTAACACAGTATGTAGACTTTTTTCTCATGAATTGTTATGGTTATTGTTTTGCTTTTGAATTAGCTTTTTGTTTTGTAAATAAACTTTGTTTTTGGTCCTTTAAATATTAATGCAAGCGCTTTATTAATTTAACTTACGAATATCTTAGAAATACAAAATAAGGGGGTGTATGTAGAGTTTTTTCCTTAACTGTATATCTAAATAACATTTGATGGTACTTTTTAAATTCATTAAAATTGTTTACGTGACTATAAATATTAAATATGAAATCGGTATAAATGACGAGAGTCATTTTAAATATCATTTGAGACTATGTTTGAAAACATATTTGAATGCATACATATGTAAGTATATATGTATATCTACTTATGATAACACTAAAAATCATTTGGTAAATTCTGCTTACAAAATTCATTTGAAATATTAAGGTTTATGTTCTTTCTTGCTTTCACATTCGGATGAAAATACATATAGTAAATGCACATACAGCAAATGCCTACGTAATAAAAGCCAATAGCTAGAGTACAAAGTGTGTAGAAAAGTGCGGTCGATTTGGAGAGGTTCTCCGGTGCATAATATATAAACAGCACAACGCATATTATATTCTCCACTGAACAAATTGCATAGTACAGCGCATATTTGTACCTTGTTGGCGTATCCTTGACTGGAATGTAAATGAATAGATAAATGAGCCCCAATGCTAGGCAAAAGAGGAAATTATGAAAACCAATGATGCCGGAGAATTGAGGACGTTCTATGATGTATGTGACAAATCCCATTATGATGGCATGCAGAAGACAAGCAACTATCATCCAGATAGGAAAGAGAATAGTTACGAATGTGATGCAAAGTATGCGCGAAACTACGAAGAAAGAGGGAAATAATTTAGGCTTATTTATGAAATTAAGAATATAATTGTATTTTTTTTTTTTAATTTTCTAACCTGATATACAAAAGTGCCAGCACAGATGAGGCACCATATACAAATACCTTAGTTTGTTTTTCAGTGGTTGTACGGCACGTATGCAGCGATTGTAAGAGGCCAATGTCCAAGGCACATTCACTAGATAGACTAGCACACTCCATATTTGAGTATCTAATAAGGGAACATTTTGACTATTTATAATAGAACACAGCTATGCATAGATTAATCATACAAAACGTTAGTGAATAACAGAAGTTCGAGTTTTCTAGATAAATCTATTTTCAAAAACGAAATATCAATCAAACGA
Organism: Anastrepha ludens; assembly: GCF_028408465.1. Classification (NCBI taxonomy): domain Eukaryota; kingdom Metazoa; phylum Arthropoda; class Insecta; order Diptera; family Tephritidae; genus Anastrepha; species Anastrepha ludens. The sequence goes on along the minus strand of NC_071499.1, from coordinate 40,589,090 downwards.
ACACAAATAATTACAGACCTCTTAAGTTTTTTAAAGAATTTCTAGAGTCAACATCAAATATTGCTGTAATTGACCAAAAGGTGTTGCTGTTGTTGTAGCAGTATACTTAACCCTGTCAGTGTAGTATAGATTAGCGATCGCCTTCATCTAGCTCATCTAACGTTGGACCTAGGAAACTTGCTGTTTCGACAGGTTGGGTCCAGAGGGAGAGGGGTGTTAGATGAGTGGTTTGATGGCGCGTGCGAAAAGGTAGTTAGTGTCGTGCGGGGTGCCTTCACATGCTGGGCATATGTATGTTTAGTATGTCAGGGTCAGTTCTGGATAGGTAAGAGTTTAACCTGCTTCAATATCCAGAACGTAATTGAGCCAAGGTTACGCGAGTCTCTCGGGGTAGCTGGAGGTCTTCATCTGCTATGGGTGGTGGTTGGACTCCGATAACGGCATTCGGGGGTCGGGAGGTTAAGAAGGTGGTGAAAGTTTCCCGATGAATGTCGTTTATGACCTGTCTGTACACTGTCCGATCCAGTAACTGTATATTTGTTTTGTCTGAGATCTCGTCCGCGTAGTTGACGAAATGCTTCCTGATGTGCCTGGGAGGTGGCTCAGGCTCGAGCAGGTGTCTGCATGGGTAAGGCCTGCAGTAACACCCTTGCACAAACTGCTTGCTGAGCCGTTTGTTATGCTCCTTAACAGGCAGCATTTGGGCCTCATTATGTAGATGTTGTATAGGTGACATCAGAAGGCATCCTGTCGCGGTCCTTAAAACAGTGTTTTGGCAGGTCTGAAGCTTCGTCCACTGCGAATCGAAGTTCTGTTTTCCATTTACTTTAATGTTTGTGAAATGTTTTTCCCCCATCGTTTCAAGGAACCAGTGACTGCTTATCAATCAAGATTTGGACTAAAAAATTACATTTCAGCTGTACCACGCAGCGCGCGTAGTGAATTTCTGAATATATTTCTGTTATTAAAAGGTTTGTATAAAACTATTGGCGGCCGGGTACAATTTAAAATTGCACAGTGCCTCATTTATAGCTGAAAATTACAACAAAATGAAGAAGTTATTTTACACCGTACTACATAATATTAGCATGGGTAAAAAATTTGCTCTCAAAGCAACAAAATGATTTAGTTCAGAAAAAATGTTTGAAAAATGTGTGGCATTACATATACAGCTATTTTTGGAGACCCCACTTGAAATAATAAAATGCCGCCGTGGCCGAATGGGTTGGTGCGTAACTACCATTCGGAATTCAGAAAGAGAACGTCTGTTCGAATATCGGTGAAAGATGAAAAATTAAGAAAAAGTTTTTTCTAATAGCGGTCACCCCTCGGCAGGCCATGTCAAACCTCCGAGTGTATTTCTGTCATGAAAAAGCACCTCATAAAAAAATATCTGCCGTTCGAAGTAGGCTTAAAACTGTAGGTCCCACCTTTTGTGGAACAACATCAAGGCGCACACCACAAATAGGAGGAGGAGCTCGGCCAAACACCCAAAAAGGGTGTACGCGCAAATTATATAAAAATATATTACGTATACAGCTATTTTTGGAGACCCCACTTGAAATAATAAAATGAATTAATAGTTACTAACGTGAAATGTTATTATTTTACTTGATTTAACAAAATAGGATCCAAACACTTTTTTATGTCTAAAAGTGTTACATACATATTTAACACTTCCTTCATTGGATATCTAACTTTAAATTGGAGAATTCGGTAGTATTAGTCAATTAAGCAGCAACGTGATTTAAATATTTTATACGTGAAGTTTTGAAGGGAATTATTTATAAACCAAACAGCAATATACATATTACATATATACATATCTTTCTGCCGATTAGTTCACAAAATTATTTGTTTTTTAATTGTTCGTTTTGTATATACAATAGTTTAGGGCTATATGTATCATCAGAAGTTTTATTTGAGGACGCTATTAATATTCTGGAAGGACAATTTGTAACACAGCCTATTGCTAAGTTAAACCTGTGTACGCCTACAATATATGTATGTATATATATTCGCCAGCATTGGCAAATGACCAAAATGTAGATACTAAGCCAAAAGTCATAAAAATATTATAATTTTTAATATACAGATAAGTATATAAACGTATAAATACCTGTGATTTGATTTTCCTGTGTTAACATTATTGACATTAAAAGTATCTTCAGCGGTGCCGTTTCCATGAAACATTCAAACAAACGAATTAACGCAACATCGCTCTCCTCTTTGACAGTTAATTTATAATACCTGTATGTAAGTATGTATGCATATATGTAGATACGAATATAGATATGTTAGGGGTAGTCAGAATTTTCAAAAAATTGTTTTTGTTTTTGCTTTTTCTTAAAGTATAATATCTTACAAATTTATTATTTTATTTTATTTAAATTATATTTTACAAAAAATAAAAAAAAATGTTATGTGAAAATTTGAAGGCAATCCGACAAATACTTTTCGAGTTATTCAACAATTAACAAAGGACACTCGGGCCGATATTTTGGGAGCTGCTATGACGGCTGAAGAACTAAAGGGTTTTTTAATAAGAGGTGTTACTTTGTTATTTTTTAATATTAATGTTCGGATGTTTGTTTCATTTTAAAGAGGAAGGTATGCCGTTAATAGTGGAAAATAACATCAGACAAATGACCACCACGAACACGCTTACAGTACAATATCCTTTTCATGAAATTGTCCATAACCTAATTGCAAAGTGGCTGCCCTATGTCCTCGATAGCCTCAGGAATTCCATCTTTGAGGTCTTGAATCGACCCTGGGCTTTTGGCGTAGGCCTTCTCTTTCACGTGGCCCCAAAGACAAAAGTCACAAGGTGTTAAATCACAAGACCTCGGTGACCAATTGTGATCACCTCTTCGAGAGGTAACACGATCCGGAAACTTTTCCCGTAAAAGATCAATGGTTTCGTCGCTTGTGTGGCACGTAGCGCCGTCTTTTTGAAAATAAACGTTGTCCAGATCAATACCATCCAATTCCGGCCATAAAAAATCGTCTCTTAATCATCTCTCGATAGCGCAATCCATTCATTCATTCATAACACCTGTTATTGGAAAACCCTTTATTATATGGCCCAGGAATAGATGGCACAGTGTAAGTAATTAAATAACTCTACATAAATCGATATCAAAACTTTAAATGCGTTTTTCTCAAAACTATGTTTTTTGAACTGGTGATCACTATAACTTAAAAACCACTGGGTAGATTTCAGTACAACGTATACTACTTTTGAAAAACATAAAAAACTCGTGCCTGATCGAAGGATTTTTTTTCAGAATTTCGATTTTTTTTAAACAATTAATTTTTTTCTCGAAAATCTGAAAAATATTTCCTGAGGCCGCCATATTGTTAATTTTGAAAAAAAAACTTCGATTAGGCACAAGATTATCTATTAATTAAACTAATATCTCTTGTCCGATTGATTTTAGATGAATCTCCAAGGACTTGTGATGATCACCGCAGGGACTACTGAAGAAACAGGCTCCACATAAATAGCGATAACTTTTACAATTATTAATTTTTTTTTAATTTTGCTAAAGTCAAGTCGAAACATGACGTATTAATGCTATGTTTTTATTTTTGTAAAATAAAGTAATTGACTAGCAAAAAAAAATTTATTGAAAATCATAATTTTTTCGTGCCTCTGACTACCCCTGCACTAACCACTTAATGAGCTCAATTAAGTAACCAACTTACTCTAATTGTTCGTCTCGACTTCCTTGCAATTCAGAACGTTTGCATTTTACTGAATAAATGAGCGAGTTCCAGTATCTAAAGATAAAATCATCATAAATGCAAGCACATAACTATCTATTTGCGTGAAATTATTAATAGAACCTTAGAAAAAATGAGGAAAATATAACCAGCAATATTGTTTGAGATATCTCCCAGAATCCGCCTTCAAATTTGTTATCCTGATGGCACCTAAAACAGAATTAGCAATAAAGCAAAAAATCATATTTTTAATTCTATGTTTAAACTGAAACGATATGTTAAATTCATATGAGTGGACTTTTGGCTTAACTTAAATAAAATTACTTCTTATTATTTTACGTGACCAGCACTCATTTACCGAGTTTTAGTGCATTTTTTTAAACTATGGTTCAGAATCCATCTTAATAAAACTGTATTTGTAAAATGAAGTTTTTTGGCGTAAGATCGGCGTTTATTGACTTAAAAGCAAAAACTATTAAAATTCAAATAATAAAGTAAAGTTAGTTGGGTTAACAAAAGCCCACAGAAATACACGATTCTAATTTCACCACCTCAAGAAATGCATACATTTCTCCATAATATGCACATGCACGTTTGCAGATAAGAACGTCACAAATTGTAAAACGCAACTTTAACTCAATCAGTCGAATTTGCTATATTCTCAATATTATAACTTATTTGATATCAGAGAGTATGTATTTTTATATACATATTTATTTGTTGTATTATTTTATATGCAACTTACATCTGCGCATATATGAACGCCGTCACAAGCATCGGCACTACTATGCAAACCACTGTCCACACGAAATAGTTGTGCTGTCCTTGTTGATAATAATCCACAGCTAATTTGATATTGAGCAGCACTGTGATCACACGCATTAATATAGATATCACGGTTGCGGCTATATCTTTGTAGGATACAGTTTTTTCCTTCCACATATGTGTCCCGGCATCGACGTCATCTGCGTCTGCGCCATTTGCCTCAGTTTCTATGCAATCCGGTAAAGTACTTTTCTGTATGAACTGCATGCGCGCCAATCGCATCAAATCCAAAAGAGCAGAAATACTCTCCATCACTCCCTAGCCAATTTCACCAAGGGAATACACGAAAATTAATGGAGCTGACGGTTAAACCTTTTCATTTAAGAGTCTGCGCAGTTAGTTGAGCATTTAATTTTTTGTGTGTGAATGTGTCCTTCCATGCGAATAAATTATTAAGCATGTATATCTTGGTTTTTTCTCCCATGAAAGCGTAGCAAGCATTTCATCGTTTGGGCGTATATATTTCACTAATCTTTGTTTATTTGTTTATGGTAGTCAATACCATAAAAGCAATTTGAAAACAAAACAAAAAAAAAACATTGCGCAAAAATCAACAGCAAAAATTAGTAAACGTCAGAATCAAAAGTGAATATATGAATTAAAACAAAAAACACGAAAGAACGAATGATCAGCTGATCGTATGATCGATCATCAAAAGTCGATTAATGAAAACAAACTAGCGAAAATGACTTCTGCCTTCTACGATAACGATTGCAATTTAAATACAGTGCACTCGCGATAACTCGAACTAATTAAAACAGGCGCTGTTCGATTTATCGAATTTGTTCGACTTATCAATTGAGTGTGCTATGTTAAAAAAACAGTCATCGATATCGATTTTTCGATCGATTGTTGAAAATGGAAGCCAGTAGAAAATTTCTGTAGTATAGTTTCGTTATACGAATCACATTTTGGTCCATTGGCTGGATCAATGGTGTCACATTCGGCGGCATAAACATAGTTAAAATTAAACCATCCTCGGACTTTAATTCGATTTCGTTGGGATGTGATGGGGCATTATCAATTAGAAGAAGAGCCTTCTCAGGTAGTCCCCCATCTTTCAAATATTTTCTTACCCAAATATTAAAGTCATTTAACTTGGTTAAAAAAATTGTTTTAATGAATCTGGATTTTACCTGCGGCACGAACGAATTATGAAACCAGTCTTTGAAAATCGCCGAAGTCATCCAGGCTGATTTGGAATTTTTGTACTCCACCGGACAGTTAAAATTTTTGAAAACACGAGGATTTCTTGCTTTGTCAATAACGAGAAGTTTAAGCTTATGGTTGCCGGTAGCGTTAGTGCAAGCCATAAATTGCCTTATCTTTCTTTTTTATAAGACTTATGGTGGACTTGGCTACCCCATATTCCTTCGCTAGAGAAGTAACACTACGTCCACGTTTAATTTTGTTAAGGACTTCAGCCCTCTCTTTTAATGTTAAACACTTCAACCTTTTACAATCCATTACTCACGTGCACTGATACACTACAAATGACAAATTTAAAGCAATTTGGTCAATGCAAGATGTTGTTCCCAGAAAACTAACGGGATATTAACGCCGAAATATTCATATGGACAATACACTAGTATACATATAATTTATATACATATACTATTACATATGTATCTATGTACAAAATGTACATGTTTGAAAAGAATGTGTGTACAAATAAATTTGTTTTTTTGTTCGAGTTATAGCGCTTTCTTATTGTTCGAGTTACAAAGAAGTCAATAGGGGAAAAAATGTGTTCGAGTTAGCACGTCGTTCGACTTAGCGGCTATTCGAGTTACCGCGAGTGCACTGTATATAATATCTGCCAAGGCGAGTCCATACGAGGTGATAGCAGCAGAACCGCTGATTTGTTTTCTTTTGATTTGGTGGTTTGAATATAAAAAACATTTTTCTACAATAAACATTTAATTTTTTTGATTTCAGTTGAGCTGCTCATGCGCCACCGTGATCACCGCAAGCCTCTTCTAAAAAACAGCGTTTCGGGGGAGGGGCGATATCAACAATAAATCATAAATTTTTATTAAATAAAAACACCAAAATGTATTCTTCGAGAGTTACTCTTCAGTATGATATATGCCTCATTTGAATAAAAGTTCTAAAACATATTTAAAAATAAAATTATGACAATCGTCCTTTTTTCGGGCTCACAAGGTATGATATATAACCCCTTAAATTGTTGGCAGGAAAAATCACAAAACTTAAAAAAAATTTCACTTTCACTACCTCGTATTAAACAAAAAAAAAAAAATAAATAAAGCAAATAAAATGCAAATTAACGAGCTTCGGAAAATTAACTTCATTTTGTCCACAATAATTTGTTCCATTTCATGTGTTGCCAAAATTCGTCGACTCATCTCTATGCTGATGACACCCAGATCTACCTGTCAATGCCAATAGGTCTTATTGAGGATTTGATAGCTTAATAAAGACCTCACTTGTATTTCTAACTGGTCCAAATCTAACAACTTTAAATTAAACGAGTCAAAGACGAAGGCGATTGCTATTTTTCATTCAAAGTATGACCTTAGCTCTTTGCCGCCAATATTACTTAATGAAGTAAATATTAACTTTGATGACATAGTAACTAACCTGGGTTTCAGAATAAATTCAAGGTTATCATGCGTTGACCATGTAAACTTTGTTGTAAACAAGGTATATAATATTCTTAGAAAGCTATATTGTACTTTCTACTTACTGCCACGGCAAACTAAATTAAGACTTGTTAGATCACTTGTTCCTCATGTATCATACGCTGAAATAGTATATTGCAGGCTTGATAATAATTCGAAACGTAAATTGCAAATCGCTTTGAATAATGCAGCGTGTTACGTGTTTGAAAAAAGGGAATATGACCATATATCTATCTATTCAAAACAGATTCTCGATCATAACCTCGACTCGTATCTCAAAATACGATCTCTTTTGTTCCTGCATAAATTAATATACACACAAAAACCATTGTACCTGTATAAAAACATTAAACAATGCCAGTGCACCCGAACATTGAATCTGATCGTTCCGACCTACACTTACTTGGAATCAGAACGCATGTTCTTTGTTAGTGCCATAAAACCATGGAATTCTATACCAACTACAATAAAGCGTATAAAACAAGCAAGGTGTTTTAAAACTGCAGTTTCTAAATACTTCTAACCTTTAATTCCCCTTCCCTTCTCCCATTCCCACCATCTTTCTCTTTTTCTCACTTAGTATTCTAAGTTTTAGTATATAAGTTTAATAGTTAAAATAGTTTTAAAATTTAAGTAGCATTTCTATGTATACCATCCTCGTATTCTAGAAATATAAGAAGAATCAAATAAATTGAATTGAATCAAATTGAATTGAATTATCGCTGTCAGCTGAAGAACATTCCCGTAGCAATTGCAATTTCCAAATTTTAATTCGAATTTATTTTTACTTTACTGCTTTTGCAGTAAAAATTGGCAACTTCCCCGCCAAATGAAATGTGAATTTTGCTCTCTCACTTTCCCCTACTTTGCAAGTTTTTTGGGTACATGACCACCAAAGCGTGATAATTTGTAACAACTGTTACAAACTCTATTTGCTTCATGAACATGAACATACCTATTATTAATACTTTATTTTACAAATACTAAATACTTTATAGAAATATCACATTTTGGAATGTGTGACGCATGCAGTGCTGCAATATTTACAGTTCTGAACTTGCTGCTTCAGTTGCTGCAGTTTAGTTTGTGCATCCAGATGCATTTCCGAACAGACTTTCCTCTCTACTTCCATGACATAGAATTAAAAATGCGCTTCTCTGTTGTTTTTTATGATTTTTATTTTATTATTTGTATTATTATCATTATTATTATTGTAATTTATAATTATTACGCAATTACTTTCATTATTACATTTTACGGTGTAAGAATTAAACTAATGTTTTACACATATGCCTAAATTGTGTGTTTTGTGTATGTGTGTGGGTGTGTGTGTGTTGTATGGAGTTAGGTGTATACGTAAATTAGCTTACAAGGGGACAATAATCATTGCTGCCGTCGCTAACCTCGGACGCTTGCCAGGCTTTAAGCGCACTGTTTTTCTCTATATCCTTCTTTATAAGTAGTTTTAACTTAGTTTTACTATTAACTTGTAATATTTTTCACTTCATAAAATGTTACGTTATTTGTTTTGTAATTTTCTTTTCTATGCGATATTTTTCAAAGTAAATACTAGGGTGTATGCGTGTAAAAGCGTGTTTACGCTATATTTATTGTTTTTTTTTTTATACTATTCATCTGGAAATTTAATGTATGTATATGCGTGTGTGTATGTCGGGTTAAATGAATTATCTGTACGCAGGGGAAGTTTAGATTAACTTCTTACAATATTATTGTATTTATTATGTATGTAATTTATTAACTTTTACTTTAACTGCACTTAACTTAATCATTTAATTAATAATTTCTTTTTGTATATGCTTGCAGTATGTTTTTTTAATTTTCTTTTCTTTTTTTTCGTAATTATTTAATTTTGAAGTTAAATAAATGGTATTCTCTATTGTTTCAAAAAAAATAAAATAAAAACTGAGAGCCTTAACACAATAACTGATTTTCATTTGTTTATAACTCATACGCCTACGAATTACATGCCATAAAGTGTTAAGCAATTATAAATGTAAGTTGTAATTATTTATACTGGTAAATTACACATTATGAAAAATCAACGAACAATTTAATTTTAAATATGTATATACTTTTTTGTTTTGTTTGAAACTTTTTTTTCACTTACTTTTGAAGTTATTTCAAACGTTTTCATACGCCGCATTTATTTATTATATACGCAAACGATTAACCTATAAATAGTCATAAAGAGCAATTATAATAAAAATATAATCCTAAAAACATATAAATACCAAAAGTTTGTATTTTTTTTTACTTTTAATCTAGCACATATGCACACCACGCATTTTGAATTAACAAGTTTTTTTTCAGATTTTATATTTTTCGATTTTTATTTAAAGTTCAACTCATGTGGGTAAAAGCATATTTTTATTTTTCCTTTTTGCTAAAAATCTGCTCATTGTCTGGAAGTGAAAAAGCAAAAAATACACCATTTTCTTTTCCCTATGCTAAAGAATTTAAATTTTTTTGTCTTTGTGTACAAATGTGGTTGTCACTGCCTTTAAATTGTTTATTGTTTTGCTTTTAGATTAAATTAATTTCTTTGTTTTGGTGTTACTCAAATATGTATGTATGTATATATAGGCATTAGTGTCGGCTAAACTGCCGCAAACGACGTTCCCACTGCTCTTCTACTGCGCCATACGCCCGCGTCTCATTCAGTCTGTCTTTTTCCGTCCTTTTCCTCTATTGTTAGTTAGAGGTTCTGCGAATAAAAGGGACCCATACAACTTTGCTATAGGCATTAATTATATTGCTTACTATTGTAGTAAATTTTGGTGTTCATTATTTGTAAAGATTTAGAGAGCGCAAAAAATTTAGAGGCATCAAAAATATTTGTATATCAATATTTTACTGCTTACATCTTTTTCTGGCAATTTATTAAAAATTAATAAAAAAAAAAAAAACAAATCTCATTTAGTAGTCTTTATTGAAAGTTAGTTAAAGTTAAAGCAGCAATGCACTGACTTCTCAACAAAAAATCAGTAGATTGCCTACACTTAAAAATCCGAGTAATCAATAAATATAATGTACGACAAAAATTAAAAAAAAAAAAATACTTCCAAATCGTACATAAATACTCTCCCAACTATGAGGTCACATAATCCTTAGTTGATCGATCAATCGATTAATCAACCGATTTCTGCTCTTGTTTCTCATTGTTTGTTTTTCCATTTATATATTTATATGTTGATATAACCTAACATTACGTAGTAAATTTACGTTGAGTGTATATGTACGTATGTCTCTCCTACCGCAATTTTTTGACATTTTTGTTTTATCTATAATTGCTAAATTTAATAGGAATCTGTCGAGCCTGAAGTGGTTTGCATTTCATATTAATTTGTTTTTTTACATAATTTTATGTTTATGCTTTTTTTTTAATATAAGTGTTGTATTCATCTGAGTGAAAAAAATATGCATACATACAGTATAATGCATTGTACAACTACATACATATATACAAAAAGTTCTGTATACGAGAAATATGCATATGCTCGTCCTCTCCCAAGCTCTATGCGGTGACATTGCGCTAAGAAAAACTGAAATTTCAGTGGTACCCAGGGTGAAGGGTGAAAAATAGAATGAACAAAATTCAGATACTATAAAAATTTAAAAGCAAACTAAAATACATATAAATGTATGTATGTAGCTACAGCACTTCGCTGAAAAGCTAACTTAAAAACTATAAAGCAATCGAAAACAATTTAAATATTCTACTTCGCGAAATTTGATTTGAAATTCATATGACACGGTCATAAATCAATGCAATTTTTTTTTGTGAATATTTCTTTAACAAATTAAAGACATGAAAATGCCTCAAAATTATATATTTCATCAAGTTCAATAACCTCAATTTTGTAAGGCATTGGCTAACGATTAAAATAATATATAGATAGAAAATATTTTTCTGATCTGTATCCAGTTTTATTTTGGTCAGCTAACCGGCCAAAATCGCGTAAGCGGTTATCGCGCCAATTAAGAAGAAGAAGAACCGAAGAAAAGGCAATAATTATGCAAAATAAATTTTTTAATATATCCGTTTCAGTAATTCCTTAAAAAAAATTAAAGTTATTGGCAAGAACGTTCAATTTTCTTATAAATGAATTAATAAAAAAGATATTTTCAAATCACTTTCGAAAGATTATAATTGGTTTTTTTCTTGTGAACAACCAAGTGAATTACGCACAAACACTAAAAACAAACGCGATACTTAAAAACATGTGAACCCCCAACTCACTCGATTTGGAGGTGCTGGTGCTTCTCAACTAATAGTGACACGCTAGTATATATCCGCATTTCAAAAACTACAGCGGTTTTATATATATTTTTAAGCATTGCGTGTTTTGTGAAGTTCAAAAAAAATAAATTTAAGAAAAAAATTAAGGCTTAAGATTTCAAAAAAAAAAACAAAAACGAATAATAATAAAGCTCCATGTGCTTCGCTGCATTAAAACTTTCGCAATTTTGTAAGTTCTATCTCTCGTCTCCACATTTGCCACATAAACATTTGAAATTCCGCCATTCAGCACAAGTCACCACATTTACACTTGTCTTTCACTCAACATTCCATCATACTGCATACATATTTACACAGTAGCTTTTATGTTAATTTTAACGTGAGGTTTGTCTATTTACAATTAATTAATGTCTATTGATGCTATAAAATGTTGTTGAAGACTTTCAAATAAAAGCTTAATGAAAAATACGCACAACAATTAGAAGATGTCATTAGCTGAATAGATAGAATTTTTTGGGAAACAGTTTTCAAAATGAATGCTTTATACGGCGAATTCTCGCTGAAGACTAACCAAGAGGAATGGAGGTAGGTAGGAGAAGTAGTTTGAATATGTACCTACATCGCTTTGCTTTAAATATGTGATTAAAAAACTATCGACATATGATAAAAAATCACCTATAAAAGCATTCAAATTCAAGCCGATTTAAAGTGTTCGCATGACAGTCAGGTCTATGTTACCGAAACGTTATGAATATATAATCGGTCAATTTTGTCACTGTAACGTTTGCTAAAAGCTTAAGGATAATGTTTTAGGTTGATACAACGAAAATAACTACAGACGTAGCCTGGGCAACAACTTTATCGGCGCATAGTCATAGATAATTTAAAGTCACCTCACCTCTAAGTAAGTTAAAGTAGACTTTAATTAAAAGTAAAGTACACTTTAATTAAAAATAAAGTACACTTTAATTTGAAAAAAAGTGTACTTTAATTAAAAGTGTATTATATCTTAGAACTTAGTCGAGTTAGATAGATTCAGCTTCAAATTTAAAGTTGCCAAAGTTGCTATTAAACCAAACTTAAAATCCAATACCATTTTAAAATCAAATAAAACGTTTATTTTTATGCATTTTTTGAAACATTAAGTTGTAAAAAATCCTTCATTAAAATATATTCAGTAGTTTAATTGCGGAGTATTACGATATTTTCTAATTAACAAAGTCGTACTTAACTAACTACAGCAATAATAAAAAATAGTCAGCTTTTCTTTTTTAGTATTTAGTTATAAAAGTCGGCTTTTGTGTTGAACTATGTATGACTATGCGCCACTGTTATTTTCAAAAGCGATTTGAAACGAATGACCCACTTTTTATTAGCGACGTGGTGGTTTTGTCTGAATCAAAAAATTAAAAATCAAAAATAAGAAAATTATAAACAAAAAATTAAAAAAATAAAAAGAAATTAAAAAAAAAATTAAAAAAGAGAATCAAAGTAAAGAACAATAAAAAAAAACAAATAAAAAAAAAAGAAAATAAAAAAAAAAAAATAAATAAAAAAAACAAAGAAAAAAAATAAATAAATCAAATAAAAAAAATTACAATAATTAAAAAAATAAATTAAAAAAATAATAAAAAAAAGAAATTCAAGAAAATACTAAACAAACAAAAAACTAATAAAAAATTAAATAAATACAAAAAAAATGCAAAAAAAATTAAAAAAATAAAATTAAAAAAAAAAAATTATTTAAAAATATACACTTTAAACAAATTATTTAAAAAATATACAATTTACATAAATTATTTAAAAAATATACAATTTAAACAAATTATTTAAAAAATATACAATTTAAATAAATTACTTAAAAAATATACAATTTAAATAAATTATTTAAAAACTTTACAATTTAAATAAATTATTTAAAAAATATACAATTTAAATAAATTATTTAAAAAATATACAATTTAAATAAATTATTTTAAAAATATACAATTTAAATAAATTATTTAAAAAATATACAATTTAAATAAATTATTTAAAAACTTTACAATTTGAATAAATTATTTTAAAAATATACAATTTAAATAAATTATTTAAAAGATATAATAGAACTATGAATAAGTTCGTGCGGTTTTTTTTCGAAATTTGAAACTTTATTGACGTAAAATGGTTACATGGTCGGATCATTCCCATGGCTTTTAAACGTTTGGAAATGGTTGATTGATCAACTCCCAAAGTTTTTGCAACCTCTTCTTGCGTTTGAGCCGGATCTTGATCGAGCAATTCCTCCAATTCGGTATCCATGAACTTTGGCGGCGCACCCTCGCGTTCTTCGTCTTCCAAGCCAAAATCACCACTTTTAAAGCGTGCAAACCACTTCTGGCACGTTCGCTCAGATAGAGCATGCTCACCATAAACTTCCACCAAGATACGATGACTTTCGGCTGCTTTTTTCTTCATATTAAAATAATGAAGAAGAATTCCCCGCAAAAACACATTATTTGGCACGAAATTCGACATTTTCAAGTGTGGTAAAAATATTGTTGTTTACGCTTCAAATAAAAAACTTATACTGACGTTTGTGCCTTACGACAGTAGCTCTCCAATGAATGTTTGGAAATGTGGATCGATGGAATAATAATCAAGTTACGCCATCTGTTGTAAAACCGCACGAACTTATTCATAGTCCTATTACAATTTAAATAAATTATTTAAATCATTTTTTTTTAATAAATTACTTAAATAAAAATATTTTTTTAAATAAAAAAATATATAAAAAAAAATTTTTTAACCAAAAAAAAACAAAAATAAAAAAGCGTCATTACAGAGTCCCATCAGAAATTCTGCTTAAAGTCCAACCGATTGCCAAGATTTAAATCACGAAAAAAATTTCAACTTTTTTTTGGGGGTTTTTCACCATACGTATATTCTAAATCTTATCGTACATTATATAAATTTATATTGTTTGCATATTTGTAATCTTGTTATTGTATTGTATTTTTGCTGCTTATGAATGTGGTATACAATTATGTTACTGTTCTTCATGCACATGGTGGCTAGCAGTTCATACAAGGTATGTAATAATTGCCTCAAAATATTCTTATTCGAGATTCACGTACATACATAGTTTTCATGCTGAAGTTCAACTGCAATGTTTGTAAAAAGATTTGAAAATATTGTTTTCGTTTTTTTTTTTCACTTGGTCCTTGCTTCTTTGTCTTAACATTTATTTTCTCCTTTTTTTGTGATTTTCAAATGGTAAAAATGGAAATTAAATGATTTTTTACAAAATATACGAAAAAATTAATATTAAAATTTCTTTATTTCTTTTATTGATTGTTTTGTCTGTGTAAATATTGTATATTAACTGTTAATTGTTGAAAAATAAAATAATCTGCCAATAATCGCAACTCTATCAGCCAATCAAAAAATAATAATAATTTCTAATGCGTTCATGTTTTGAGTCAGACGTGCACTAACTTGTATCGCTCCAGAAGAAAAGGAGTGAAAAATTGGCCTCATCATATTTTCTCTTCGCTTCTTATTTGCCCCTAAACTATGAGTGTCTCTCTTTAATCGTAACGTTTATTGCTAATGGTATAATAAAAATAAAAATACGTGAAACGAAATAATATAAAATAATCGTATCTGAGTTGTTTGCCGTTATTATTCAAAGATGCCTTTATTATTACTCTACTCTGCTGCAGAAATTATAATTTTACTCTTTTTCTATTTTCCTTTTTGCTGCTATGGTAACTGCGAGTGTGTGTGTGTGCATGTCGCCACTTAGAATGAGCATCACATGGAAGGTTAGTTCGTGGAGTAAATTTTAAGTTTTATTTAAGCAAACTCGGTTCGGTTGTTTGTTGATTTTATGAAAATTTAATAACATGCATATGAATATACGCACGCATAGGTTTTAAAAGCTGTGTTGTTTGTTTTAAAGTATTGTTATTTGTAGTACTGCATCGTATATATTGATTTCCTTGACAGTTGTTGGTTGTTGGTTGGAGCTACATCTACTTTTTAGCTTTGATTTTGTATTTGCAGCATAGCATACATATACATATACCGCGCGTTTTTATTAAGTCGAGTTTTGCATGTACATTCTCCCTGTTAAATTTCATATTTTGTTTTTAATTTTCGTCGGTTCATTGTATTTATGATTTGTTTCTTTCTGGTTGCTTCTTATCTCATTGAATATTTTTCTTATTTTTTTCTCACTTAAAAATTACGTTATATAAGTTCCATTTCTTGCGTGGAAAATTGTTAATTCTTTCATTTTTTTTTGTTTCTTTTTTGTTTTTATCTTATGCTCCTTTTCTTTTTTTCAATTTTTTGTTTGCTTAAATCTATTGATTTTCATCATCATCGCCATCGCCATCATCATCACCATGCTCCTCATGCTGCTGCGAACTGGCAGCGAGTAACGCGGCTTTCTGCGCTGCAGCCGCTTGTGCTTGCATTGAGGGCGCGGACATCGGTATTTTCCCGCTGGTTTTGTACTCGGTCATTTCCTGCAATAAAGTAATGCAAAATATTTATTAAGAATTTGTTTTCACATACTAACGACTTTTATGTAAACTTTCAATTCTGTGGCCACATGCAATAAACGCATAAGTCGAAAATCGTGCATGGAGTATACATCTGCATACTCTGCATATTATACGATGATAGACCAAAAAAATATCTTTAATTAAGAAAAAATGGTTATAATATTACACACTTTTTAAGTGTTTGGCCGAGCTTGTCATTTTATTTGTGGCATGCGCTTAGATGTCTTCCACAAATGAAGGCACCATCAACAGTTTTCTGTCGCCACCGAACGGCAGCTGAATTTTTTATGCGGAGCTTTTTCATGGCAGAAATACACTCGGAGGTTTACCATTGCCTTCCGAGGGGTCACTGCTATTTGAAAAAATCGTTTTTATCAAGCGGTGTTTCGTGCCCGACGTTTCGAACCTGTGCACGCACTTCTGAATGGTAGTGACACACCAACCCAATCGGCGGCTACGGCGGCCACATACATATGTATGTACATTTATATAACTCAATTCTTTGTTATAAATGAACTCTTTCCTAAGAGCCTTCGACGGTGACTGCTTGTGACCACATAATATCCAAGAATTTTTACTTACCCGTTCATAGCGCGCCTTATCCTTCTCAGCCATTAGTTCGTACTTTTGTTTAACCTCTGGATCCACATCGGACCATTTGCGGCCAAGCTCCTTGGCAATATCACCTACACCATATTCAGGATTCGCAGCTTTAACTTTGTTGCGTTCATCATTGCAAAACCAGAAGAATGCAGATCTAAAATATGAAAAAGAGAGCATTCCATTAGATTTTATATTCCATAGCGAAAGTTTGACTAATTGCAAAGTTTAATGAATGCATTGTTAGCTACGAACTCACAATGATCTTTTCGGCGCATTCGGGTCCTTAATCATTTTCCTCTTCTTGCCACGTCCGACCACGGTGCCTTTGGGTGGCACATAATTTTGCATTTCCATTTCATATCGCGCCTTATCTTTTTCGGCCATCTCGTGGAAGCGCTTCTTCTCCTTGTCCACCATTGTCTACAAAACAAAAACAAAAAAAAAAAATTATAAATATAAAAATATTTTTAATCTGGTAATTGTATGAAATATTTTTAAGACTTTTCATATACAGTGGCGTGCGCCACTGCAATCTGTGACCAAAACCAAGGCACATTCATTAAAGGAGGTGGCATTAGACCAACAACAATGTTTTGTACGTTTGATTGTCAAAGCGAAGTATTGGCAAAGTAGAAAACAAAGAACGAATTCGCCTTGTTTCATTCTGGACTGACAGCCACATGGACACGGCGAAAGAAAAAAAACACATCAGCTGATTTACCGATATCACCTTTAATGAATTCGCTTTGGCCAAAACCAAATATGTGAATCGATCTTTCATACTTTAGACAAAAGTTAGAAAAATTCAACCGGTTTTATTATTTTTATTATTATTAATTATTTCTGGAAAATTGTCGGGCACGCAGTAACATGGCTCAAGAAGTTTTAGTGGAATAAGTGTAAATTTTAAGCGGCTAAAGGCTACCAAAATTTAGTGGGCTACAAAACTGCATACTCGAAATTTTTTAAAGTAAAAGTTCCAACTAGTGGAAAGTTCGTTGAATACTTCTAAACTTTGTCTATAATTTTAAAATATGATTAATTTGGTATTTTTGCTCAAAGTGCAAACCTCATACATATATCTATCTGTCTATCTAATTTGATTTTGGTACATGGTTGTAATTATTAATTAATTATTATTCCACGTCATATTGGCCATGGATATACCTGAGCGAGTTGTTGCTCATAAGCATGGCATTTTGAAAACGAAATATTTTTCTACAAATTTTACTCTTCCTCCACTTTAAGTAAATTTTTCTGGAGTTAGCAACCCAGTGCCTTGCTAAGGGAGCCGATTTGCCATGAGGGTACGAGAGTTGGTTACTGAGCAAATATTAAAAAATGTTGTCTAAAATTTGACTACTGATTTCGGATGCTACTTAATTCATTGAGGCAATTTGGAAGTAAGAAAACAAGGGGCATAAGTTTACCCCTTTTCTGAGATGGTAGTAGACAAATTAAAAAAAGGTCAATGTAAACTACAGAATAATTTTTTGTTATTTTATGAAAGGAACCTAATTATTTATATTTTTAACTTAACCATTACCGAGTTGACAATGCATGTGTCTGGCCCCTCTATTTTAAAAATTTGTGCAAATTTCGGTACGTTTCACAAAACCCTTGACAACCCACCCAGTTTCCCACGACAAAGACAATTTCCCCAAACTCAGAAGTCCTACATACATATGTTAATCCATGTACGAATCTTTTGCCTGGAACTGCCTGTGACATATCGTCCCGAAGCCCGATGAATTGTTTTGGTTGGGTCCTCCACAACTTTTTGATCTGCCTCTCAGAAAGTATTTGCTGGCCAACGCCAATTGAATTTATCCAGTTTCAAAATTCGTTCCTTAAGATGGGCCAATTATTTTTCCAGGTGAAAAACACGGCACACATCAGTATATGATCTTAATCAAAATTCATTTAAATAAAATCACACCTTTTAGCTAAAAAAAAAAGTTTCACTTTGCTTGCGTAGAAGCATCAACCGAGGAATGTTCTGTCTCGGACCCATACAAGCAGTGCAAAACTTCGAAGATCATTACTAGACAACTTCACCCCTCTTCAGATTTGACACGATCTCGTAATCCGTTGCCGAAAAGTGATACACGCAAACTTTTGCGCCTGGTTTCAATGAAGTGCTGCACGATCTTTCCTTTTCATTTTGTCTTTTGGGACATGAACAAATGTCCCCTTTCCCCCCTTAAATGTGTTTAACAAATGTTTTCATTACTAAAGGTTGAAGTACCAGACTGGCACTCCCCAATTAGCATTAAAGCGACGTGTTGATACCATTATGAGACCGACCTCCAACGGACAGATATCTACAGCCAACCAGAGCTGTTGATGTAATGGAGAAAATTGATGGGATTTAGGTTGGAGATGTCTAAGAAAGGACCACCCAGTGACCTTAGTTTTCTAGCTGCCAAACCAGGACATTTACGAAGAAGATAACGCTGAAATGCCTCCACAGATTCTGCAATGGGGTTAAATGATAAACCCAGCTTTTCTGCTTAAGTGCCGATCATCCAATGACCGTTAAGCACAGGTACAAGTTTGGAAATTGAACGGCGTGGAGCTACCACGACTATCTGCGTCTTGGGTGATAGACTGTTCACTAGACAGGGCTAGTTTACTGGGGCGGCAGCCCTCGGTCGGAGAAAAGCCCGAGTCATTCCGGTAACGTAGAACCGGCTGCCATGGGAATGCTGCGTATTGGGTCGTACTGGGTCCTTGGTGTACTGGGGCCACAGGATTTTCGAAAAATCTGATCTGTGCTCACCTGAGAAATAAATTATGCAAGAACTTTACTTTTTAACAACAGTCAGGGCGATGCCGCTGACCGGGTAAGCTCATCAGCAATTTAATTTCCCTCTATGCGCCTGTGTCCTGGAACCCAGATCAGATAAATGTTACTTGCACGCCTAAGAGATTAATTTCTATGCTTTTGAGCACTTTTTCTTTAGAATTTGCTCTCAAATAAAAATTAGCTTTTTTCATTTGGTGTTTCATGCACAAAGATTTGAACCTACGCACTGCCCATTCCGCTACGGCGGTCTATATACTCGTATATAAATATAGGCATGCGTATATCTCGAAGACTGCAGAAAAGAAATAAACTCCAAACCTGCTCCCAAAGCCCCATTATCTGGATGGTGCAGTAAGCTCAATGTCATCAGACTTTAATTACGTATTTAGTGGTACTGAGGGCGTTTGCCCAGCATACGGAAACGGACCATATAATATCGCGAACCTCTCTCTCCACAACATACGCTATCTACAGGGTTGCCCATATTCGACGGACCCGACGGATTTCGATGACTCTTTGGGCCCATTCCAATCGGCGAGGCTTGTCCGCAGGCAACAATCTTTGCGTCAATTGAATCTTATACGGGAATAAATGCAAATCAATGCGGATAATTCGTTGTAAAGTGGTCCGAGCAATGCCCAACTGCTGAGAAACGACGATTTTGGGATATCCTTGTCATTGGTCGGTTTTGATTTGGCCTCTTTGGATTAGAAAGAGCATCACCAGTCGCAAACCTTTCGGTGTTGAGTGGTGTTCTTAGAAGGCGCACTTTTCACATTATTTACTTTTTTATACGCACGTTGAGTTTTCACAATTGACTTCTTTTGTTGAATGTAAATTTCAACAATTTGGGAGCGCCCGCGTGGCGTGTACTGTTCCATGGTAAAAACTTGCTTGGACTGACGCTTCCAACGCGGTATGTCATTAAGCGATCTGATGTCTCTGTCAAAAGATGGGACGTCTCTGACGGATGGGTCCGCCGAATATTGGCAACCCTGTATATACTCTACTTTAAGAATCGCATTAGTGCTTTGGACCTAACCGAAAGATGTTGTATTATATACTGTCTTGAACTGAGGCTGAATAAGTTGTTGTTGTAGCAGCATACGAAAAATAATAATAATAACTCAACAATAACAATGCATGGGTTCAATGTTATCTCTTCGAGATGATAAGTTGTTTCTATAGCATTCGCTATAGACTGAGTATGCAAACCATCGAACCATGAATTTCACCTGACTTTTCTTAAATTGCAAAGTGCTCCACTTTTGAACAAAAAAAAAAAAAAACAAGATTCTCACAATCAACAAATTGAGAATAGAAGCATAGTTTAAACTTGTTAAGATTTTGTGTGCACGCAATTAATTTGCGCTATTCATTTATCAAACGTAAATTTTAGATTTTGAAGCAACGCCTTTTCTATTAAAAATATTTATAGTTGCTATAAAAGTTGTTATTAGTGGCGTTTCGCATTAAGTTTTGCTTCATGGCACACACTTTTCCCCTCGATATTCCCTTTTACTAGCCAACAACTACTATGTATTCAGCCAACAGTATTCCATCACTCAAGTTTTAATTTGCTTGGCAAACTCCATGGGTACCTACACCATCATTCCAACTTTTTACTATCGTATCCTTTTCTCTTATCGCCTGCGCCATCATCGAAAGGTCGGTTGGCAAACTTAAATCTTATAGCTTTAGCAATCAGCGCACGTCTTCCGTAACGTCCGTTCTCCCGCAGCCTTTTGAAGAGAAAATGTTTTCCGCAGTAAAATGAATAAATTGCCCCCTTTTTGTTCTCTTCCTTTTGTGCTACTTGGCCATGTGGCATAGGGAAGGTAATACTAATGGTCAGGCGGCGGCGTAGGTTGTTAAAATAAATTGTGCGGAGTCCTATGCAGCAGGGAGGTGACTGCTTTACAGTTGCTTCTAGCTATTTGCAGTAGACTTTTTTTAAATTTAAATTACATATGTATGTATGAATATTTGTATAAAACTTACATACCCAGAGAAATGCAATAAATTCAGTTCAGAATACTCTTATCCCCCCCATAATTTTATTTCGTGAAATTTATTGTTTAAAATGTTTTATTTATTCATTTCATGAAAGTCTCATCCATACAAAAATTTTGCTGTAGAAATTTGAATTACTATATTCAATTAAAAAGTTACGCTTTAATTTGAAAATTTGCTGCAAAAATGAGTTTGCTTATTTTAAAGCTAAAAACCAGAGGTTTCGTATTACACTATTTGCCATTAAATGCCCTCTTTCGTCCCGACGCCAATAAAATAAATAACGAACGCACACACGAACCAACAGACAGAGCCAGCCAAAACCCAACCCTTAATTTCCATTACTACCACGCAGGCAAGTCCCAGCTGACACTACTCAGCGGCGACCCCTGAAAATGTGTATGTGCGTATGTTTGTATGCGTGTCTGTATGTATGTTTTATGTATGTACGTATGTATGTACGTATGTATGTATGTATGTATGTGTGTATGTATGTTTTTGTATGTAGAAATGTAAGCACTTAGGGAATCTACCCAACAACCAACCAATCCACCCACTTTCTACCTTAGACGTTTTGAAGTTGAGCGAACTGTGAAGGAAAGTGTCGAAGTGAAATAAAAGTTAGCACACAAACAAATATATTTACAATATGTGTGTATGTATGCATATCCTTTGGTATACGATGTTTTCACAAAATTAACCTTCAAATGCATCAATACTTTTTTATTTTTGCTAAATTGGCTTTCAAAAGCACACAATGCGCATATTTCGCTCGTTAATGTTCCTCTTAAAATTTTGATAACTCGTTGGATTCAATTGTAAAAGTAAAAATGTTGTTCTTTTCACAGTCAGGTCTACGTTCTCGGATCAAATTAAATGGATTATAGCCATTTTTTAAAGTCACACACTAAACAAACAGAATGAATTTACTACTACTGGGACGACAACTTTTGATTGTTAAAAATCCGAGCGATTCCTGAACACGTGAACCGGCTGCCATGGGAATTCAAACTTACTAATCTAACATCTCTCTCTCTCTCTTTCCCAACCCCTCGAAACAGCCCATTGCCTAGACCTATCCTGTGATGACATTGACGACGACAACTGAAAGTTTCACCGCAGTAAGCAGAGATCTGTGTAAGCTAAGCTGCTACAAGAATACCAACAGCATGAATTAAAATTAGGTTTACACTTCGAGAGCTCATAATCTTTTGTGCCTTCTGCTCAGTACAGAGCACCTTATCGAAACCCAGTTTCCTTAATAGAATAAAGATAGAGCTTGGGTTGGGCTGAGCGTATGTGCCTTTCTACATCTAAACCTTCTTCACGCTATAGGTGTGCTAGAATCCCTGGGGACTGGTTCGCAGAAACAACAGGAATCAGTGCAATCTCAATCTGCAGTGACCTGTGAGAATGCCCGTGAGCATTAGCAGTTTGTCCTTGAGGAGGATTATGAGTTTTCCCCGAACCTCCTTTGATTAGTAATGTTTTGCTTGGATTAATCGGCGATGTGCCATGCCGCATAAACGCACTTGGGTAGGGTAGCCGTCCTTCTCCTTGTATATTTAAACTGTATGTGGCGGATCTGGTCTCTGGCCGAACGTTGTAACGTCGAATAATAAAAATTTCGAACCCAAACGGCGCTCAAAGTAAAAGTGTATTATTTTGTAAAAAACGGATTGAACTCGCATATAAAGAAAGGAACTGTAAGGGTTAAAAGCTATGCAGCATTGAGAGTTGAGTCAACGGACGTCGTGCCATCTAGAAACGACGCAATTCCTTCGCCATGTACTTTAAGCAGCAAATCGGGTTATACATATGCGGGGGCAAGGACAAAACTTGATAACTCCTTGGACGTTGAAGAAGTGTTGGACTTGAAAACTCCCTACCGATGGCAGGTTGTTGATGGGAGTGGTAGTGGTGGTGTGGTTGGTTAGAGCACGCCACTGCGCAGCATTTTAAAAATTATTTGAGCGCAGTTAGTCAGTAAAAAGAGAGAAGCGCAAAACTAAGAGAAATATAAAATGTGGTGGAATGGATGTAAAAGCTACTGGCATTGATTTTTGTGCAAGGCATATTACGATGACGACAGCGATATCTAGTGATAATGGATTCCCTGCAGGAAAATTCTTCTTCCATTCTTCCATCAAGTTGGTGGTGCGCTTCTAATGATTTTATAACCACCACGCATTTCCCCCCTGTTCCGAATTTCTCGCCAAAAAGTATCAACTCTTAGGCCGGATTCACACTATGATGCCGATCACGGTCCGCTCTCGGTCCAGTCTCGGTCCGGTAAAATATTCACAAACGAAAAACAATGACTGTATTCACACTATCCGTGCTGTTCAAGTTTCGGTACAGTCACACTCCAGCATCGATCAAGTTCGAAGAATATTTTGCTGGAGCGTGATCGAACTTGCCGCGACTTGTACTGATAGTGTGAATAACGTTGCGTTCTCGGTTCAGTCTTTCGACAATAGCAACCTATTGGAGAATTGAAAAAATTTTCAATTTCATTTTCATTTTCAACGAACGATGAATCGCGACTGGACCGATGTAAGAACACAAATGTAGATGTCGAAAGATTTTACCGAACCGAGACTAGACCGAGAACGAACCGTGATCGGCACCATAGTGTGAATCTACCCTTAGCCGCTGCATTCTGTCTTCGATAGCTGGGGACTAGCGATATGCGAGTACGTCGGCGGGGTCTGGTTTTGTGCATTTTGCTACCTTTTGTCGATAGTTACAGTCCAGTGCGAAATTCTAAGAATAGTATTGTCGTTTTGAGCCGTTTCTTTTCGGTTTTCCTTTTTCTGTTGATGGTAATGCTTTTTATTTTAGTCTAACAAAAAATTTAAATCTAAATTTCGAGCTTATCAATTTTTTTAACTTTTTGTTGAGAATTTTTAAAATACAATTTGGGTACGCACTTTTATAGGCCATTAAATTTTAGTATAAAAATTGGAAGCTTGAAGTGGCTTAAAATCCCCTTAATTACTTTTTGCTGACGGAATTGCGCATTTCCTCCATACGAGGGTCGCCTTTCCTATTTTGTGCCTTTGCAATACTACGTGTGATAAGGTATAATTCGAAAAGTTTGTTATTTTTTAGCATAAATTTACATTAAACATTTTCACTTATCGAGCTTTATTTGTGCTTTTTTTAGTGAGTGGAAAAATCCATTTCTCCAAAAGATGATGTAATAACTCGTACAATTTTTCGTGCGTTGATTTTTTATTACGATTTTCGACGTGCATTATAGAGACAGGAGTGTCTTGAGCAACTCACTTTGACTTTTGGCGTTGAAGCACCACACTTAGGCAGTGAGAAACGAGTTCCAACGTGGCCGTCGATCCTTGCAGGATGAATTTCGAGAAGACGGCTGTTGTTGAGGCATCCTTAGCTATTACTCGAGCCAATATACATTCAACATTTGGTCAAAAAGATTTGTTCTCGTTGGATACCGCATAATTTGAAAAATGACTTAAAAAGAACTCGTGTCGATTGGTGTAATGAAATGTTGAAAGAGTTCAGCCGCGGTGGTTCAAAGCACGTCTATGACATCGTAACAGGTGGCGAATCTTGAACTAATGCATATGAGCCGGAAACATGTTAGCAATCGACAGTATATTTATTCCAAGAGGAGCTTAATCCAACAAAAGTTGTTCGCAGAAGAAGTAACTCAAAGCAAATGGTCGGTCGCCTTTTTTGTCGGATAACGGTATACAACCACTCGAAAAACTAACTGCCGAAGGCGAATCATCCTTCGCCAAGACAATGCGAGCTCCCGTTCCCGCGACAGTTCTTCGTAACCTGAACGACCCGGATTTATATCCGGCCAAGGACTGTCACTTTAGCAGCATTCCTCGTATATGCACGGGGAATGTTTATGCTGCTACAACAACAATAATGCGAGCTCCAACTCTTACGTATCAGCTCACACAAAAGAGTTTTTGAGCACGTAATAAATCGAATTAATGGGTCATCGGCCTTACAGCCCTGATTTGGAACCTAATAATTTTTTTTGATCCTAAACATCACAAATAAAATGCGAAATCAACGTTTTTCAACGCCTGAAGAAGCCACTGGTTGATACTTTAAACACCTCGTTTTTGAGGCATCCACTTGCGAGTGGAAAAAATGCAGAAATATATTGACTTCCAAAGAAAATATTTTGAAAAACAATAAAGCCATTTTCATTATTATTTTACTGTGTTTAAATATAAAAGGCAACCTTCGTTTAACAAATGCATTGAAAAAGCGCAAACGAGCGATTGTTTAAGTTTACTTTTCCACTTTGAAATTTTCATATTATGAAGAAAGATTTCACTGCTCGTGACATAAGTGAAGCTGTGGTTGGCAATTGGCGAAATCAAACCAGTTCTGAACCAGAAATTATATCCACTAATTCAGGTTTTCCCAGTGGGGTTTTTAAGCCCACCCTTAAAGCATATACAAACTTATGTACTTACACACACAAATGCAAAACCATGTAGAAAGTCCGGTTGGCAATGTGACACAAAAAAGATTTTACATGGGTGGGGAATGGGCTTCAGAATACTGATTGGCGTTACAAGTACTCTCTGGTTTCATATATGTGTGTGTAGGTATGTACATACAAATATATATATATATTCCCACCCAAATAGCGAGAACCGAACCTTGTTCCTTGCAGCCACTTTCCCTTCGACCATTGTGCGCGCTGTGGAAAATCTATAATCAACCGCATAGATAGATTTTTTTTGGTATTTTATTTGAGTCACATCTGCTTTCTTAAAACTCCAAATGCCCCCTAATTCTATAAGATGGTTCTTTTCAATACGCCTATTTATCTGTACTGGGAATGCAGGTTGTACAACATTTACGAACTACTTTAGGAATGATTTCCAGCCAAACTAAATTTAAACGCCCCATTTTGCTGACTTAAACTTTACTTAAGTATTCACCACAGTTAAAGTAGTACTGTAATAAAGCTCCATATGCAGGCAGGAATAACTAATAGCTAAAAGTTTGACAGCCACTGTGAAACATCGATTGGTAGTGCTCCCACGACAGTCGGTTCAGTGTTATCGGACGACTCCGACTTACACATATGCGCCCAGAAACAACCCCCGAACATTAAGGTCGGATTCACACTATGATGCCGATCACGGTCCGCTCTCGGTCCCGTCTCGGTCCGGTAAAATATTCACAAACGAAAAACAATGACTGTATTCACACTATCCGTGCTGCTCAAGTTTCGGTACAGTCACACTCCAGCATCGATCAAGTTCGAAGAATATTTTGCTGGAGCGTGATCGAACTTGCGGCGACTTGTACTGATAGTGTGAATAACGTTGCGTTCTCGGTTCAGTCTTTCGACAATAGCAAAGGAGTGCAGATCGAAGTTTTTACAATGACAGCTGAAAAATCTTGGTCTTTTGAAAAAGGTAAGTAATTGCATACAGGATTTATTATAAATTTTGAAGTTTTATTCAAATGGTGAATAACTAAAAAATAACGATCAATATCAGTATTCAAGATAATAAAGTAATCAATATGACGTGAATGGACCGATGTAAGAACACAAATGTAGATGTCGAAAGATTTTACCGAACCGAGACTAGACCGAGAACGAACCGTGATCGGCACCATAGTGTGAATCTACCCTTATGGGGAATGTTTTCGCTGATACAACAACATCAACCAATTAGTAGAAAAACGATTAGTTAAGACTTGAAAAATTGTATCGTTAAGTACCGACATATTAAAAAAAGGCGAATTACAAACTTGAATGCTAAAATATGAAAATCATGCGGACTTCTGTAATTTAATTGCCAGTACAATTGCATTGAAATTCACACGGAAGTGAATTACAGAACCTGCTCGAATGCGCTACGCCTATTCACCATCAACTACGCAACATAAATTGCGCAATCTGTTAAAAGAAGGGAGACATGGACGTCTGAGAGCTCTGTATCTGCCTTTTGAACAGATATCGTCCGGTTCACTTGATTAGAGGCAATAATTTGTATGGAAGAAAATAGCTATTGAAACAACGGTATTAGAACTAGTAACACAAGCACTTCTGATAATTCAACTGAAAACTCTTCTGTTCTCGAAAACAAATATGAGTCAAAATAACATTCCTACTGTTCGCAGCAGTAAAACTTCAGCAGTTGTAATAATAATAATAATTTCGACTTGATGAATGGATTTGTACAAATTCACCAGATAGCCTTAAATGCGTTTTTCACAAAACTATGTTTTTTGAACTGGTGATCACTGTAACTTAAAAACCGCTTGGTAGAATTCAATAAAATTTATACTGCTTTTGAACAACGAAGGATTTTTGTTTTTTCAAAAATTTCGATTTTTTTAAACAATTAATTGTCGGTTTTTTTTTTTCGAAAATCTGAAAAATCACCATATTGTTAATGTTGAAAAAACGCTGCGATCGGGCAGGTCGAAACGTGATGTATTAATGTTATGTTTTTATTTTTGTAAAATAAAACAATTTACTAGCAAAAAAACGATTATTGAAAATCATCATTTCTTCGGGCCTCTGACTACCCCTAACCCCTTAATGAAATTTCAGACCAGGCCATTGTAATGATTCGAATTAAAGCATTTTTGTCTGCAAATTGTTACCCATTCTCAAAACCTTCCAAGTAAGCCAGCCATCCCCAGAGATTTTCATTAATGTTCAGATCTGGCGAATACGGTGACCATGCTAAAGTTTCTACGTTTCTGATGTTTTTCTTCGCTCAAAGTCATTCCCTACAGCCTGAAGTTGAAGCTCTAAAATCTCCCAAAAATAATATTTTCTCCTGTCGAGCGTACCTTCCGACTGTTTACTCAGGAGAGAAGCAAAGCGAAGTGAAATGAACTTAGACGTTGTAAATCTATAAAACACAGCTGATTTTGCCCAAAGCCAGTAATAGCCTTGAAAGCTATCAAGATCATAATAGTGGATATTTACTCTAGCCTTACAGTAGTTTCGGCACCAGCAAGTTTATCAGGCAGTTTGAGAAACATAAAACAGTTAAAGTGCACTTAAACATACAAGTTCTTAAACTACTCGACTAATAAGACTCTCTTTATCGACCCTCATTCTTTATGAATACATCAATATTTTCCATTAAAGGAATGCACACTTCAAGTGCATGCCCTCAAATCATAATGTTTTTAGCGTTTGTCGTGGTCGTGCGTATATCAGTCGAATTCATTGCACACTACTACTGTATGTACAGCATAGAAAACAAACAGCTACAGACTTCCATTCCAACTAAATACGCGCAAATAATATGACGTTGATTACGACTTCCTTTTTGGCCGGTAATTGTAGCTCTATTGATGAATGTTTCTGTGCATGATAATTTTCCATTTCATTAACGAAAATTCAATTCAATGCAATTTTATATCAGGTATCAGGTTTTCATACATAAGTGCTACCCCTTTTTAAGGAATTAAACGAAATCTTGAATATTTGTTCTTCTAATAGCGGTCGCCCCTCGGCAAGCAATGGCAAACCTCCGAGTGCATTTCTGCCATGAAAAAAACCATCTGCCGTTTGGAGGAGCCATAAAGCTGTAGGTCTCGCATACCACAAAGAGAAGGAGAAGAAGCTCGGCCAACCACAAGTGTGTAAACGCCAATTATTATTATTATTATTAACTCTTCCACATCTGTTATACGAGGAGCGTTACTAAATAACGAAGCTAAGAAAATAAAATAAGAGTATTTTGCAGCGTCAATTGCATTATTCAGTAGTCACACCTAGAAAGGAAATTAAGCACCATCAAGGAATACACTGTTCACACTCGCTGCTAAAGGCCATCAAGTACTACAACAGAAAACTTCTATGCTGAGAAAAGACTTATATAATTCAAGATCTTGTTTTGAGGTCAAGCAATCCTTAGGGATTAGTAGAAATTATTAGCATATTTCTCGAACAAAATTCAAAATTCAAAAAAATTATCAAAAAAAAAAAGGATACCGCAGAAGTTAGTTGAATATCTTTTTAATAGCGAATCTCAAGCTAAATACTTCCGAATCCGAAACCAATCAGTATTATCAATTGTTGTTATTGTCGTAGCACATAAACATTTGCCATACATATTCGGGGAATGCTGCTGAAGTGACAGTCCTCGGCCGGATATAAGTCCAGGCCATTCCGGTTACCAACTGTCGTGAGATCTTGGTATTATAGTCTCCTCAAAAGGCCTACCCGTGTTCGAGGTGTAAATGGCCGCTTTTCTTTGCTTATTATTAAAAATATCAAGTTGATGAGTTATAGCGAACAAAAAATATTCACCTGGCAAGCAATTGCTTACAGCCCGAGAATATATTTGGAAGTCCTTTTATGGCAGAAAATGCTCAAAATCGTACGCAAAACAAAAAAAAAAAAAAAGATTTTAGAAAATCAAAACGTTTTTTGAGCGACTTCATAACTTAGATTTTATTATAATATCTACAAGGTGGCGCAAAATTAATCACCCTACAGGAAGATATATGATTTGTACAAATAACGCCTTACGGAAATCATATTTGACACTTGTGAATTATACAGCTGCAGTATACAAACAGCGCGTAAAGGTCAAAATAAAGATTTCCATCACTCAAAATAATAAAAAAAAATTGTTTTTTTTTTTTGTTTCAAAAACGACATTAGATGATCAATTTTGCGCCACCTTGTACTAAAATGGGATAGGTTATAAAACGGAGGGATGTAAAGTTCCAGGCCTAGCGCATAGATGGGACTGGTTTTATTGCCCTCACCTATTTTCCAATTAGTAGTAAAAGACAGCTGTTAAAATTTCATGAAAGGTCAAAATAAAGACTTCCATCACTCAAAATAATTAAATTTTTTTATGTAGTAAAATTTTTTTTTTTTTCAAAAACAAACTTAGATGATCAATTTCGCGCCACCTTGTAGTAAAATTGGATAGGTTGTAATACGGGGGACTGAAAAGTTCCAGGTCTAGCACATAGATGGCACTGGTTTTATTGCATTGACCTACTTTCCAGTTAGTACTAACCTTAAAAATAAAGCTGTTAAAATTTCATGACATTCTAGTCATTAGGTCGTGAGTTTTTGTGCTAAGAGTGGCGCTATTTTTGTTATTTTGAAAACCATGGATCAAAAATACTTTCGTATTTTAATTTTACACTTAGAGAAGTAATGGCAGCAAAGGCTTGAAAAGTGTTATGGGGACTCCGTTCCATCAGAAACAACAATAAAACGATGACTTCAAAAACGTGGTCTTAAACACACCGATGATGCACAACGCAGTGGACGTCCAAAAGACGCGGTAACACCAGAAAACATAAAAAAAAATGCACAAAATCGTTTTGAATGATCGAAAAGTGAAGTTGCGTGAGTTAGCTGACATCGTACAGATATTATATTAAAAGAACGTGTTGGCTGGCTTCATATTGCATGAGCATTTCACTATGATACCATAAACCTCTGTTCAAAGTGGGTGCCGCGTTTGCTCACTGTTGACTAAAAACTAGACAACGCACCGTACCACAAGTCAATTAAAACAATGACAAAACAACATGAATCGAACTTCAAATTGCTTCCACATCCACCGTATTTGCCAGATTTGGCTCCCAGCGACTGCTTGGGCTGTTCGCAGACCTAAAAACATGCTCGCGAATAAGACATTTCGCTCGAATGAAGAGGTTATTGCTGAAACTGAGACCTATTTAGAGGCGAAAAAGATAAATCGTTCTACAAAAATGGTATTGAAATGTTAGAGCGGCGCTGGAATGATTGCGTTGTTCTTGATGGAAATAGCGTTTATTCATCATTTTGAGCGAAAAAGGTGTTTTCTTCGTTAGGCCCGGGATTTTTCAGCCTATGTGTTACGAAAAAAATGTAGCCTGAAAAATATTGCGAATATTGTGAATAGACGAAGCGACTTAATCGTGTGCAGATTGAATAACGGTATATAAAAATGGTCAAATTCTTTCGTGGCTTTTATTTAAGATTGTTTTTGAAATGGTCTCTGGCTTGTTTTCAAGCTTTACCATTGATAAGAGCTACTTCTCTCCTTTAGCCGGTAATTAAGTAGACCGCCAATACATATTACGGAGGATGAATGGAGAGTATGACGATTGCATACAAAATAATTTAGAACAAAAAAAAATATAACCAAATTTGTTTTGCTAATTGTGGGTAAACACTCTATAAATTGCATTACAATTTGGGGTCAGAAACACAACTCAATATTGCGCAACATGAAATCTGTGAAATTTATTGCAACACATCAACACAAATTCGTACATATCCATGTATGTAGTTTAAAAAACAAAAAGTCCAACCAGTTCCTCAGACATGTGACCTCCAACCTTACCACACATTTAATTGCAATACTTGTACGTACCACTCCCACAAAAATATGTAAACGGACGGACAGTAGCAGTGTGCCAGCTAAAGTCGAGCTCAACACCTATGGTTTCCCACTGCTACCACCAGCCGTATGTGCCCTCCCCTCCCTCCATCCATACATCATCTTCTTCTTTCAGGCTACATAAAATCTTTTTATTGTTGTTCTTGTTGTTCTTATTGCATACCGACAGCAGTTGCAAATGCAGCATGACGTGAATGGTGAATGGCAAATGGCGAATGGTTCTTATAGCAGACGGTAAACAACGTAGTTAGCTACGAGTATTGGTGGGTAGAGATATGCTCTAACAGAGAGGGAGTCGGATTTGCAGAATTGCATTTCCGTCATTAAATGAATTCATGTTTCCCAAGCGTATGGTAGAGTATATCCTCCGCACTTTCGCGCTTCACCCTGAACCCGAATGTATGTATTTGCTTGCATGTAGCTCGTCAACATTTACAAAAGTACGTCTACCTCGGCTCGTTCTCGTCATCATTACCCCTTACGGCACTTTCTACCCTCCCGCGCGGTTGTGCTTCTTTAAAGTTTTTAACTTTTGGTCCTGTCAGTATTTTTTTCATCGCTCTTTCAGCCATTCCTCTTACGGTTCTTGTTTTTGTTATTTTATGTAGGCAACTGAAGTGCCAATTCATTCTTTCTTTCAAGTTTTTTGTTTTATTGCCGTCACCAGCCACTTAAATGCATTTTTTGAAATCCTTTCATACTGCCTTCTTATCAACAGTCTGCGTGGTGAGTGAACGCACTTTAATCGTTTTTTGTTGGCAAAAAAAAAAAACAAAAAATACAATTCTCTCTCCTTTCTTTTTTGTACACCTTTTGTATCCTTTTTTCTTTGACTTTTCATACGTTCGAAGAAATGCAAACAATTTAAATAAAGCATAAAATAGAGCGAGTGTATAATGAAGGGTAAAAATAACGCAAAACAAAAATAAAGAATATAAAAAAGAGCTCCAACAACACCGAAACGTCAAAAAGTGTTGGCAAGGACATCTTATAAAGCAAAGTGGGTGCCGCCGCTTTCGCTTTCAGGCATTGTTTGACTTTTTATACCACTTTTTTTTTTGATTGATGAAAGCGTAAGTACTTAAATAATAGAGTTGAATGACGACAGGCGCCAGCATCTGGGATTGGCATAAGGAAATAAGAATGGACGCTGAGGGGATTCGTAATTGAATTAAGGAGTTAAGAGCAACGCACGCCGCTCAACATTTACAGTTGTTTCAGCTTCAATAAAAATAAAATGTGAAGATAAAGAACATAAATGACCATAAACACATACAAATAACTACGAATTATCAAACAAATTCTGAGTTCGTTGTTGTTGTTGTTGTAGCAGTAATATAAGCCCTGTCACTGTAGTGTATTGGCCCGTCTTCGTCGTAGCTCATCTAAAGGTAGGCCCAGGAAACTTGCTGTCTCGACAGGTTTGGTCCAGAGGGAGAGGGGTCGGTGGTCGGGAGCTTAGGAAGGTGGTAACGATCTCCCGATGAATATCGTTTATTGGATGTCTAAACACTGTCTGGTCCAGTAAATGTCTGTTAATTTGTCCTGGATCTCGTCGGTGTAATTGAGGAGGTGTCTCCTGACGTGCCTAAGAGGCGGCTCAAGCAGGTGTCTGCACGGGTGAAACCTACGGTAGCATTCTAACAGGAACTGCGTGCTGAGCACTTTATTGTGCTCCATTACAAGGAGCATCTGTACCTCGTTGTGAAGGTGTTGAAGAGGGGCCATCAGGCGGCAACCCGTCGCTGTACGAATAGCAGTGTTGTGGAAAGTCAGGAGCTTTATGCACTGCGTGTCAGTAGTTCCAGGCGACGAGACAGGTGCAGCATAGTTTAGAACCGGCCGGTGTATACAATTCTGAGTTCGTCGTTTTCCTCACTCAGGACATACGTTTATGTTTTTGCAATGAGTCTTGAGTCTTGAGCTCGCACATAAATCTAATTCATTTCTACGAATCATTATTAAAATGTCATGATTCCTGAGAGGTCGACCCTTGTCAGTAACAGCCTAGACAGACGGTGAAGTTTATCGGGAATTCGGAATTATCCCAGAAGTTAAAAGCAAGTAATGCGACCTGACAACCTTAAATAAATTCATAATTTAAGCGGATTCGGGGAATTTTCGATGGCAACATTGCCGGAAAATGACAGTACATATCTGTTATGAATAAAAAATAATGCGACTTTTAAAGAGAAGAACGAGAAAGACTGGAGGATGCAATGCTAGTTTGCACCGGCACGTTCGGAATTACATTAACTATTTTGATATGTAGAGTTTAGCAATTTCAATTTAAGATTTTTTTAATAAATAGTTCTCTTTAGTTTGTCGTATTTTTTGCCTGTGGAACATGTTTTAATGGCAAAACTATCCAATAAACAAATCAATTTTAATCACAATTAACTTCGCCGGTAATCCCGAGTAACGCCGCCGTCTATATAGGCTATTAGAACGATTCTCACAGAAACTGTCTGAGAGCTGTGGTGCTTGCAACAAACTTTCTATGCCGAGATAGGTAGGTATGTAGGTGGAGTGGCTGTCGCAATGACACACTTGGACCTTTCATTGGTCCATTGTGATACCGCTGAAACTTATCCTTACCCTATGGGTTCCTTTTCAAACCATCCGGTAGCTTTAATAAACGAGCAAAGCTTCATTAGTCTTAGATGCGCGGTGTCCGCTACATCAATTAAAAATACCATGTCAAGACTGCGGTGCCTCCTTGTCGCTAAGCTTACACGCTCACATAAAAGGTGTCCGAGCGTTTCCTCTTCTTCTGTATTTAGACAGCTTCTACAGAAATCGATGGACGGGAGTCCTAGAAAGTCCTTCTTAGAGTTTCTCTGTTAAATCCTAACAAGATTTTTGATCGACCGCTGTTCCATTTCGGCCATGTCTGTCTGCTTAGTTCGCATGTTGAGAGGTTTTGTCAACTTGTATTTACCTTATTGATGGTTATCAGTAGTTTACAAGTGGCTATAGGCATGGGTATCAGCGTCTTATCCACTTGGAGGTCGACTGGTTCGAGCAAGTTCCCTGCCATATTCCTGTGGCCTGGCACCGAAATAAGGTGCACTTTGTAGTATTTCGATATGTTATTTAGAAGTTTAAAACATTCTAAGACTGTTTTTGACGAGTGTGTTCTAGATGCTAGCGCTTTTATTGCTGCTTGGCTGTCCGAGTATATGAAGACTTCATTTGTGGATTATACTCTCGTTTTTATTACCGTAAATCCCTCTTTTATGGCAGTGACTTTCGCCTGAAATACACTGCAATGATCAGGTAGGCGAAAACATTCCTAACTCCAAGTTTATCGGAGTAAAGCCCTCCTCCCCTACTCTGTCGTCTAATTTTGAGCCATCTGCATAGATGTTTATATCATTTTCCTTAACAATAATCCCATTATCCCATTCCTCTTTAGAAGGAAATACTGTGACGAAGGAGTTATCTAAGTTGATATCCTTGGTCTTACAGAAATTATTTGTAACAGGAATACAGGGGAATTATTCTAAAATTGCAGAGTATCCTCTTTGGTTTGTTCGGAGAAGACCGTTTTCTCTTAATCTGAGAACTGCCTTGGCAGCTGTGTACTTTTCGAAATGTTCTATGGGTAATAAGTTAAGCATAATGTTTAGTGCCTCTATGGGTGTGGTCCAAAGGGCCCCGCAGATGCAAAGACTGGCCACCCTTTGAATACATACATATGTACCATGGTTTTTTGATATATAACTTATCTAAAGCCAGCCACCATACTAGTATACCGACAGCCGGTTCTACGTAACCGGAACGACCCGGATTTATATCCGGCCAAGGACTGTCACTTCAGCAGCATTCCCCGTATATAAGGGGTGATTTTTTAGCTATTATCTTTTTAAACAGTTGGTTTAAACAGCTGACGCACGCTTCGTGTTTTGTCTCACTGTCAAACATCTTCAGTTTGGTCTATAATTTAACCATGAATCGTAGTACAAACGAACAACGCTTACAAATCATTGAATTTTATTATAAAAATGCGTGTTCTATTAGAAAGTTTAAGATCCACTTTTTTATCGAAAAATTGTGTTCAGCGACGTAGCTCATTTTTGGATCAATGGGTACGTAAATAAGCAGAATTGTCAATTTTGGAGTGAAGATCAGCCAGAAGAATTGCAAGAGCTACCAATGTATCCAGAAAAAGTCACAATTTGGTGCGGTTTATGGGCTGGAGGTATCATTGGACCGTACTTCTTCAAAGATGCTGCGAATCGTAACGTAACTGTGAATGGCGAGCGCTATCGTGAAATGATATCCAACTTTTTTTTGCCCAAAATGCAAGAGCTTGACGGCGCCACATGCCACACAGTACGCGTAACAATGGACTTGTTGAGAGGCGAGTTCGGTGAACATTTTATTTCACGTTCGGGACCTGCCAATTGGCCACCCAGATCGTGCGATATAACGCCTTTAGATTATTTTTTTAGGGCTATGTTAAAGCTCATGTCTATTCAGACAAGCCTGCTTCAATTAACGCATTGGAAGACAACATTAAAGCATTTATATGTGAGATACCGGCCGAAACATTGGAAAGAGTATGCCAAAATTGGACTAAGCGGATGGACCATTTGAAGCGCAGTCGCGGTCAATATTTGCATGAAATAATCTTCAAACATTAAATTATATGGATTGTAGTATCGATTTAAATAAAAATTTCATGCATTTCCTGAATTTTACGTGTGTTGTTTTGAAAAACTTTCCTATAGCTCTTAAAAAATTACCCTTTATATGGCTGCTACAACAATAACAACCGTATGTTAGGATTGGTCTTACCATTGCTGTGTAAAGCCAATATACGATAGATGGGGAAATACCCCAACTTAGTCCTATTAGTTGTTTACAAGAGTAGAGTGCTATTGTTGCTCTTTTTACTCTATTTTCGACATTTGACCTCCATCTTAGTTTTCTGTCGGAATAAAACTTTCTATTTTGTAAGCGCCTTAACAGTTCATTCAATAGAAAAAATACGAATCAGACCAGAATCTGGCATATTTTGCTTTTAAAGTCAAATAAATAGACCTCCCAAAATGAAAAATTTCCAAACTAATAGCGAAGTTTTCTGTATTTGCCTAAGTAAATTATAGATATGGGTTTTAGTTCTTTGTTCGGAAGAACTTGACTGTTCTTCTCGCCCTCCCTCTAACTAAGACGAAAGACAGACTTCGTTAGTGCTCTCGTATTCAGGTGAATGACAATCTAAAATGTTCGAAACATTGGTAGAGAATTCAACTTTTCTATTCCTTTGGGTTTTCATATCGACCATTTTCGATTGATTATGTTTTTATGAATTTGAATTAATTTAAAAAGAAGCACTTTTATATGGCAAAACTCACCTTCCATCGCTCAGCGCACTTTCGGGAGAATTCAGCAAAGATCACTGTCTCATCGGGGTGCTTCTTCTTGTGCTCCTCTCGGCATGTTTGTACAAAGAATGCGTACGCGGTCATACGGCCTCGGGGTTTCGCATCAGCTTTAGCGCCACGAATCATCGTGCTCTGTTTTAAGCAAAGAGAGAAAAAATAAAGAATTTATTATTAAGGTTGCTTCAAGCTATGGCACGCACTACTATAAGTAAAAATACGTTAATTCATACAAAATATTTGCCTAATTGGCTGACTTAATACATTTTTCAATATAATGGAGTTCGTATTTGAAAATCTGATATCGACTAAGAATTTAAGTAAGTATTAAATATAATTTCATAGATAATATCTTCATAATTTTCGACATGGTTTATCCCTACAAGAGCGCTTGCATGATTCGTTGAGATTGAGACATCCATGCGATTTACTTGTTTTTGGAGTTACCCGGTTTTCATTATGACATTTTTTAACGACATAATTTTAGATGAAAAGCTTTTGCCATAGCTGAAATGACATAAAATGGCAGGTGTTTTCGCTAGAATGGCACTCTGTCATAATAAAAACAAGGCATAAGAATATCGTTTTAAAAATTTACTAGGAACCTAAACGAATTGCTTTCTTTGGATACTGCAGAATTTGTCATTCTTAAAGTCCCTGCTACAGACAAGGATAGCCGAAACCGCAATAGCGGACAATATCCTGTTCCAGTTACAAACAAGTAAGGGGTGTTCACAGGGGGAGTCTTATCACCCTTCCTGTGGAGCCTAGCAGTAGACGACCTGCTTCACTTGCTGACAGGATGCGTGGATGATGTTGTAATTATAGCGAGAGGCAGGTTCGAAACACTTTTTGCGATATAATGCAGGGCTTTAATGCTGACAAAAAGATGGTGTGCTGGGGTTGGTCTGAACATAAACCCGTCCAAAACAGCCATCATCCCTTTCACCACGAAAAAGAGCCTTACCAGGAATGAAAGAGAACAGCATAAACGGGGTTGCTATTGATTTGGTCAGCGAAGTTAAGTATCTTGGCCTTGTCCTGGATGCCAAGCTTAATTGGAAAAAGCTCGCCGACGCAACCCTGTGATGGATGTGCATCATGATAATAAGACCAATGATGACATATGGAGCAGCCGCTAGCTGGGGCATCGAGAGTCACTATCTCGACAGTGCGGACTGCGCAAACTAAGCATCAGCGCTTAGCATGCCTGTGCATCACAGAAGCGATGCGTACCTGTCCTACAGCTGCGATGCAGGTGATATGCGCGAGCTGACACCGCTCCATATAGTCATTCAGCAATTAGTCAAGTGTACCCTACTAAATATTACCTGGGAAGGCTTTGGGAGAGGAAAAGTGATGTCATCTAAAAACATGGAAGTGCTAAACTTGCAGCTCCCACTCGCCCAGCTACCCAGAGATGATATCACTAAGGTGACCAAATTGGAAAAGAAGTACAGAAGTGAACTAAACAATAAGTTGAGCTGGAGTAGACCTGTATTTGAAAAGAAACTCTAAGAGTGTACCCTGCACTGGTACACAGATGGCTCGAAGAAGACCCCAGAAGGCATAAGCGCTGGAATTTACGGCCCTAGAACCAAACAATCTGTGCCGATGGGTAGTTTTCCAAGCATCTTCTAAGTGGAGATGTATGCCAACTGTCTATGTGCAGAGATAAGACAGGAATGTCCGAAATGAGCGAAATCATCACTGGTACTTGAGTGTATCGAGAAACTTGATCTACTGGGAATGCACAATTGATTCCGACTAATTTGGGTCCCAGGACACAGCGCTATAACTGGGAACGAAGTAGCCGACGCATTGGCGAGGGAGGCTGCGGCCTCGCTTTTAATAGGACCTGAGCGCTTCCTTCCCATGAAACAACACACAATCGAGGAGAAGCTCAGGAGTGAAGAGCCAGGGCTGTCGAAACAGCTAGTTTCCTGGGCCTACCGTTCGATGAGCTAGACGAAGACGACCGGTGATTACACTACATTGACAGGGCAAAGTTACTGCTACAACAACAACAAGCGAGTGATTCATTTTCAAAAACGATAAGTAAAACGTGAGTACTTTTTGACAAAAAATAAAATAAATTAAATTAAATAAAAAATGATAAAATAAATTAATTAATAATAAAATAAAAAATAATTAAATAATTAAATAAAGCTATTTCCACCGCAATCCTGTTTTTCAACGCATTATTAATTCATGGAGTAAAGGGTTAAGACTCCTTTTGAAAGGATACTTCTCTAATTTTTTGAAATTTTCCCATGTAATATTTTCTTAAATTCCTGAAAACTTTGATTTGAGTCGCAAAGAAATGAATTTTCTGAATCAGAAACATTTAATTTACCATCTACACTTTGCGGAGAAAATCGGTATATATGGCAACGTCGCGAGGTTGGCATACAGGCATGAAAATACAAGACAAACCAACCGCATGCAAAGGGCACACAGATGAGCCAGTATAATGAAAAATGGTTTGGCAATAGCATCTAAACAGTAGCAATAACAAGATGTTGTTGTTGCTTATGCACACATACAAGAGCAAAATTTATGCACAGTAAGCACAATAAAACAATAAATCTACATTTTACCTAAAGATATATGCAAGTACATGCATATGTATGTGTGGCGGTATGTGCACCAAAACCTATGCATATACGGATAACTATAAGTAAATATATAAAAGCAAAATTTAAATATATACAATTGTAAACTGAGACACATGCACCAGTCCAGATTTGCATATACATACATACACATCTATAATTAAGGTATTGGTGTTGGTGTTGAAGCTGACAGTGATGAAGTGTCCAGCAGACGATAGGCAAACAACCAACCAAACAACAGGTTTTGTTTAAGCGAAGTGCAGTATTGCAGTAACGCTCAGATGTACATATACACACATACATACATTGGTATATCTATGTAATGTGTGGGAGTTGAGCGAATAAAGTGCAGCA
Source organism: Anastrepha ludens (assembly GCF_028408465.1). NCBI lineage: Eukaryota > Metazoa > Arthropoda > Insecta > Diptera > Tephritidae > Anastrepha > Anastrepha ludens. The sequence continues at coordinate 40,548,890 of NC_071499.1, read as the reverse complement.
TGGAGCGGTGAAGCCACATAGAGAAGTTGAAAGATAGCAAAAATAGATATTTGTACATATGTAGACGTACGTGTATTTACATCTGTATATATTTGCATAATTATACACATACACTAGTGGCGGAAAATAAAGGAAACGGTTTATATTACAACTGATTTGCGTTGGTAAATTAATGAAATAATTAAATAATATTAGATTAATATTTTCTATGCATTTTACCAAAAATCAAACTTCAATGGGTTTTTATTTTTATTTTGTTATTTAAGAAAACAAAACCTACTTTTTAACCTGCGACGGAGTATACCAAGTTTCTCTAACTTGTGAACAAGTTTAAACATCACTATAGCATCGGACATTGCTAAGCAGCGTATAAAATAATTTCAAGTTTCTTTATTGCTTTGAAAGTATCAAACAGTTTTGTAAACTCATTGTTATAAAAAATTATTAGAAAAAAAAATTGCATATGCCGCTCAAAGTATAGACTCTATTTCCACCGCCAGGTTAACTACAGTTAACTTACCTTCGCTGGCTCAACAGAAAATGTTACGCAAACAGTGCTAGGTGTATAATAGATGTAAAAAGCACAATTTCAGGCGCACGCGTCATTAATGCAGTGTTTTACAATTTTCTTGTAGAAAATTACACAAATGCATAAATTAAGTGCATATTTTCTAATAAACGGAAGTAAATACACCCGTTATTTAGACAGAATAACAACAAACGCTGAGAAAGTAAACCAAAAATACGAATATTGCCGTTGACACAGACGGCTCTGTTATCTGATTAGCCAACAACTTAGCAGCATTTCTCAAACTTAAGAGGGCTAAGCGTCGCCCCGCACGCTATAAATTTGAAAAACAACTTGAAAGGCGGAGCGATTAAAAAAAAACAAAAACAAAAACAAAAAAAAAACAAAAAAACTTCATCAAAAAAATATTGAAATAAAATTAAAACAAAAAAACAAAACATTACAAAAAAAATTACAAAAACAAAAAAAATTACAAAAAAAAAAATATTACAAAAACAAAAACAAATACAAACAAAAGATACACAAAAAAACATATTACAAAAAGTAACAATTCCAGATTGAATTTTAAGAAATAATGAAATAAAATTTTAAAAAACATTGTAATAAAATTTAAATAAATATTGAAATAAAATAAAAAAAAAATATATTGAAATAAATTCAAAAAAAAAAATTTAAATAAAATTAAAAAACAATACTGAAATATACAAAAATATACAAAAAACAAATTCAATAAAAACACAAAAAAAATATTACAAAAAACAATTTTAGATTAAATTTTAAGAAATAATGAAATAAAATTTTAAAAACCATTGTAATAAATATTGAAATAAATTTACAAAAAATATTGAAATAAATTAAAAAAAACATATTGAAATAATATAAATAAAAAAAAACACAAACAAACACAAAAAAAAACACAAAAAATATACAAAAAATATACAAAAAAATACAATAAAAACACAAAAAAAAATATTACAAAAAAAAAACAATTTTAGATTAAATTTTAAGAAATAATGAAATAAAATTTAAAAAAAAAAATTGTAATAAAATTAATATAAATATTGAAAAAAATAAAAAAAAGTATTGAAATAAATTAAAAAAAAATATTGAAATAAAATTAAAAAAAAAACAAAAAATATTGAAATAAAATTAAAAAAAAAAAATTTTGAAATAAAATTAAAAAAAGAAAATTAAAAAAAATATTTAAATAAATTATAAAAAAAATAAAAATAAATAGTACATATATCTGTAACATACAAGTTTTAGGAAGCGCTTCGTTTCGTTAAGAGTTAAATTTTGTAATAATTATAAATATATAATTTTTTTACTCAAAAAGGTCAGTATATAACTTAGCAAGAAGAAGGAGAGCGGAATATTGCAAAATGAGTTAATGCTTCTTCCGAAACTTTGACCGAAAGCGTACCATACATTTAAGAAAAGCCAGTGCCACAAAGCGTGCCAGTGGTTTCTTAAATTTTGGCAAGTGGAAAAAAATGTGCAATCTATGAGCGTTCGCCAATAAGTCCTTGAAAATGTGAATAGGTGATGTGAAATGAATGCAACACTTCGCTTGTCCAGAAGCCGCGTTCATATAAAGGTATGTTCTTGGCCGCCATAGCCGAATAGGTGGTTGGTGCGTAACTACCAACCGGAATCCGAAAATAAAAGAGAACGTATGTTCGAATATAGGTGAAAGACTAAAAATGAAGAAAAACATTTTTCTAATAGTGGCCGCCCCTTGGTAGGCAATGGCAAACCTTCTAGTAAATTTCTGCCATGAAAAAGCTCCTCATAAAAAATATCTGCCGTTCCGAGTCGGCTTGAAACTGTAGGTCCCTCCTCCATTTGTGGAACAACATCATTACGCACGCCACAAATTGGAGAAGCTCGGCCAAAGGTGTACGCACCAATTATATATATATAAGTGGCTTACGCTTTCGTAAATCGGAGGTGAATCGTTCGTAATATTTTTTTTTTTATAAAGTTATTTTTTAAATATAAAACTAATTTTTTGATTTATAAAACTATAAATTTCCTTTTCTAATTTTTTAATTATAAATTATTACGTTGCGAATTTATAATTTTGTATTTCTTTCGTTGAGCTGTTCAAAAACTACAAAATAAATAAATTTAAAACATGAACTTTAGTTTCCTCCCCTAGTGTAGTCACCTTTGTACATAATGAATAGCAGCTGCTTATATTATATGTACATACATACATACTATGTACATAAATAAATATATAAGTATGTCTATATACAAGTTCATAAAAAGAAAATGCAGATGCAAAAAGCAGACTGCAGGATACAAAGAGTTGTCAGTTCGTGGAATGTTGTTGTGTTGCTACGTAAAATTCCCGGCTGCACTACTTCAGAAGTGATGGAGAGGGGTGAGAGTGCAGCATGCAACTGCATTTTGTACAATATGAGTAATATGGTAGATTCAAGGTAGAGTCGGGTAATTATTTATAATATCGCATTTAATTCCCTCTGGTGAACAATGTGATTCTGATGAGGCTAACGCTGTTGATGATGATTATAAGGCTGACATGGCCGGTTGAAGATGACGAAAATGTTGATAGTAATCAAGCAGCAGTTACCGTTGAAAACACAAATTTTGTTGGCATGTATGTATGTATATACATATGTATGCATGTACGTCGGCAAACCGATCGAAAAGCTTTTGGTATAGGAAAATCGATTAATGTGCAAAAGCGCACAACGCAGCAGGAGCGCAAGGATTTTGGAAAGTTAAAGGTGTTAAAGAATGTAATAATAAAATATTTGCAAACTAAATACAACTCTATTTTTTATATATGTACATACATATTATCTTTTTATATACTACAATACATAAATTTTTTTATGCATTTTTTTTATATATAATATACATTTTTATATATAAGTATATAAATATTTTTTTTAATACAATTCTTTTTATATAAAATCTTTTTCACATCTATTTTTTTTTTGTATTTATATATTTTTTTTAAATATTTTTTTGATAAATTGTTTTATAAATATTTTTTTTATAAATTGTTTTATAATTTTTTTTTTTTTAAATTGTTTTATAATTTTTTTTTTTTTTAATTGTTTTATAATATTTTTTTTTAAATTGTTTTATAATTTTTTTTATAAATTGTTTTATAATTTTTTGTTTTTTTTTTTATTTTAATATACTGTTTTCTATGCACAAATTTTTTTTATATAAAGGGTGGTTAAATTAAAAGGGGCACACCTAAACGTCAACGACACCGTTGGACTTCTTTCTTTGGGGTTATTTGAAAGAAAAGAAAGAAAAGGTGTACGTCGATAAGCCAGCGACAATTGAAGAGCAAAGGGATGAGATAATTCAACACATAACCGGCATAGAACCTCAATTATGCCTCAGCGTCATCGAAAATTTGGACCATCGGATGGAGGTGTGCCGCCGGGGTCGCGGCGGCCATTTGGCCGATATTTTGTTCCATACGTAATTGAGCCATACCAATATTATCATAATAAAGAGAAATGACAATAATTTCCTAAAAAAATTGTATTTTATTCAAAATCAACACCGGCCCTTGAAACTTAACCACCCTTTATATAAATTTGTTTTATATAAATAATTTTTTTTGATGTGTATGCATTTTTTTATATATACATTTTTTTATGTATATAATTTTTTTTATATATATTAATTTATATATACATATTTTTTTTTTATATATACATATATTAATTTATATATGTATATACATGTTTTTATCTATATAAATTTCTTTTATATATATAATTTTTCTATAAACTTTTTTTATATATATTTTTTTTCGTCAAGGCAGCTTTTTAATTATTTAATAAATTTAATTTTCATTTTTTTTTGTTTACTTCTGGCCACTCCATTAGATGCTTTTTCGTGTTCTGTAGAAATGCAATGAAATTTTGCTTGCATCATGATTAATTTCCTTCAAACGCAACAACCTACATTGGCGTCGATGTGCACAACACCAACAACAAGAGTAATAAAAGTGATTTACACAACTAAAAGCACAAATGAATATAAATCTGAGTGTGCATGTGTGTGTTTTGTCAGACGGTTGTTAAACATAAATTCACTTGACACACCACTTACTCATCGGCAACTGATATATGATGCAACAATCGAGCGCAAATGTAAATAAAATGTTACCCTAAAGCGAAATGTTAATGCAAAAAGTTTTAAGTGAATTAAATAAACCAATTTCTCAAGGATTCAAAATTAGTATTATAAAATACAGACTTTAATTAAAATGCATCATAGGAATTTCCATCAATAGTCATTTTCTACCTTAAACATCCAGTTGGACGAGTAAGTCCCTAAAAATATAAATAAGGAACATTCTATTCGGCAAAAGAAAACCTATTTTTCAACAAATGTATAGTCAACGGTCAAGGGGCACCGACGTCTGAGATGGAGGCAACAGAACCCGCTTCAGTCGACCCTTTCCTAGCAAACTCATGCCTCCTGGGGCCAACCCCTCCTTCAATCTAATAGTGCTCTAATGAGCAGCAATCCATTGAAATTCAAGATCAAAGGGAAGTAAGTGCAGAATGGCGTTAAGGCCGGCATTGGAACACATTCTACACGCCCCAGGGATGCCAATACAGCAGTCCTCCTACTACCCACCAAAATAGGCAGAACCACTAAGTTGTACATCCAGAGTACGACATGTAGCTTCAGACTCCATTTTTAGCCGAACATACATAGATTTACAGGAGTAGAAAGCTATATTGGCCTTCTTAACTCGATTTTCAAGCTGCAGCTTGCAGCTTCTAATGGCGCTTAGGGTCAAGTATTACAGCAAGATACTTTAGTTCCAAAAAAGGTACAACACAAACAAAAATTGCAGAAATAATGAGTTGAAAATGTATTAGTACATACAAAAATATGCATATATAAAAAATAAGTTCGAAAGCCGCCTGTGCAAACGACTACAATTCAGCACGACAAGGCCATCGCCAAAAAACAAAAGTAGGTATGGCCCTTTAAAGTCCTCCCTAGCGATAACGTTGGAAATAAATAGAAAATGGTTGCAAACTTGGCGCCTAAATGAAAATAAATTGTAAGAGCGTAGGAGAACAGGAAAAAACCCCTACTATCGAAAAAAAATTCTAAGGCACGTTTGTCTTTCCCCAAGAGTACAATCCCCGATACACAACAAAGACCATGGAGATAACTTGAAAGTTTTGGGGATCATTTTCTTGGAATGGAACGAGGCAAATAGTGAGAATAAATGGCAATATTCATAAGTTTGCTAGTCTTGGTATACTCAAAAATAAATTGAAGCAATATTCATTCAAGTCCATGCCACTAAACTGGGTAGGTAATCACGCATAATAACGGTCCCAAGCATACAGCAAGAGTGGTAAAAAGTTACGTTTTTTATCCGTTTTGCATCATTCGACGGATTAATCCGCGAACAAAAAGTCTTTCTTGTCACCCAAGAACGAAATAATCCGCAGTACAATTTCTTTTTTTTTTTTTTTGAGGAAAATAAATAATTTTGGTAATCCTGTACCGATCTTTTTTCGTCGGAACAAACAGTAAAAGTCGTACCGACGCATAGATATCATGGACGCAATGTATTTTGAGTACCTCGCGCAATTCGAGCGGTGATGCAAAAGGGTCAAAGAAAAAATTCCGGTTTTGGATTGGCCAGTACAAAACGCCATTTACACTCTGTGGAATGATATTAAGGTAAAGATTGCGAAAAAAATAGAAAATGCCAATGAATTATGGCAAGGCGTACAGGAAGCGTGAAACTCTATTCCTTTGAAGAGATGCCAAAATTTAATAGAAAGTTTTTCTCGCAGGTGAGAGGCAGTTTTAAAAAATAATGGATGCTCGCTCTAGAAAATTCTAATAAGGTTGGTAGGTAAGTAATTGAATAAACAAATTTAATCAATTTGAAATAATTATATTTTTATATTTTGCTTTTGTTGAAGATCGGCAAAAGTGCGCTATTTCCAGTGTCCAGTTTAAAAGTGACCTAAGTATAATGATATGCGCTTGCAATGGCGTTGCCCCTATCCATATGATAAATGGCATTGTTTTATTATGTAGACATTACAAAATACAATGCTACCATATGCCAGTTTTGAAATGCCTATAAAGTGGACAATTTCAATAGGACAAAGATCCGAAACATACAAGCAAGCTTGCGCAAGATTGGTTTGCATCCGAAAATATCGATCTTATGCTATGGCGCCCTCAGTCCCCAGGTTCTAATCCGATCCAAAACTTATGGGGAGATGCTAAGCGGGTTGTGACAACTGCAAATGCTTCAAAAAAAAGCTGAGCTTTGGCAAGTGGTTCAGGAAACATGGTCCTATTTTCCTATTTTCATTTGACCGAAAAATTGAAAGAGCGACAAATTTATTGAAAAATACAGTTATATTTGAAACAATTTTTCTATCAACTATTAACTAAAAACCCATTCCTTAACATAAAATAACAAAGTTATGAGGAAAAAATTCCAAAAAAACGTTGACACAAGCCGACATACAATACAAAATTAACTTACTTTAGTGTCACTGGCTCTAAAATAAAAAAAACGGTAAATTTTCGTACAAAAAACATATCAATATAATCGTTCGCTGCAATACTAAGTCACATGTGTTGTAATGGACGAAGTACAAAAACGAATGCTATAAATGATATATAAGTGGTAAACTCAAATCACCACAGAAAAATTCCAGCTATAAACAAGTAAAACAATAACAGGAATAGAAATTATTTACCGCCCCATTTTATAGAGTTGGAAAAAATAAAATTTGTTTACGTCCCAACTAATTGCAACATGATAATTTCCATGAAAAGCACTTGCCAAATGAGTCATATACTTGTACGTATGTACATACATCCATATGTATGTAATAATTTCATGTTACTCATACGCCAAGTATGGCATCTAGCCTGCTGAAAAACGCTCAATTGCGCCGTGCATGGGTACCGACTAGAGCGCCAGTCAGATTGTTATCACGCCTAATCGGCAAACAAAGCAGATCGCTGTTGCAAAGCAAATAAAAGATATAAACAAAACCAATAATTGACGTAGGTCAGTTAGCCGATAAATATGTACATGCATGATGCATATTCAAATAAACAGACAAATCGACATACATACACAGGTACTAAATATATGTACATATTGTATATATGTGTGTATTTCATTCACTTATTAGTTGTCGAAAAAAAAAATGCCACTACAAACAGCTACAAATATGTAAGTGTGGACCGCTACTATTTAGAAAACCATAACGTAAATACAAACAAAACAAAAAAAACAAAAAAAATCATACAAATGAGTCGCAGGTGTGACGTAGGGCGGGACATACATACATATTACGTTCGTACATACATACATACACATATATGTATATGTAGTTAGCAGTGCTCTGTTGAAATGACAACAACAAAACAAAAACATTTTAGTGGCGCCTGCGACTGTAACTTAAATGAAGTGACTAAAACGGTTGGCAATGACGGCACACAACGAACAACAAAAGCCGACTATGGCAACGCGAGCAATAAGGTGCATAATAATAAAAACAACAAATGCAAACAAAGCAAATCAAACAACCTAACACTCGAAAAGTCAGGGAAAACAAAAAATCAAACTTAACACAACCAACTGTTGCGCATGTGAACAAAGGAAAAAATTATACTTTTTTGGGTTCGTTTATTTTCATTTAAGAGATTCGTTTAATTTTTCCCCTCACAATCGTATAATACCTAAAAGCAACAAAAAATTACAAAAACGATGAGAATGAATGTCGATTCCAAATACAAGAGGAGCACATACAAAAACAGTGACATCGAACACACAACAAGGCAAACTCATGTGCATATTCGTACACAATCATGTGCATATTTATACAAACGTACATACATACATATGAATGTAAGCACATATAAATTAAATACAGATAAAAAAGCGGCAAGTTAAAAGCTACTAAGCAGTTGCCACCTCGATGTACAGTTGTTGGGCAAACAGACAGACTGTGTGACGCCGGCGCTACATAAATACATACATATATGTACACATGTACATATGTATGTATGTATATCTGCACATTCACGTGATAATAATAAAAGCTAGAGCAACTGCACAAAAAATTTCACAGCAATAAAATCTAGGACTGAGAAAAAGCCAGCTACAGCAGCAAAAACAATTACAATAACAACATTCTAGGCGGCATAATACTATAGAAGCAATCACAAAGTAATAACAAATACACACCAAACAACCAAATCAAACGAAACCAAAACCAAAGTGGCTGAGTAACTGACTGGTTGGTTCGTTGGTTGTCTAGCTAAGTGGCTGGTTGTTTGGCTGCTTGGCTGCCCTGGACGACTCACTTACTTTATGGCTGATGCTATTATTATTGTTGCTTTCACTGTCTGGCGTTGTTGGTCGGCCGGTCGGCAGTGAATGAACAGCCTAGTCAACACCAATGAATGAATATATGAATGAATGTGAGGAAAACAAAAAAAAAAAAATAAAACATCCAAGCACATCACATCCATAATAGAATTTAAATATGAGCATTTAATACGGTGACAAACATACGAACTAGTACAAATGCATGCCAACGAGTGCGAGTGCGAGTACGAGCAAGAAAGAGTAATGCACGCATATATCGGTGGGGAAATAAAGAAATTTTAATGCATACAATAAGCACGCGTCAGCAAACAGGCTGACAGACCAAAGACTGGATGAAAGACAGACAGACAGACGGACAGACAGACTTACAAAAACAAGGGACTCGTACGAATATGCAAAAAGAGTATTTGTTGTAGTGTCTGTACGTACTACATACATTCAGTATTAAATGGAAATATTGGCGGAGATACTCGTTTACTGCATATATACATACATATATATGGGGCATACATACATGTATAAATATGTACATTCACCACACCACAGTGTGCCGATTATTACTGCTGGCTACTGTTGCGTTTATTTGTTTAGGTGTTATCGTAGTTGTTGAGATTTTTGCTCTACTCACATTCTTTTTTATTTTTTTTGTTTTGTTGTAGTTATTGTTATTGCTTGAACTGTGTGAATGCAAATATGTAGTATGTTTGCTGAAGGTTGCACTTCATCCACAAAAAACTTTTGTTTGACTTTCATTTGGTGGCGTACATACACAAACATATACATTTGTACTCGTATGAACTCGTGTATACAACAACAATTACGGGAACGGTAACAGGAAAATCAAAATCAGTCGGAGTGAAAAAATGGAAATAGATGGTTGAACTTCTCATAACATAAGCAAATTATACCTATACATACATATGTATATATGTGCATACATTCATACATAATTTAATTTAATTATAATAAGAGAAATAAAGAATGAGAGAAACAGTTAACGAAATAAAATATCGGAGAACCTTTTAGCAATAACAAAAGTAAAAAGGCAGAGCACAAAAAAAGGAAGCGATTGTCCTCTAATTTATTGTATGAGACTTGGAAGTGCATAGCATGCACGCATTTGCAACTTTTTCCAATATTTACAATGTTTCCCCCTAGTTCGAATTTCTTCACTTTTTTTAATATGGTTCATTCATTAACCAACCCCATATAAATTAGACTTTCAAACATTATTAAAAAAAAAATTAATTAAACAGTTTCATATAAATGTTGAACTTTTTAATCAGAATCTTTAGAAAAATTTCGTAAAATAACTGCATTTTTAAGCGTCTAAAAAATTGCTTGGATTTTTTTACTTTGCATTTTATTCCGGGTTTTTGCACTTTATTCCATATAAAAATGGAAATCTTGTGTAAGAATATTACCAGGGTCGTCTGAACAGCCCGCGCAAAAATAAAAACTACTTAGCCCTTCGTTGGACACCCGGGTTTTGCCAGACATTTTCGACTTTGGACGTGAATTTAACATATTTTTATTATAGCTAACGGACTTGAGCTGCCATTCCAGGTAACTTCTTAAAATTTCATTTTCTATCGATTTATGGATTAAAAAGGATCCCCAAACAGGACGAATAAAGGCCAGACCCGGGTACCCAATCGAAGGTTTTAAAAAAGGTGTCCAACGCCTCCGAATACAAATTAAATTTTATAACAGTTACAGTACAGTGGACTAGTCATAATTCGAAATTCATTACATCCACACCAGTTCGAAGCCTGTGGATTTCCCTGCAGGGTTTATATGTATGTACATGCATACATCCGCATACGTACATACATACAACAGACATACCACCTCGCCGGCTCAACTTATTTTCATTCATAAAAATTTGTTGCGCCTTCTTCATTTCTCTTTTATTTTAGTTTTTATTTTTTCACATTTTTTTTTTTTGCTATAAAATCTACAAACGATTAGCACTTATTATTGCTTAATGGTAATGATGCTGCGGCCATTGCTGCTGCCGTTTGCCGTTGTTATGATTGTCGTAAAAATTGTTATTACTGTATTGAACGGCTCCTTTTCTTATTGGGTTTTTGTGCTTATTTGCTGCCACATCAGCTGTTAGACTACATTGGGTTATGCAAATCAATGAATGAATGAATGAAAAACGAATGCATGAAATAAATAAATGAGAATACAAATATTAAATTTACTTAGATGAACACGGAAGGCGACGACACAAAGGAAACAATGAAGAGATGCAAGGGAGTATTTATGAGGGGTAAGAGTGATTTGAAGTTGTCAGCTATATAAATGTAAATACGGTTATTGTAAGAATAAAGGCCGACCGAGCTGACAAATGGAAACTGACTACTATTGTGGGTATGTGTCGACTGTGACTCATGGCAAATATTTAGACTAGATTATTAACAAGCTGAACAAGTTTGCATTTAAAGAGAAAGAAAACGCAAACATTAATACCAGTTGAGATAAAAAGAGAATCGGTGCTGTACAACGGAAATTAGTAGACGTACGGAGGTGCTTTGAAAAGTCGTTTATAAAAACAACAGTTTCGAGCATTCGTTATATGACAGAAGATGCATAACAGCGTCAACTAAATAAAATTATCAAAAATCAATGCGAATTTTTAGGCTCTTCAAACTTGCACTTTATATTATATCAGAATTCAATGGGCTATGAATAAAGTTACATCTCCAAAAATTTTATAAAAATTCTGATATAAAAGTTAGAATTTTTGAAGCAACTTTTAAATTAAGTTTGAAACTTTGAGTGAAATGGATTTTGTTGTTAAAAGCAAAACAAAACTTTAAAATCAGAAACTATTTAAAAAATTATCAGATATAAAAAAAAATCACAAAAAATAAAAAAGAATAGTAATAATAAATAAAAAATAATAGTAAAAAATAGAAAAAAACATAAATAAATAAATAAAAAGAAATAAAATAAAAAAGTAACTAATTGATGAAATGTAATAAAAAATACAAAAAAATTAAATAACGAAAAATAAAAAAAAAACTGCTTCGTAATTAAAATAAATACGTTAAAAAATGAAACTAAAATGTTTAATAAAAACAAACAAAATAAAAAAATATATATTTAATAAAAAAAACCAAAAATCATAAAAATATATAAAACAATATATAAAAAAGCAAAAAAAATGTATTAATAAAATTAAATAAGAAACTATTAATAAAATTTAAAAAAAACTAATTAATAAAATTAAAATATTTAATAAAAAACAAACCAAATAAAAATAAAATTAAAACAAATAAAAAATAAAAATAAAAATAAAAAAATAAAATAAAAATAAAAATAAACAAATCATAAAAATAAAAAAATCATAAAAGTATAAAAACATAATTAATCAAATATACAATATAAAAATAAAATATTTAATAAAAACAAACCAAAAATCATAAAAATATATAAAACAATATATAAAAACAAATAAAAAATGTAATTAATAAAATAAAAAAAAAAAACAAATTAATAAAAAACAAAAAACAAATTAATAAAATAAAAAAAAAACAAATTAATAAAACTAAAAAAAAAACTAATTACTACATTAAAGAAACCTACAATCTGAAACAGACAAAAACCAAAAACCAAAAACCAAAAACCAAAAACTATATAAAATATAAAAAAAAATAAAAAAATGTAATTAATAAAATTAAATAAAAATCAATTAATTAAAACCAAATTAATAAAATAAAAAAAACCAAATTAATAAAATTAAAAAAAAAAAAACGAATTACTAAATTAAAAGAAACCTACAATCTGAAACAGACAAAACCCCTTATAAATCTTTCGAAACACGATCTAAGGCATATAATATCTCTTATCACCGGCCACTGCCTTTTGGGCACTCACGCACGTCGGCTCGGGGTTCCTCAAAACGACCTGTGCAGATACTGCGAGGATGAAGATGAGGAAGTATCGAGCAGGCATTTGCTGTGCAGTTGGCCCGGTCTAGCCAGAAGTCGACTCGCTCTTCTAGGCTCTCCAACAATTGACAATCTTTCAGTACTCTCGAACCTGAAAATCGAATCTCTCCTCAAATTCTCGAAACGAATTAATATCTTTGACCAAAATCTACAATGAAAAACTCGGTTAGGTGGGGAACTCATATAACATTATGAGCTCTAGGGCAACAGAACGGACCCAACTTGCGGTCTATGTTACACTCCGATGCGGGGTCACCCTTAAACCAACCAACCAACCAACCAAATTAAAAGAAAACTAATTAATAAAATTAAAATAAGAAAATTAAAATTAAAAAATAAAATATTTAATAAAGCAACAAAATTAAAATAAAATTGAAATTAATAAAAAAAATGAAAAAAAAAATATATATATATAAAAGAAAAAAACTATAAAATATAAAAACACAAAAGCATTAAATAATAAAAAATATAAATAAAAAATATTTAAACAATATTAATATTATAATTAATTAAAGAAATATTATAATTAATTAAAGAAATAATATCGTTAAATAAAAATTAAAAACAAAAAATAATTAATAAAAAATAAAAAAATTAACTAATAAAATTATAAAAGATTATCTAATAAAAACAAATTTACTAATAAAATATAAAAAAATAATAAACAAATAATATAAAATTAATTAATAAAAAATATAAAAACAACTAATAATTAACTAATAAATTATAAAAAATTTACTTATAATATAAATAAATTAAAGAAATATAGATAAATTAAATATAGATAAATTAATAAAAAAAATTAAAATAAAATAAATAGTCTCTGTATATGTATGTATTGTACATTAATTGTATGCGAAAAAAAGTATTATATTGTATAATAACAAGAATACAATTTTAAGCAACAGCCTCGAATATATTCAAACAAAATTACTTTTTTGTACGTAAAGATATTAAAAACTGAACGATTTCAAATATGTCCAAGACAAACACAAAACAATTTCAAAGATTCAATAAAAACAACAGAAATCTTTTGAGGAATTCAATTTGGACATGGCAAAACAAAGCCATTGTTATTCTAAATTCTATTAAAACAAAACAAAGAATTGCAATCTCGTACTTAGCAAAAATACGCATGAAGAGGCATCACGTAGAAAATGAATTCAGAATAATCTACTTGTAATGTAAGAATAGCTTAATAATAAAGCCACACCGAGCTAAATGTAAAGAAATGCGCAAGTGATCACAATAATAGCAGCGCAAAATATCGCAAAGTTTTGAAGAATTATTAATTTTTTTAATTTTTTCATTAAAAACAAAATAGTTCATACAACAACAAAATAAGTCAACCATATAAGTCACAGTTTCAAACTTTATATAAAATTAAAAACAAAAAAAATTATATAAAAATTAAAAAAAAAAAAAAAATTAATATAATTAATCAAAAAAAAAACAAAAAAAACAAAAAAAAACTCAAATTAAAAAAAAAATAAAAAAACAATTAAAAAACAATTATAAAAAAATTTAAAAAAAATTAAAGAATTAAAAAAAAAAATTCACAAAATTTCATCAAAAATTCAAACTTTTCAGTCAGATTTTTAAGAAAAAAATATATATAATTTTGATGTAATATTTGTTGCTATGGATTCACCACTTCTTAGCTCGGTAGAGAATTCCGCTGAGCAACAAGTAAAAAATGTCTATATGAAAGCAACAACACTTTAGCGATAATTAAGCGACTTTCGTTTATAGCCGCTTAGCCCACAAACGACGTGCTTAGGCGAGTGCTTCCATGTGTAAGTAGGTATAGTTTTTTATTATAGTTTGCATACTGGAAGACAACGGAATTACACTACAGTTTGAGTGACTTGTGGTGAAGAGCAAGGCGCTTGTTTTTTGACTGCCCTACGACGGGATTAAACTATGGCATTTTGCATAGTTTCAGGCGGGATGCTTTGTGCTACCAAATCACATATGCACTATTGGGTTCAAGTGAATTTTTTTATTTTATTCACAACTCGCTAGGTGGTTAGCGAATAGAAAGCAGCTAATGCTCCAGTTAAGAGTAGGTCAAAATCGATTTTTTATAATTTTTTGTATTGACGATGTTATTCATTTTCTTCTATAAAATGCTCATTTTTTAGCAAAAAACACTGAAGGCGATTTTTAAGCCACTTCAAACTTGCACTTTATTATACCAAAATTCTAAGAGCTATAAAACTGCTCATTCGAAAATTTTCTAAGAACTTGTACTACATTAAAAAAAACTTAATTAAAATTAGTACAAAGTTTGAAACTTCAATTTATGTGGTTTTGTTGTTGTTCAATTTGCCAAAAAATTTGGACCTCCTCGTGGTCTTCTGTTCCGAAAGTGTCCTGAATTTCTTATTTAAATCAAATGCGCTTGAGATACTGCCAAAAACTTTTTTTAGGTTAGTACAAATGTCACTGGTTTACGTGTTACGTTTGAGCGCATAATGAGTTAGTGTGCGTAAATATCTTTGTGCACAAATAATTTTTTCGTATACTCTGCGAATTCCGGTATTTCGAAATAAGAGCATTTTGCGTTTCTTTTAAACACCATCCATCCGCATAATTCTTGGAAATCTTAACGGTAGCCTACGGAAACGCGACAGCGTGACAAAAAGGATGATTGCATGCGATCCAATCTTTAAATATGAAACCGGAATAAACTAGCAACTATCGACGAAAGGTCACTTTGGTTGTTGACTCTTTTCGTTAAGTGGCGTGTCAAATTCTCTTCTTCATGATGTCAATGCAACCTGGCTCACACATCTCCTCACCTTGTACGTGTGACTAATTCATTGTTTAGTAATGTTACCCAAAACTTTTTGCTCCCGAGACCGACCGAAAAGCATTTTGAACACGATTGAAGTGGCAAAGATAAATTCACAGAAGGAACTGAAGGCGTTTCCAAAAACCGACTTGCGGAAAATACTTTAAAAATTGGAAAAAGGGTCGGAGAATATGCAAATAGGTTGCCATGGAGATTAGTTTGAATGGAATAAAAGAAACATCCGCAACGGATATTGTCACCGTCCGAGCTTCTACGCCACCATACGTTAAGACGGGCATGATGACGTTCCCACGACAGTCGGTTCTATGTAACCGGAACGACCCGGCTGGTTTTATATCCGGCCAAGGCCTGTCACTTCAGCAGTTTTCTCCGTACATATGTATGGATAATTCTTATGCTGCTACAACAACAACAACGGGCATGATGAGAGCTTTATAGAGTGTTAGCTTTTGTTCGTCGAGAGAGGAATTTACTACTACTTTACCTAAAAAGACATTAGGCTACTCATAAACATTTGGTTCAATTTCGACTTGCGTTTGCCATTTTATTTTGCTTTTATTATTCCACAAAAGGTAAGGTCATTCGTACTTTTGCTGATAAATTTTTGGCACGAAAAGTGAAATAATTTAGTCAGTGCAAAAAGATGACAAAAAAAAAGTAAAACAAAAAAAAAACAAAAAAAAAACAAAAAATAACAGCACATTTTGTCACGTGTTCGCACAATATTCTAAAATGTTTGTGTGGTGTGTATGTACATTTGAATTCCTAAAAACAAACCAGAGGAAGATACCCAAAAAAATGTTCATGAGTTGATTTTCATATTGCTTTATGTTGCGCGCTCACGCCTGTTGCATCTCAAAGGAGTTAATAACAAAGGCACACAGAAAAAAAGGTCCACTGAAGATGTTGGTAATAATGTTGACATACATACGTACATACATAGAGACACACCGTACCGAGTGCAGTTGTTTCTGAATTTCCGAGCAAAGTGAAGATTCCACAAAGGTGAAGTGTTTCGAATTCATTTAAGGCAACAATTGAAATCAACTTTGTGGTGATTTCAATGAATTTGGCATTTCATACAAAGTATTTATTTAGAAAGGTTAACTTATAGGTATATTTCTGCTTGTAAATAGGTCAAAGTGTTGTGCGCGGTTTACAACTGAGCTGAGAGTAGTAGGCTTAGGGTGCTCACACTGACACGGCTGACACGGGCGTACGTTTACGTTGGTGGGTGTGGGCACCATTAGGTGCTATCCGCAAACCGACTGTTTATAATGAAAAAGGTGACTAACAATAAAAACTTTGGTGGTTATCAACTGAGAAAAATTTATAGATTTTTTTTATCTCATTATCTCCATTAATTTCACACTTACGCTTGTGTTTTCGGAATGACAAAACGTAGCGAGATTTAGCGGTGCTCTTTTGAATTTTGTTTGCGAAATTAAATTTTTGCTCCAGAAAGGTTAACGAGGTTGTAGTAGACTTTTGGTGGCAAAGCTTTGCCGAAAAACAATTTTTACAAAGTACATACGACAAAAAATTCCATGAAGACAAGGAAAGTTTTGAAGAAATTAGTGGGATACGGTACACTAGACAGGGCTAGTTTACTGGGGTGGCAGACCTTGTTCGGGAAAAACCCGAGTCATTCCGGTAACGTAGAACCGGCTGCCATGGGAATGTGAAGAAATTAGTCTTTTAAACTGCAAAGAAACATTAGCTGACGATCAAAAGATGTCAAAGAAATCAAACAATTGGTTTAGAAAAACCGATCACTTGATCACAGGAGATCTTTCAGTTTAAGAGACAATAAAATCACTTTGTTTACGGCTGCTTAGCTCACAAGCGACAAGTACAGGGTGGGCCAAATAAAATCTACTAATGTTAAGCACAAATAACTTTTTTATTTTTTGACATATTTATATTTCTCATTTTGTAGGTTATAGTTGAATTGTTGGAAATTTATTATGGAACCCTACAGTACAAGACGACGCGTTAAAATTATCGAGTTTTTCTATTCTTACACAATTAGCCACACAAATTGATTTTTTAAATAATGTTTAGATGTCGGATGAAGCGCATTTCCATTTAAATGGTTATGTCAACAAACAAAACTGTAGATTGTGGGGCTCTGAAAATCCAAGGGCAACACACCAACATCAGTTGCACCCATCTAAATGTACTGTTTGGTGCGGTGTTATGGCCACTAGAGTTATCAGTCCATATTTCTTCGAAAATGAGCATGAAACGCCGGAATCGATTTCAGGAGCTTCTTACAGAACATTGATTGAAAACTTTTTGCGGCCAATGGCGGAGCAATATCCTAATTTGTGGTTTCAACAAGATGGAGCAACTGCGCATATTGCTAGGCAGTAGTCTTTAGTCGTTAGTAGATCTATAAATAGGAATATATTTTTTATTATTTATTATGCTTTGTATTAGTAGGAATGCTTTGAAAAGCAACAGTTTGACTGAGTCGTGCTAGAGAGGATGTAGGACGCTTTTCTTTCGACCGTCATACAATGGGATCAAAGCATTTTGCACACTTTCACACTTTCAGGCGCGATGCTTTAAAAAGCAGATTCTCAAAACGAAAATAATACATCATATGCAACGTTGGATTCAATGGCCTTTTAAGTTTTATTCACTTTATTCGTAGCTGTGGCTGATGTATTTAAAGCAGCTACTACTTGAGCTCCGGATGCGACTTATCTGGTTTAATGGTTTAATGTCAAAAACACCCACTTTTATCGAAAGCAAGGGTCGCGTTAACAGGTGTAAATAGGTGAATTTTGATTAGCGGGCGGTCGAACAGGTATCAGAACTGTGATCACCCGAAGTGTCGATCGAGTGTCCCGTCAAAGATCAAGAAAGACCAAAAACAGGCGCTGAAAAATCAAAGTAATTTGAAAAGTTTTCTTCAATTATGAAGGTGTGGTACACTATAGGTTGTTGTTGTTGTTGTAGCAGCATAAACATTCCCCGTGTATATACGAGGAATGCTGCTGAAGTGACAGTCCTTGGCCGGATATAAATCCAGATCGTTCCGGGTCGTTCCTTCCACCTGCTCAAACTATTGACAAGGAATATTATACGTGTACATACATATGTACATATTATTCCCCGTTAGCGGGAAGCTAGAGAATTTAAACAAAATGTGGTATAGGTGGTATAGGTGTTTTTTGTCCTACAGGAATAAAAAATTTGAAATTTTCAAATAAAGCCCGCATTCAATTTTTATTATAATTGAGAGAGATAAACAAACACATAAATGAGCGAGAGCGACAAAAAAAAAAAAAGAGTTCATAATGAATAAACGGAAGCCCAAGTTTGTATATATAAAAAATATAAAAAAAGTATAGAGGAATGCATGAATAGTTATATAGCAAGTGAATTAATGGCGATTCCGGTACTGGCGTTGGTCGTTCATAAAAAGGGGTGATTTGATTCAAAGTAATGGCGTTAGCAACGGTAAATGCCACATTAAATACTAAAAAAAAACAATACTACAACCAACCAAATACCAATGCAACCAGAAAGTAAACAAAAATGTAAAGTACCCACCATCACATCAACCATCATCAACGAATAGCAAGTGAACCACCATTCCAACTAACCACCAAGCGAGCCGCACAGCAATATCAGTTGGGGGCGCACAAACGATTATCGCATTGCCGTTGCTGCTGCTGCTGCAGCTACCCATCTACAGATTCTCACACTTACGCTTAATTGTGAGCGCAACAATTGCGTTCAATAAAAGTCAATGAGTAAATAAGTGAATATTTGTTTTATATGAGAATAACCCCATGCTTTGTATCGGGTGTTTATTTTTTAGCTGCATGAGAACTATCTATATCGATAACTATGGTCGTTTGACAGCTGAGAATAACACAGTTTGTGTTGACATTTCTGTTTATTAAGGTTTGGCAGTCAACATGAATCATTGAACGACAGAACAATGCTTCCAAAGTGAGGTAAATTTGGGAAAAAACAAAATCTGTTCGCAAAGTTGATAGAGCACTGGTGGCAGCATTATCACCCCTTATTTCGTTCGAAATTAGGAAGGAGCTGTGGTTACGGTGACTGGCGAGCGCTTTCGAGCCTTGCTGACTAAATTTTTGATTGCAAAAATTAATCAGCTAAACATCCATTTGGTTCCAACATGACGGCACAACTTGTCATACAGCCGCGCTTAACAACCGATTTATTGCAATATGCAAGCCGCTACTGACGCCATGCAGTCAGTAGTCAACAATTGGACTGATCGGATCGAATGGGCTATGTAACTCATAGTCGGAGCGCGGACATATTCCGAATAGCAGATTCAAAAAAATAAATGCCAAGAATCTATCTACCAGATTATAATAAAACAAATGCATTCCAACAATATTTCTGTTTTATATAATCATTTTAAATTCTCAAGCTCCTACAAAAAAACCCGATACATTAGGGATTAAATGTGTTGGAAGTGATGGCAGTAAAAATGCCAGGCACGCAACAGGCAGTTAAGTTAGGAAATCAACACTTATAAAGTGTTGCAAATTTAATACCAGGTTTTTTCTAACACTATTCGAAAGTTGCAAAAATCCTACCAGCAGTGTGAGCAATGGATTGACCTTTATCTCTTTCAATAACAATACATATTTACACATACAGTTGTGGTCAGAATCTTAGTAGTGCTTTTATGTTTAAGTGGCCTCGTTTTTTTTATCACGCAAAAACGCATGTGGACAAGAGACTTCGATTCGCCAAAGAACATATAAATTGGCCTTCGACCAAATGGCGCACCATTTTATGGTCGGACGAGTCGAAGATTGCTTTGTATGGTGGGAAGGGATCGCGCCAATATGTAAGACGACCACCTAACACCGAATACCTGCCAAAGTATACAACAAAAACAATAAAGCATGGTGGTTCTAGCGTTATAGTCTGGGCATGCTTTTCTCGGCTAGGCGTGAGACCCATCCATTGGGTTAAGGAAATGATGACTGGCGCTTCATATGTTGATATACTCAAGGACAATATGCTGCCATATGCCAGAGAAATGCCGCGTGTTTGGACGTTCCAGCAAAACAACGACCCCAAGTTGCTAAGAGATGGTTTGAGAAGAGTCAGATCAACTTAATGGAATGGCTGCTACAGTCACCACACATAAGCCCCATTGAAAATTTTTGGGTTGATGTCACGGAGGCAGTAGCCCAACGCAAGCCAACATCTATAATACTCAACTATGGGAAGCTGTAAAGAGCGCATGGGAGTCGATTTCGATTGAAAGATGCCAAAAACTTGTTGACTCAATGCAACGCCGTTGTGCTGCAATTCTAAAGAATAAGGGTCATGCAACAAAATACTAATTTAAATACTAAACAAAACCCCATGTAAAAATACAAATAATAAAATCACCATCATATAAAAGTTTTGTCAAAATTATTCTTACAATTTGTTAACTACTAAGTTTTTGACTGCTCAAAATTCGCTACTGTTTTTCTAAATATAATTTTACCTTACTGAAATAAAATAAACGTTGAATTTTTTTGGGATTTGTTTTGTTTGACATTTGGGCTATAAGAAAGAAAATATAAAATTTTTTATAGAAGCGTTTACACGCACTTTTTTAACCCATTCCATTTTACCTACGCGCTTATAATTACTTGATTGTTATAATCAAGCCACCTACAGTCAGATTAAATGCAACCTCAATAATGAGTTGCCAAGATAGTTTTCAAGTCAATTGGTTTTTAGTTTGGTTAAATATTATTAATCACGAAAAAAACAGAGAAATTCACTAATTAATTTTGTTGCATTATTAGCAGCTCGCAGTATGAAAGACTTTACTCGTAATATGTTAACCAACCTCAACTAATCACCGCCATTAATTTTTGCCATTCTGCTCTTTTTCCAAAAAATAATCATCAATAAAAAAAGAGTTGTGAAAATTATCGTTATAATCTAAGATAATTTGAGGTAGCAATTTCGCAAGGAAGTTTTTAATAGAGGGTGTCAATTGTCCCCCGATGCAACCATTTTTCTATAGATACGGAGGACTAAATTCACCAATTTAAACGATAACCATAACGCATAATATTCAAGATTTTTGGATGAGCTTGGAATAAGAGAAATATTACATATCCTTAACGCGATCGCCCGGTGACGGGTGGCAAACTGGCTTGTTAGTCAAGAGACGCCTTCTAGACAACCTTTTTTGCATTTAGCTACCCAAAATAATTCTCATCAACAATTAGTTCACAATATTTAGCAAAAAAAAAATTTAATTATTTTTCATTTCTCTAAACTATTTTGGTGTCAAAAATGCTAATACTCAATCAAACATGAATTAGTCTAACTAATAAACATAATGTGGATTGCCAGTGAATTTTTACGAGTGCAATTGTATTTCGTGATTAAGTTGGCAAGGCGATCATTGGCGATTGGTAATACTACTCAATATATTGCATTAAAACCAAAAATTAGTGCTAGTATAATTAGAAAATATTTAGATACAAACAAAAATGTATAATTTTACGCATAAGCTTGTTTTGGTGCACCACAACCTTCTGGTTACAATTTTAAGTCATGAAACCAGTGCATTTTCCGCGTTGCCAACACTATATAGATGATAAATTTGCTATAAAACAGAAAGTTGAGAGTTCTTTTCGAAAAGCTTCTGATAATAATTTTATATTTTTAATAATATATGCGATATTTAACTTATTAATCACGAGAATCCATCTCAACAAAAATTTAATTAAAATGTGGAATGTTCCTAAGAAAATATCAGAATTAAATTATTTGAAAGAATTTTTTTTCTACTTTTATTGAAAGTTTATCAAAGTATGTAACTAAAGATTTAAACAAACATTGAGTTTAAGCCAATATCGGTACTATGTACGCTATTAATCTAAATACTTTAATTCAAACTGATTTATTGTGTTCCTCTTATTTCCACTTCATAAGTTAAAGGCAAAGGCAAAGCAAATTGATTCTTTACTATAAATACTTTCCCTTCTCTCAATTATTAGCTGTAGTACATATTTAGGTGTTTTTTTTTCTGTTTTCTTCGGCATAAATTCATTTTCTGCCATTATCGCAAAGAACAAAAGAAATCGTAACCTACAATCAACGATTTAAGTAAGCCCCATAAACCAAAAGCTGCAAACGGACGAACGATTTATGACATTTATATCAAATTTATATCAGTACTTTAATTATAAAGCCATTATTTCCACGTACACGAAGAAACTTGCAACATTTTCTCAGCCATCCATGGTTAAAAAAATTAAACGGCAGCAGCAATCAAATCCACTAATCAAACCAGTCTTGAGGCAGCTGCACAGAATTTTATTTCATGCACGACTCTCTTCTTCAGCTGCCGCGGTCGCCGCCGCCACTCGATTCGTGTTGTAAAAAAAGATTAAAAAACAAACAACAAAAAAGAAAACAAAAAAAAAATGCGATTCATGGCTATTTATTTTTACCACAATTCTACTACTACAAGCAGCGAGTTGTTAGTATTTCTTCATCTGAGATTTCTTATTAAGACAAGCTGCGAGCCAGCCAGACCAGTTCTTAGTTCTCCTTGGCTGGTTATTGGCTCTTTTTTATTGTTTGTGTAATTCTTACATTTGCTTAGCTTTTACCATTTTTTCTTTTGTGTTTTGAAATTTATTTCTCTTGCGTTTGCCTGTACATTGGATTCGCTTCGTTTTGAAATTGTATTATGACGACGACGATGACTACGGCCAAGGCGCTTGCAACCAACCGACCAACCACCAGTTTGGTTACCCGTCAGCCTCCTCACGTTTCATCGTGTGTATGTACATACATACATACATGCAGACATATGTGCTTGTTAATGTGTGTAGGTATGTGTATATATTTTTACATAAATTTTTCTTCTCCTAAAATTCTTTGAAACACCACTTTAACCAGAATTCGTGACGATTTACTTGTTCTGCCAGTTTCTAGCCGCAATCCTCACCGCGAACTATACTTTACCCATGCTTTACACGCCAGCACATCATTCAGCGCGTTCTCCACTTTTATTACAATTTCCTTCAGTTTTATCAGAATTGGCGGCTTGTGTTGGCCAATTCTCTGGGGTCTTATGCGAGCAAAACCTTTGACTGTTGCCTGCCTGACAGCGCCTGACTTGGTTGACTTTTTCTTGATATTTTGCCTGCCCTTGCAGCCGCATTCCCCTGGCATACCCTTATTTTCTATCACCTGGCTGGCTGCATGTTGTTTGGCGGCTTTTTGAGGTTATGTGTGAATACCCGTTTTTGTAGTGGTACATATTTGTTGCTTACTCTTAATGCGCTTATGTTATATATATATTTTTCCTTTTTCTTTTTTTCTTTTTGCTTTGTTTAAAAACGAGTTTCCTTTTCTTTCGTTTATCTATTCACCCAGCCATCCCGTGGTGTTCCTCCTCCTTCAAATGGTTACTTATCTTTTACTCAGGTAGCAACCAAAAACCTAAGCTGGTCGAGGAAATGTCAATTCATCAACATTTCGTTTGTTCGTAGCTCTTTTATTTCCATTTACACTCAGCATTTTTCTCACGTCTGTTAGTGCGAGTGTCCAGCATGGGTAATCGTGTTAGTTTCGTCCTTTACGCAAATTAAATTTAATTACTGGGTAAGCTTTAAAAACTCATTTCACTTCCGAAGGTCTATAACGTAGTACACCAGGCCAGTTTTCTGTTGTGATGCGTCTTAGTTGCAATGCCAGTGGAAAATAATTACGGGGAAATATAGGAAATGAAAGCAACGTGAGACAAGTCGAGACATTAAAGAGCATTAAGGGATAATTTCAGAAAAACGAAAAAGCAATTAAAAACATTGAACTATTTTGAAAAACTATGCGCATAAAATGAAATTATATGAAAAAATTTGTCTATTTCTGTGAGCATGAAAATGCATGTATGGCGTGCAAATATACTGGATAATCTAATCTGAATGCTATATTAAATCTAACATTTACGACCGAGCAGTAAAGGGGTACACGGACATACAAACCAGGACTTGAATGACAATCAAGAATCCTAAACTTCTGAAAAAATAGACAAACGACTAAAAAAATAAATAAAAACAAAAATAAATAAAAACAAAAATAAATAAAAAAATAATAAAAAAAATAAGAAAATTATAAATTTAAGACAAAATAAAAAAAATAATAAAAAAACAAAATAATTAAAAAAATTTAGAAAAATAATAAAAACAAAATAGTTAAAAATAATAATAAAAAAATTAGAAATTTAAGACAAAATTAAAAAAAATAATAATAAAAAAAATTAGAAATTTAAGACAAAATAAAAAAATAATAATAATTTAATAAAACTAAATAAAACAAGTAAAGAAAATTAAAAAAAAAAATTTTTAGTTAAAAAAAAATTTTAAAAATTAAAAACAAAATAAAAAAAAATTTAAACAAAAATTAAAAAAAAATTAAAAAAAAAACATTAAAAAAATTTATAATTTTAATTTAATTTATAAATAAAAAATTTATTTAAAAAATCAATAAAAAATAAATAAAACAATGTTAGATTTGTCGATTTTTCGAAATATTTTAACTACTATCTACTAAAATCTATAACATGCTCTTTTAAAAGGCTTCTGTTCTTTTTTCAATTTTTTTTTTAATTTTTATTTATTTATTTATTAATATTAAATAAAAACGGTAATTAGAAAAAGTGTTCCTCAAAAAATTTAAAAAAGGAATATAAAAAATTAATAAAAAAAATTTAAAACAAAAATATAAATAAAAAAATTACCACATTCAAAAATTAAATAAAAATAAATAAAAATTAATAAATAAATAAAGAAATAAATAAATAAAGAAATAAATAAATAATAACACACTAAAAAGATATAAAAAAAGTTAAATAAAAAAAGAAAATTATAAATAAATAAAATTAAATTAAAAACAAAGATAACAATAACGTTCTCACGGCAGTCGGTTTTACGTGACCGGAACGACCTGGATATATGTATATTCGGCCAAGGACTGCCGCTTCCTACTACAACAGCAAAAAATTGTAACTCATAGAAGCTTTTTAAATTAGAATATACGCTTAGTCCGCAAGCTTCGCAATTGTTTTTAATTTTTCTCTGGCCCTATTCGTCCCAGCTAATGCCCGAAGAACAGACACAGCTTTTACTTAGACTTTTAATGTAGAGTTAAAGACTTTTAAGAGCATTTTATAGCTTTTTTTTACTAGTCATTAAAATATTTCGAAAATTCGACAAATCTGGCGTCTGGAAATTTTGCAACCTTATCTTTGAAATCAACTGACCACCTTGATGAGGAAAAAACGATCCACTGAACTTAAGAAACGAGAAAATACTCTTGCTAGAGGATTTACTGATGCCAAAAAAGTTTTTTTATTCGGATTATAGAAGAATTTGTTACTCGTGAATCAAACATTTTTGTTTACAAGTTGATGCATTTTCCCCACTTTACTTCCACCATTGATTATCTGATCACTTTCGTTTACAAATCTAGGACTTAACATGTGACTTGCAATAAATTTTAAACTAAAAATTCAAATTTAATTTAATGACGAAGCAGCAATAAGGAACACCTGTTCCTTCAAAAGCAATAAAATTTGTTTATTCATTTATTAATACATTTTTGCCACAGCAACGAGTTACTTATATTTGTATACCTTTTGATACGCAGCTGGCAATGCGGTAAAGCCAGGCTCATAATACTGAGGCAGCTGATCTTGCTCAGCGAGTGTTTAGTTTGTCATAGATTAGCATGGCGTCGGGAACAAGAGCTTTGAAACATATACCGGCCGGGCGACAGATAAAAAAAGAACATTCACATGCAATCATAACAGCAAAAAAGACACACAAAAGCAAATGAAGACTTTTTACGGCTTAGCTGTTAGGCTCAACAACACGGTTAGCAGGTGAAACTGCGAATGCATTCACAATTCTTTGGCGATTTTTTTCCTTTTTTTTATTAGTTGCCGCCAATGGTAAGCAGAAAACAACTGCTGTCGTTAGGATCGCAAATGCTTTGGAGAAGAGGAAGCAAGAGTTGCAGAAAGGTATGAACAGGTGAAAGCTTAGAATCTGGTAAAAACATTAATAACTTCACAGCGAATACGATGCTGCATAACACTGAGTCATAGAAAGAGGATGCATGTATATACATACATATCTAAGTATGTAGTATGTGTGCAGATTCGTTTGCCACTGAACAGTTTTTATTACCACTTCAGTTAAGGCTCAGTAGTTCAGCGCTTTACCACAGCCAGCGAGCTAATGGCCACACTTGCCGCCTATCGATTTTTTCGTTGTTTTGTCTTTTACTCATTGTGGTGGTTATTTTTGTTGTTGTTGTTGTTGTGTAAAATAGTTAACTTGGTCTCTAAGTCAGTTGGACAAATAGCCAGCAAGTGGTTAACTGTTTGACTGACCAACAAACAAAAACTCAGCCGGTCAGCCAGCTAGCAGTGGCTCAACGCAAAGCGCAACAAAAGCAGCAATTCGCTAAACATATGGGTGCGCGCGCATGCGCTTTACTTAGAATACAAGACACCACTATATTCGCAACTGCTGGTTGGTTGTACATTTTTTATTTATGCTGCCATTGCAACGCAATGTTACTACTATTGCTGTTAAGGCAAAAAAAAAGTGAATGTGATTTTTTAGCACCTTTTAGTTTCAGTTTCAATTTCTATGCTCAGTTTCGCTTTTATTTTCAGTTACACATTCGTTTAGGCACTTAGCCATTCAGCCAGCCACCAGTTAGTCATTCACTTCATACGCCACAAGTTTTTCTTTACTTGCAGCACTTATCCACCTAACCGGACACTCACTCAATGAGCAATCAGCGAAACAAGTTGTCTCACACCAACAACACCCAACAACACAACAAATAGTTAGCTGAATTTGACTAGAGTTTGGGTGGCCATTATTGAGAAATTGTTTTGTATGCACTCACAGTAAGTATATGACCGTTTTATTCGATTTTATGTTTTTCTTTTCTATTTTTATTATGGATTTCGAAACATTTGTTTTGTATTTGGCTTTGATATGCTTGTATGAGGGTTGGCGTTACAATTTGACCTTCATAACATTTAAATCTTAATTGAAGTTATGAGGTTAGAGACCAGTATTGTAGTAATACGAACTCTCTCACAACCTCTGAGCGAATGCAATGCGATGCCGAGTTGCCAATAGATGAGAAGAAAATAAAAATCATTTAAATAGCAAAGTAGGAGAATGTAAAACAAAATTAATGACATTGGAAGCAGTTGACCTTTATTAAAAAAAAAAATTAATTAAAAGTGAAAGGAAAATGCAATAGAAATATCAGTTGGCTCTGACTGAATGCAAGAATAATGATAGATGCAAACAAACACGTTACGCAATTGAATAAATATGAAATCCTGAAATGCTTCCAAAGCAATTTATAGAAATTTTAATGAGAAAAAGAATAGTCAGTAAAAAATATATCATTACTTATGAAATTTAACATTGTTTCAATACGGTACTTACATACATATGTACAAATAATGTTAAGTCATACACTCGTGGCCACGCAAACCTTACCAGTAATTTTTTTCGTATAAATATGCGATTCAACTGTAGTTACAGCGGTTCTAGTCGAAATGATTTAAATTTTTATTTTGATCTACGCAAATGCTTTATTTGAAATCGAAATGCAAAATAATGACAAATGTCAGAAATAGGGCGTTAAACAAACGATTAAAAAATGTGCCCTAAATGCAAGCAATTAACTCGTCATAAAAAATTGACTATTTTTACTTTAGAAAAAGACCGAGTGCCTATTCGAAAGCTAGCGAGAAAAGTTGGACGTAGCCATTCAACAGTAATAAATTTACACAAGCCAGGACGATCTTTTGGAGCGTCAGAGTAGAGTTGGAACTAGGAGAAAGAAAAATGGTGTTAATCGTAAGATTTTTTTAAAGGATCGCTTTAAAAATTCCACAGAAATTAGAAAGGACCTGAAGGAACAACATGATGTAGCCATAAGTTCAAGAACTGTACGCAGGAGGCTGCAGGAGTACGGCTTGAGTACAAGGAAACCCGCGTAAAAACCACTTCTGTCTAAAAAACAAAAAAATTAGTCTTTCTCGGTGAAAAAGAGCAAATCCGCGCCGTAGCTGGTCCTTGAAGCAGTGGAAAACGGTAATATGGTCAGATGAAAGCAGTTTTAACGTTGTACACTGCAATTTACCGTATGTTCGTTGATTTCCAGGGAGACGATTTAAGGAAAATTGTGTGACCAGAATGGTTAAGCATCTTGCAAGCCAAATGGACTGGGCATGATTTTCTTTCTATATACGGGGTCCCTTCACTATTCGTTGATGTTGATAGAATAATGAATCCCGAAAAGCATGGAGAAATTATATCTAATTATATCGTTTCCGCTGTAGAACAACAATATCGGTATACTCCTGAAACCATCTCTCAGGACGACTCCGCACCACATCATCGGGCGAAATCGGTAAGGTTTTATACGGTATTTAATCAACGATATATTCCCATGTTTATGGTTAAGAAAAGTGTCATCAGTCGCCATTTTGTTTCTTACAGGTGTAGAAAATGTTTGTAGATTTCAGAATATTGCATACGGCGTAGGCAGGAAATTATGCCGACTTGAACCCGTTTGAGCACCTATAGCACACGATAAAAAAGTAAGTGGCTCAATAACACAGACCAAATTCTAAGGCAGAACTGAAAAAAGAAACAAGGTGTGGGAACAGGAATTTCTAAACGAATTTCGTGAAAATCTAAATGCTTCAAATGTTTGCCCCGGTCCAAGCAGTTATTGCCGCCAAAAATTTGTAAAACAAAATTTAAAAAAAGTATTTTAATAAAAAAAATTTAATCAAAAAATAAATATTTTAATAAAAAATATTTTAATAAAGAAATTTTAATAAAAAAATTTAAGAAAAAAGAATTAAAGGAAAATGAATTAAAGAAAAAAATTTTAATAAAAAACAGTAATAAAAAAAGTAATAAAAAAAATTTTAAGAAAAAAAGAATTCAAGAAAAAAAATTTATTAAAAAAAACAATATTAAAAAAAAATAAGAATTAAAAGGAAAAAAAATTTAATTAAAAGCAACAATTTATTAAAAAAAATTTAATTAAAAACTAAAATTTCATGTAAAAAAGATTAATTAAAAAAATCTAATAAAAAATTTTAAATGAAAAAAATGCGTTAAGTTAAAAAATTATTTAAACTTAAAACCAAAAAAAAACTAATTAATTAAATTAACCAACAAAAAAATTTAAGCAATATAAAATAAATTAAAATAAAACAAATTTAATTAAAAAAAATTATATTTAATTAAATAAAGTGAAATAAAATTAAATTAAATAAAATAGAATAAATAAAATAAAATTAAATTAAATTAAATTAAACTACATATTATATTTTATCTTTATTTCAATAATTAATTAATATGTACAGTATGTATGTATGACGGAATAAAAAAATTTAATTATAAGAATAACCCCGATTCTCACTTTTAAGCCCTACAGCGAATAAAAGTAATAGCACTTTGGGTTCTTTGTTTTCTCATAGCAGAAATAACATCGGAGATTAGCCATTTTCATTAACAGATAAGTCCAAAACAACGCCTAGAATTTTTCAGTCCAAAAGAAGTTTAATGAAGTGCTGCTAAAAAAAAAAAATAAAATCAAAATGAACACGTGTAAAAAGAAGGAAAATATTCATGTTGATGTTCCATAAATGGAAGACCATGTAATTTTATGCACAATCCGACCGGAAAGATAAGATTTTGTGAGCAACTTTTTGATGGCTAAAATGCACTCGGAGACAAGGCGAATTCGTAAGGTGGTACCAGCAGTACAAAAACATAATTGGTATGCATGTATTTTCTTGATTTTGCAATTTGATGGTTGATAACTGATAACTTGCCCCGGATTACATGAATTCGACGTATTTTCCATGAATTTTAATCAGAATGTAAACAAAAGCAGAATGTAAACTGTGACATTCACACCACCAAAACAAAAGAAAGAGAAAAACAAAACAAATCAGCTGCTCTAATAACATCATCTCATGTGAATTCGCCTTGCTCGGAAGTTTGCTATTGCATGTCACGGACCGATCGCTGTTAGAAAAACAGGATCTGCTACCTGTACGTACAAACACACACGCAATTAATAAAGAAGTATATAAAGAATTTTGGTTATAAAATAAAAAGGGAGTGGAGCGCGCGCAAGGCAAGCAAATGTTACAAAAGTCATTAAGAAAAAATGTGAAGTCTAAATTCAAAAATGCGTTAACTGATTAAGAATCCATTAAAAATTCAGCACGCATATTTTTAAGGCAAAAAGCCACCTACGCAAGTGTACACTAACACGAAAATGTATAAGTAAAAAATTAAAAAAATTTATAAAAAATCGTCACGCATAAATGTCGATATAAATTCCAGAAGTGATTTCTATTTTATTTTTTATTTTTTTTTGTTGGTTACTGCCAGCGAGCAAGCAACCTACAAATGTATGTAATACCATTTCCTCACGTTTTAAACAGAAATATGTATTACCTCAAGTTGAAGAGGCTGAATTGTTTGTTGTGAAATGTACGAGTACTTTAGGCGGCTGATATAGTAGCTGGGTGGTTGGGTTGAGTTGCCGCCGCCACTGGTCAACGAACTGCTCGCAAACGCTTCGTGTGGCACAAAAACAAAAAATATTACCCATGGAAAAAAAAGAGTGCCCCTACTTCGGCACCATCATAATCAACAAAAAATGTTTGCGTAGATTTGCTGATATATACCACATATACATCTTTTTTTTTTTAGTTTAATCTATAGCGGTAATGAAGGTGTTGGTTGCCGTTGTTGATCGAAGCAGCGCATGTGAAGAGCCCAGACGAACAGCGAGGATAAGGTTGACGGCTTGCTTTACGCTCGACTGGGTTCGGCGTATTCAGTCAGCCAAGCACCTATCCAACCAACTACTGAAACAGGGAAAAGAGTTAGTCAAGCACCCAAACAGCCAACCAGCCAACCAACCAGCCACCAGTCAAGCAAATGAGACCCAAGCGCGGCTTAATTTAAGCGTTTCATGCGGCATTACCATTTATTGTATCCCTTATTATTTTTCGTTTTTGTATCCACATACTTTCGGTGGTGTTCTTCTTTTCGTTAATGGTCTTCTGTAGTCAAGCGTTTGGGAAATCAACAACGTGAAACAACAAATGAGCCGAAGCGCCATAGAAAGTGGGTAGCTGTGGGTGCCAATGAAAGGATCAGCATTGTGCAGTTTCTTAGTCACTGTATACATGTATGTATGTACATATATATACACTTACGGAAAAAATAATAGAAACGCGAATGAACGATATTTTCTTTCTCAACACCGTAACGGAAAAAATGATCAAAAATCAAGAAAAAAAACTTGCACTTTATTTACTAAAATGTAATGGACTATAAAAACTGTGTGCCGATTTTTTTCTAATCAAACTGTAATGAAATTTTGATGCAAAGTTTTGAACTTTTATAAATCATGTACAAATCTTATAAAATATATTTGTAGAATGTTTTTACAAAAAAAAATTAAAAATGGAAATAAAAAAAACGTTGTTTTAGCAGAAAAACATGTCCCCATGCATATACGGGGAGTGCTGCAGGAGTGACAGTACCTGGCCGGATATATAGTCACGTCGCTCCGGTAACGTAGAGCCAACTGTCGGGACATCAAAATAAAAGTAGTAAAAGCTGTTTAAAAAAAATATCGTGATTCTATTATTTTGCTCATAAGTGTATGTAGTAGTAATAATTTTGCTTTTGATAAACTTTTTTACTTAATAAAAAAATGAGTTCCGAGTCGTAAAAATCTTTATATTGGTCTTCACGCGCTCCATTGCTTGGCTGCTTGTAGACTGCAGCTGTCTAATTCCCCAAGTTTCAAATATGAAGCCATTTGCAAAAATTATAAAACTTTCGATATGGTGCTTAATTTTGTGCCACTTGAGTGTACATAAATTCTGATATAAAATTACAAAAAAAAGAAACTCAATTATTTTACAACTTTTAGTTCAAAATTCAGGGGCATGTGTGAGTTTTTAAATTTTACAGATCTGTCATAAATCAAAGTTGGGATTATCATTTGAACCCAATAAAACAGACAAATTAAGAAATACTTTGAAATAATCGAATGGATTTATTAAAGAAATGAATCTACTTTTCTTACTAATTCATTTATGGTTT
This sequence comes from Anastrepha ludens, assembly GCF_028408465.1. NCBI lineage: Eukaryota > Metazoa > Arthropoda > Insecta > Diptera > Tephritidae > Anastrepha > Anastrepha ludens. The sequence continues at coordinate 40,515,949 of NC_071499.1, read as the reverse complement.
AAAAAGACTAGATAGCGGTAATAATTTATTTCCACGTAGTCATAGTTTTCCTAATGAATTTAGCAATACTCTTTAGACTCCATGTAGTCATAGCTTTCCTAATGAATTTAGCAATATTTTTTAGATCGATTCAGTCAGTCAAAAGGAATTCAATTGAAGAAAATTAAAATAAATAAAAAACGCATTTCAAATTTAAAAATAAGAAAAGTAAGTAATATTAGCAACATTCTTTAACCACTTTCTCTTTGAAATGATCGAATTTCGCTTGATATGTAGACATACTATTAGCAACAGCTTGACTTTTTTTATTTTCATCATTATTTGCCCTTTTTATTGTCATTCACTAATTTGGCCTCCTTTTTATGGCTACTAATACATTCAACAATATGTATGTACGTATGTTTGCGGTTAATGCCCGTTTCGCAAATGACTTTACCGAAGCCAGTAAATACTACGCTACCATGTACGGTTTATTATAACATTAGGGCGGGTTAATATTTTTCTGCTCAATTGCATTATTCCGCTAAGTAAAAATGTTCGAGCGCGAGCAACACAAGCCAGAACTCAAAGAGAATACAGAATCAATACTAATGACATTGAAATGAATTCAGTGAAACGTTGGTACCGCAATCGCTCAAAAAAACGAGCATTAAAAAGCCTTCATATGCTTCAGCCTTCGATGAGCCCAAAAAAACCACTTTTGACTATAAAAATGCCTAAAATCGATTGAGGTAGACAAAGTAACGCCAAGTCAAACCAGTCAAACTAAAAAACTTTCTGTAGCAGTTACTACATGTAAGAACTGGCGAGCGCTTCAGCGAAGCGTGTGTTCGAAGAACGGTTAAGCTAAGAGGTGGAAGAATGATATGAGGGTGATGTTCCTACCATTTTTTGGACAAGCAACTCTACTTGTTGTAACAGCAACGCGTGAAGAAACGAAGAGCGCTTTTTGCAAAAAACAAAGAACCGGGAAATCAATAATCCTATCGAAAAACCGAGAAGAGAGAAAAATTCTAACAAAATGTGGATAATATAACATATTTTCTTAAAAAATAAAACTATGCCAATTGATATTTTATGAAAAAATTTGAGAAACAGAAATAGTCCAATCGTTAGAACTCATAACTGATATTTCGGAGATCAGGTCTCCTCTTCAAACACTTTATATAATATACGGACTGCGCCTCACTGTGCTGCTGTAACTGAGTTGACTGAGTGATAGATTACAAATTATGACGCCTACAATTCAGCAGATTCTGTCAAATTCATGAGAGCGCCGTGATTCGATTGGCCCCGGGTTCGACGACGCCCACAAAATGATGACACATCCAATAACACAAAAACAAACCAATCGACACTCGGCAGACAATTGCAAAACTCCATCTAGGTGCATTTCTGGCTTGAAAAATTCTAAATAAAATCATCTGCCGTTCGGAGGCGTCATAAAACTAAAGATCCCAACGTTGGAAAATATTGAAAAATCGTGAATCATCTTCCAAAACTGCAAGAAAATTAATTACGTTATTAGCCGTTTCCATGATGTGCATTGACCATCACGCAGCTGAGATTTGACTCCGTTGAATAATAATTTTTGGGGAGCCATTAAAGATAAATGTCATGCTAATCATTCGTCAGCAATAATTGACGTTCTGAAGAACGAAATCGCCAGACATCGATCAAATACAGATCTCCATTGCAGGCGAAAATGTGCTGACAATTTGGTTCATGGTATCGGCTACTGTAAGGCGGGGAAAATGAAATTTCCGAATGCAATGAAATAGTGTTCCATAATTGGCCGTAAGAATTGTACTTTCAAATAAAAACAACTCAAATTCAATAAGTCATTCGCTTCCTACTTAAAGCTATGACAAGTTTCGAACGTTAGATGACCCGCTCCGTACATTTATTCAAGAATCTTCTAATATATTTCCTTAGTGCTGAATTTAAAATTTGTTTTATAATAATAATAAATAAATAAATAAAATAAATAAAAATATTTTTTTTAATAATAAATAAAAATATTTTGTTTTAATAATAAATAAAAATATATTTTTTAATAATAGGTAAATAAAAATAATATTTTTTTTTAAATAAATAAAAATAATTTTTCTTTTGTGAATAAATAAAAATATTTGTTTTTAATAAATAAAAATATTTTTTTTAATAATAAATAAAAATATTTTTTTTTTTAATAAATAAAAGTTTTTTTTTAATAAATAAAAATAATATTTTTTTTAAATAAATAAAAATAATTTTTCTTTTGTGAATAAATAAAAATATTTTTTTTTGTAATAAAATAATTTTTTTTTAATTCCTTATGTTCAATATTGAAATCAATTTCATTATTTTGTGGTGAAAAGCAGCAAAACCTTTTTGCGTGATCATATATGTATGTATATATGTTCTTCATACTCTCACCTCTTCAATAACGCTACGAGTAAAATATGTATGTTAACATGATTGTTATATACGGCTCTCATTTCTCCCATAACATTTAAGACCCTTACTAATCTACAATACATATTCAAATTTATGTACATCGTATTTACATGTGCACGATATCCAGGGGTAGGGCAACAGCCAGTAAATCTGGTATTTAATTAGCACACCGAAACCGGAACGCTATTAAATGCAAACAATAAATAACAAAAATAGGAATTTTATATAAATGAGCGCCGAGTAGCAGAAACGCATGGAGAGCGGCGGCGTAAATAAATATTTATATTAAAGCGTAAATAAAATGCAGTAGAAAGGAAGTTAGTAAAATATGAGTTGATAAAAAAGAAACAGTGAGAATTTATTTATATGCGGTTGACTAAAGAAGTACTACAAGAACAATGAATGTGACCTACATTTAAGAGGATATTACATTTTAAATAAGAGAGGGGGCGAAGAAATCGACCTTTCTTATAATTTTTCATTAGTCGCAACCGCGAAAATTTGATATCGACTTTATAAAATTCGCTGAAGCAGGGCTTGACAAAGTTTTCTTTCATACAAAGTTTTTAAAACAGCTATTACTCTTTGCTGCATTACAGCAAAATGCAACTCAAAAGATGCTGTGGATGCTGGCAAATGCAATCAAAATAAGTTTTGATTATTATAAAATGCCCTGTTTTGTTTTTTCTCTATTTGATGTCTTTTTTTTTTTTTTTTTTTTTTTGACATTTCATTCTCTTAATTTGACAGACGCTTCACTCATTAAACACACTTCATAGGGTTGCATTAAGAATCTGTTTCAAATTTATTGAGAATTAAGTATTGTTTAATTAATTAATATTGAAGTGTTAATTGGAAATAAATAATTTTTGTACCGTAAATTGGTTTACAATATAGGCTTCATGTCAATTAGTTGCCTGTTTGAACCGTTTCAAATGCATATGAATATATTTGTAGTAATCTCTCGCCAACAGCACGTGGTTTTTTGTCGTGATAGTGTTGGAATTCATAGCTTTTAATTCCCTGCAAAACACCTACCATCCCTCTCTGAACGCACATACGAGAATATATTACTGTTACTGATTAGAAAAATACTCATGAGAGCGTATATCCGTATGCAGTAATGTAATTAACTGAACCGTCATAATACAATAATAAATACCACAATAAATGTAGCAATAATATAAATATACTCACACTGGAATATATAAAGCAGAAAAAGTCGGAACCTCACTAAATACAGATAATGATTTAACAGCGATAAGAGTATACTATAGTGGACATTGTGAATTTGAGTCATGCACAAAATTAGCAATAGTTGAAAAAAAAATGTTAAAATAACAATGTAATACGATGCGATTGATTGATCATGTGGTAGTGGGTAAAACGAATAATGTGCCACATGGTATACAATAGTCAACAGGTATAGTATAGAAGCGTAAGCGAATATTAGACGTACGGGAAAAAAGGTTAAATTTAAGTTGAGAAAAAAAAGTGAAATAAAATAATATAAAACACAATGGAACTAAATTAAATATGTATGTATATACTACATATGTATGTATGTAACAACAAAAAATAAAAACGCTTTTCTCGACAACATCCTATTTACAGGCAAATGAACCTAAAAAATAAGCAAAGCAACAAAAAAAAATGCTAAAAAGATATCAAAAGTAAATAACTCTTAAGAAAACAAAAACGTAGTACTGTAAAAATGTAGTATTGTATGTGAATACTTGCACTTACACAACAGAGTAAAAAAAATTCGGTCAAGTGCTCTTTATTTTTACATTTATTTAGCGAGTTTTGAAACTGTGGGCTGTGTGCTTTCATTATTGTTGGCCTGACTGAAATTATTTCCTTTTTTCAATGCTTCCTTTTGTTTGTATTATCGTCTACGAAATGTCTGGCCCAAACGACAAAACTGTTTAACTTTGTTGGTACGTAGGCTAGCAGAGTAAAATGGGTGTTTTTAGTAACCAACAAGGAAATGTTATGGCGTAACAAGAGGCGACAGAAAATCTTCACACAATAGCAGGCACAAGCATTATTAAAGCCTTTCCACATACAGTGAATATCTTTACCAAGCTCAAAAACCTCAACAAAAATATGTAAGTGTAAATGTAGGAAAATTAGAAATGAGAAATTAAATCCAAACATAAATTGGTCATAAAAAGTGCAAAAAATTCATTTATAGAAATAATATCTATATATAGCTTAAATAATAATGAAGTTATGTTGCACGTGGCTACAGTCGCCCAATGTCACGAACTCAATCTAGCTGGATCTCGCCGCTTCATCTTTCTGTTTCATTAATACCTCTGAATACGATTTTTTTTTTCTACTTTTTAATGCTAAAATATTGCAACTCCCCGATTTGTGTTGACGATATTATGTCATAAATAACTCACATTATGTACATACATGCGTATGTGTGTTTGCCAACATTTCGGTACATTCGGTTGAACACGCGCATGTCTTTTGCCAGCTGCTTTTTTATTTGCGCGGATATTACATACACACGTACATATGAACATAGCTATATTTTTTTGTTTGCACAAAAATTTGCATGTGACTTTTTGGTCCCTGTTTAGTACGAATGTGGTGACAAAAAACGATGTAACTGCACGCGCGAAAAAACAAAAGCGCCGAACGGTAGAAAAAATCAACACACAAAAAAAAGAACTGGCGCAAAAATGCAAACTAGGTCGTTCATTGCCTTTGCGTTACTAGGCAGTTACTGGGAAAGTTATATGGGCACAGTAACTTTTCAATTTAAATGTTTTAATTTTAATTAGATATCTAGTTTTGAGAAGCAAATTGCCGTCAATGACCTTTAAAATATTTCGACAGAAATTACTTTTTTAACTATGTATGATATGTACACACAGTGGTGTTCACGAATTTGGTACTCTTTGCTAAGGCAACATTATCACTATCATTTTTCGTCTTAGCATATTTAATAATTACTAACATTTTTCCTGGAAAGCTGTTTAGTAAGCAGGGAACAAGCACCTCTGTAATCAGGGTTTGATATATTCCTTCCTTCCTCATAAAACTCATTCACATGCAAGTTGTATCATGTAGAGCTGGACTCGAATTTAGGACTCATTTTAGCTGATTCACATTCTTTGGTACGTTTCTACGTTAGATTACCTCTATAAGCTAAGATAAAAAAAAAAAACTTTGGTTATAAATCAAAGCGAAAAGACCCTGGTGCCGCTGTACAGCTTACTCACAACTTGAAATCATCTGGAGGCACAATTATGAAAATATCGAAGCCTCTACGATTTTCTAAAAAGATGATTTATAATCCACTTAAACATATTCAGAAATATGGTAGCGCAAAAATGAGGCAAGACCCCAGAGCCTGAAAAATTTCCACGACAGTCGGTTCTACGTAACCAAAACGACCCGGATTTATATCCGCCCAAGGACTGTCATTCCAGCAGCATTCCCCGTATGTAAGTATGGGGAATGTTTATGATGCTACAACAACTACAATAACAGCCCGAAAAATCACTTGTAGGGAAAATATGTAAGTTGATTGATATGCATAGCCTCATTGGTAGACGATTGAATGAGAAAAATGTACGTGGGTGCATAGCGCAATGTAATCCGCTTGTTACAGAAAAGAACTAGAAGTCCATAATCCACTCCGCCAAATAGCACATATCAACAAAACCGTTAGGTTTTGAAAAAGCATTTTGTGGGATGATACAACGCAGTTCTGATGTTTCGGATCCGATGGGAAAATGAATATTTGGCGTCCACCGAACAAGTGGAGAGATTCACTTTACATACAAAACTCATACATACATGGCCCGCCGTAGATCCGATTCATAAAGCAAACCCAACACACCTTTATAAATCCGTCATAACAGACGTAGTGGTATCAAGCAGAAGAAAATTTGGATCTGCATAGTAAATTGAAAACTTTGAAGACGTTTTTCGCGACATTTAGATTTTTCGAGTTCAGATACTATTTAAGTAAATGAGCGAAATGTACATACATATGCCTATAAAATTTTTAAATGTAATATAGTAAAATATGTGTAAAAATAGTATTTTTTTTCACTCACCGCTGTGGCATTCTGTTGCTGTTGCTGCAATTGTTGTTGCTGTTGCTGCTGGTGCTGTTGTTGCTGCTGCTGTGCCTGTTGAGCCTGCTGCTGTTGCTGTTGTGCCGCTTGCTGTTGTTGCTGCTGCTGCTGTTGCTGTTGCTGCTGTTGCTGTGCCTGTTGTTGCTGCTGTTGTTGTTGCTGTTGCAACTGTGCGGCGGTATTAGCATCTATCTGTCCAGAATTCGCAGCCGAATACCACCACTGTGAACCGGGTACCGCTGCCGCTGCAGCTGCTTGTGCCATATTAAGACGATAGTCGTAGCCGGTAGAACCGGCCGCATTTGAGGTAGCGACCACCTGTGCCATGGTCGTGGCTGGATTTGGGAAGCTACTGGCCATTTTATAGGTAAATAACTGTTGAGTGCCTACACCAGAAGTGGTGTTGGCATTATTTTGATGTGCTTGCTGTTGATTTTGTTGCACGACCACTTGATGGGCCTGCTGTTGCTGTAATTGTTGCTGTTGCACTGCCTGCTGCTGTTGCTGCGCAGCCAACTGCTGCTGATAGTGTTGAAGAGTTTGCTGATCAATGGTTTGTTGTTGTTGTTGCTGTTGTTGTTGTGACGCGGCCGCCGCGAGCGCACCAGGCCACCAAAGGGCGGCCTCGGCTGCGGTCGCTTGGCGGTTGCCCCACGCGCCATGCTCTGACATTCTGGTGGGCGATTGTGTGTGCTTGCGTATATTCACGATTACGAAGGCGCGCGATATAAGGATATGGAAGGGTCACACTATTTTTGACCACTATGCTAAATTTTTTATTCAAATAGCACGACAAATTTACAAGCGCATTCGCGTACACGTTTTCAAGGAAGACAATTATTTGTTTTCAATTTTTCGCAAACCGGCTATATTGGAGAATATATGGATACTCAGTCGGAGTTTTAGGTATGATGCACACTCTTAGCATTTATTTAATTTATAATTTTTATATAACGACTTCAATTTTGACTAATTTTTTTAATATAAAATTAATTCTTTTTCACGCTATTTCATTGCACAAAATTTAAGGCATATACACGGTGTGTGGAAGGTTTACTTTGTAATATTTTTGGCTTTATTGCATTACTTTGGGTGTACAACATCGACGCCTTTGCTTTGGTTTGATTGATACACCACCATCGGTGGTTGCAATTATGCACTTTACACCCAGCACTAAGCGCTGCTATACAAAAGAACGCTGTTAAATGAAGTATTGCTTCTCTAAACCATGTGCAGCTTGAGAAAACGATAAATTCACTTAATGTTGATGCAATCTTTGGATGCGTCTTTGACGAAGCAGTTAGTGCGTTTTGCAGATGTACGCGCGATTCGCTCGTGGACGTTGTGAATTCTTTAAATGCCAACACTAGTGTTGTGCACAGCATTTGCGCCAATTTTGTGTTTTTATTTCACTCGACCTCACAAAATTGAAAAAATCACAATTGTCGAATTGTTCACGTGTAATTTCTTTGATTTTTAGGTATTGATTGCCCGGTGTTATTTTTGATTGCTTTGCAACGTTTAGATTTAGCCAAGAAATTAATTTATATGCATTCCTATGGCAAATGTCTTTTCTTCACTTTAGTATTTCTTGCCGACTGACGATTGCTTTAAACTATACCGTTACACCTTTAAATCACTTCACAATCGATTATAATGCATTTGTCCTTTTTACCATTTACATATATATTTTGTACTAGTTATTGTAGTTTCCTGTGGAAAATTCAGTAGATATTTTTCACAAAATTTTACACGCGGCGCGCTTAGACGTAAAATGTGTGGTGAACGAACCACGAACGAGCTAGTAAAGTGTGTGTGCAGTAGAAACAGGCAAGAAAAAATACATGAAAGATACAAAGAGGAAGAGGGGCAATACCAACAACAAGAAGAAGCTTCAACGACGATCCGCCATTTAACAAAAAGCGGTGTTCGCATTCATGGTCGTGTGGTTGGTCGGCGTCGTTTCTCGCGCATTCATTGCGACCGCCGTTGTTATTATTGCCTTTTGACTTGTCTTCGCAACGGCTGCAAACGAATGTGGCTATAATACAGCGGTGTTAGTGTTGTTGTGCTAACGTGCATACATGAATGTATGTATGTATGTATTTATGAACGCGTATATGAGCTGTGCTGTGCTGATGCGCTCGAAAACGTGTTTTGCGCGCATTTTTTGATTACCGTGTTCTTTGCGTATTTCAGTTCAACTATTTGCGTGAACTTGTGCTTTCAATTTCCTTGGCTAAATATCTTTGGCTATCTTTATTTTTAAATAATGCTTTTAATTCACAAATAAAAATTATTGCTCCTAATGTTAAACGTTCAAATGGTACCCTGCCGTAGCCAAACACAATCATCATTGATAACAAATGGCAAAATTGCATGCCATTTATTAATTGTTATGCACATACGGTTCACATGAATTTCATTCACAATGGATGGCTACATAGCGACGTACATATGTATGTAGACATGTTTAGAGAATAGCAAACAAAATTGAGTGAAAGTCAAAACGCTGAAGCACGTTTTACCCATTGAATTTTTAGAAAATCGATTGCAACAAAAAAAAAAGGCTGGAAATTACAACGGCTTACAGATACTTAAATAAAGCCAGATCTAAGTACATATGCATGTATGTATGTATGTTCTTCAATTATAAAAGCAGCATCATGCCGTACGCACATTTTATTACACGAAACTCGTAAAGTAAACATTAACATCTCTATTTCTCCGTACATACATTCATATGCATGTATTTTCCCACAGAAAAAGGACTTCGCACATGTTTTCCATTTACATACTAGCTTCCTACAATCAGTCGAAAATTTATGAAAACAACAACAAAGTACCTTTTTACATGTATTGCCGTACCGGCACTTTCTTGATTTTGTTTTTATTTGCAGAATTCAATGATGAAAAAATTGGGTTTTTTTTCCAAAACGTATTTGAATGAGGAGCATAAGCAAAAACTGCACGAATGACGGCAACAAACACTTTCGACAACGCTAGGCTAGCATTGACGATGAAAACCGAACGACAGTCAGACTAAACGACAGATAACAAAATCGACTCGATGCACGTTGACTTGCACCGAAAGAGACAAGAACGTTTACAAACGAATATTTTGCTAGCAGACGGAAGAAAAATTGTGAAGAAACCTGCCGATTCTACTTACACAAGGCTTCTTTTTTTTGTGACTGTTTTGACGACGATGACACCCACCCCGCCCCACCTCATCACTAACCAACAAAACGTTTGTGTTTTCAATTTTTCCGCATATGTATGTATATATACACAAAAAAGTTTTCGGATTAATTCACAATTGCCACTGCCGTTGCTAATGCTTACTCTTCTCGTCCTTGTAGTATAAACTGCATATTTTTATGTTTGGTAGGTTATTGTCTTTACTTGGCAAACGCGATGTTGCTGCCGCTGTCGCCTGCCTACTTACGTTCCAAGACTTTCTTTATGCTATACATTTGTTCTCTACCACACTAGCCCTTGGCCACTAATACGTTTGCCTGCGCCGCTTACTACAATTGAATGGCAAAGGCAAAGCAAGTAATCCGGTGCTGTTGCTGCTGCCTGCTGCCTTTGCTCTACCTATATCTGCAGCGGCCCGTCGCCCTTTGCCAACGACACCAATAGTGCCGGAAAGTACATAAAACACATACATATGTACAACCACATACACACACATATAATGCCAGAGTCACTCTACCCAGCGAAAAACCAACGACGAGCAGACGGCAGCATTCATTCGTTCATTTCAGCACCGAAGCAACTACGGCGGCGCTTATCATATGTATATAATAAATACAGACATACACACATACATATCTATCTACACAAACGAGTAGAACGTTATGGCACAGCGAGCAAAAGAACGAATGATGAACCAACTAACCATCCGACCCTATCTTTGTACATACATACATATATTCGCGTACACATATTAAGGCATGTCTCATATTTTCAGCAAAATTTGAAAATTACAAAGAAATTGGCCTCAATAATAGTAAAAGAGTTAGTTATGTTTTTAAAAGGATTACAATGCAGTCACCATTTTCGCAGCGAATTTTAATTTCAAAATATATTTCATTTATGTTGGAATCCAGACAGCAGTATGTAGTCACTATTAAACTATCAACATTTGTAAAAACCCATTCTCAATAGTTTTTTTTATTTCAAAAGTTAAAAATTTATATTTTAACGGGTTAATTAGTGGCTAATACTGACTTGTGACTGCTGTTTAAATATCAACAATTGAACTGAAAAACTTTAATATTTATTTATTGATCCAAGTTATTGTTTTTTAAGAAATTTTCCTATTAAAGATGGTATGGCCTAGTTTGCATATAGTGACGGACTAGTCAAATTAAAAGTCTTTTGGTGCAAATGGTGATGGTATCATTTAAATACAAAAAAAAAAATAACTTTGATAAAACGAAAATGTTATAAATAATTTTTTTTTAGGTTCCAATAGATTTTTTACACATAAATTTTATTTTGAGGATTTGTGATTGTGAATTTTTAATAACTATAAAAATGTTTATTTAATTTAAATCGAAAATCTTGCAAAATAAAAGGAGTTTAGAAAATATTATCATTATTTTCAAATGAAATACAATATAATTTTTGATTGTAGTAGCGACAAAATTGGGGCCTCCCTAACCTATTATACCTATGTATGTATATGCATATATTTAGGTACTGACAGGCGAATCAATTTTATGTGGGTATTGGAGTGCAAACACATGCGTATATATGTATGTATGTTTATACATACGCCAACAATATACGTACGAACAGACTGCGCACGGTTAGGCGAGACGCGCGGCGAATCAAATATGTATGGCAAAAATACGTATGTGTGTTATATGGTGTACACTTTTACACATACGAAGTATAGAGGTACCAACCTGGTGAAGTAATAGTTCATCACAATTTCACTTACATTCATATTCATGTGGTTAAGGGTATATATTTTCTTTGATTTAATATTAGTTCAAAACATACCGAATGTACTAAAAACAGCTGAAAAGAATCTATCTTGCATGAAAGAAAGAACAAAACAAATTAGGTTACGTTCCAAATCAAATTGAGTCTCGAACAGTTAGGAAACAACAGGCAAGTTCCCTGCAGCATATTTAGGTATTTTTGGGCTACGAATTGGTATACACATGTGCATATGTATTTAAAAGATAAAGTGTAGAGTAGTATCAGCATGAAACTACTCGCCTAACAGAAGAAGAAGACACAAAATGCAGAGAACGACGAACAAAAATCGACCGTCTATACGGACCAGCAGCCTAAACGAATTCACACGAAGAATCGTTGTTGTCTGGATGCGACATGCCTTGCGGAATGCAGTCGCGTGCCACAGGGTGGTCAAATGCATAAGGGAAAGGCGAAATAGCGAAATACATTAAAATAAGGAAAGTTCAAGGAATTAATTCACAAATAAAAAAGAATTCAAGTGAACAAATTATCCGATAAAATCCAGTAAAATCCATAAAAAAAAAAGCAAGAAAAAAATAATTATAAATACACTTCGTCAAATATATAATGAAAAAAAAAAATATAAATATTAAATAATTACTGGGCATCTCCACACTAATTTTGTGATTGCTTTTTATGTGAATGTATTATATAAAAATCTTGAAGGTATTGCTATTGTATTTGCAAAATCAAGACGAATCTATTAAAGATGATAGCACTAGATCAACAACAACGTTTTGCACATTCATTCACAATAATTTTGTGCTAACGTCCTAAATAGGCTTTTTTTGCTTTGAATAGTCAATTTCACTGAAATTTGCCAATCGTGAGAGCAAATTGAATGCAGTTGGCAATGCAAGTCATGAAATATTTTAAGCCATATATTGACAACATCTGTGAAGTAATCAGCTGTCATTTTGCATGTTTTGAGACGCTAATTTTTTTTTTTTTTTTTTTTTTTTTTTTTTGAGACACTCACATTGGTCATTTTAGTTTTCCAGACTATTTGAATGTTACAAATATTTCCCTTCTTTGCAAAAAGGATTCGCCCTGACTCAAGGCGTCCTTTCTGCTTCATCGTATAAATCCAGCAATAACGTATGTGCCTACTACTGCAGGAATTGAATCCCAAGTAATACAAAACTTAAAAGTTAGAAGTAGTTCATCGGTTATGGCGAAATTACTAATTATGTTCAAAGAAATCTTGCAACAAGACTTAGTAGAATATTACTCACGATAATTTGCCGCTTGCTTGGGGAAATATTCAGTCCTCTCACAAAAATATGACAATTTTTCATACTCGGGTGTGTATTTCGTTATCCATTTTTAACGCCTTTTGTGACTAGTAAATTAACATACTTCATTTAGTGTTGCCAATAGGAAAGAAAATCAATGGTCAAACTAAATTTCAAAAATATCCGCCAACAGCATAACCACGACCGTACTCGTATGGCGAAACATCAGAAAATGTAAAATGAGGGGAAGAGATGGAAGAGTAGCTATCGTTTGAATATAGCAAATATTACTTACTATATACAAAAGTATTTGAGGTTAAATTGGGTCTTAGCTAAAATCGAATCAGCGACTACTACGGTAAAGGACAGATAATAAATAATGAATACAAAAGCGTCGCCCAAGAAATGGTATCGATGCATTCTTACAAAATTAAAACATGAAATATAAACACGGCTTTTAAGTTTCCTTCCTTAAAATTTTTTTCTGCTTTTATATTTAGCTATGTATTTGAAAATTGTGATTTGTTTCCATGCCATCCCCCTTTATTTATTAATAAAATAATATCTTTCGCTATCTTTCACTGGTCTTATCATATTGTCAATACTATATATCAAAGTTTTTTTTGAAAGAACCATTGAAAAGAACGTAGTATGTATTTACATATACATGCACACATATGTACATACAAAAATATGTACATACATACATATGCGTAAAGGCAGTTATTGTCGGCCAGTATTTCCACAAAAATTTGCAGTTGAAACTGATCACATTTATTCATTTACTAAAATAATTGTAAGTAATTTACTATTATAATTGTAAGAAGAATTTGGTATCCCCGCAAAACTAATACGGCTATGTAAGATGACGTTGCTCAACACCAGAAGCGCCGTCAGAATTGGGAAGGACCTCTCCGAGCCGTTTGATACCAAACGAGGTTTCAGACAGGGTGACTCGCTGTCGTGTGACTTCTTTAACCTGATGTTGGAGAGCATCGTACGATCCGCAGAACTTAATCGCTCAGGCACAATTTTTTATAAGAGCGTACAATTGCTGGCGTATGCCGATGATATTGACATCATCGGCCTTAACAACCGCGCTGTTAGTTCTGCCTTCTCCAAACTGGATAAAGAGGCAAAGCGAAGGGGTTTGGTGGTGAACGAGGACAAAACGAAGTACCTCCTGTCTTCAAACAAACAGTCGGCGCACTCGCGTATCGGCACCCACGTCACTGTTGGCAGTTATAATTTTGAGGTTGTAAAAGACTTCGTGTATTTAGGAACCAGCATTAACACCGATAACAATGTCAGCCTTGAAATCCAACGTAGAATCTCTCTTGCCAACAAGTGCTACTTTGGACTAAGTAGGCAATTGAGCAGTAAAGTCCTCTCTCGACGAACAAAACTAACACTCTACAAGACTCTCATCATGCCCGTCCTAACGTATGGCGCAGAAGCTTGGACGATGACAACATCCGATGAAGCGACGCTTGGGGTGTTCGAGAGAAAGATTCTGCGTAAGATTTTTGGACCTTTGCACGTTGGCAACGGCGAGTATCGTAGACGATGGAACGATGAGCTGTATGAGCTTTACGACGACATAGACATAGCGCAGCGAATAAAGATCCAGCGGCTTCGTTGGCTGGGTCATGTCGTCCGAATGGATACAAACGCTCCGGCTTTGAAAGTATTCGATGCGGTACCAGCTGGTGGTAGCAGAGGAAGAGGAAGGCCTCCTCTGCGTTGGAAAGATCAGGTGGAGAAGGACTTGGCTTCACTTGGTGTGTCCAATTGGCGCCGGTTAGCACGACAAAGAAACGACTGGCGCGCTTTGTTAATCTCGGCCAAAATCGCGTAAGCGGTTATCGCGCCAATTAAGAAGAAGAAGAAGAATTGTAAGAAGTGCATGTAGTAGTGGCAAAATGAGGTTGCCAACGTAAGCGCCAAGAATAAAAGTTATAGAAGATAAGAGTTTGTTTTGACATATTTTCAAATCGTAAACATCGGAGGGAAGCGTATATAAAACTTGGCGGATTGTTCGGCCGTCCCGTCCCAATAGTTGACAGACTCATGTTAGAAATTTTCAACGATGATCCCTTTAAATCTACCCCAAAAATTCGATATCAGCTCATTAATGTGAGGAAAAATCGTCCCTGCAACCTCTGCAGTACAGCAGTACAGTACGAAGATAATTGCATGAGAGCCAAAAAAACACGGTGGAGCAGCCCACAAAATATCAAATGCCAAAAAAAATGCTTTTTTCAAACAGCGGCCGCCTCTCGGCAGGCAATGGCAAACTTCCGGGCGCATTTCTGCGATGAAAAAGCTCCTGATGTTTGAATGGTAGTATCGAGCTACCGAAAAACTCTCCTATAAGTGTACTCTCACCACTTTTAAATCGACAGAGATGCGTTTAATGATCTGGCGTTGTTTGTCGGCTCAGGGACCAGGCAATATTGTTATTGCATATTTAAAAATACTTGAAAAAACGGCAACCCGAACGGAAGTCGATTAAGGGGTTATACGCAGTTATGACTTTCAAAAAAATCGATTTTTTTTATTGCGTTTTTGTAATGTACATATATTCAAAAGTATACGCACGAAATTTGAAGTAGGTCTAAGCAATACTTTCGGAGATATACCTAAATATGTAGAGATGCCTCGGCACGTTTTAAGGTAGGTATTGAAACTTTAAACGTGTTTTTTTCAAAACGGCATTTTTCAAGTCGGTGTACACGATATCTCGAAAACGGCTTGTTTGATCGGTCAACCGTTTTAACTCAATCTTTAAAGATACATTTTCTAGTAATTAATCGTTCCTTTTGTAAATCTGATACTTATTTTCCATTTTATAATCAATTTACGGCCAAATTTTAACGTAAAAATCGAAATCATTTCTTTTAAAAGCTGCCATTTTGTGAAAATTCACTATTTTGATTAGCCGAACGATTAATTACTAGATAATCTAATATAATATATTAACAAAATTTGTTTGGTTTTTTGATTTCAGATAATCCAATCCTGAGTTACGATGTACACCGTAAATCGTCTTTTTTTAAAGGAGGTTCCAGAAATCGCCTGCAGCGCGCTCTATAATCAACATTTTCATAAATAAAAAATTTTGTTACGTTCTTGAAGGATGCTTTTATAACCGCCAAAAATTTTCAAATTAAAATATTCTGAAGTTTCTTCAGGATAAATCCTTGACAACCCGTCTTTTATTTGCTTCATAACTGCGTATAACCCCTTAAAAGGACCAAATTTTGTTCTATAGGAAGACAATGCGCCGATCCGCATGGCAAAAATAGTACGAAAATATTTAAGAAATAATACCATATTAATGTGCTGAAGTATGCTATCCTAGCTATCGAGAACGGCTCGTCAAGTTTAAAATTGAATATTGGCGCATTCGGCATTGGTCAAGTTTTACTTGGAATGAAGGTTTGACGCTAATGAATTTTATTCCACACACAGACTTAGCAATATGAATTCTCGTGACTATGGTGCTTGTGGAGATGAAGTACATATATGACAACTTCATTTTCTGAGTTGAAATTATACTTCTCTCTTGATATTAATATTAAATTTTAAAAAGTTTTCCATGAAACAAATTTTAATATATCGCACTTGTTACGTTAAAGCGTAACAACTCAAAATTTCCAAATTTTAGTTTTTTGCAAGAAAACAATATACAGTGGACATCTCTACCCACTGTAAAAATCGTTCAGTGGTTTGTCTAGTCTTTCGTTAAAAAAACCGTTTTGACTCTCTCTTTGTTTTCAGAATGACTTCTGTGTCTCAACTAAAGAGTTACATTTTTAGTTGTCTCCAAGTGTTTCAACAAATTTGTGTCACATAAAGTGTAACATTTTGAATTGTGCCTGTTTACAACCAAACGGTTTGTTTAAAATATACCACTAAGTGTATAAAAAAATTTCAGGAAAAGAGTAACAACTCAAAAATTTGTTATTTTAGCGCAACTACTAAACGAATAAGAATGAAACAACCGTTTTATTGTTTTTAATGATATTTTCGTGCAATTACATATTTTTTTCCTTGTAATATATTATTAATATTTACGGAAACAGTTTTTCGTCTCTACTGAAAATGTTCAGATTTTGAGTTGTTACGCTTTAACGTAACAAGTGCGATATGTAAAACTGTGGAGCACATTTGTTTGTTGAAAGATTTAATTAAATAAAATGCTTTCTCTGAATTCTACAAATGTAATTGTTTGCATTTGCTTTATGACAACTTCATATTGCCACCTGCTCTGCATGTACTTATTTAACACTTTGGCAGTGCTAATATTTTGTATCTTAGATAAATACGATAGAATAGATAAATACGTTTTTTTTAGCAGGCGATGGGGAAAAAATTTATTCTATTTGAAGGAAAAAAAAAAAACAAATTTTGCCAAGTTATCACCCGTCAAAGATGTATTCGTTACACTTCTGCTGATAACCGCATTTTTGACTATAAGCATTGATGCATTTTCACTTAAGATTTTAGATTTTAGTAATCTACTTAATTACAATGGCTGAATTAATGATCCACAAATGACTAAAAGTGTTCATAAAGTTATCAGAATGCGCTAAAGAATACAGCTTATGATACGAGTCGAATGGAGAAAGATTATTGTGATTATATTGCACATAAAGTTATTAGAAATCTTTAAATATTGGTTTCTGGTGGATAAATTGTGACAAAATTTTCAAACAAATTTTCGTAATTATAGCAATTTACTATCGTTAAATGACAAGGTATTTTATTCAGTATGAACATTGAGAACTCACTCTCTCTTAGAAATCTTTACTGCGCAACGCAACATTAACTCATCCAGAGTGCGTTCTCTTACAAGTTCATATCGCAAGAAGCAACCGGTTCCGTATAAAAAGTATTTATTTTTATTGAGAGACAAGTCCATACACACATATGTACATGTATTTATAAAATTATATATATAGTAAAATAAATAATTGTCATCTGTTTTAGAATTTTTTGTTTTAATTATTTAAAATTTGTATTAAATTCTTCATTTCCATTTCTTCATAGAAATTGTTTTGGTGGAATATTTGGAAGTTTTTGGTTTGTTATATTCTTGTTAACGATATGAAGAAAATGCAAAAAGAGGTTTCAAAAAATAATGACAGCAATACGCATGCGTACTACGATATTTCATTTTATATATATGGGTGGTTAAATTTCACGGGCCGATGTTGAATGTGAACCACACCTAAACGTCAACGACAGCGTTGGACTTCTTTCTTTGGGGTTATTTGAAAGAAAAGTGCACGTAGATAAGCCGCCAACAATTCAAGAGCTAAAGGATGAGATAATTCGGCACATTAACGGCATAGAACCTCAATTATGCCTCAGAGTCATCGAAAATTTGGACCATCGGATGGAAGTGTGCTGCCGAGGCCGCGACGGCCATTTGGCCGATATTTTGTTCCATACGTAATTGAGCCATACTAGTATTATCAGAATAAAGAGAAATGACAATAACTTTCTAAAAAAAATGTATTTTATTCAAAATCAACACCGGCCCTTTAATTTAATTAACCACCCTTTATATATAATTAGCGCGTACACCCTTTTTTGTGTGTTTGGCCGAAGCTCCTCCTCCTATTTGTGGTGTGCGTCTTGATGTTGTTCCACAAATGGAGGGACCTACAGTTTCAAGCTGATTCCGAACGGCAGATATCTTTATGACGAGCTTTTTCATGGCAGAAATATACACAGAGGTTTGCCATTGCCTGCCGAGGGGCGACCGCTATTAGAAAAAAACTTTTCCTGCATTTTGGTCTTTCACCGAGATTCGAACCAACGTTCTCGCTCTGAAATCCTAGTGGTAGTCGCGCACCAACCCATTCGGCTACGGCGGCCGATATTTCATTTTATAATAAGTAATAAGAGGACAAAGCGTTAATGAACACACGTTTTTTTCTGTTATACGAGTATGAATACATTAATACCTAACAAAAAAAATTATTAGAATTATCTCAACAAACTTGATTTTTTCGCAGGCATCCATTTCATTTAGTTTTTACTTTGACGTTCCTCTTTACATGCGTCTCATCTATAACACAGAAAACACAGGGTGTATGTCAAAAACTATGGTTATTATCCAGGTTTATTTTATAACCTCAGATTTCGGGAGAGAAATTTTGTATGGGAAATCTCGCTTTTTAATTACGGATTGGGAGTTAAGCACGAAAAAGTAGATCATCTATGACTAATGTATATCTGAATGTAGTATAAAGCGTTTTAAATTCGATAGGGACGAACTTTATATAGCCAAACTAAATTTTACTAAAATGTCCACGGATATACAAAGTTCGGAACCGTCCAAACTTTATGTAATTTTTACTGCTTAAAAATGTATCAATTTTATGAAGAAAAGTTGCCGTTTTATTTTAAAAGTAGTCTACGTTCATGTTTTGTATTTTCAAATGATTTAAATATTAGCATTTTCCACAATTAAAAAATACAAATCTTGCTTGTTCATTTTAAAACGAAATCAATTATCAATTATTAGTTATACCAAACAAATGATTTCGATGTGAATTGAAGAAGTATTCTCTCAGGCTTGTAAATAAGAGATTTTACATTCCTTTCATGAGTACTGAATTGAGTGAAATCAAGCGGCCGCCGAATGGGTTGGTGCCTGACTACCACCATTCAGACATGCACAGGTGCATGAAACACCAAATGATACAAAACGATTTTTCTAATAACGGTCCGAGTGCATTTCTGCCATCAAAAAAAGGTGCTCATAAAAAAACAAAAATTGATTTTAATTCTCTATTTCCTTTATAATTTTTGTTTTTGATTTTTTATATGCATCATTTAACGATAACTTATTCATTATTTAGAAGAATTTACATTTAAATAGAATTTTAACTACCAACTATGACTATAACAAAAAACTGTGACAAACAAAAACAAAAAGCAGATCACTCCGTGGGGAGTTAATTTGATACAACATCAAAAAATACAAATTCAAGGCGCATTAATTAATGGTGGTGGCACTAGGCCAACAACACTGTACGTTTAATTGTCAAAGCAAAGTATTGGCAAAGTAGAAAAAAAAAAAGAATGAAATCGCCTTGTTTCATTCCAGGCTGACAACCACAAGGATACGCCGAAGAAAACAAAAAACAAATCAGCTGATTTACCAATACCGCCTTTAATAGATTCGCCTTGTGTAAGTTAGAAGTCTGTATATTTATAAAAAACAAATCAAATTGAAAAATAAATACAAAATAAAAAAGAAATCCACTGTGCTTCACATTTTTCACTTAAAATGAAGAAACGTAGAACATTTTTTTCTCTGCATTTATCACATTCAACAGAATCAAGATTAGTATTCCTTTATTGTGGGCAGATTTGGAATCTTGCTCGATTCTTTGACGGCTGATGGTTCGTCGTGAAGCATTTGTTTGTTGGTCCAGCAGCTGCCGCCCGCCCATCATGGTTGCTCATCGCGAACATCAAGTAATTCAATCAAGAACAATCGGCAAGACACTTTTTTACTTGGTGCTCATTCCCGTTGTATTATATGCGGCGTGACAAGTGAACTCCCCCCCAAGTTCAATAAAAAATAAACAAACCCTTTCGGAAATTTGTTTAGTTTAGTGCATTGCACTAATCAAAGTTAAAAAGCGACGTCTCTTTATGGTGTACTATATGACACAAAAGTGGTACCAGGATCATTATTCAATGCGAATTTTAAATGAAATAGATTGAAGGAGGTTCGGTTTTCATAACAAACAATTGTCATTTGGCGTTGCTTCAATTTCCATGTTAAACATTCTTCAAATTTTTGTATTTACGCCCACCGTTTGATCATATCAATAACAGTTTGTTCAAACGGCTCGATGCACAAAAGAAAATCAAATAAAGGATCTATAAAACGCGATGATGCAAATATGTATAGTTGAACCAAAAAAATCATGAAAAACGACTTGGAGAGAGAGATATGGTCTGGATGCCTTACGAAATGAAGAGACTGTTTTCTTGATGATGTTTGATGGATGCAATGATTTTCCTCGTCACTCGGCATTTAAAATGTCAAAAGTTATATCACAAATTATTTCAAAAATTTACTTTCCCATCATTTTCAACTTGTGAATATAAAATTGAATTTTTATCAAATTTATTTCGAATTTTGATAACCTGTTTACTATTAATATGAATATTTACATCTAATATGCCAGATTGTCACAGATTTTCCCCTTTTTAATCCGTTTTTGATGTGGAGCAATACATTTACCGTAAAAAGGGAATAAGATCTGACTTTCAGAGATTTCTCGAAAGTATTTTTTATTGATGTGAATATAAAAATTTGTCATATACTTATACACTGCGAATGAAAATATTAATTCATAGCATAGAACGAGTGAGCACAATGAACGTTTAATTATGTAAGAGCAAGGATTATTCTTAGTTGAATTCTTATCAATTGTGAAGCGATAATTAAGTTACAAGGAAATCCTTTTAAGGGGGAAGTCTACTGTGAATTTTTCAAAAAATCGATTTTTTTTTTTGTTAGCTTAAAAAATACTTTGAACCCTCTTAAATAAGGTACAATATGTGTTACAGCTGGCTAAATTTTTCTTCGTTGAAATTTCGACCTTTTCCCGAAGCGCTCCAAAGCGCGTACCTGCTATACTGAAACTTTAAACGCATTTTTCTCGAAACTAAGTTTTTGTATACGGTGTACACGATATCTCGAGTTCTGATAAATGAATCAGCTTAAAAATTTAATTATATATTCTCTGTAATAGTGTCTCTCGTCTGGCATAGGATTTTTTTGATATCGTTATTTGTTAAATTGTTATAAACAATAGTAACATCAATTTTAGGCAAAAAAAAAGAAAAAAATTTCAAGAATTTTTTTTTCAACGCCAAAATTTTTTATCGACATAATCCTACGTCAGACGAGAGTCAATACTATGTATATGATAACAATATTTTGTTTTTTTGTTTTAGATCACCGAAACGTAAGATTTCATGTACACCGTTTAGGCACCTAAGAAAAGCGGACCTGCGCTTGCAGAAGTGCCACAGCGGCCATTTTGAATATTTTGACTTAAAATTTTTTTTTCAAAAACTTAAATATATAATAAAGATAAGAGTTTAAAAAGATTTTATGTACGAGCAATATTTTGTTAGAAATGAAATCCGGAAAATAAGCCTGTTTTTTCCCTTGTCACAGTAGACTTCCCCCTTAAATGTATGGTAAAAATGTTAATTTTTTCCCCCCATTTTATAATTCTTGTTGCTAAATATCCCTCACATAGGAAAATTTCCCACAGTCTGGCATCACTACATCAGTATATGATTGATTTTTTTCATCCTCTCTTTTAGCACTCTGTCCCTTGCTTTCCGACAATTGCTATTGTTGTACTACTTTTTACTTTTCCCCATAGCCACTCTCTTTTCATCTCTTCAAAACTCAACAAAATTATTAAACTTTGCTTGCTCTTTCTCAGTGTTGTTAAGTACCTAACCAAATAAGTAAACGCCAACAGTAACAAATGTAGTGCTACCACAGTGTTGCTTTCTGTCGTATCAACTTATTGTTTGGCTGCTATTTGTAAGGTATAGCACCAGTCGATTGATGTCTCAGAGAGAGACGAGCAGAATTTTTTATTAGTGCTTGAGTACGTGTTTTTATGATGTTAACGTTAACTGCAACATTTGCGAGCACCTAAGCAACACAATTGCTTCGAGTGAGGGACGATTAACGGGGCACAATTGTAATTTGCTATCTCCACCAAACCAAATAGCGTCATTTGTGCCGGTGTCTGCCCAGCTGACTGAGTGCTTGCTGCTTGGGTTATCTCTGTATTAATGTGTTGAAAAAATTCCCGCCAATTTTTTAACAAAATAAATGACAACATAGCATCGGCGTTGCGACGTTGAAGACGATGGCAGCGGCGTTCGAAGCGACGGAACCGATATGAGAAGTCGTCACGAAGTCCGCCAACCAATGTCGCTTGACGACATGTGTACACAAATCATCGAAACACGCGTTCATATAAAGAGGGGCGGGGGGAAAACATTGAAAAAAAAAAAAAAAAGAAAAAACAAATTTCTATTTGCGCGCGCTTTGGTGATGATATTCATTCACACTCTACTAATCAGTATCGCATTCGCAATCATTTTTGTTTTTGCTGGTGTGGTTAATAACCGGCAAGCAGTACACGTTGCTAAACATGTTGGTAGCTAAGAAAATGGGAACGCTAGTATTTTGGACGTCGTAAGAAATTTTACTATTGTACTTCTCTGTTTTGTCGTTTATATTGTTTCACTGGGGTACTTTTTTTGGTGTCAAATGAAAACTGTTGCACCGAAAAGCTTATGTAAAGGACACCAAACCGGTGTATTTGATAAAAGAATAAGTTCACTTCTGAAATAAATGACAGAACATGGCATACCTAATTTTTTTTTATTTTCACATGCACCTTGTGCTATTTAAGGACACCATTCTCTCAATTGGACTTGCCACCACAATGAGTTTGAATCCCCATTAGATATCAGAGCATTAAAATTAGTATCTCCTCTTAACTTAATTCGGCTTTTCGTTCACTAAGACATTGAAAAAATGCCCCCGGCCATAAACCAGAGGTCAATTTCCAATGATTTGGAAATGTATAGTAGTGTATAGACACACTAAAAGGGTGTCCACCGGGTGTCCGGTGGGAGAATTAGGAATCAAAAGCTCAAGTAAAACGCATTACTAACGATAAAAGTTTGTTTCAATAACTATTACAAAATAGAAGACAAGTGCGGATTTTATTTTATTTTTAGCCGATAGCCCTGGTAGCCAGTGCAGTAAACATATTACTTTATAATTTTAATTATAATTTAATAAATAAATAATAATAATATTTTATTTTCTTAATTATTTCCTCTAAATAGTGATCATTACGTCGGATACACGCCAGGAATCTGGTTTTCATACTCCGTGCAACTCGATAAAGAAGTGATGTCGGGATACCATTAACGCCACGAACGACGTTTTCTTTTAGTGCTGAGATGGTCGTTGCGCTTGTTGCATAGACTTTACTTTTGAGATAACACCACAAAAAAAAAAATCCATAGGAGTATGGTCAGACGGCCTGGGTGGCCAGGATATGTCACCGAAACGGCTATTCAGTTTGTTTAGGAAGAAATCTCGCAGTATCGGTACTCGTATAGTGTTACGGCCGCGCACGGCGACCTAGACATTTAAAACCTAATTCTGCCACCGGATACCTTGCAGATGTTATGAGACTATTATTGTTAAGTAACAAAATATTAAAAACGTTTCGGTAAACAAAAATGCCAATGCTGCCTGTTTAAATTATATTTCTAAGCCTTCTTGACTTCATAAAAAATGCCATGTGTAAATAACGACACAAACACAACAAATGGTGTTTATCTTAAAAAAAAAAAAAGCGCGCCAATTCTACGCCATCAATAGCTACAATATTAACCTACCGTGGGACACCCGGGTGTGGCCAGACCCCTATGTATTTGCATGTATTGTACGGGAATATGTGGCACATGCCCCACAAATTTATAATTCACTTTTAAGTATCGCAGATATATATTTTTAAATATTTTGGTTGCTGCAAAAAAGGATTTTTTCGCTTTCTTTATTTTGACTCATTTTGAAAAGGGTTGAAGAAAGAAAGTTGTTTCCAATGAAATTTATGGTAAAATATGAAATGATATTTATTTATGAATTGGGTGGAAGGCAAGCAAAACATGTGTAAGAGATTTTTGAGTGATGTCGACATATTGGATTATTGCGTACAATCCATAGAAATGAGTTACCTTGTATACAAAGACGACAATCCCTCTTTGCTGAGAGTGTATCGGCTCCGGTCGGTTCGCTGACAACAATATTCCTAGAAAACTAATTCGTGTGTTGAAAAATTATGCCATAGCCCAACAAGCAGTGAATTGAGAAATAACGGCTGCATTATTCATACGATTTTCGTTGCTTGCAACGACTAATTTTTTCGATAAATTCCGTCTCGCATCACTTTTCTGAGCCCATCAACTTCATTGCATATACAAAATGCAGATTTTAAAAAAAGGTGTCCAACGGAGGGTTAAGAGCGCCAATTCTATGCCATCAACAGCTACAATATTAACATATTAATGGACTATGAATAAGTTCGTGCGGTTTTTTCGAAATTTGAAACTTTATTGACGTAAAATGGTTACAAATTTAATATTCAAAATATTGTCCATCGCTTACTACTACTTTTTCCCATCTTTCTGGCAATTCACGGATTCCCTTTGTGAAAAATTCGGTCGGTTTTGCCGCAATCCACGAATCGATCCATTTTTTGACTTCATCGTAATTACGGAAGTGCTGGTCAGCCAGGCCATGTTGCATCGATCGGAAGAGATAGTAATCGGATGGCGCAAGGTCTGGACTATACGGCGGGTGGGGTAGGACATCCCATTTGAGCGTTTCTAAGTATGTTTTGACCACTTGTGCAACATGTGGCCGAACATTGTCATGTTGCAAAATAACTTCGTCGTGTCTATCGGCGTATTGCGGCCGTTTTTCTCGCAGTGCTCGGCTCAAACGCATCAATTGTCGTCGGTAGACATCCCCCGTAATCGTTTCATTCGGTTTCAGTAGCTCATAATACACAACACCCAGCTGGTCCCACCAGATACACAGCATAACCTTCAGGCCATGAATATTCTGCGCCGACGTCGATGTTGAAGCATGGCCAGGGTATCCATACGTTGCCCGACGTTTTGGATTGTCGTAATGGACCCACTTTTCATCGCCAGTCACAATTCGATGCAAAAAACCCTTTCTTTTGTGCCGTTGAAGCAGTTGTTCGCATGCCATAAAACGGCGTTCAACGTCTCTTGGCTTCAATTCATACGGCACCCAATGGCCTACCTTTCGGATCATTCCCATGGCTTTTAAACGTTTGGAAATGGTTGATTGATCAACTCCCAAAGTTTTTGCAACCTCTTCTTGCGTTTGAGCCGGATCTTGATCGAGCAATTCCTCCAATTCGGTATCCATGAACTTTGGCGGCGCACCCTCGCGTTCTTCGTCTTCCAAGCCAAAATCACCACTTTTAAAGCGTGCAAACCACTTCTGGCACGTTCGCTCAGATAGAGCATGCTCACCATAAACTTCCACCAAGATACGATGACTTTCGGCTGCTTTTTTCTTCATATTAAAATAATGAAGAAGAATTCCCCGCAAAAACACATTATTTGGCACGAAATTCGACATTTTCAAGTGTGGTAAAAATATTGTTGTTTACGCTTCAAATAAAAAACTTATACTGACGTTTGTGCCTTACGACAGTAGCTCTCCAATGAATGTTTGGAAATGTGGATCGATGGAATAATAATCAAGTTACGCCATCTGTTGTAAAACCGCACGAACTTATTCACACAAAAACTGGCAGCTGTGTAAGCTCGCGCGTAAATTCTTTCAATTATAACGTAAACCACAATAGCTCTCTGTTTTCATTTTGTAAAGCCAATACAACCTAATGGCAACATCTGAAGATAGGCGTAAGCAAAAGCCAGAACGGCAACACTATTTCTGATGAGTTGAGTGCATAAAATTAATTACTTCCTCCACCACGATCCGCTTCAAGTCAAACTATCTCTTATCGGTGTCGCTCTTAGTTGATGAGCGCAAGCGAGCGTTATACATAGACTCAAAATGGTATGGAGGAGAATACGAGAGAGCATGAGAACTAGTTATTCGCGAGAGCAACGAAATTAGCACATTGAAATAAAATGGTGGCATAATGCTAATCGAATAGAGTGAGATAGCATATACCGAGGAGAGCACAAAGTATGGCGATTAACGAAATAAACGAGGCTAAAAAAAAAGGCAAAAGTGAAACGAAACGAGTCGCACGCAGGCAGGTTACAACATACATACAATCTCATGTACGAGTCATTTTAGCTTTTGCATTTTACTGTACTTTGTTGTATGGATGGAAAAATTCGTACGAACTAAATTGCAGCAAAAGGTGGGGGACGGCGGGGAAACGGAAGGTTTTTTAATAAATTTACTTATTGCAATATTGTTGTTGTTGCAGCTTGATTTACTCAATTTTCATATAATATGAAGCATATTAGAATGTATGGCTAGACTTAGGCGATATACCAAAAAGAAGGGGGGGAATGTGTATTAGACAAGTCCCACACTTTAGCTTCATGTAGAAATTAATATTGTCGAAAGTGCATTTACACATATGCACACAGATATAAAAAAAATGCAATGCAGTGCAATGCATACTCAGTCGCTTCCGACGAAACGCGACAATTGAGCAGATGTGCGGACAGACGGATGATGAAGCAAAACGTTACGCAATTTAAATAAGTTTACTATAATTTTGAGCGTCTATCACCATTTGCTATTTGTTTTTAGCTCCAATCAAGATGACTCACGTAAAATAGAACGCTCGTGTAAGCGATAGCAAAAACAAAACGAAAACGCTCATTAATAACTATTAATTTGCACTATTTTAATTAATTAAAAAGCACTGAATATAAACTAACTATTTCCGATTCGATTATTTATTTCACCTTTTTCCCCTCAAAAGTTACACATTTTCAGAACTTGATAGGGCGTATTTGCGTGCCAATAGCAAAGGCTTTAACTGCCTGTTTTTACACGAAAACTTAGGACAATTATCCAGTACTTTGCATTAGCTAAATACCAGTCCATGTCCATATTAAAAATACGCGGTATTCGGAACTTAATTCTAGTAGGAAAGTATTTAAGTCCTGCATCACAACTTTATTTTCTGAACACGAAATGATTTAAACATTGCGTGGATTTAATTAAAAAAAAAAATAGATTTCACTCGTTGTATGTTTATTACAAATTCTCCATTTCCAGCGTCGAGGTTACATGTTTTTTGTTACTACAATTACATTTCACGTTTTTGATTTTTTTTCTAGTGCAACATTTTTCATTTTTGAATTATCGCGACGTCACATTTCTTGATACCCATATTTTCTCCAAATAGCATAAATATTAAATTATTTGTCGTTGAATTAGTTACAAATTAATTTTAATGTATTTCTTGCGCACCGAAATGTCAGAGCACTGCTACGTGGGGAAGTTTTGTATATTTACAATTTGTACTACACACACATACACACTCACACACAAACACTCTTAATTAAAAAAATAACTACAAAAGAACTAAAAATTGTATAAATAATAAGAATAAAAACAAAACCAAAAAAGCGAAGAAATTGTTGCCGCCAAAAAACGCGCGAATTCATTTATTATAACCACACCTTTCTCATCAGCTGATCGTTTAAAAGCTATTCCTCGTAATTAAATTGAGATCGTATAAGGGAAGATTTAAAATTGATAAACTGCGTGTTGATTCTTTATATGGTTTCAAGTCCATTGATAATTGAGAAACAACATGCCAAAAATTTCAGAGATATAGTGACGCGTAACACTTTACGTTACTTTCATTCACACGGGGAATTGCGCGATTCAAGCCTACCACTACCACCAGCTGCGAGTGTCAGCCAAACCGAAACCGAAAACCTGTCAATTCAATCAGCAAGCCTCCAGTTTCTAATAAGTGCAAAACTCAGCATATAATAATAATAAAACAAAACTCTGACCATAAAGTCAAATAATGCCAGCGAAAACCGCAAACACCGTAAACACACATGTATCCATGTATATGCATGTATATATTTTCGCATGCGAATTTAGCGATTTACACGACGATATGCGTACATCGCGGTTGCTGCGCTGCCCCGAAAGGTAGACTTCGCGCCAGGCTGATCGGCGTTGTTGCAGCCGCAGTCATAAATGCAGTCGTCATAGAAGGCAGACGATATGACGACATACAAATTGTAGTCACTTTGCCGTCGCGACGACGCGTAAATATTGTTTCTCCTTAGCCCACTATTGTTGCTGCATAATAGTAATAATTGCAATATGGTTCGAGCTCCTATTTTGTTTACAACAAAATTAAAAAAAATACAACTAGTTAGTCAGGAGGAAGAGGCTATAATTGTGAATTTACTATTTACTTGTAATTTGAAGACAACATAACATTTAATGTCGCAAAGGTTTGATGGTCTCTATCATGCGAGCGATTCTATTGTTGCTTTTGTGTTTATGTTGATTGCAATCTTTAAACTGTGGACAACCAGCACCAAATAACTAATTTAAGATTAATAATACTTTTTCGGTTATATTTATGATGTTTGTAGCATCGATATTTTGCAATAAAATGTATATTGGAATGTTTACTACACTTTACATAAGGTTGTGTTTTTAGTGGCGACATTTTTTTAAATGCAGTTGTTAAACTATCAACAATCCAACCTACCTGACATCAGAAGTAAACTTGAGTCTAATTTTATATGAAAACTCTCTTCTACCCACATTTGTTTTATGCGATTTTGACTATATGTATATTAAACAGACACGTTATTAAATACTGAATACTTACTGAAATTTGTTAACAAACTTTTTAAGAACCCGATATACATACATATGTATGCATACAACTTTCGACTACCGATATGGCATGATACTGTTATGAAAACAAAAGGAGACTTTCAATTAGCCAAAAATCTGAAATTAATATGCCTTTTCTTGCTTGCAGACGTTATTCGAATCTCTTACGCATACCTGATTAATCGCGTTGGCTTTGGAATGGAGACCTAGATTTTGGTCCCGTTGTGTTGGAAAGCTGCAGTCCCCTCTCCTTTTCAAATGTACCACTTTTAGTTGTCGAATGTTTATAGTTTTCAAGTTATTTGGGGTTAGTTTTGAAATTTTTTACCACACAACGGCATTTCTTTTTTAAGTTATACTCGTATTTGATGACTTTTCGAAATCATCGAGTTTCCGTCAATTAAAAAATGTCGCATATGTGCCTATGCTCAACTTCTTTCCTAATGTTATTTCAAATAGGGAACCACGCCAAAAAAAAAAAAAAAACGTGTGAATGCAACGAATAGGGAGGGCTGGCGGAACAATGCTAGCCGGCAACAGAGCCTACTTATTTGAAAACTTGGTATATGCAGCGTACACCGGTACTGAATTGTATCAAAACATGTGAATACACTTCGCTCACTCACGCGCTTTCGATTTCTCTGATTTGCATTTTCGATTTCGATTGATGTCGCGAGACGCGTATTCTGATGACTGTCAACGTCCGCGTATAATAATGATGTTCTTGCATACGCTAATGATGCTGCCGCTGTTAGCGTCAATGTGATAACGTTGGGCGGGGGACATCAATAGGTTAGATATGAGGCTGCAATAATTTATCATATGTAGCTGTGCGTCATTAGGTCATAAAAAAAAAAAATATGAAAGCCGTAACAAACGCAACACGACGCGATGTGCAACATAACAAACCGACAGCAACTTCACCGACGACGACAACAAAATCATCGCACCAAATCAAATAAAAATCAAAACAAAACGAACAAAAAAAAAAGACCCACACACTAAAAACTCATACAAAATAAATAAAAACTTACCTGAATCTGATGAAAATGCTCCATACTGCAACTATGTGTTGTGTTGCTGCTACTTTACTGCTGTTGTTGTAGTCTCTGCTCCCTATCTTGCTGCTAGCTGCTATAAGGCGCTGGCTCTATACACAAATGCTATGCTATACTTTGTTTAGGCGTTTACGTTGCGTTGTCCAACAATGCGCCGCCGTTCGCCACTCCACGTATTATAAAATTATACAATACCAACAATGTACTCGTATGCTGCTGATGCCGCTTGCTAGCACAGCACGAAAAATAAAATGTCTCTCCTCTCACTCCTTTGTTCGCTCTCACACACTGCTTTTTGCTGTGTGTCGGTTTGTCACCCAGTAATGACCAACAATCGTTAATAGGGGGGGGGATAGGAGAGGTTTTCGCGCGCGACAACCCTCTTCTGCTCCTCCGTCGTCTTCTGTAAACACTTCACCAATTCGTTTTTATGCAATTACACACATACACTACTTGTATCTACGCATATAAAATGCGTCTCTGCTTTTAGTCTTCTCTACAATTTGTACGACAGCCAAAAGAAAAAACTACAGCCACTGTTCACTTGCTTTGCTTTGCACACCCGCCTGTCCCGTAGTACAAAACCGATATATCAATGCTGCCTCCGCTGCTTCACTTTACCTCTCTTCTTCTATGCTGATCGGTATACTCTTTACTTCTCTTCAAATGCCTTCTACAGCGCTTGTTGGCACGACTGACGAATTGCGACGAGATCCCAGTTGGTATTCAGTTTTATTTTTTTATAACTGCCTAGCGTTTTCGCTACACGCTTGTTTCACTTCGCCTATACTTTGTCGCTCGAGACGTAGAGCTCTATACACAGCTTTTGTACACTAGCAATGCTCGTTACTTTGGCTCTATGCTGTGGGTACAACTTTGCCCCTAGTCTATAGCGTGTATTGTGTATATTGTCGTTTCGTATAACCAGCCTTTACTTCTCTATAGCTGCTGCCAATTGTGCACACTCCACTTCTATCCGTATGCATTCACCAACGCTGTCGTCACTGTATTCGTATTCCGCTGCGTCGTCGTATTTCTCACACGAGTAGCGCCCTCGTAGCCCCGTGGTCCGTAGTCGCTATATATTGTATATTTTTATATTGTATATCCGCCGCCTATAGCTAACTGCTTCGGCGTTGCTGCTTCTGCCGCTTGCTATGCTATTCAGGCAATCGCCTATATTTTTACTTTGCGCTGAATTGTATAATCTCCAACAAATGCGCCGCCGTTTGCTTTGCTTTTACTGTGCCGTAGTCTTGTATACTGTGTATGGGCTGAGCTGATATTCCAACCGTTTACCGTGTGCTTGCTTGCTTGCTATAGCTCTATAGTAGCTTCAATGCCCGTCGCTTCAGCTATATTGGAAATATAACACAATACACACAGAGCGTCGTACACCAACAACGAACGAACGTTTGAATGCTATGGCAATTGCCTTTGTACAGGCTATTGAATTCAATTCGAAATAGTGGCTATGCCCGGCCCGATGCCCGTTCGTCGTTTCTTCTACTCTTCTATCTACATTGTTTACAAAAACAAAAATAACGCTCTCCCTCTCTCTGCGACTCTCTTATGCTCATTACGTACTCTTTCCACAATCTTACTCTCACTATTTCAAGTAAATGGACATATTCTCATAGGGTAAAATATAAAGCGTTGGTGTGTATGTTATATCCAGTAATTGCTTATATGCTTTGTACTAGGCATAGTTGGGGACGGTAGGTGCTCATATATTATGTTGCTTAACGTTTTTTGTTGTTCTTGGTGATGTGTTGTGCCTTATAACGAGGTAAAGACCGCGCCAAAACTTACTTTTCTCCTATACCAAAACCATCACGCCGTCACGTACCCAGCAACTCCGTGCCCGCACAAAAATTTACAAACTCTGCCTATATGTTTTCTATGTGCTAATTTCGTCCCTTTGCATTCGCACACATGTCCGGTATGCAGTGCTTGCTTTCTTGCTTACACTGCTATGTGCTAAATTGCTGAGTTCAATAAAAGATGAGGCGTACAATAAAGGGGTCGTTGAAGATTGTGAATCTATATCACATTAAACATGAAGCAGCAGTAGCACAAAAACAACAAGATCAAGGTATTTTGATTTTGCTTTTGGCCCCTAGAATGCCAATCTATAAACAAAGATTGACAGTTCAGAGTAGATTAACAAAATTTGACAACTAAGAGATCAATAAATAGAAAAAAAATGTAATTGAATCTTTCTGCTGGTATTTGTTTAATGTGCCTTGATTCTACCGATGTACAAAAATACATAGATTTTTTTTTTAAGTAAATCATTCGTTTACGTAAACAGTGCAATTCACTAACTTTAAAGGATTCGATTAAACATATTTTAACGAACACCAAACCGCTGACTTCTTCTATTTATTCAAACTGATAGAGAGAGTGGCACATTTGTCGAATTAAATATCATAATGCTAGAGTAACTTATAGAAGAGTAGCAAAAACGAATAAAGAAACGCTTTTAAATTCAACTTTAAGTGTTTTCTTCAATTATAGTTGCGCGAAGTAACCAAAATAATACAACTATTTCTTTGAAATTATACTTAATACATCTTGGATGCTGCTTTGGGCTGCAACTGCGAACAACAGAACAACGCAATCAAAAATTTCTTTTGTCGCTTCCCGCTCCTCTTGGGTCATAGGAAATCGCACCTTTGCGCAAAACATGGAAATATTGATTGCATCTGTTATACGATGTATGCTTCGATCTCATCGATATTTCTTATTGCTCACCTACGGGTCAATGATAACATTCAGTTGCAAAGAATCGCAATGCAGCTAGAACCTAATAACACACCAAAAAGCAGAATTTATAGTAGAATAGGCTTGAAGATTACAACGTTTACCTGTTTTTCAGATGAAATTGCTTAAACCTGTAAGTCAACTCAAATCTGGAGTTAGCCGGAATAGTTGTTGGAGCCCCTCTGTAGCCAAATGGACAGGATTGTTCACATCTCGGAGCGGATGTCGATCCACTGTTCGAGGACTCCGCCTCTTCCAGCGATACAAAGTACACGCCATTTGTTTTTTGCTCTACTGTCGCAACCGATTAAAAAAATATTTTAAATAATAATAATTTAATATTGTATATTTATTTATAATTCTACAACAAGGCGAATTTATACAAGATTTCGTTTCCGATCTCACGACAGTCGGTTCTACGTTAGCGGAACGTCTCGGATTTATATCCGCCCACAGACTGTCACTCCAGCATATATGAGGAATGTTTACTTTCTACTCTGACATCACTTCTGTATAATTCGCCAAGAACAAATAAGCGGTACTGTGAACTCCTTACGTTGTGTGTAATTGAAAACTTCCACAAAGTCCAATGAGTTGGAATCCCTTTGTGTGACGTCCATGTTTTCGCTCATATAACACAAAGTTGAGGCAAATAGTGTATTTGTTGTTTTTTTTGTTTATATTATATAGTATACGCGTGAGAATGCGTCATTCCATTCCCCTCTTTATATTTTTTTCATAGACAATTCCCCCTCCTAATTCCTCTGATGACTTTTTCATTATACACAAAAACCAGATATTTTTCATTTCGCTCACTCTTATTTATTCCGAAGCCCTCATACCCTCTCGCTCACTCTTTATATATTATATGAAGTGATATCAAGCTGTGCTCTCTCCCTGGCATTCGAAACTCTGTAGTAGCTCTTTCTGCGAACCCCTCTTTTATGTGTGTTTCTTTGTTGTCAGGTATCAGAGTTAAGAGAGCCAACACTCTCATGACTGATTGAGAGTGAGCTGATGGGAACCGGTGATATGCGCCGTAGACAATTCGAATAATGGCCGCTGATTGTCGTCGTTTAAATGGCGTTGGCGTTGCGTTAGCCATTGCCAGCCACCACCGCATTCGTTACTATAAGTTTTGCCGTAAAATTCTCACCCAGCTGGGGCCTTAGGAATGTTTATTCTTGTTGTTGGTATTTCTTGCATGAGTTTGGTTGTTGAGCACATTGGTTATTTGTAAAATAGTAGAAATACAAAATAAAGCATCTGTTTTGCCTGATTATTTCAGATTTCCGTACTTAATTTAAAATATACTCTGCTGCGGTCAGGTTCGTCAGCGACATCGACATCAGTCGTCTTTGTGAATGCGACAAATTAGCAAGGAAATTCGCATGCACACGTGGTCGCATTTCTACACGGCAGATTGGAAAGCAAATAGCGAATATTAAGAAGTCTTTTGTGTACGTCTTTTAGGAAAACGGTGTTTTCAGATCGGTTAAACGAAATGATGAATAACTGATTTGACAAAAAATAAGGAATTTTTGTATAATAAAGACCAATACGATTTTTCCGGTGTTGGAGACTGTACTTGATTGGAGACATTCTTTGGCTTCGCCGTCATGTTTTTTCGATCTCATTTTTAGTTCGCCACGCCGTGCTGAAGCATAAATATACAACGAGCAGCATACATACATATGTACGTATGTGTATGTGCGTTTACGGATGTCTTTCATGTGGCCAAGAAAGCAATATTTAATTAGAGATAAACATATGTAACCAAGGTGACTTCGAAAGGGCAACAACAACGTTTACATGTACTTCGTTTTTGCAATTTGGTAGTTTGAATATCAAAATTTCAATGAAGATGTGAACAAACGAGGCAACAAAGAGGCAGGGTGCTTTGACATTCAAACTGCCATGTCTAGAAAAAAACTGCTGTTATGCCAAGGTCACCTTGTGTGGGTGTGCCTTGCATGAAAATATGCGTTAGGGATATATTCAGGCCGATCTTGGTAAAGTTTTTATAAAATCAGAGTGCAACTAATACCGAAAGCCAATTTAAACTAGTTAGTACCAGTTTAGATTCTAATTGGTTTTTTGGTAGTGAATTTTCTAGCCGGGTTTTGTTTGCGGAACCCACCAAGAACTGCACCATTCTGTCATATTTATAGTTAATTTAACTGTTCGTTCTATTTTTTGCATGCCATTTTTATTTTCGTCTGGTTTGTGTAATTTTTTAGAAAAAATTTGTTGAAAATTGAGCTTTCGTTTGGTTTTCAACTAAAAATTCTTTATTTGATTTCAATTGTCCAGTCCCGCATTTTAGTCGATATTTTGAAATGATGCTGGTACCCTTTTATTGATGAAAGCAGTTATCGATAATAACTACCATTCCTTTTGAATATATGTATGTATATAAAGTTTTCCAATAACAGGTGATACAGGTGAATGGATTGCGCTATCGGGAGCTGATTAACGACTTTTTATGGCCGGAATTCAATTTCAACAAGACGGCGCTACGTGCCACACAAGCAACGAAACCATTGATCTTTTACGGGAAAAGTTTCCGGACCGTGTTATCTCTCGAAGAGGTGATCCCAATTGGCCACCAAGATCTAGTGATTTAACACCTTGTGACTTTTTTCATTGGGGCCACGTGAAAGAGAAGGTCTACGCTAACAGCCCTGGGTAGATTCAAGACCTCAAAGATGGAATTCGTGAGGCTATCGAAGACATAGAGAAGCCACTTTGTAATTTGGTTATGGAAAATTTCATGAAAAGGATATTGTCCTGTAAGCGTGGTCGTGGTGATCATTTGCCTGATGTTATTTTCCACTATTAACGGCATACTTTCCTTTTTATAATGAAATAAACATCCGATCATTTATATTAAAAATACCATTTTTCTTTGAATATCAAAATAACACCTCTAATTGGAAAACCCTTTAATATAATATATGACGCAATTTTCGTTAGTGTTGTGCAGCGGCTGATGAACGAACAAAAACTTTGAAGCTACTAAAAACTCCCCCTGATTTTTGATAAAGTTTTTCCTGACGGTATTTACCACTTTCTTCCAAGTAATATACATATATACAGGGTTACCGGAAAAATCGTCCTAGGTACTTCAGCACATTATTATTTATGACATTCCTAGTTAATTTTGTAGTATCGGCTGTTTTTTGAGAGCTTGCGAACTTAAAATGACAATACAAAACAAAAATATTGTTGGAATGATTTTTTTATTATAATTTAGTAGATAAATTCATGGCATTTATTTTTTGAATCTGATATCCGGCAGAAGTCCGCCGCGGCTACGAGTCGCATGGTCTTCGGTCAGTCTAAGTTTGACTACTTTTTCCAATAAATTCGACCATATGACGTCAATGGTGGCTTGAATATAGCAATAAATCGATTGTTAAGCATTTAGGCAGCAAGTTGCCGGGAGCAGAGAAACCTCGTTGTGAAGGTGTTGCAGAAGGGACATCAGGAGGCATCCCGTGGCTGCCCTTTGATAGATCTCGAGCTTTGTCTACTGCGAATCGCTAGTGCCAGGCGATCAGACGGGCGCAGTATAATTTAGTACCTGCCAGCCGATTGCTTACATGCCTTTGTCCCAAGTGCTGCCGGTTAGCAATTTGAAGATCTTGTTGCGGATTTGGACTTTAGTGGCAATTGCGGTTGTGAAGAGAGAGCAAACTGTCGAAGGGACACCCAAAATTTTGGGATTGCGAACGGTCGGTATTGGCGCGTCATCGACTTTCACCTTTAGCTGTAATTTGACCTCCTTCGCCTAGGTGTAAGGAGGGTCACCGTGGAATTAGTGGGGAAAGATGGAGATTCCTAGCAGTAAAAAAGCGAGAAAGGCTGGCGAGATTAACGTTCACTTTCGAACACAAATCGCCACATAGGAGACCAGTAAAACTCCCTCTGGCGGTTTGGGGAGCTTTGAGATACTGTAGTTGATAAGCAAGTGTGATAGAGCACAACCCTGCGGCACACTTTCTCTGTTTTGAGCTTTGGTCTTGACATTGTTAGACATTCGTGCATCTTTTTCTACTAACAGATATTTGGTTGCTATGCAGATCTGGCTTAGGGTTTTGCCGTTGGATAAAATATCTGAGTAAAAAACATTTAAGGGGTTAGGGGTAGTCAGAATTTTCAAAAAATTGGATTTTTATTTTGCATTTTTGTAACTTAAAAACCGCGTGGTAGATTTCAATAAAATACAATATATACTGCTTTTGAAAAACATAAAAAACTCGTACCTTATCGAAGGATTTTTTTTTTCAAAAATTTCGTTTTTTTTAACAATTATTAGTTTTTTTTTCGAGAATCTGAAAAATATATCCTGAAGGCGCCAAAGTGTTAATTTAAAAAAGAAAGTTTCGATCTCTTGTCTCCGATTGATTTTAGATGAATCTCCAAGGACCTGTGATGACCGCAAGGGACTGGAGAAACGGGCTCCACACAAACAGCGATAACTTTTAAAATTATAAATTTTTTTTGAAATTTTGCTAAAGTCAAGTCAAAACATGATGTATTAATGCTATGTTTTTATTTTTGTAAAATAAAGCAATTGGTTAGCAAATAAAAAAGTGCGTGTAGCGTAGTACACATAACAGAAGTGAAACTTTCAAGGCAAATAAAGAAAGAGGGAGGACCCGAGAGAGAGAGAGAGAGAGAGAGAGAAAGAACATATATCTAAATAAATTCACAACATTTGCAGAGAATACAAATAGACAAAATTTACAAAAAACGGAGAAGGGTCGACCGGTGTAAGTAAACGCCGCAGACAAACCGGCACTACTCCGAGCGTTTATCACCCGCACAACCGCAGCGATTCTAGGACCGCAGCAACGGCACAAACTGCCGCAAGGCAATACCAATAAATCCGACGTCGGAGTGGATAGCACTTTATAGTACGTACAACCACTAGCCAGGAAACGGAAATTAGCGCCAAAAAAATTGGGATCAAAAACGCCCCAAACAGTAGGCACCAAGGTAATATAGCGCCAAAAAGTAGGTATCAAAAATATATTTCCTACAAGTTTGCACCAACAAACAAGCTCCAAAAAGTAGGCAGTGTTATTTCTCAATAGAAATTAGCAACGACAAGGGAAAACTCAGGAAAAATAGCTTAAAGTGTATCTAAGATATATATAAGGTATAGCTCTCTCTCTCCTTCTCCTCTACGTTATATCTTTTTTCTCTTTCGCGGAATGAAAATGCCCAAAACGTTGCATGGCCTTGAAATTTTACTCTCCATTCTCGCTCGTCCATCGACGCCTAAGAAGTTTCACTTCAAAAACGGATTAAAAAGAGAAAATTCTTGTGACAATCTGGTATATATATATGTACATATAATTAGCGCTTACAACCTTTTTGGGTGTTTGGCCGAGCTCCTTCTACTTGTGGCGTGTGTCTTAATGTTGTTGCATAAATTGAGGGATTTTTAAGCCGGCTAGGAGCGGCAGATATTTTTTATGAGGAGCTTTTTCATAGCAGAAATTCACTCGGTGGTTTGCCATTGCCTGCCGAGGGGTGACCGCTATTAGAAAAAAATTTTTCTTCAATTCATTCGGTTACGGCGGTCGCTTTTAATATATCAGGTCAGTCCATAAGTTCGTGCGATTTTGAAAGGTGGTTTTAAAATTAATAAAAGAGATGTTTAAAGTATTTATTAATCAATAATATATTTTCCTTCATTATTTACAATATCTTCCCAACGTTTAAATAAATTTTTAATTCCCTGCTCAAAAAATTGTTTGTCCTTGGAGCCAAAATACGCTTCGATATCCCTTTTTATAGCTTCTTTTGATGAGTAGTTCTTGTTACTCATATGGGATTAAAGTCCACGGAGAAGGTGATAATCACAAGGTGCAATATCCGGAGAGTATGGTGGATGCGGCAATAGCTCCCATTCGAGCTCGTTCAGCTTGCCGAATGTTTGCCTTGCGGTATGAGATCTTGCGCTGTCGTGGTGAAACAAAACTTTGCGTCTATTCACTAAAGACGGTCGATTTTTGTTTTTTAAAAGAACACACATTCACTCTCTGCTGAAGGTTGGCGACGGAAAGTCTATGCGGAACCCATTTTCCCAGCTTTGAAACCTTTCCCAACTGAACCAGGTGCCTGTGAACTTTTCCACGCGATGAATTTAACCTCTGAGCTATCATATCGACTGTCAAATTTGGCTCAGCTTCCACGAGTTCGAGCAAGGCATCGGAGTTAAAGACTTCAAGACGACCGGCGCGCGGGGCATCCTCCACGTCGCAGTTACCATTTCGGAATTTTGAAAAACATTTTTGCGCAGTCTTTACACTCACGGTATCCTCTACGTGAACAGTGTTTATTTCTGCAGCAGCAGTTGTTGCATTTTTACCACTTTTATAAAAAAAAAATACAAAATATGCCTCTTATACGCGTTCGAAGATTCCATTTTATTTTTTTGCAGCACGTGCTTATATCGGCGATTGAAATCACTTGTTGAATGTACAATATATCAAAGAAAATAAAATATAAATAGTTCCGTTATATTCCGCGAATAATTTTTTGTATGCAAAATCGTACAAAAGTGAAATAATGGGTTAATTACGCACGAATTTATGGACTGACCTGATATGATGTAACGTGTACAATTTTAGTTGTAGGACCTTGTGTTTACAGAATCTCTATGAAGGAATACATTTTTGTTTTATTGAATATGAATAGAAGAATATATGTTATGAAAAAAACAAGAATTTTATGTTGTTTCAAAAATGTTCAGTGCTTTTAGTGTGGAACAACGTTTTTTTCATTTTGGTGACGTTTAAAGTTGGCAACACTGAAGAAGACTTATAAAATACACCAACTGCAAAGTGGTGGATAGAGGTGAATCAACGCAAATTTTCTGCATTGATTTTCTGGATCTCTTCTCGTTGTGTTGTTTGAGCGATTCTTCATTGTGAAATTAAACTTTTAAAATTTGGGATTAAATTGTGAAAATATGAATCGTTCACGGAGGCCACCTGTAAATAAGCAGTTCGTTTCAGGGGGAGTATATGTAAGTAAATTGTTACTATTTGCTAAATAATTGTGTATGTGTTAAATTCTAAGGTTTATATATTGTGTGTATCCAGTGAACAAATCGATTTAATTAAAAGAAGTATTAGGAATATATGACTCAACTGTTACGCCAGCGAAATAAACCTGCGGCCATACTTTAATTTCTATTTAGAAGTATTAATAAATACCGGAGGAGTTATAAATAAATGGATGTGAAATGTAGTGCTGCACTCACGATGCAAAGATTCTGGTGTGGCTTCTCTGGTATACATACTACATGGCTTGAGGGTTGGAATCCCTGCACTACAAAATGTTTTACTGCTTATCAAAAGAGATTTCAATCCTACATTGACCGTAATCGGCTCTCCATTTTTACATCAATTCTTAGATAAATATTACTAATATTAGACAACAACGGTGAAAGAAGGCGTAATAGCGCAATTTCTCTCCAATCTAATAGGGCTGTCACAATGGGTCCGTTGTGGCAACGTATATTGACTGACGTAACGTATAAAACGGACTGTGGTGCCACAATGAAAAAAAAGAGAACATGGTCTTGTCGGAAAAGCCAATATTATATTTCGTTGTGTATAAACAGTTTTTTGTGGTTTTGAAATATACCTATTATAAAATTAATGCTTATTGAAGCGGAAGAGGTTTTTAATAGAATTTACGGTAGGCGCGGGTGTAACTTCGAGATCGGGACGCACATTCATTTTTCAGGATACCTTGCTTAAGCCTATGCTTTTCTCCACTCTTTCAAGCTTTTACCGGAAATATAAGGGCGCATTTGAATTGACTAAATTAATCTAAATTCCATTTATTTTTTGCATTTATTTATGAAAATATTAAAAAAAATCTTTTTTAATTTCATTCGAAATGGTGGTTGTTGCAGCAGCATAAACATTCCCCATACATATATGTACGTGGAATGCTGCTGAAGTGACTGCTTGCCCGAATATGTTCTGGTTACGAAGAACCACTACACTGGTTTGAAACACACGAGGACAACTCTCACTTGCTCTTTTACCCCACTTTTGCAATGCAATCTGTAATGCGATTTTCCTTAGTTCCCCACTCCATTGGTAACAAGCGAAATTTGCCACGAAACTGAGTATAACTTATGAGAAGACAATGCATACGAACAAAAGCAAAAATATCGGAAGTTTTTTCTGCGAATTTGTTCTCGCCGTATGCATTGTAAAATTTGTTACAGAATTTATGGCAAGACTAAGTATATATTATTTCACCGAGAGCTAGTTTATTAATTGGATGCGCATGTGTAGACAACTGCTGTTTACAAACCGACAAGCATTGGAGGGTGTAAATGTCAAAATAAAGACTTCTATTAACCAAAATCATATTTTTATTTAGTAAAAAGGTGGTTCAAAAGGTTGGTGGCGGAGCAATACCAGAAGGGGCACGCGCACCTTCTTCTATCCAAGATACCCTAAAAGGAAAGTCAAGGGAAGGAGTTACTTCTAATATACCTTGCCTTATGACCAGGGCGCGTGCATGTACATACATACATTAGTAACCAACAATAGTAGTATGGCCTTATAATAAACATTAAGATAAGATAGGGGGACAGTACATTCACATATATTCGCTTCAGCAGCATTCTCTGCAATGTTGCAACAACAACAACATCAGTACACATTTTACAGAAATTTGTAACTGTCGCTTTAAGTGCTATTAGTTTTTGCACCAATAATTTGGTAGAACCACAACTGCCGAGTATTATTTTTCTGGTTGCCATTGATCTATAGGCACGAAATAAGTGGTTATTGAAGGACACTTTTATTAGAGGGGATACCGGTTACAAATATATTCCATCAAAATAAATGAGGTTAACGTATTTTCTTGCAGAAATATTAGCTCTATTCATGAAGCAAATAATTTGTAACAATTTGTCAAATTTTGGTGTTCATGTATCCAAAAAATTTGCAATGTAGGGGAAAGTGAGAGAGCAAAATGACACTTCATTTTGAGGGGAAGTTGCAAGTTTTTACTGGTTACATTTTTACTTGTAAGAATTTGCAAGTGTGAAAAACAGCTGATCGCAAAGTAAAAATAAACACAAATTGAAATTTGCGAATTGAGTCTAAATTCTAAATTGAAGTAAAAATGATTATTAGAGTGGAGAATGTAAGTATATATGCATATTTTAGATACAATTTATAATATCAATATCATAATAATAATAACAGCCTCCAGCCACGCTTGCTGTAGTTTCCGAAATATGTATAAGTTAAAAGCACTGAAGGTGTCTTTTGTGTTTTATGTCTGTACTTCGTGGTTATTAACTAATTTGAAAGTATACAAATAATTGTGGAATAAAAAATAGTTTAAAAAAACTAAAAAACACGCTTTTATTGCTAATCGAACTAAAAAGTAGAAAATAAATTTTAATAACAAAGGGACCTATAATGAAGTAATAGCAAATCGAACGATCAGTCATAGTCAACTACCTCAGAACAGAATTATAACAAAAATTAAGATACAAATAGAATAATTCAAATTAGAGTTAAAAGCGTGGGATGCTTGATATAGTAAAAATTACAATCATTCTATTGGCAACTACCTATGTACAGAAGGTTATGAAAGTGAAGCAAAATGCATGGTCGCATCGCTTAGCCATCGTGCGTAGGAAAAAATATATAAAAAGCCTACTGGTTCCTCTGGCAGTGACACTGAGAGACTGAATCGAAGAACTGAAATTCGTAGGGCGGCTATATGCCGACACGCGTCCGGAACTGTAAAACGGCTTGGGCGGCTATACGTCGACACGCGTCCGGAACGGCAAAACGGCTTGGGCGGCTATACGCCGACACTCGTCTCCAAAGGATTGATATGAAGTAGTTCAACTGAAAAAATTTTAAATTTTTGTGATTTTACCCGCTAACAATTCAATCAGCTGTTCGTAAAACTTGCAAATTCTTACTGGTCTTGCGTTCAAAATACTTTTTTCTTTGATATTTCCCTCTTTGAGAGCGAATACTCAGAAATCAAGTTCCTGGATAATTTTTATATGAACAGTAGGTCTGTTAATTGCTCTTAAACGTTGCACTATGTCATATTTAAGTATGAAGTACTATATTTTGAGGATACGAACATTTAAAATACAATATCCTTTCATGGATTAAACTTATTTAATTTGTATTTTTTTATAATTTGCAGTGGCAAAGGTTGGTCGTGTGTATTTTCTGGCCACAAATATAGTGCCCTGTTTAGTAGGCTTATTTGCAATAGTTTTTAAAACTGGTTTAATCCGAATGCAGACTTGTCATAACCGCAATCGTAGACATAACTTTTGCGCCTGCTTTGGCTCCTAAAGCGCATTAACTGTGTATACGGTGCGTATGAAAAAGCTATGGCAAGCAAACATAAACAAATGGAAGGCATTTGGGGATTTATCCGTTTTAAAAGTTATTGGAAATTTGTCTATTTACTTTCTTAAATATTAGTTTTGTGTATCATAGTTATGTACATTTACTTCGGTGTAAACTCAAACGAATGTATGGTGCGAGCTGAAGAAGTGCAACAATTGAGAAGCGTTTTTTTCATATTCGCTGGCTAAGGAGGCAGTGGCTCAACATTTCCTCCATACACGTAAATACGAATTATGAAAATTCGGTTTTAAATTGAACGTGCGCTATTTAATCGAACTCGTCACAGTTCCTATAATCTGGATACATTTTAACAAAATTTAATTATATTTCTTTGTAAAAGAGCTTATCAAATGAGCAATAAAAACGGCAAATGGTTTATATAAATTTCACTATTTAAAGATAAATATTTAAAAACAATATATTGCGATACTCAATTATATTGTGACTATAATTATTAGCCGAAAACTATTAAGACATTCATTCGAGCAGGTTCTGTAGTTCACTTCCATGCAATTGAAATGACATTCCGTCGGAAGTGAACCCGCTCGATTGAAATTTTGAAATGAAAATTTCTTAAGTCCCTTTCATCCAAATATTAATTATTGTTAAACATTTTGTACGTTGTATTATACAAGATGAAGTCCAAAATAAACAAGTCTAACGTCATACAAATTTTTTTAATGAGCTAGTGCGTTGGAAAGTGAAAGCTTGGTGATATTCAGTTCAGTGGAAGCGAAGTTATTGCGTCTAACGTGTAATATGTTTATGTCATCGGTACAAAAATGAGTTTCGAACAAAGAGCTAATATCAAATTTTGTTTTAAAATCGGTACAACGTTTACTGAAACATTTGAATTGATGAAAAAGTTTATGGTGATGATTGTCTATCTCGTGCCAGAGTTCATGAGTGGTTTACACGTTTCAGAGATGCTTGTGGGGACATAAATGTCAATGACCATACGGGCCACCCAAAATCAGTAATCACCAAAAACTCCATAGAAATAGTTCGTAAATTTATCAAAAATGAACAGAAATCATCGTTGAAATCCATGGAAT
Source organism: Anastrepha ludens (assembly GCF_028408465.1). Lineage (NCBI taxonomy): Eukaryota > Metazoa > Arthropoda > Insecta > Diptera > Tephritidae > Anastrepha > Anastrepha ludens. Next base: position 40,471,352 of record NC_071499.1, on the reverse strand, counting down.
CGGAGTTGAATATCTCCAAAACATCGATTTATCGCATTTTAACAGATCATTTGGACTTACAAAAGTTCTATGCACGTTTCATTCCGCACAAGTTAACTGAGGACTAAAAATTGCTCAGAATTCAACATTTGAAAGACCTCATTAAAGAGGCGAGAAAGGGCAAGAACTTCCTTTACGACATTGTAACTGGTGATAAAACGGGGTGTTTCCAACATGAACCTGAAACTAAGCGTCAAAGTGCCGAATGGAAGACCCCAAACGAGGCACCACCCAAAAAATCGCGTTTGGAGAAGCAAAAAATCAAGTCGATGCTCGTTGGTTTTTACGATTCCAAGGGAATTGTTCACAAGCAGTTCGTGCCAACGGTCCAAACCGTCAATGCAATTTTCCATCTTGGCGTTTTGAAGAGTTTGTTGCATTGCATTCGTTGAATTCGCCCTGAATACTGCGAAGGAGGAAGCTGGCGCTTATTGCATGATAATGCGACATCTCATCGACTCACTCTTGTGACCGAATTTTTGGACTAGAAATCGCATTTTAACCATCAATCATTCACCATATTCGCCTGATATGGCTCCCTGTGACTTCTAACTATTCGGAAAATTGCATTTGGCCATGAAAGGAAAACGTTTTGTGTCTGTGGAGGCCATCCGAAAGGCTTGCACCGACATCCTGAAGGACATTTCGGTCAATGACCTGAAACACTTTTTCGAAAAGCTTGTAGAACGCGCAAAACAGTGTATCGGGGCCAGAGCGGACTATTTTGAGTAAATAAACTCGAAGTTATCAGAACTATGATCCTCCTGTCGTTTCTATTTTAGCTTAGACTTCTTTATTTTGGACTTCATCTCGTACAATTGTTACTGAATTTTTATTTTTAAACTATTATATCGTTAAGCTGTATACAGATCATAGGGATGTGAAGAGTTTTGATACATAAATAAGCTTAAATATGTATCGCACACAATTTTTGAATGCATCAGTACCTAATTTCGTGTTTCACTCGGTATTGTGCATTCATTTGTTCTGTGCACTACAGTTAGCAGACTATAATGCATTGATTAACGTGTGCTTAAGCTGTTGGCCAAGGTGATCAGTGCGTGTTAGCTGCTGAAGTGAATAGGTGAATATTGCAATCGGCAATTTCGTTTGAGCACTGGCTGCAGGAATGTTCATAGCTATTCCTTAACTAAAGTTTTTGAGTTTGGAATTTCCATCGCATACGGAGTCATCGTAATCTCATCATCAACGATCTGAGGTCGTGATCTAACTAACTCTAACTTGTATCACCTACTACTGCAATGGATTGCTTTGGTCAGCGAAAAGACTCAAATCAGAGCGATTGCGCAGAGTTGGAGTGCTTTGTACCTGGTGTTGCTTTGTAAAAGCAGCATTTGGTAATTGCAATAAGCGTGTAAGACTGTGGTGTTAAGTTTATCATGCAATGTTTTGCCTTTTATAATTAAAAAATAAAATGAAAAATAAAAATAATAAAACAATAACAATCAATTTGAATTTGAATTTGACCATTTAACTATTTAATGTAATTAACCCCATTGTTCAGAATGCGAGGCAATCATTTGATGGCCAACAGGGATTTCAAGGCGGGCAAAATCAGAATCAGCCGAATTACGGAAATAAACAAAATCAACAACAGAAGTTGGAACAGGAACCAAAGAATAAGAACGTTCAGAACACTGCGAAACCGGAGCGTAATGCAAAGCCGGCACCGCCACCACTAGAGCCACCGCCGCAACCACCACAAATGGAAGAGGATGAAGCGCCTATAGAGAACAATAAAGTGGATGAGACGTCCTTATACGATGAGAGTGGCAAGTTGCAGTATAAGTATATTTTCCGTACGCGCAAGAAGTCTTCCGGTATGTTTACATATTCTATTAATTACGTTTCGACATGTTTCTCATATAAATACTTAACTTTACTTATGCCAATAGTTCGTGCCAAGGAGAAGAAAGTACGCCAGAATCGTCAATTGCGTAAAACACTGATTCCCAAAAATGCATTAATGGCACTGAATGAAGTAGTTGGGATTACAATTAGTGAGTTTACCATTGACAATGCCCCAAGTGGTGGTTTTGTCGCTATGGTTACCGTTAATGACAAACAATACGAAGGCAAAGGTAACTCCAAGATAGCAGCCAAAAATGCAGCCAGTGAAAAAGCATTGCGCGATTATGTGTTAGAGAAAATGCGCGAGAAGCCACGCTTGAGAAAGATTTCAACTAATGCCGATGAAGCAATGGACACGAGTGAAACAAATAATGGTAACTTTGTGATAAATTGTTTATGTTTAAAAATAACTAATTAGGCTATCGAAACTTTTAGATGTAGCTAGCGAGAATGGTGAGGATGGACAGCAAGAGAATGGCGGAACGCCGACAATAATCGACGATGTACCAATGGTCAATTTGGCATCATTCGCTATTTTTAAACTTTTCACTGAATGGGAGAATGATGGTTATGTTGTACCTGAGTTGCGGACTACTCATCCAATACAGCCAAGCTCTGGTACCGAGGGTGGCAATGCAGACGTCATCCCCCAACCTAAGCCGCCAAAGGCTCCACCAGTACGGTCCGAATTGCCAAATAATTGGGAATCAATACATCCATCTACTTTACTTTGTATGGTAAGCGAAAAGATGTTCGATATAAATCAATTTTGATATTTTTACAATTCTGATCATCTTGTGAGTAAAAAACCATCTGTGACATTCATGAAACATGTTTGCCACACATACCTTCTGCTCAAATATGAACGAGACGTTATCAATAAAACGGTCCGCGGATGACATATGGCAGGACTGTTATAAGCTTACATGGCAAATTTCAGCATGATATGTCACATAGTTTGTTTTCTGTGCTACTGTAAACAAGTCAAGCTCGAGTGTGTTCTTCGAATTCTCTTTTATGACTTCAATTGTCTCAAAATGTGTTCCACGGAGCGGCAACTTGAGCTTGGGAAACAGGAAAAAGTCACATGGAGCCATACCAGGCGAATACGGTGCTTGCGGAACGATATTATCATTATTTTTGTTCAAATAATCGCGAACAAGACGTGATGTGTGAGCTGGTGCATTATCGTGATGCAAGAACCATGACTTGATGTCCCACAATTCCTTCCTTTTAAGGCGAATGTTCTCGCGCAAACGCTTTAAAACGTCTAAATAATATTCAGCGATAACCGATTTTGCGATTTGTGCGATTTTCAAGCACAATTTCCTTTACTTTTCCGATGTTTTCGTCGTTTACTGATGTTGCTGGACGACGTTCATGAGGCAAGTTTTCAACCGATGTACGGCCCTCTTTGAACGATTTGTACCACTGGAAAACACGTGCACGCGATAGAGCAGAGTCCCCATAGGTTGTCTGCAACATTTTTAAGGCGTCTGAAGCCGAAATTTTGTTGGAATAACAAAATTTCAAACAAATTCTTTGTTCAACTTGAATTTCCATCGTTAAATTCGAAGAACACACTTGAGCTTGACTTGTTTACAGTAGCACAGAAAACAAACTAAGTGACATATCACGCTGAAATTTGCCATGTAAGCTTATAACAGTCCTACCAAAAAACAAAAAATTTATTTTTGCCATATGTCATCCGCGGACCGTTTTATTGATAACGTCTCGTTCATATTTGAGCAGAAGGTACATATCTACATATTTTTAGCATTTGACCACATACCTGTAATACATAATTGCTCTTTTATTTTATTTTTTATTTTATTAAAACAAACGCCAATCGGTAATATACATACAAATATAAAAGAGAGTACAGAATCAGAATTTATAGAGGGCTGGTAAGAAATACAATGATAAAGATTATGCGACAGACGGTTCTTGAGAAAAATCAGGGTATTACTATAGGATGATATGTTTGACATTTCGCAGAAAAGTATCGTAGTTGACGCTGATGGCTATTCTATTGCACGGGCCGTGATAGACGTAGCTTTTGTAGGAAGCGACTGTTTTCAGTAGACGACTATTCCTAAGAGTGAGACCAGCCGGGGCAAGCTCAAAGGAGCTGCGTACTTCCGGGGCATCAATAATATCATTTACCACTTTATAGAAGAACGTCAGATCAGTTATGCGACGGCGAGCCCGCAGCCTGTTGATGTTGTACCGAATGTAGATATCTTCTGTGGCTGAAAAGTTTGATGATGAATGCCGGAAGGCTAAGGTCTTGCAGAGCAGTAATGCCAGCTTCAGTCTATGGAGACCAGATTATGGATCCATACTCCAGTCTTGAAAGAACTAAAGTTTTGAAAAGACAAATCAGGGAGTAGGGGTTTTTGTAGTCCTTACCATTCCTAGTTATAAATCCGAGTATCTGAAAAGCTCTCTGCGTTATTCCGTCTACGTGATTGTGGAAAGTTAGTTTGGTGTCAATCGTGACACCGAAGTCTTTGATGTCATCCACCTCCCTTATTTTATCACCATTGAGTGTGTACACTGCAGGTAAGGGAGTGCGCGATCTCGAGAAGGACATCACAGCACACTTTTTAAAGTTGAGATCCAGTTTGTTCCTTGTGCACCAGTCAGAGAGATTATCGACGTCCTGTTGTAGTAGATGACTATCCACCACACTAGTAATTGATCGATAAACTTTAAGATCGTTTGCAAAGAGTAGGTATTCCGAGTTGAAGTCATTACCAATATCAGCCACTTTGACCTGCAGGTGTCTACAAGCTAGATATGATCTAAGCCAGTCTAATGCTTTGTCGCAGCCGCCATATTTCCTGAGCTTGCATAGCAAGATTTCATGGTTAACTCGATCGAACGCTTTACTGAAGTCAGTATAGATGCTATGAACACAGGTGTTGGTATTCAGTGAGTTCAGTAGATAGTTGGTGTAGGCGATAAGGTTAGTTGACGTTGAACGGCTACCAATAAAACCATGCTGTCTTATGGTGATGATTGGACCAAAAGCAGCAGAGAGTTGCGGTAAGATCACCTTTTCAAAAAGTTTAGCCAAGGCCGACTGAATGCAGTTTGGCCGATAATTCGCGACTGTATTCTTTAGGCCTTCTTTATGAATGGGGCTGACGTACGAGAGTTTCCAGTCTGTTGGGAAAAACACCACACTGCAGAGACGATTGTAAAATTTGTGTCACCGGTTCACAGAGCCCATTGGCGCAGTTCTTAAGAAAGGCATTCGGTAGGCCATCAGGTCCCGCACCTTTACTAGGATCTAAGGAGTTCAGTTGCTTGAAGACATTATCAAAGGTAACCTCAAAGTCATTTAAGTTTACCGATTGCGTGTAAGGGTGTGCGTGTGCCAGGGGTACGCTATCGTAGGCTTGAGTTATAGTAGTGCTTCCCTTTAAGGTAGTAGTCTGGTCAAATACTCATTTTTTATAGATATTTTTTAGGACCTTTTTTTTAAGAAAATAAAATAGTATACAAAAACATTTTTTTTTTATTTTGACATATTTTTTTGTAGTAGTGTGGCCACACTAAAAATTGGGGGTATATTCAGAAACGCATTATAAATGCGCAGTAATTGCAGCGCTGGCAACACTGCCAATGTGACAAGTGATGCAATTGATAGATTTGTTGACGATTTGCAAAAAGATTTGTTGCATTTATGAACGCGTTTTACACTAAAATGGAAGTATTATTGAGTTTAGTTGTTGACGATATATTTGAAGTAAAAAGTGATAGTTTTTTGCTAAATTTAAGAAAAAAAGACGTGCAAAGCTAAAAAGAAGATCACATATAGTAAGATGTTCATTAAAACGAAAAATTCCCAAAAATAAATCTTTTTTTCCTAGTCGCTAATGCTTTTTAATTTATTGTGATTGTAATTCATTACTTTTCCAATTTTCAAAAAAAAAAAAAAAAATCTTTTGAAACAATTAGAAAATTTTCGCTGCGCGATTTGCCCGTCTATTTTCAAATCTTTATTCACTTTTTTTATTTTTTCCGCCACCTTATTCCACAAAACACTCTTTTTCCTCCTCCCTGAAGCAAATTCACTTTCCATGCTCAGTCGGACTCTGAGAAGCAACTTTACTTCCGATGTACTTAGATAATCGCTAAAATCAAGAAAAATGTAATAAAATATTGTCTTAATAATGTATATTTAATATATCTTTACATTAAAAGCTAAAAAAATTAGTTTTATACTCACTTTTCATCAGACATCATATTAGCGTAATCAGCGGCAGTATTAAAATTTTTCCTGCAAATAATGCGTGACGTTTGATACAAAAATGGCGTTTTGGAACGCGATGCATTTGCAGTACTGCCATATTTGCATTTCTGAACGCACTGCCAACACTGCAAAAGTACGTTGCGCATTATAATGCGTTTCTGAATATACCCTGGTATTTGACCTTAATATTGAAGCTTCTGGACTTTTCTTTTATAAAAAGACGTTTATAAAGTCGTAGCTTTTTCAATTGCAAGGAATCATCAAACGCTTACAAGCGCTGTAGTTTTTACTAATATATACGATATTATTTTGATAACAATATTTTAATGGTTTGCTTTTATTTTTCATTTAATTTTTTATTTTATTTTGCTTTTGTTTTTCAGATGCGACCGGGACTTCAGTACCGCGAATTAGGTACAGTGGGTGATGCCCCAAATGTGCTTCAGCGTATGGGTGTTACCGTAGATGATGTGAAATATGAGAGTTCTGGGCGTTCTAAAAAAATTGCGCGTCGCAATGTTGCTGTATGTGCGCTCAACGAGTTGTTTGGCACAAACTTCACAAAGGAGCAACCATGTGAGGAATAAATTATTAAATTCAACTATGTTGAGGATTGTAAAACTTTTAATGAAATCTTATCGCATAGAAAAACTTTGAAATAAACATCAAATATAAAACATGAAACTATTTTATCATCTTTTGTGTCCAATATGTTATTGCGGAAGAATTTCAAGTCTAATGGAAATATTGTTTTTGTTTTTTTTTCGGAGAAGCGAGTCTTAAGCTTTGTATAATACCATCACATTCCCCTGGCAGCCGGTTTAACGTTGCCGGAATGGCTCCGCGTTTGTCCGACCAGTGTACCGTTACTCACCTCCAACCAAAATCGTCACGGGAGCAATCCCAGCAATTTTGCTCCAAATACTTCTCTTCAGGGCTGTTATCGAAGCCACCCTGGACCACAACTATTCTACTGCTACATCTGCCACAAACGGCTCCTCCTCGGTGTAAGGTGTAATAAGTGCAACGGATGGTGCCATCTTAAGACCTGCTCAGGCCTTAAGACACACAGGGAGTGGTCCACAACGTATATGGCCACGTGTTTATCCCACCATCAGGATGCCCGCCTTAACAGCTTCAACGTCAAATGTGCCGGCACTGCAAATTGCCACCACCAATCAAACCTTAACGGTTAGGAGCCCATCGGTGCAATACAACTCCCTATCTGGTTCACAACCCTCTTACTCCAATCCTAGTGCGGGGACAAACCAGCAGCTCTTGGTCCCCCGCACAGTCTGTTCCGTGTGTCAGACCAGAGTTCTTCGGGATCTGACATCAGTCAAGTGCAATTCTTGCAATGGCTGGTGCTACTTTCGGAGGTGCTTTGGCCTGCGCATCACCCGTGAGTGGACACGCGACTACGTTGCCCCCTGCTGCAGAGCTCTACACCCGCAACCGCTTTCACATTAGGTGACTTCAATGCGCATCACGCTCTTTGGCATTCAAACCTAGCAAACGATCGTAGGGGGCAGAACTTGGCAGAGCAAACTCGACATTCAGCACAGTAAACGACTACGTTCCCACAAGGGTAGTGGGCAATTGTAGCGGCTCGCCTGACATAACAATTGCTAACGCTATCCTATTCTATCACTTGCATCAGACCACTTGCCAATTATCATCTTGATTGAGAGACCTGCCGACTTCCGCGGATCACCAGTCATATATTAACTTTAACGAAGCTAATTGGGCCGGCTTCGCGGAATTTACCGAGAACACCTTCGCCGCTCTCCGCATTCTCACCGATGTGCGCGTAGGCGAACGCGCATTCCGCAAGGTGCTCACAGCTGCTTCGTCTCGCTTCATCCCCGCTGGAAGGATCCGGGATGTGCATCCTAATTGCTCAGCTGCAGCTGGGTCCATTGGGAGTAGAGTACCTCAAAAGGGTTTCCAATATGTTCATGACCAATCTCGTAATTCCTGGCAAGTGGAAATCACGGAGAGTGGTTCCACTACTGAAACGCCATCCCGTCATCCAAGGAGGTTCTTACCGACCGATAACTCTCCTTTCCTCAGTAGTGAAGACTCTTCTACTCCCACTCTACACGAAACATTTCACCTGCCTTTTACGCTTCTTCACAGCGAGGAATCTATAACTTTCCCCACGGCGACCCTCTATCCTACCTGAACAAAGGAGGTCAAACTGCAACTTAAGGTAAAAGTCGATGACACGATGAGGTTGACAACCCAAAAATCTTGGGAGTTGGGACATTCGACAACTTGCTCTCCTTCCCTGCGCACACAACCGCAATTGCCATTAAAGTCGAAAACAACAACAAGGTCCTCAAATCGCTTGCCGGCAGCACTTGGCGCAAAGACAAAGAAATGTTGCTATCGACACTTAAGGCAATTGGCCGGCCGGCTCTAAACTACGCCGCGGCTCTCTGGTCGCCTAGAGCTAGTGTAATGCAGTGGACAAGGCATCCAACTTGCCAAAACAAGTCATTCGGACGGCGACGGGTTGCCTCCTGATGTCCCCAATACAACATCTACACAACGAAGTACAGAGGCTCCATGTGAAGGAACACAACAAACTGCTCGGCAAGCAGTTTCTGATAGGGTGCTACCACAGGTCCCACCCATGTAGACACCTGCTTGAGCCTCCCAGGCATGTCAGGAATTACCTCTTCAATTACCCCGACGAGATCTAGGACAAGTCAGACCGACAATTACTAAATCGGACAGTGTACAGACGGACTATACACAACATTTATTGGGAGACACTTACCGCCTTCTTAAGCTCCCGACCCGAATGCCGTTATCGGAGTCCAACCACCACCCAGAGAGCAGACGAAGAGCTCCAACTTCCTCGAGAGTCCCGTGTAACCTTGGCACAATCATGTTCTGGATTCTGTAGTAGGTTAAACTCCTACCTATCCATAATTGAGACACTAAACATATGTCCGGCATGTATAGGCACCCCGCACGACACTAACCACTTTTTCACATGCCACATCAAACCCACTCATCTAACACCCTTCTCCCTCTGGACTCAACCTGTCGAAACAGCAAGTTTCAGTCTGCAGTGGCCCGTGAGCATTGGCGAGGGTTATGAGTCTTTCAAACTTCTTTTGATTATACCCTCCCAGCAAGGATTTCGCCGTCTGTTGCGTCTACTGCACCTATCATGTGGTACTGAAATATTCTACAGGATCCGGCACTCGAACTGTAACCAACTTCAGATCGCTCAGACGAGAGTAAACGCGAAAAAGAAAATCAGTAATGGATTTCCAACGTAATAGTGTGATTGCATTATATGATGTTTGGCTGGGAAATCACAACCAACGATTGTTCGTGAGCTCGAGCACCTAAAAGTAAATAAAGTTTTTGTTTATCGTACCATCACTCGTTACAATGTCACTGGTAGCATCGCGAAACGTCATGGAGGTGGTCATCAAAATACTGCAATGTCACGTGAAATTGGTCAAAGAGTGAAGAAGCGACTTGAGCGAAATCCTTGACGAAGTGCCAATCAAATGGAGCAAGAACTGAAAATAACTGAACGTAGTATTCACCGCATGCTGAAAAATAATCTCAAAGTAAAGCCTTACAAGATCCAAAAGGCGCATGAGCTAACTCCAAAGCAGCAACAAGTCAGACTTGAGAGAGCGAAGGAGTTGCTTTGCTTCGCCGAATGCGGTCACTTTCCGTATATTGTGTTTTCTGACTAGACAATTTTTCAAATTGAACAATTCGTAAAATCCCAAAATGATAGGGCTTATTTGACCAACCGTTCATACTAGGCAGCATCCGCCACAAGTAATGGTTTGCGGCCCTGTAACAACAGATGAGCGCTCTCCAATCGTGTTCATCGAGCTTGGCGTCAAGGTAATCTGGAGGTTGAAGTTTGAAGCCGTGGGCAAACATTTCGGTGGCAGACCATGGACGTCTCAACAGCACTCGGCACCGTCTCACAAAACTCGAGTTAACCAAGAATGTCTAAAAAACAACGTTCCGAACTTTATAACGTCCACACAATGGCGCTCAAATTCATCAGACGCGAGTCCGATGGATTATTCTCTTTGGGTAATTTTGGAGTGCAAGGTCCGCACTAAAAGATTCACGAACTTCATAACGTCCACACAATGGCTCTCAAATTCATCAGACGCGAGTCCGATGGATTATTCTCTTTGGGTCAATTTGGAGTGTAAGGTCCGAACTACAATAAAAGATTCACCAGTTGTTGTTGTTGTAGCAGTATCTTCGCCCGGTCGTCTTCGTCTAGCTCATCTAACCGTATACCCAGGAAACTGGCTGTTTCGACGGGTTGGGTCCAGAGGGAGAGAGGTGTTAGATGAGTGGGTTTGATGGGGCATTTGAAGAGGTGGTTAGTGTCGTGCGGGGTACCTTCACATGCTGGACATATGTTTAGTATGTCGGGGTCGATTCTGGATAGATAGGAGTTTAACCTGCTACAGTATCAAGAACGTAATTGTGCCAAGATTACGCGGGACTCTCGGGGAAGCTGGAGCTCTTCGTCTGCGATAGGTGGTGGTTGGACTCCGATAACGGCATTCGGGGGTCGGGAGCTTAAGAAGGGGGTAAGGGTCTCCCGATGAATGTCGTTAATGGCCTGTCTGTACACTGTCTGCTCCTGGAGTGGTCTGTCCGTTTTGTCCTGTATCTCGTCCACGTAGTTGAGGAAGTGTCTCCTGATGTGCCTGGGAGGTGGCTCGGGCTCAAGCAGGTGTCTGCATGGGTGAGGCCCACGGTGACACCCAAGCAGAAACTGCTTGCCGAGCATTTTGTTGTGCTCCTTAACAGGGAGCATGCACGCCTCGTCATGCAAGTGTTGGATAGGGGACATCAGGAGACATCCTGTTGCGGTCCTGATGGCAGTATTCTGGCAGGTCTGGAGCTTCGTCCACTGCGTACCACTGGTTCCAGGCGACCAAACAGGCGCGGCATAGTTCAGAACCAGTCGGCCTATTGCTTTGAAAGTCGACAGCAACATTTCTTTGTCTTTGCCCCAAGTGCTGCCGGCGAGCGACTTGAGGACCTTGTTGCGATTCTGTACTCTCGTTGCAATAGCGGTTGTGTGCGCTGAGGAGAGCAAGCTGTCAAAGGTGACTTCCAAAATTCTGGGGTTATTAACCGTCGGTATTGGGGTATCATCGACGTGCTCCTGAAGTGGCAGCTTGACCTCCTTTGTCCAGGTGGTAAAAAGGGTCGCCGTGGATTTAGTGGGAGAAAGTTTTAAGTTTCTCGCAGTGAAGAAGTGAGAAAGGCGGGCGAGGTAGTCGTTTACTTTAGAGCATAGGCCATCAATGTCATTGCCCGACGCCATTATCGTGCAGTCGTCGGCATATGAGACCAGTGAGACTCCCTCTGGTGGCTGGGGGAGTTTCGAAATATAGAAATTAAAAAGCAAGGGTGAAAGGACACCACCTTGCGGTACTCCTTGCTTTATTTTTCTCTGTTTTGAGGTTTGGTCTCGAAATATTACCGACTCAGGTGGACCTCTTCAGCCCTGGCGGGAGTGTCGACTGTAAAATGTCATCTAGTAGCGTGGCGTGGCTGACTGTGTCGAAAGTCTTTTGTAGGTCCAACGCTACTAGGACAGACCTCTCGCAGGGGCGGTTTTGGTTTAGTCCGCGGTTTACCTGGGTGTTTATGACGGTGAGTACCGTGGTGGTACTGTGCACTCTACAGAAACCATGCTGGTGTGGGGCTGGAGTCAGGTGTTCAGTGAGGAGTGGGAGTAGAAGGGCTTCAAGCGTCTTCACTACTGGGGAAAGGAGAGTTATCGGACGATAAGACTCCCCTTGGTTGGCGGATTTCCCAGGCTTCAGTAGTGGGACCACTCTCCCTAATTTCCACTTATCAGGAATGATGAGAGTGGCCATGGACAGGTTGAAGACCTTTATGAGATATTCTACTCCCAATGGACCCAGCTTTTTCAACATCAGCATGTTTAGTCCGTCGGGGCCAATGGCTTTTGATGGCCCCCTGAACCTCGTCACTGGTGAAAGCAAGCGGTGCACTATTGTATGGCAGTTTGTGCAACCGTCTGGTGGCACAACGTTTGGATCTGTCGACCGGAGGATGCAGTATAAATTGCCGGCTAAAATAGCTCGCGCATCTCTTCGGGTCCGACCGTTGAAGGTGATATCCACCTTGTCGTTGTGCTTCGTCGGGTTCGACAGGGACCTTACGGTGGACTAGAGCTTGCTCACACCAGAGGTGAAGTTACAGGACTTCAGATGCTCTACCCATTTGGTCCGCTTATGTTGGGTGACCAGTTGCCGGATCTCCGAATTGAGACCCTTTATACGAGGATCCCCGGGATCGGCCTGGCGTAAGCGGTCACGCTCGTTTGCCATAACGGCTGCTTCGGCTGGGAAATTGGGACGTAATTCCCGGATCCGTCTAGCAGGTATGAAGCGAGCCGCGGCGGCTGTAATCGCCTGCGCGCACATCGGTGGGAGTGGGTAGGGCTGCGAAGATGTCCTCAGTAAATTCCCCGAATCTGGTCCAATCAGCTTTGTTAAAGTTGATGTATGACCGGTGATCCGCAGAAACGAAGTCGGCAGGTCTCTCGATCGAGATGATAATGAGCAAGTGGTTTGATGCAAGCGATAGCATAGGTCGCCAGGTTATGCTATTTATCAGGTCAGCGCTAGCAATTGCTATATCAGGCGAGCTGCTACAATTGCCCACTACCCTAGTGGGGGCGTCGTCGTTTACAGTGCTGAACGTCGAATCGTCTATCTGCTCTGCCAATAGCTGTCCCCTACGATCATTTGGCAGGCTTGAATGCCAAAGATCGTGATGCGCGTTGAAGTCACCTACTACCAATCGGTTTTCTCCCCTGATGAGCGCACCAATATCGGGGAGATATCCTGCCGGGCAGCAGGTGACAGGGGGTATGTAGGCGCTCAAGTCTCAAGGCGCTGTAAAGAGGCATTGTCCGCGAGTGTGCCAAAAAAATACTTGCAAGTCACATTTGGGCAGTTTGCGATTCGTTTCTGGACCGTCTCAAGACCATAGTCAAAGCAAAAAGTGGTCATATCGAGCAAAAGTAAATTAATTCTTAATTTTGTATTATTTTCACACATTTTTTACATTGAATTGAATAAAAGTAATTTTCCAAATCCAAATGTATGGTCTTTTTAATTGGTTACACTACGAGTGCCGAACCCTGTATAATATCATGATATTTTAACAGCTGTCTTTTTAAGGTTAGCATAAACTGAAAAAAAAGAGGTGAATGCAATAAAACGAGTGCCATCTATGTGTTAGGCCCGGGAATTTTCTGCCCATGCGTTAAGATAAAGAAATGTATATATTTTTGTAATTTTAATAGAAATAAAAATAACCATTTTACAAGAACAAATCAAAATAAACAATATACATATAATATTTGAAGAACTTTACAATAATAATTCATGTTCAATTTTTACTCACTGCCTCTTCGAAGTAATAACAAAAATAAAATACAATGTGATTTATGCCTGCTTTATTATTACTTTTTATTTGAATGACAATAAAATATTAGTTGCATATTTTGGCTTTACAGAAATTTTATTTTCCAGTTTAATGGATATTTTGAATTGCGTCTAGTCTAATGCTTGCATATTGGGCTTCTTAATTCCTGTATGCGTATGCTTCGACATATCGAGTTTATTATGTCAATTCAATTCATTTCATTTACTTTCATTTCGTTTGTTTGGTAATTTGATTGCAGCACTAAAAAGAAATGGTCGAGCAAAAACTGTAACAATTTAATACGCTTTTCATTTGAAATACCAACTCGTGCCATACCGTCGGGTGATCAAACACCGATTATTGAATGATCTTAAATATATATCAAATCAAATCAATTCATAATCCATTTTTCGCTCTCACATACATACATATCATGCAAACTTTTTCAATGTGTATAGGTGTATATATAGTATATGTGTGTATGTATTAATTGCATGTTATATGTGTGTGTGCGCGTAATTGTTTCCATTGCAATATTTGGAATGAATTAAAAAAAGAAGAAAATATGAAAAATTCTGAATTCAGTGCGTAACATTATTGTTTCATGTTTAAATATTTTCATATACTCAAATATACCGCAAATTCTTTGCATTTAAGTTTTCGTGTTTTACTTTATTATATAACAAAAAAATGTAATAAAGGGAACGATGGGGAATCAGATAAAACGAATCATTAATTAAGCATGTTAAAAAAAAATTCACATGTGATTGGAAAAAAATTAACAAAAAAAAAAAAACAAAAATTTTTGTGTTATATTTCGTAAATTTTCAAACGTTTCTCATAAGCGCGGATTAAATATGCTCAACAATACCTACTTGTACTAGAAAATGTTTTACAAATAATTTGAAACAAAGGAAATATATTTATATATGTATATAAGTAAAAATTATATTGTAAAAATGGAATTTGTGCAGCAGAGCTCACTCACATTCGAATTTAAATTCATCACGATTTGTAAAATGATTTTGACTTATTTAGAAAAATATACAATGGCTCACAACGAGTCTACCAATTATTTTTTATACTGATATATAGACAATTTCGGATATAAAATATATCCGGCATTTTGTTTTTTCTTGTTCGTGTCTATATGTTTGCCTCTTTTTGTGTTGGTATACTCTAATATCGTATGTAATGTAAATGACTACTCCATGAATGCATACATACATACATATGGTATGTGCATATGCATATATGACAAAAAATACATACATATAATAAATATTTGTGGTACCATAAACAACTTTCTCATTTATTTTCTATGTGATCACACAACATTCGCGTCAGTGTCACACACCGTTTTTTATGTTACTTGAACTTTTAGTTATTCAAGTAAATAAAAAAATATATATTTTGATTTATAAGAAAATTGAATTTTTCAGACTTTTGAAGCTGCATACTTGTATGCAAATATTTTAGTTTTAATGCTACGCTCAAAATATGTTTATGTTTTACACAGAAAAATATCTCTTCGCTGCTGCTTGTGGTTATTTTGTGTGTGGTGTTTTACATACGATATTTTTGTACTTATAAACTTAAAATATTTTAATTTGATTTTATTCTTAGGTGGGCACATCGAAAATTTCTTTTTGAAATTTCCAATTATTTTTAGGTTTTAATAAGAAATTCCAATTTAAAAAATCCTGACGTTTATTTGCTAAAATTGCGTTATGTAGCAATTCAAAAATAAAAATAGAAGAAAAATTACGCTTGTCAAAACTGAGAAAAAAGAAAAACCGTCTACGCAAACTTTTCCTGAATGGGATATGAAACAAAAAAAAAAAATCTCGTAAGACACGATGATCTTGCGCGCTCATTCTCAATACATTGGTTGTTGTTGTTGTAGTGTATCGTTGTTTTGTTTTATATAGTTTTTACAATTGGTTGCTTTCGCCAGAAATATTCTTCAAAGATATGTGATCCATTCAGTGCGATTGCATGGACTTGTTAAAACCACATGTTAACCAAGCCGCGCTCATCTAATTGCGGCAGTAAGAAATCGTTTATCAAGGCCCTTCAGCGTTTGCGTCGCTAACAGTGACTGTATTGCCGATGACATCGTCAAAAACATCATTCCTCTCGCGTGAACGCCGCGCACCACACAGTAGCTTTGAGTGAATGTAATGGCACTTCGTGATTACACGCGAATTTCCAGTGACGTCGCTCATGATGATTTTCATCGTTGTTGAAATTGAGGATAGCTTAACAGTAATTCACACGCGACAGACGGTCAGCAGGCATTAACCCATTCACTTAGCACGGGAACATATGTAAGTAAGTCTTTCTCTACGATTCGTCGCAAGATCCGTCTGGTGATGCCCAATTGCGCGAACCGTCATTTGGTTGATATTTCTTCGTTCTCGGTGGCATCGACAACCACAGCCGCGACATTCTCGGCTGAACGACCTGTCCGGTGGCGGTCACGCCCTGCAACATCTCGTGTGGTGCCCGTCTGTTGCAGTCGAGCAGTTAAGCGCCGGAATGTTTGCCCAGTTGGCGCGACACAATTAGGAAATCGACGTCGATATTCATGCTGCGCCAACATCATCAACCGATTATTGGTAAAGAAAAAAAAAAATCTGCACAATTATTCCACTCGCCTGCGAGGTGTAGCGCTCCATTTGCAAAAACCATAAAATCCTCCGATATGATGATTAAATTTGCGCCACTTTGTACATGGCGAATGTTTTATGGTGTTGTGGCAAAAAATGGATTTTCCTATGTGTGTTCATCCAGCAACATCTGCGCCAATATACAAATCAGGAACTGCCATTGAATCGTTTGCAACGACAACTGTTTTATGCACAAAATCAACCAAACATCATTTGCGTTGAAAGCTTTTTCTTTCACTCAGTGCGTTATTAATTTTCTCGTTAATTCGCTCAGCGAAAGTTCACAAATTTCCATTTTTTACATTAATAATTTATAAGTATATTTTCAAAAATAATAAACTGCTAACCATTGGTGACTTGTTCTCTTTTCTCTTGTTTTACTCTAATACTAATGCTTTTCAAAAAATTTTGGAAAAGAGAGAACCCTACAGCTCAATTAAGAAATATTATATATGTATGTATTTCATCAATAGAAAAAACAAAAAAAAAAAAAAAAAGTAAAAAATAAATAAAGTAGTTTATGAATTTAATGAGAAACATTTTTATTTGTAATTTTAGCAAATCGTTTCGATCTTTCATTCAGTTCAGCTGTGCTTGCTAAATACCAAAAATTCTTTAAAATACGTAACGTTTTGTACATATAAACGTTAGATTTGTATGTTTATGAGTTCATGTACTTTTTTATTTCACACGTACATATGTATACAATAAAAATGGAAAAAAGAAAAAAAACGAGGCATAGAATGTGCCTCATATCATCCATATAAATATAGTTTTGTTATCATATGTTTTATTAAGTCTATCACATCACATTTTGTTGTTAGTTTTTTGTATGCTAATTTTAGCTGTCGCTTTGCAGTTGTTGCATTATTCAAATTTAATTTTTATTTGACATATTTGTATTATGTATACATACAGCTTGTCTTTTCTAGAACAAATGCCTTTAAATACTGTTTTTGAAACAATATTCGTGGA
Source organism: Anastrepha ludens (assembly GCF_028408465.1). Lineage (NCBI taxonomy): Eukaryota > Metazoa > Arthropoda > Insecta > Diptera > Tephritidae > Anastrepha > Anastrepha ludens. The sequence continues at coordinate 40,454,045 of NC_071499.1, read as the reverse complement.
CCCGAGAAGTTTCGTTTTCGTACGACGGGAATATCCTAGATACCCTGCTAAAAAAAAAGTATTCTCACTGCAAACCCACATCAAAAAATATCTTCGTTTTTTGTTTTTGTTTTTTTTTTTTCTTTGGATAAATTAGTTTCCTTTCTCCAATTATTCGAATTATAAGCTACATATAAAAAAGTGAACGAAAAAAGTTTAATTCAAAAATTCTTATCTGTTTTTAACTAAGAGATCTTTATTAGGTTGAGTGCAACCGACACACATAGTTGAAGATTGAATACTGCCGATATCCAAATTAATGCAAGTTTTATGACAAACTGTTTAATTTCGCCTTGTCGCAAATGAAAAATTAATTAAGCGTTCGTACACATCCTTTAAGGAGCTGACTACTCGTTTCTTAGGCAGCAGTTATAATCTCCTACCAAGGAAGTCATTTATAGTTGTTTTTGCTTGCGTAATTTTTCATTTATAATTAACGAAACTATTAATCACATACGTAATTATACACGTATATATGTATGTGTTTACTTAGCTTTATTGTACTATGTAAGCATTCCTTCTAATAAACCATGTTTCGTGTCTGTGGTCAGTACATACATAGTTATATTTGATACAACTTTTGTATAAAAAATTTAATAGCGAAAATATGCCATTTTTCAGTACACTTTATTTCACAACTTCGCTTTTACATACAAAGCAAAATTAGTCGAAAAAAAGTTTGAATTTCATTTTAACCCAAGTCCCATCCCAGACTCGGTGTTTTGTTCGTTTTTTTTTTGTTTGCTTGTTTTGTAAATCACCAAGTGATATACATATGCACATTACATTGTTGTATGTGTGCCACACACTAGTAATTTCTTTACAAATCACTTAATGATCGCAAAAATTGCATAGATGTGTATGTATGTGTATGTGTATGTATACACTTGCATACAAATGTATGGCTGTGTATATGTTTGGGACTTTTTGGTTAGGAATATTCGAATATGTATTTTTTTAAATTGAAATATTAAACTATTTCTTATAAATTATCGTTCACGTTTTATGTTTTCGCTTATTTCCTCACATTTACATAGTATATAAGTATGTATGTATGTACGTATGGTAATTAAAAAAATATTTATATTTTAACTTCTTCCTGTTTTGCATACTTTTAGTTTCTTTTGCTTGTATAATTTGACTTTGGCTTCGATACTAACAATTTTAGCAGTTTCTTCTTTTTTAAGGTCTATTAAAAGTAATTTTATTATATATTTTGTTTCCCCCCCCAACACTAAAATTCGAATACTAAGTCCCTGCCGACTTTTGTGTTCCATAGTTGAGAATACTAGCAGCAGAATAGCGCAAAGTGAAGTAATTCGCGGTAAGACCCGTATTTTTTTTTTTGTTTATAATATTCGTATTCGTAGTTTCATAGACGAATATTTCATTCGAAATGACTTTTATCATGCAAATGTAGAGCAACAGAGTTTTTTTGGGAATACATTGTATTCAAATATATAACTCAGTACCTAAATTATTGCATTTTCTTGTTTCCTTAAATATATTTACACGAAGTAAACATATTTTTTGCTTTTGGAAAATCAAAAGGCGGTTCAATTATTACACGTATTATACCAAATTTGCGATATTTTTTAACGTATTACGTTAAGTATGACTTAGGGAAAAGTGTACGAGTATGTGTGTAGCGAATTTTTTGAAACACTTGCTCTATATATATGTATGTTATAAAAAAAGAATATCTGTACATAGCGGTACATTTCATCAAATGTGTATGTGTATGTATGTGCAGTTTTCCAATTGTTTTAAGGGTTTATTTAGGTTTGGCAGTGAAAGTGGTAGACATTGATGCTAAAACAAAAGTAAACGTTGAATTATTATTATTATTAATTTAGCAAAATCTCAATTTTCTCGTAGTAAAGCCAAACGAGTTTATTTGTTCAAACTAAGGAAAGCTCTATTAATCACAGAATTCTCTATTTATACACTGTTAAACATTTTTTTTTTTCAATGTACTCAAAAAACCTTCCAAGTTTATGCCACGCAACGTTCGGCCCCCGAACACAAAAGTCTATGCAATCCTCTTAAATGCGCTGGTCAAACGAGGCACACATAAGTGTACTTAAATCACAACGCATTTTTTTGTATCGAAAACAAAATTGGCTGTTGTACGCTGTGTATACTTGCATAGGCTAGCGGCTTTTCATAAATACAATACTGCAATATATTTTAATATTAGGTGAAATAAAAAGTTTTAAGTACTATAGGCAATTGAGTACTAAAGCCCTCTCTCGACGAACAAAAGTCGCATTTCATAAGTCCATCATGAATGAAGAGATGAAGACAACATCGGATGGGGCGTCTTTTGAAGTGTTCGAGAGGTGCTGCGGACTTTTGTACGTATCAAGCCGTACGAGCTTGAAGGTGATATAGATATAGCGCAGCGAATAAAGATTCAGCTGATTCGCTTGCTAGGCCGAGTCGCCCAATGGGATACAAACACTTTCAAAATATTCGATGCGGTAGGTGATGGTGAAAGATCATGTGGTGCCTCATCTTCGATGTCCATTACCAGAACGGAATTAGTTAGCTTCAACATTTTGTTGTTGCATTCGATACTAAATTGGGTCCATAGTTGCAAAACTTGGATTAACCTACTCCGACTTTTCTGCGTGGTCTTAGTGGTACTGAAGTATACATCGATTTTTTTTCTTTTTAACCTCTCTTTTGGAACTGTTAAGGAACTTAAGCATAATATTAACTTTAAATCAGAGAGTTTTACTTCACCCAGTATTACAAACTTTGCTTAGAATCTTCACAACTTTTGAGTTTGCAGTTTTATATTTAAATTTTCGCCGAAAAAAGTGTTTACTCGTACTAAGATTCTAAAATGGAAATCAATATAATTAAACGTTTACTTCTTCACTGCATATGAACCAAATCGTTAGTCAATTACTGCACTTAACTAAGCCCTGAGCGTTCTAGGCGACAAATGTTAGAGCGAATTTAACGATAATCGAATTTTTTGGAGCTGTTTTGCATATTGTTAAAGGAATTGTCGTTTTTTGTTTTTAGAAAAAAAAAAAAAAAAAAAATTAGTTATCTGATTTTCACGAGTTACTCTAACATTTGAAGACTCCTCTCTTTTTATTCTCATATGACCGTTTATATAAGTTTGCCTATTAATTTTAATCGTAAACTTTTCATTTTATGTTTGTATGGATGAATGCGGCGCATTTTATGTTTCTTCTTGTATACGGCCAAATTCTTAAACTGGCGAGATTTGGCTGTTGCAATTAAATTTATTTTTTGGAAAATAAAACTAAAATTAAGTTATCTATTACATACAAATTTTTTCTATTTGAAATATTAATAAGTTAAAATTGTTTCTCATTAGTAATTGATGTGTTTTATTCGAAAAACTATTAAGTAAATTAAATTATTGAATGGTAGCAAGGACCGAAGAAGAGCTGTGCCTGAGAAATCTATTCTAAAGTTAATATAATATATTCCAATTTAGATAATTCGATTAAAAGCATATTGCAAAATATAACAAAGAAATGAAGGCATTTAATCGTTGAAACACGATATTTTTTGTTTTTCATTACAATTCTAATTGCTTAAAAGGTATTGCGATGCAAAGTGGGTATTTTGCGGAATATCATTAAAGTAATGTTTATGAACAATTCAAAATTTTTTGTTAAATAGGATTTTTTCTTGTTGGGTTACATATAGTACATATTGTATTTGTGTACTAAATAATTTAATTTTGAATTTCGTTTCATTTGATGCCGTTTTCAAAAATTCAGCGTTTAAATTGTTCTTTCATAGTTACTGACTGCATTCTTTTAGTTGCTCGCTTAATTTTATGTTCTTCTAGAAACCGGAAATAGGAATTTCTTAGTTATAAAATAATTTATAAAATTTAGGAAATGCACTTTTGAAGGGATTTTTTGTATATTTTTGTAAATGCTAAAAGATATTATATATACATATATATAATACCGCTCCGGTAATATAAAATCCAAAACAAAATTTTTAATGGGTTTAAATTTTTAACTAAGAAATTCTACGAAGTATTACCGATTTTATACCAAAACAAAAACATTTCAATGTGCATTTAAAAGAACAAAAAAAAATATATATATATATATAGTTCATATTAAAGACTTAAATGAAATTAAACTTTTGTTTCTATAAAAGATAATAACACAGGCCTCCAAAATTTGACTGAATCAAAAACCAAACAAAATTCGCCCGGATGATTTTTACGTACCGGGCATCACAAATTTCTTTCTTTCACAAAAATAAAATCTTCAAAAAGTCGTCATGGTGCCGACAAGTTCTATTCTGCTATATGTATTTTGATACTTTGTCTCCGAAAAATCGTTTTTTAATTTAGTTGTTAAATTATCCATAATCTGATGATTCCCAATTTTCAAATATCAACGAATTCACCAAACTCAGTAAATAGTAGATTTTTCGCTACCAAATACATATTTTTAAGTTTTAAAATGTATTTTGAAGGGCAAACTTTGAGATACTGTGACGACATTTTTACGCACATAATTTTAAAAATAGGTTAGAAAATTTCGACGACCTTACGTACCGGGGTTATATTTAGCTCAGATTCAGCATGTAAAAACCGTTACGGAAATTGTTGTCTGGTATTTGAGTCAAAATCTTGTCGGCTTGCGTAATTATTTGCTACTGTATTCAAGAATAGCCGTCGACTTTGGGCCTTTCGCTAATACCTCAAGACTGACGAAATGAAGTACAGTACAGTATTATCCATATGCAAGCCTTGCGGCGCTTCTTGTAATACAATTAATTATGGTAGGTCTCTTACAATAGGCTAAATAAATGTGTTTCTTAAAGTCGATTTAATATTATTTCAAAGACAGTTCACCGGATATATAAATATATATATATCTATATTATTTGTTTCACATTTGTTACCATTTCCATTTTCGCAATGTTTTTTTTCCTCGTTTTAATGCCATTCAGCATATTCCGGCTTTATATTTAATGCATACCTTGAACAGTTACCGTTTATCGATTATTTTTAATGAATGTTTTTGTTTTTGTAGTATCAATAAGTAATTAATATTTGTAAGTAAGTCGATAAAATTGAAGAAATGTATATGTTATATTTTCGCTATGAGCACTGCAATAATTCATGTCGTCTGATGCACTTACGCTCTTTGCTGCTGTTGCTGTTGTTGCAATACATCAGCAGCCGTGGCCGGAGCTACGCCAGCGGCAAACTGGTGTGGATGTGGATAAAAAGCAGCGGTGGCGTGTGGTGGTAAACCGCCATATGGATTAGCAGCAGCGGCTGCAGCTGCGGCTGCCAATACACCACTAGCATCATACATGTAAGCAGTAGCGGTATTAGCAGCTGCGGTCGGCGGCGATTGAGCAGGTGCTGCGTATAAAGCCGCAGCCGGTGGTGTCGAAACGTTGCTGGGGTACTCACCACCCAATTGACCACCGGCGGCAGCGACTGCAGCTGCTATGTTTGCAGCAACATTCACTTGTTGCTGGTGTTGCTGTTGTTGTTGTTGCTGAATAGTGGCAACTGCAGCACCATTCATAACCCCATTATGCTGTTGATGTTCAACACTACCCCCACCGCTATTGGGAACAACATTTTGTTGTTGCTGCTGTTGTTTGTCATAATGCTGTGGATTATATTCGCGTTTCTGATATTGTTGGAAACGGGGTACGTTGCCATTTTGCTGTGGAATGAATTGCTGACCACGTGGTCGATATTGCTGTTGGGGCATGAACCCGCTGTTTTGTTGCATATGTGGTGGCATATAGCCCATCATGGGACGAGGACCACCGGCATTGAAGGGCGCACGTGGGCGATAAGTGCGACCACCATTAGCATCTTGGCCATTGTATTGACCACCCGTACCGCTGCTAACCACACCAGAACGGTTGTTCCAGCTGCCACCGCCACTAGCACTTCCAACACTGTTATGTTGCTGATAAATGCCGCTGTTCTGTTGCTGATATTGAGTCTGCTTCGGAGCATACGTACCGTTGGGATTGTTGCCAGCCTGGTAGTTCAAAGGATTGCTACGTTGCTGATGAGGAATCTGCTGCTGCCAGCGACGATTATTGTTACCACGGCCATTACCATTTCCACCCGATGAACGGGCCAAATCTAATAATGCTGGTGGTGGTACTTGACCAGCCTCCTCCAGCACCGAAATTAAATCACGTGCCTGTTTTCCATTATCAGGGGTAAATAATGTATAAGCAGTGCCTAATTGTTGGCAACGACCGGTGCGTCCAATACGATGTACATAGTTTTCAGATGAGTTTGGGTAATCGTAGTTGATTACATACTGCAAATCCTCCACATCTAGACCCCGAGAGGCCACATCAGTGGCAATTAAAATGTTTGATTTCCCATTACGGAAGTCTTTCAACACTGAGTCGCGTTCGGGTTGGGACTTATCACCATGAATGGAAGTGGCGGTGTAACCTTCGTTGCGAATTATTTGTAAAATTTCCTCGACCTGAAAAATATTGTAGTAGTATATTTATATGAAATGGAAAAAAAGTCTCAAATATTAAAAAAGGAGCATGTTTTGGTTGATTAGTAAAAAAAAAAAATTTACTCTTGGTGAGTCTTACATCCGCTACTATAAAATAAAAAAACGGTTTAAACCAAACCCGTGGTGAAATTGGAAAAGCGATATTTTGACTAATTTTCTCTTTTTGTTTTACGTTTTCATACCTTTTTGTAATATAAACCATTCTACAAGAAATATCATATAAATCAATGTTTTAAACCTTTTAGAAGTTCTATAAAAATTCTACAAATTTCTATTTGAGGATTTTAAAACTTTTCATATCCTATTAAATGCTATTATAGAAAACTGTCAAATAAACAGGGTCTCCTATACGGTGCTTTATTTATAAAAATACAAAGTTTTTAAGACTTTGCAGACAGTTCCTCGCTCTAACTCACGAATGGCTTGCTCGATATTCGGTTTAGTTTGAATTGTTAATGAATTGTTCGCATAACAGCGGTCCTTCACGGCACCCCACCTAGAAAAAGTCTCAGCAAGTTGAGATCGCTGAGAAAGATAATAACATTACATGGCACGTTATCTTGCTGAAATCAAAGATCGTCCATCCAAGTCATTTTTCGTCCACGAAAAATAGTTTATCCGCCTCCGCACCAAACTTTCACTCTGAGGATGCATTGACTTATTTGGCAGTTTGGCTTGTTATTATATGATTTAATAAAAACACTACATGGACCACCTTGTATGTATATTTTTATTTATTTGCCCTATACTACGAAAAACACTATTTCTACTAATAGCCAGGGTGCTATTTAAGTTAGGGTTATTTTGTATATATATCCTATAAATAATAACAATAATAATACTATTTCTGTTTCTGGGTCACAAATGACGATTAGTACTGTCTAAATCTCCAAATATTATGCTATATATACATATACATATATATATACGTACATATTATATATAAATTTTCTCTTACCTTTATTTTTGTTTCGACGAAAATAATAATCTTGTTATTATTATTAGCAGCATTATTGGTTGTTGGTGCTATTTCTTTAAGCAATTTGACAATGCGTTGTGGTTTCTCCGATTCTTGGCAAATTTCAACCATTTGACGAATGTTGTGATTAGCTGACAAATTCATCGATCCAATATTTATGGAAATGTAATCTTTTAAGAAATCTCCAGCCAGTGCTTGCACTTCCTTAGGCCAAGTTGCGGACCACATAACTACTTGACGATCAGGACGAATTTGTTCAATTATCTTACGTATCTGTGGTTCAAAACCCATGTCAAGCATGCGATCTGCTTCGTCCAGTACCAGGTAAGTACAACGTTGTAGATTTGTGTTCCGATTCTCCAAGAAATCGATTAGTCGTCCTGGTGTGGCTATAATCACTTCAACACCTCTTTCTAAATCACGTGCTTGTGGTATTTTCGATGAACCGCCAAAAATGCAAGTATGTCGTATTTCAGGCTTAGACAAGTGACCATAATCACGAACAACGGATTGTATTTGCTGTGCCAATTCACGTGTTGGTGCCAACACCAAGGCTATTGGACCTTCCCCACGTTGCAATGGTGGCTGATTTGCGATATGCACCATAGCAGGTAACATATATGCTAGTGTCTTACCAGATCCTGTCTGAGCAATACCAACTAGGTCCCGACCAGAGAGTGCAATTGGCCAGCCTTGCGCCTGAATAGCAGTGGGCTTGGTGAAGCCCTGACGTTTCATCTCTTCAATGGTGTATTCTGGAAGAGAACATTCTTCGAATGAAGATACTGGATGTGGAATGCCATTGCCGGATACTGTTATTTCTAAATCATTGCGAAGTTCAGCAACAGCTTGTTCACTCATATTCAAAGTGTTTTGGTGTGGTACATAGAAATTCTTCTTGAAAGGTTGTAAATTTTCCCAACGTGGGATTTGTAGGTTACGTCCAGGATTTTTTGCCTTTTCACGCTGAAGTTCAGCTCGCTCTTCTTTGCTTAATAATCCTAAATTAACACCACCATGGTAGCCGCCATTGTTCGGTAGGTAGCCGCCGTTCGGTTTTTGATGACGTGGTACGAAATTTGGATTTTTCCCACGCGCTTGATAACCTCCAGGTGTGGCAACACCGTTACCGTAAAAGCTCGGACCACCACTTGTCATCATGGAATTGGAGTTATTGCCACCACGGTAAGAGCTTTGAGCACCACCATACAATCCAGATCCACCGCCATATGGCAAACCGGTATTGTTGCCATTATTGATAGCACTTCGCTGATAGTGAGGTCGCTCAGGTCGTGGACCAGCACCGACCCCGCCGCCGCCATAAAATCCATTAGAATTGGCCTGTGGACTTCCGGCATTTACTGCATAACCACCTGCGTACATTTTATTTACTTTTCTGGTAAAGTTTCGTCGAAAAGTGGGTTCTTCTTTGCTGACCTATTGGACTTTTACCTTTATAACAAAAGTCGTGTTTTCCAAATTGGCCCTATTGTTTTAAAGAAATAAACAAAAGGAAACATAGAAATAAGAACAATTTTAACAAAATGTTTTGTGACATTTGACATTTGAACAAAAGTAGACATGGCTACCTAAGTCGGTTTATAGTTTATTTATGAATCGTCGTGGAGTGCTGAGAAAAATTTAAGTTCATTGCTTTACCCTGAATAAATATAGCAGCGACGTAAAGGCATGTGATAATCAAATATTATATATCAGGAAACGTGGTGCTTCGCAGGTTGAATCCATAGGAAGAGATGTGTTAGGCGAGTGGGTTTGAGGGGGAATGTGAATAGGTGGTTGATATCGTACGATGTACTTTCACATGTCGGGCATATATTGAGTATGCCTGAGACGACCGTAATTGAGCCAAAGTTGCGCGGGTCTCCCGCATTCTCCAGCATTCGATGATAGGTAGTTGGGAAAGGTGGTTAAAGTATGCCTATATATTGTCCGGTCCATTAGTTGCAGTCGCGTTTGCTCCTGAATCTCGCCGGTGTAGTCGGAGAGATGTCTCCTGACGCGAGGAAGAGAAAGGCTGGCGGGATAAACGTTCATTTTGGAACACAAGTCAACGATATCATTACCGGACGCCACTATCGCACAATCGTTAGCATAGGAGACCAGTGAAACTTTATCTGCAGTGAGAGTTTCGAGATACAGAAGTTGAAAAGCAAGGGTGTTAAGTACACAACTTAGCGGCACACCTTGATTTATCCTCCTCTGTTTTGAGCTCCGATCTCGAATAATGCCAGACCATTGCCGACAACACAAGTAGTTCGCGGACCACCTCTCCGGGTGGGACGCTCAACTGTTGGATATCATCAAGTATCGTGGAGTGGCCGACTGTATCGAAAGCCTTCCTTCGCAGGAGCGGTTTTGGCTACAGCTCTTCATTTATGATGTGTAAAAAAATTCGCGTCGATATCTATCAGTATCATTCGATAAAAATATGCCTTCGCTTTAGCTTGGAGAGGTTAGTAATTTGGTTTCCTGGATTATGACACTCTTGCAGCAATTACAAAATGTTCTGTCTATATACAAGGGGTTTACAATACCAATTAGGGTTTACAAAATATTTATCCATTTGTGGTCAATGCCACCACCACAAAGTCGTCATTATGAGGAAAGGAAAGATCTCCGGGATCAGTAGAGCTGAGATCAGCTGAAAAATAGCTTATAAGGCTTCTTCTTTTCATCAAGCGCTAACAAGTGGCGAATAGATGAAGCTACTGGTGTAAATGAACATATATTGGCACTGCGGAAATAGAGCTGCCCTAAATTACATGTGTTTGAACGACAGTGAGCTATACCAGTCTAATGAGCTGTTACCATACTCGCTACCGGCGAATCTTGCTGGATAACTTTGTTGTTGCTTTCGCATACAAATTTTTCGTTAAGTTAATCGAGCATAGAGATAGCGAGCGGGGAAATATCGAATGGAAAAGGTCAATAGGTAATTAAGATACTTAAGATCCTCCATTTGAAGATAAACTAAATTTTACGTACAAATAATGCATTTATTTTCCCCAAACTAATATATAGAGAAGGAAGTACTATTAAGCACAATAAATCAGTTCCTACCAATTCTGTGTTTTTTTTAATATGTATTCATATATTTACTTTAAATCACTTAGAGAGGAGTAACTCCAAAAACTAAATTTACTACGAATAGCTGGTACTCCCATCAGAGAAATTAGCCAATCACAAAGTGTTAAAACTTATTTTAAGACGAGTATGTACAATTAATGATAACATATGTAAATAAATGTTAAGTAAAACATAAATTGTTTCAAAATGTACATATGTATGTCAAAGGCACCCACGTGGTTTATGGTTTAAGCAAAAATTAATAATAGGTGGATTGCAGTATCCGCTTTGGCAAAGATTTCCACAATTTCCACGAAAGTACAGTCAGACAACTGAAATCTAAATTTTTATTGTTATGGTTTCCCTCGCCGACGATTCAATGGTTATGATCCTTATCCCCATTTTCATGAATTTTAGCAGGTAGGCGAATGATAATACAACAAAAATAAAGGTTTGAAAATACAGGCTAGCGAAAAACTGGTACCTGCAACCTATAGTATACTGACATACCTAATTTGTCGGTTATGTTTTCAGCATATCTCCGGAAAAACGTATCCAAAATGCATCTAACAAGACGAAAACGAACACTGCTCAAGTAGCAGCTATGGTAGAAATAGTAGCGCAACAGAAGTGAGAGTTGTTGTTGCTTAAGCAGCACAAGCATAAGTCTGGGCCGTTCCGATTAAGAGAAAAGACTGTCGTGGGAACGGCAGTAGTAACGCTAGCTGGAGTACACATGAATAATCTCGCAAATAGTGCTCAGACCAATTCTAAGTTTTCTGCGACTACTCCAACTACAGGGTGTACTGAAAATGTTGTTGACTAGTACTCTGAGCAACTATTAGTAACGAGCTTGGCGTAGCGTTTTGCGCTACTTACTCCACTATTCATCTGTTCAATTTCAGAGTAGTAGCGAGAGTAAAAAAAATGAAAACTAGGAAGTAGCGTAGTGTTTTCAACCCCTGCATATATGTATATTACAATTTGGGTCCCCGTCAGCATTGGGTCTCTCTGGGCAAGTTAGGTATGTCGGGTCTCATTTCTCTACTCGCCAAATTTTAACAAATTCTCTTTTCTTTTTCTTTTTAGGCTGATTTTATCAAGCTTTACGATGTAGTAAAAAACTAGGGCGTGTAGAAGATACCGAGGTCAATAAAGGGGTATATGTTACAATTTTGACAAGTCCGGAGTTTTTATTTCTGTGTAATTTCAGTTTGGCTTTTCAAAACTCATTGTGGAACATTCTAAACGTTAATACAAATAAAAAATAAATACAAATCGGAAACTTAACCTCATTTGTATATTACATCTTTGAGTGTTAGGATTTATATCACGATTTATTTGTGTTATAAATACTTGCGACTAGTTTTATTAAAGTGCAGTGGATATATTATTAGATAACCAAAAGCTATTATTTGAGCAGCTTTTAATTAATAAACAAATTAAAAAAGGTGCCGTTGTCAGACGCTGCCTAAACAGCAGATGCTTTTTTTATAATGATGTTTTCATGGCAGAAATACACTCGGAGTTTGCCATTGCTGGCCCAAAAGAATTTGTTAACATTCAAAACCATTTCCCCCCCCCCCCCCCCCCTATCATTTGGTGTTTTTGCGAAGAGTTTCGGCCACTATTTAGTAATAATAACCCTGATGTATCTAATTCGGTTACGCCGCGTTTTGCATTGTTTTACCATACGTATGTATATAGAAATTTATATACACAGTATAGTATAACTGAAATAAAATATCAGCAGCTGGGTGGTCAGAGTGACAAAGATTTTTTTCCGAGCTTTCCAAACAAATCTCCTGACGTGTTTAAGAAATAGGCTTATGCTTTTAGTAGGCTAAATAAAGTCTACTCATATATACATAAAAGATGCAGTTGGGCCTCCACACTAATATTGAACTAATGGAGTAAAAAAAAAACCGCATGGTTACCGTTCGCAGAGAATCAAAGAGGAGTCTCGCTTATACATACACATCCAACTATACTATGAATTAATTTTTATATGTATTGAAATCGTTCAACGTATGCTTGTCGTTGAGAAAATCGATAGTGGCTCGTTTTTCGTGGCAAAGGGTGAAAGCGCTTATTTAACGTTAAAAGAAAAAAAAAAACGATAGAAGGATACGTTGACGTTGGAACTCCTACTTATAAATAATTTTAAAAGTGCAGTTACCTGATTTTGTAATTGCCCACTATTTCACTGAAATAGATCCCGCTTCGATGCGAAGTGTTTTATTCGTCCTATGTAACGAAATTGCTCAACTTTTTCGCAATCAATTTAAACGGATTTAAATTAGGCTGCTCTATTTCGGTCTCGTCGAAGTTTCGCCTTGGTTCCTGCAGCAGTCAATGAGTATGAATATGTTTCCCTTAGATGCGTGAGAAGCTCGAAAGAAAATTTACGAATTTTTCACTAATTTCCCCTTCACTTTGCTGCTCTGTTTATCTACTGCGTATTTCACTTATTGTTACGAAAAAAGTAAATACTTTACGTTTTTCGAAGCATTAGTTAATTTTTCTGTTATACAATAAAAGTAAAATACTATTATTTTATTGTATTTAATTTTAACTAATTTAAATGTGCAGGAAAAAGCGAAAACGACGTGACGGCAATTGAACGAGCAATTACCAAACTGTGACAAACGAATGAACAAAGCCCGAACGGAGGTGCGAATGTGATGGCGGTTGTACGGGAAATTTTTGCTGTAGTTTGCAAATGGCGTCTGCAAACTGGGTGACCCAAGTGAACTAAGAAAGTTTATTCACAATAGCACTACGTTTTTTGAACAACTCAAATATCTGTCAATAAACTAAAATTCAAGTTTATTATTTTACAAAATGTCTTAAAGCTTTACTTAGGCCCTTCGCACACGACTCGGATCGTCATGCAGCGACGATGAAATAAAAGAAAAAGGAGGCACTGGGTGCATTCGTACATTAGGAATACCACAAACAAAATATTATACATTGCTACGAGGAATTTACAAGAGGGAGTTACTACAGGATGTCTAAAAATGCTTTAAGGAGCTTATAGAAATTGTGAAGCCGGCTATTCAAAAACAACATACCAGCACAAACTACAAGCGTACCATGATATTTGACGACATATACACGGCATGTGCGAAGGGCTTTACTGGTAGGAGGAATTGTTTTTGTGGAAACCTAAAAGAAATATTTCTAGCAAGCGTAAAGTGATATTTATAAGAAGTAAGATATAAAATTAATTTGATGGGCATAGACATGTGAAATCATGGTAAAAAGGGCATACAAATAATAACTGGTTTAAGTATGTATGAACATAATATTTTTACGTTATTATGAAAACAAGAACGACGATCCATTAATAGCGAACCCTACGCTATATTTGCAGCGCAATACTGACTTATTATCATTTTATATAGTTTATATATTAATAACAATCATAAACGAAGCTAATTTTAAAATAGACGCACACATAGCAGAGAAACAAGTCCCAAGTTGCCCGAAAAAAAATTTAATAACTCAAAGTTGGCTTATCCAGTTATTATTAAATTTATTTTTGAATCATGGTTGGTGACCAGCCAAGGCGCATTCATTAAAGGTGGTGGCATTAGACCAACAACAATGTTCTCTACGTTTGATTGTCAAAGCAAAGTGTTGTGAAACTAGCAAACAAATAATGAATTCGCCTTGTTTCTTCTGAGGTGACAGCCACATGGCCACGGCGAAAGAAAAAACAAAAACCAAATCAGATGCGCGAGCTATTTTAGCCGACAATTTATTCTGCATCCTCCGGCCGACATATCCAAGCGTAGTGCCACCAGACGGCTGCACAAACTGACGAACAACAGTGCGCCACTTGATTTCTCTAGCGATGAAGTTCAGGGGGCCATCAACCATATGAATTCTTCTAACACCATTGGCCCTGACGGACTAAACATGTTGATGTTGAAAAAGCTGGGTCCATTTGGAGTAGAGTACCTAAAAAGGGTCTTCAATATGTCTGTGGCCACTCTCATTATTCCTGACAAGTGGAAATCAGAGATAGTGGTCCCACTTCTGAAACCTGGAAAACCGAGCCAACCGAGGGGATTCTTATCGTCCGATAACTCTCTATTCCCCAGTAGTGAAGACTCTTGACCCTTCTAATTCCGTTCTACACGAAACACCTGACCCCAGCCTCACACCAGCACCACCACAGTACTCACCGTCATTAACACTTAAATAAACAGCGGGCTAAACCAAAACCGCCGCTGCGAGAGGACTGTCCTAGTAGCGTTGGATCTAAAAAAGGTTTTCGATACAGTTAGCCATTACTAGATGTTATCTTACAGTCGACACTCCCACCAGGGCTGAAGAGGTGGACCCCAAATTACCTGAGTGGTCGTCATTCGTCGGTGATATTTCGATACCAAATCTCAAAACAGATGAAAATAAAGCAACGAGCTCCGCAGTGTGGTGTCCTTTCCCCCTTGTTTTTTAACTTCTATATCTTGAAACTCTCCCAGCCACGAGAGGGAGTCTCCCTGGTCTCAAACGCCGACGACTGCACGATAATTGCGTCGGGTAATAACATTGATGGCCTGTGCGCCAAGGTAAACGACTACATCGCCTGCTTTTTTCGCTTCTTCACTGCGAGGAACCTACAAATTTCCCCCACTAAGTCCACGACGACCCTATTCACCACCTGGACAAAGGAGGTCAAACTGCAACTTAAGGTAAAAGTTGATGGCACACCAGTTCCGACTGTTAAAAACCCCAAAATCTTGGGAGTTACCTTCGAGAGTTTGCTCTCCTTCTCAGCGCATACAACCGCTTTTGCCACTAAAGTCCAGAATCGCAACAAGGCCCTCAAATCTTTTGCCGGCAGCATTTGGGGCAAAGACAAAGAAATGTTGCTATCGACATTTAAGGCAATAAGCAGGCCGGTTCTAAACTATGTTGTTACAATTACGTTCTGGACACTGCGGCAGGTTAAACTCCTACCTAACCAGAAATGACATACTAAACATATGTCCGGCATGTGTAGGAACCTCGCACGACACTAACCACCTTTTCACATGCGCCATCAAACCCACTCATCTAACACCCCTCTCCCTCTGGACCCAACCTCTCGAAACAGCAAGTTTCCTGGGCATACCGTTAGATGAGCTAGACGAAGACGACCGCAGATTATACTACAAGGTTACTGCTACAACAATAACAACAACAACCGCAAAACCATTATATACTTAATATCATTATATACGTGAATTTATTCGCATTTTACACTGCATATTTCAAATAATAAGTAATGTTTATCTAATATTTTAAGCTTTTATTTTGTTTATGGATAAGATGATCGAAGCCCTCCTGCCGTATGACATGTCGATAATCGTAATAAGCCATCACACGAAAATTTTCCATCATTCGGGCGAGATCCATTTTTCAACTCACTGAAAAAAGAACAAATAAAGCTCGTAAGTGAAAGGTATATGAAAATTTATGTTAAAAACATTTTTGATTTTTTAGAATTGTTTTATTAAAAAAGGGTCCTTCTATTGTAAATGCCCTTAGCCCAAAACCCATAGAACGACGTGGTGAAAAAAAGGAAACGACTTGCAGTACTGATGATTTAATTGTGACTCTTGCCAAGAGGGATCCTTTCAAGTCATCAGAGGCCATTGCAGCTGAAATCAATAACGTAGTATCATCGAGAACTGTATGGTGCTGATTGCACAAAATGGACCGGCCAGGCCTAATAGCTCATAAAGATCCTTTGTTGAGTCGTTTTGGGTTATAAGACACATTTCGGGTGAGTATTCCCGAGGAGCAGATTATGGACGGTTAAGCTCGACTAGTAAGGTGATGTCTGTGCAACGCCTCACAAAACGAGAAAGCAAAGAAAGTATAAATAAAATTCCGACATTGTCAGTCAAGATTGGGTTCCTGAGAGATATCGTTCCAAAGGCAGTGGTGGATCATACTATACTGGAAGTGAATATTTTTTCGTCTGTGGTGCTTTAGTTGCGGACGGGCCACACACAAAAAGGGTGTAAATCTGTAAAAAGATGTTTGAAATGTGGGGAAAGATAGATGTGTGAGAATCTGCAGAGCTGCTAAATGCATTCTTTGCATGGGTGAGTCTCACATTTCTTTTAAAATAAAGAAAGAAGATAGGATCATTACAATTATTACTGTTCTGATGAACAGCACAGAAACAGTTTTGAGCTGTTAAGCGAAGATGACTTTCCTGAACTTAGTCCTCAACAAATCAGCATGAGGAATAGTGACAACTATTGGTATTGGTTCAATATGACATGCCATTACGGAATTACTTATGAGATGATTCGGTCGCTTTCCGAGGATTTTAAAGAAATTCGTGTAAAAACTTTGTGTGATGTGTTTCTTAGCGGAACTATTGAAAGACAGTGGCGAACAATCAATTACAGGCCTATATCTGTAATACCCGTCCCCTTATAAATAATTTAATAATCACGTTTAACTAGACCCTTTGTTAGCTTGGTGTACTCAGAAATAAATCTTTTGAGTATCGAAGTGGGAGATCTGCATCCATGTGTTTTATAGAAATTTTGCACTATATTCAGATGACCAAGGAGAAAGGTCAAAAAGTAGTAGTGGTAGTTCTGGACATTAGCAACGCGTATAACAGTGTTCCGACCTCGGCATTATACATTGCTCTGAAAGACATACAACTTTAGAAAAAGTTCATCCATTGGATTAGTTCCTTTTTACAGGAAAGAGTAATGCAAATGGGAGAAAGTGCGGTTATTATAGGAAATGGATTGTCACATAGCAGCTGCCTGTCAACATTTCTGGTCTTTTTGAGGATAGCTGGACTGATATGCAGTTACGCCAAAAGAAAGTGTACACCATATATTGACAAGCTTTGACTATTTATTTACAAATTTGCTTTATAATTTAAATTATTGTTTACTACAACAAAAACAATATAAAGCAAAGTTTCAAACTTTGTTCAAAATTTGTAAGAAATCGGAAAATGTTCATCAAAATTTAAAACTTTTTACTCAGAATCTCTGCAGACAATTTCAAGTAGGCAATTTTATACTAAAGCTCATTGAATATTCGTGCAAGTTTCAAGTAGGCCAAAAATCAATGCGAAATGACAACTAAGTTTGAACAAAAAATAAATGAGCTTGTATATGGATGTTAGAGGTTGAACCTAACAATAAATTGTGGTTGACTGGGAAAGGTGTGGGGTCTATAACGTAAGGCAGAGAAAAATTTGTTTAGAATTATGTTCAGGTCGTCGTCATGGTGGTTAAAGACAAGCTCAAAAAAATAGCAATTTTCTCGGGCAGTTCGTCTGCTTGTGGACAGTAGGAGTAGATACTCTTTTAAATACGCCGGAAGAGGTACTCAAACAAATTGGTTACATTCTTTGATATCAAAAGTCCTCGTTGATGTGAGGGATATTAAACTAGTAAATCGCCTTCTTACAGTAAATAATTATGTCAGAAAATACCTCCATAAAATAAGAATAATTAATTAAATTTTTTGTGAGGAATGCCGTACAGTTGATAATTAAAGGGTGACCGAAATTTGAGTTCGATTAAACGACGTTAAAAAAAATTAAAAACGATATTAAAATTTTTTAGGCTTTTTATTAAAATCTTTTGCATACAACAATCAAAAAACAGAAATTTTTTTTTTAATTTTAATAATTTTAAAAATGGTGCTGGAGGAGTTGACCCTTCCGAAAAATTGGACATGCACAGTATTGTCCATTTTGGCTCTTCTATTCATCTGAAACACAAAAACAAAAAAAAAATTTTTTAATTAATATGACTGTAGCTATGACCCGTACTAACGGGTGGTTAAGTTTCAAGGGCCGGTGTTGATTTTAAATAAAACACATTTTTTTAGTAACTTATTGTCATTTCTCTTTATTATGACAATATTGGTATGGCTCAATTACATATGGAACAAAATATCGGGCAAATGTTCGCCGCGGCTTCGGCGGCACACCTCCATCCGAAGGTCACAATTTTCGATGACGCTGAGGCATAATTGAGGTTCTATGCCGTTAACGTGCCGAATTATCTCATTCTTTAGCTCTTGAATTGTTGCTGGCTTATCGACGTACTCCTTTTCTTTTAAATAACCCCAAAGAAAGAAGTCCAACGGTGTCAAATCACATGATCTTGGCGGACAATTGACATCGCCGCAACGTGAGATTATTCGGCCATCAAATTTTTCGCGCAAAAGAGCCATTGTTTCGTTGGCTGTGTGACAAGTGGCACCGTCCTGTTGAAACCACATATCGTCCACATCCATATCTTCCAATTCGGGCCATAAAAAGTTCGTTATCATCTCACGATAGCGAACACTAATCACAGTAACTGCCTGACCGGCTTCATTTTGGAAAAAATACGGCCCAATGATGCCGCCGGTCCATAAACCGCACCAAACTGTCACTCTTTGTGAGTGCATTGGTTTTTCGGCAATCACTCTTGGATTATCATCCGCCCAAATGCGGCAATTCTGCTTATTGACAAATCCACTGAGGTGAAAATGTACCTCACCACTGAAGATGATTTTCTTCGAAAATTGGTCATGCACTGTTGCCATTTCCTGCCACCATTCTGAGCATTGACGACGCTTGAAATGGTCAAGAGGCTTTAGTTCTTGAGTCAATTGCACCTTGTAAGCGTGTAGATGCAAGTCTTTAAGTATAATGTTCATCAACGACGAGCGTGAGAGGTGCAATTGTTGGGCACGACGACGAGTTGAGGTGGACGGCTCTTCAACCACACTATCGCGAACACCAGCAATATTTTCTGCAGTACGAGCTGTACGAGCATGCACTGGTGTTTTCACATCTCCTACAGACCCGGTTTGCTCAAACTTTTGCATCATTTTTCCGATTGTACGCACATTTGGTCGATTAAATTGACCGAAAAAATCACGAAGTGCGCGATATGCATTTTGATTTGAACACCCGTTTTCATAATAAGCCTGAATAACTTTAACGCGTTGCGCGATTGGGTATCTTTCCATGGTTCAAATTGAGTTAGTCTGAAATTGAAAAATGTCAAATGAAATGCAGAAAAAAACTTGACGTTTAGGTGTGGCTCACATTCAACATCGGCCCTTGAAATTTTGCCACCCTTTATAATAGAAAAAAAAATTACAAAATGGAGCGGTTTTGCATTTGGCACAGTTTTTTTAATAAAAAATAAAAAAAAACAAATAATTAAAATAATAATATGATTCTCTTTGGCCACCGGGCATGGTAACATGCGCAGCTCCCTGGGCGGGGCATGTGACCGTACGTACCAGATGATGAATACAAGCAAAAAAAAAAAAAAACTCGAATATCGGTGAAAAACAACGGACAAAGTGACGGGAAGACAGACGAACGCATTTACAGCACAGGACAGACAATCGGACACACATACTAAGCGACAGGACAACCAATCCGTCAATCATGACAAGCTGGGGATCGGGCCCTCCTCGGAGGATGAGCTCCTGGCCTCTAGCCAGGAAACAATTGAGGGTAAAGCTGTGGGCCACAACATGCCCACAACTATAAATGAACCGACAACATCCGCTGAAGCCATGGGCCAAAGTGCGTATATAAGGGCCATCGAGGTATAAGCTCTACCAGAGGTATATGGCTATCCTTGGCAGGATTCGTAAGAACAGGACCGAAGGTAAAATTCATCCCAAATATGAAGCTGACACGGCAAGCTGTCAAAGGTGGTGGACGAAATACCTGGCATTACAAACCGCCCGAAAGACAGAAGCCAGAAAACGAGACCGTTCGCAAGAAAACAAGAGGCACAAGATCTCAGATCAGGATGCGGTTGTCTCCAAACCTATCAATCAGTTCAGTGAGGTGGCACGGGACCATCTTCAAACGGCTTCTTGTAGACAAAACTTCCAACCGCGGCAAACCTGCGCTCGACAAATGGTCGGCAATTGAGGCACGGCTGTCTCGCATAATCGTCGACCATGTTATGGTTGCGTTTCCACGGCAGTCGGTTCTACGTTACCGAAACGACCCGGATTTATATCCGGCCAAGGACTGTCACTCCAGCAGCATTTCCCGTATGTAAGTATGGGAAATGTTTATGCTGCTACAACAACAACAACCATGTTATGGCGAAATCACCGCTGTTCCAGAGTCACGAGCAACTGTCTGGCTTAGACGTCAACAACCTAATAAGATGCTTAAACCGCACATACTGGATATAGTCTTGCTGTAATTAACTGTTAAACAAGTTGGTAACAAGGATGTGGCAACAAAATGGTGTGGAAGCGCTAGTTAGATTCATAACGAATCACCACTCTAACCAAACAACCAACCAACGGGTTATAGCCATTGATGTTGTGAACAACATAATAAAATTCTAGACGATTCGGTTGATTAGTTTCATTTTTTTGACAACACCAGGCCGAAAAAATTCGCTTCAAGATAAATGAGTTTAAAGTTTGAGGTGCAGGAGCGCGCGGACGGCTCTCTACCTAGTTAATGGCGTGTTTTTATTATTATATTTATTGTTCAGGAGTTATGGCTCCATATGTAAGCTTTTTGGCCTAAAATTCTGATTTTTTCAAACTTTGAGCGTCGAGCTATCTCAATATTTTCGGCTATCTCAATATTTTGCGGTCACCAGAGCTGGGTGTCCAGAGCCTTCCGAGCATTTCAAATACATCTCATGAAATTCCCGCCGCGTTTAAAAAATATGCTCATGGTTTTAGTGTGGTAAAATCAGCTATTTATATATATTATGAGTTATTATATATATATATAAGTATATAATTGGCGCTACACCCTTTTTGGGTGTTTGACCGAGCTCCTCCTCCTATTTGTGGGTGCGTCTTGAAGTTGTTCTACAAACGCAGGAACCTATAGTTTTAAGCAGACTCGGGAAGGCCTATTGTTTTCATGAGAAGATTTTTCATGGCAGAAATACACTCGGAGGTTTTGCCATTGCCTGCCGAGGCGCGACCGCTATTAGAAAAAAAAAACTTTTTCTTTATTTTGGTCTTTCACCGAGATTCGAGCCTACGTTCACTCTGCATTTCGAATGGTAGTTACGCACTAGCTTACTCGGTTAAGGCTGTCGCTAAATAAACTAATAGAGTAAAAAATAAAAAAACGGCATGGTTAAGATTTGCAAAGAATCAAAGCGGGGCTTCCATACATACAAGTCCAACTATACTATAAACTAATTTGTAAAAATGTATAGGGTGGAAGCGCTAAACTTATATTAAAAACTTAAAATAAGAAAATAAAAATAGGAAGGAAACGTTCGAAATCTTACTTTAGACTAATTTTAAAAGTGCAGTTACCTCTCTTTGTGACTTCCCCACTATTTCATTGAAATAGATCCTGCTTCCATAGAATAGTCCAAACGAGATACAGAATACTTTATCATTCTTGATCGTCTTATGCAGTGAAAGTGTTCAACTTGGTCGCCATCAATTTAGCGGATTTCAATTTCGGTGTTGTAGAAGTACCACCACCGCTCCTGTTGGAGTCAATAAGCGTGATGTTTTCCTTAGATGCGTGAGAAGCTCGAAAGAAGTTTGACGAATTTGTTTTCTATTTTGCCCCTTTACTTTGCTGCTCCTGTTTATCTGCTGGAAATATCACTTATTGTTACGAAAAAAGTAAATGTTTTACGTTTATCAAAGCATTAGTTAATTTTCCGGTTATTAAACAAGCTCAAGAACGGGGATGGAATAGGATGGCGGCTGTACGGGAAATTTTTGCTCTAGTGTGCAAATGGCGTCTGCAAACCGGGTGACCCAAATGATACAAGTAAATTTGTTCACAATAGACCAATTCATTAAATGTGGTGACACTAAACCAATAGCAATGTTTTGTACGTTTGATTGTCAAAGCAAAGTATAGACGAAGTAGGAAATAAATAATGAATTCCCCTTGTAATTTGAAAATAAATGTAAATATTATTATTATTATTTATTAAAATAGTATTAAATACAGTGCTTAATATCTAAAGAAATAGAGTACAAGCAGCTTAGGCCATCGACTCTTTAGTTTAATTTTAAGTGGTAGATACATATGAAGTACGCAAAATATAAAGATAAAAATAAATCTAATAAAAAATAGTCCTTTAGTCCTCCCTTCGCTTTCATAGTATAGTAGATTTTATAGTAGGATTTTGGAAATTCCCGTAGAAACGTGTCAGCTGATTGCCTTCTCACCACCCAGTGTTGCCAAACAGTACATTTGGAAATAATTTACAATGATAAATGAACTATTTGCATTTGTTGGTTTTTGGCTTATTATACTATTAAATTAATAATATGTTCAAATTAATTATATTAATTGTATTTGAGATCGCGTATGTGTGAAAAAGTGTGTATGCAATAATATCAATGGCAACATTTACCCGATTTACACGAGGAGACATCTGAAAGGGAAACATTTTGTTCAATGGCGAAGGACGGTCGGGGAAGAGAGAAGGGATTTTGTCTCCCGTACTCGGCGACACGCTTTGCTCTTCTTATTCGTATTTCTTATCTTAAAGCAATTTTTGACAGTTGCTTCATGTGTTGGTTTTCATATATATGAAGTATTTTTAATTTTATTTTTGTTTATTCAAGTATAAGAATTTATAAATATATTTCAATAAAAAAAACAACAAATTATTTATTATTTAACCAGTTTGCATTTTTCATTCATATATTTAAGAAACTGTTGTCGAACGCTCTCTGCTTTACATGTAAGCGCGTGCTAGAATACATCCGAACCAGACGATGCTAAAGTATTAAATGTCAAAATGTCGCGGAAACATTTTTGCCCGTGTGTACGCGAATGAAACATCAAAAGAGAATTTCCAGTGTCTCCCTTCCAGATGTCTCCTCGTGTAAATCGGGACAAAGGAGGTCGGTGAGAATTCATTTGGCCTCTGGTCACGGTCAAGCATTGTTTGACAAGAACTTTATATGTGTGCGTGTCGGCTGATTGACGCTAATATCTAAAATTTTTGATTTTCATCATTCAAAAGCCGACAACAAGTATGTGTGACACGACGACACCCGACTGCACTAACACACACAAAGCTCAGTCAAGCATGCTGTATTGTCTCCAGAGGCCAATTAATTTCATCGCGTCAGCTGAGACGGGCCTCCGTTTACGTTGGTGACTGTGAACACCATCACACAACAATTATACATTGCAGAAGAAATTAAAAAAAAAAACGTTAATATTCCTGAATACCCAACACGCGGAGGACTTTTTAGATATCGCATTGTAATATATTAAAAATATTAATTTTATTCATATTTATTTAAATATTGTGACTTTGTTAAACACACTTTGTTTAAAGCTTTAATACTTATTATTTTAAGCAAGAGCTCATGATAAAATGGTTTATACGATACAATCACTAGTTTTTGGAAATTAATTTCCAGCGCAAGAGGTTAAATCAACACTACCAATTGTTATTTACATAAATTTATTCGAATATTTCTAAGCATATTTAACAATAACAGATAATTTTAATTTAATAATTTAACCTTTTGTTTCGTTTATTGGTGACGCTTCCTTCAATTTGATCTTGGCTTCAAATTTTTCAAATTCCTTTTCTGCCAATTTGTCCACTTTATCAGAAACTTGCTCCACCGATACCACTTCAGGTATGTAGAATTGCAACATGTTTTGTACGCCATTTTTAAGGGTGACAATTGAGCTTGGGCAGGAAGAGCAAGATCCTTGCATTTTTAGCTTAACTACTCCATCTTCAAAGCCCATATATATAATATCACCGCCATCCTCTTGTACCGTTGGTCGTATGCGGCTGTCGAGAAGCTCCTTAATCATCATAACCACGTCGTCATCATCGTCTTCGATTTGAGTATCTGAATTTGGTTTTGCTTCGTTAAGAATGGGTAAACCGCTGGCGAAAAAATCCATTATAACAGCAAACACTTCCGGCTTAACAACAGACCAATCTATTTCTTCCTCTTTAGATATTGTTATGAAATCGCCACCGAAGAAAACGGCACGTACACCATCGATACGAAAAAGTAGTTTTGCTTAAAGTGAATAGGTTTAATTAGTTTGAAATGGTATGTACGGGCATTAACTTACCCAAAGGACTACAATAAGCAGCAGATACGCTGGGGAAATCATAGGTATTACCCTTGCCAAGTACGTCTATGCCAGGCAGAAATTTGAGACTGTCTGGATTGGGTGTGTCTTGTGTTTGTATAAACATGTTGCGGCGATTTTGACATTGATAGAGCGGAGAAGTGAACTTTTTGTTTAAGAGACGGTTATTTGCCGGTATCACACCGGTATGGATAGAAGTTATATTTTTTGCTGACACTCTGAAACTAAAATGTTGAATTTTGAAACATTGCTTATGGATTAAAGCTTCGTTTTAAATTTATACCCACATATTACATAATCGCATATCACTTTGGAAAATGCTCCGTGGACTATGACTTGTACGTAAAATCAAACGAAACATATTTATTAGAGAATTTAGTGTGGAGCAAATATGTTTTTAGTACCGGTCGCAGGAAAATTACAGAACACGAATCAGCTGTGGCTGTTTATTCGTATTCATTGTGAATGGTTAATAATAAGATAGTAGAGCTACCGGATTTTCTTCAATAGAAAAAGGCGTATTACCTAATCTCAACGGTAAGAAAAGTAAACAGGTCAAATTATAAGCTAAACGAGACCTTTTGCCAAACAGTCAAAATGTAAACAAACACAGGGTTGAACAAAACTAAAGTTGAGTGGCTTAAGGGTTTGAATGTCAGACAAACGAGGCAACATTAAAAATACAAGGACTTTGAAGCTCAAACAACCAAATCCAATACAAAAAAAAAAAAATAAACAAATTAGCCGCTAAACCGAGCTCCCTTGTCTGAATTAGCTTTGGTCTAAAAATTGGCCGGCCCCCAAATTTGTTGAAAAATTTTTAAAAGACCGTTTACACAATTAAACTTTTGAACTCAAATGTAAACACCTGATCTTTCCAACGAAGAAGAAGCCTTTCTCTGTCTCTGATATTACCAGCTTGTACCAAATACCACAGATTGCAGGATCATCAAACTTATGAATAGGGCCAGAGCACACTTAAATTCCAAACGGCAGGTATGCTTTCATCCGACCATATTTTGCATAGAAGCTGATGCATGCACCTTATCAGCTCTTCGGCGCCATGTTTGAATAGCTCAGCCGGCAGTCCTTCGGCACTAGCAGCTTTTGGTCTCTCCTTTTTCTGTCTGTTAATACGTATCTCTTCCTTTTTTAGCTTCCGGTAGCAATCCCACATGGCTCGCGTTGCGCCCGACCGCAGCATGGCTCCACTTGCAACCACAGTTCTTAAAAGACATTTTGGTCAAGCTTAGCAGACACTTATATAATTTTTCTTTTTGAAGACAAAGAGCAATTTTTATGTTTTATATTGAAAGAATTTTCAATTTCCTATTATAGGTTATTTCAGAAAATCTAAGCACTTTTAAATTTATGAATAGAATTTTCAATTTCCTATTATAGGTTATTTCAGAAAATCTAAGCACTTTTAAATTTATGAATAGACTTCATTTAAAGAATGTGGCAGCTCCATGAGGGTAGTTAGATTCTGATACGAAGGATGACGACATAAAATAATAGAAAAAAATTGCGAGAAGCACGAAACATCAAAATTTAATAGAGTAAAAAAAATATCGAAAGTTGTAATCTCGCGGTGTAAAATTTTTCATTGAATTGTTGAGAAATTACAGCAAAAGTTAAAAGAGGTTATTGGAACGGCCAGTTGAACCATAAACAACTCATTAGTATTTAGGCTGAGGTAATCTGACGAGTTTCCTTGCATTGTGATAAACAATAAGTGAGCATAATTCGTGTGATAGTTACCAAATCCATTGAACGTCGCTTTTTAACGTTTTGATACGTTCGCTATAATTAAGATCAGCTGGTGAAGAATACTGATAACCCAAAGATGGTGAAACTTTTTGCTCTGAGTATCTTTTACAAGGGTTCAGCGGAGGCGCGCCTATTGAAATCTGCTTACGACTTGCAGTCGTTTTCTTTCTTTCAACGCGGCACAGTTCAAGAATTTATGACGTATGTTTTGATCATTTACACAATTTGTTTTTAATACATACATACATACATATCATTTGTTTTTAGTTTTGCGTCAAAAACTATTGTCGAGCGTACACAACCCGCCATGCGACAGTCAGTCAAGCAGGAGGCTTATATGTGTCATGTGTACGTGCGTGCTGATAATTTAGCTGGGGTGCTGATTGCTGATCATGAGTACCCGCAGCGGGTTGCACATACACTCATCACAAAGATATTAGACGAATTTAGTGCGAAAATCGGTCCGGAACGTTGGGAATCAGGAGCTGAAACAACCATAGATTTTAGCGTACTACCCGCCTATTTAGCTAAATATCAGGATCCTAAAGAGGCAGATGCGTTAACTAAAATGCAAAATGATTTGGACGAAACAAAGATTATACTAAAGAATACAATCGAAGCGGTGCTCGAGCGTGGTGAAAAATTGGATGATATGGTAATCAAGTCGGAAAATCTTTCAATACAAAGTAAAGCTTTTTATAAGACAGCCAAAAAGACAAATTCATGTTGCAATTTTAGTTAAGTGCGTTAGGTTAAACGAAATACAAATGACCAAGAATTTTACGGGGAAAAAACTAAATAATTTTATATATTGTTTTAAAATGTGTGCTTTGCTATGGCTTTTAAATAAATTTTTAGTTTAATGCTAAATGATTAACTATTATCATTCATAGAAGATTATTAACGAGACAGAGTGTCGTCTAAAGACGTCAACGCTGTTAAGAGAGCTGAATTAAGAAACAAAAACAAAACAATTAAAAGTATACAATTAACTAAAGGTAAAACAATTCATATAAATACGTCATTCCAAATACTTAAATTTTAATTTTTATTTAAATTTTTGTAAAATTTGGAGAGGATAAAAAAATAAACACTCATACAATTAACTGTGGAACATTTCTTATTATTTCCATTGAGCTGAAGATGAACTGATGCTCTGCAATTTCACTATGGTATTAAAAAGCAGAATCATGGCTTTTTAGGTAAATATGCAAATATATTTATATGTATATATTGAATGTTTTATATACATACTTTTGCAACAAGGGTGTTGAATATAATTATATGTGTGTGTTTATAAGTATGTATATATAGATATAAATATTATTAAAAAGCTTTTCATTGCCCCAACGGACTTTACGGGTTACATGGGTTTCGTCGGGGGAAAAAAGGCCTATTTTCAATATTTTTTTTTATGTAAAAAATTATTTATTTAATTCAAACTTTTTTTTTGTCTTATAGATACATATTTAAAGAATAATTTCTGAAATTTAAAAAAAAAAAATTTAAACTCCTCCATTGTGACGTCATTTCCGGTGACCACTCGAAAAAAAGGTGCGTCCGCGTTGTCAGCATAACTCCTGACAGACTCATAAAAAATGAAAAAACAAAAATAAGTGCTTTAGTTAAGACCATAAACTCGTGCTTGAACGAAGGAAAGAAAAAAAAGTAATATAAAAATTGGAATTTTGGCAGACATTTTTCCAAAAAAATGAAAATTTCGGCCAAATTTGCTTGACATTTTGTTTTTTTTTAAATAGTTGTAATTGAAAAAAAAAAAATCCTTCGTTCAAGCACGAGTAAATTGTATTTCGAACATCTGTGTAAAATTTCATCAAGATCGGTTGAGTAGTTTTCGAGAACATTTGACAACCGTCTGTGAAAACACAGTTCTGAGAAAAACGCGTTTAAAGTTTGAATAACAATAAAAGTGGCTTGGAGCGCACACATTCCAAAGGCTGTATCTCCGAATTTATTATTCGGATCGACTTGAAAATTAAGGATAATATTCCTGAGATGTTGTAGAAATTAATAAGCAAAAAAAAAAAAAAATCGATTTTTTGAACCAACGAAACCCATGTAACCCCTTAAATTATCCATTTGAAACACATGCATGAAAATATACAAAAGATATAATATATATTAATGTGTAAAAGGAATTTCCATTCAAAGTTGGTTTGATTAAATAAAATATATTTAATATGTGTAATGGTAAAAGGAAAGGTTTAAGGAAGTGTGAGTTCCAAATTATATATCGCAAAGACACAAAACAAAGAAAAAAAAAAAGAAAAACAATGATGACTTTTACTTGTAAACAAGTATGTATTAATATGTTGAATAAGGTAAATTCTATTGCAAATTAACAACTTATCGTGCAAAAATCTGCCGATATTAACAGTCTCATTCCTGCTATTGTCACAATAATGGGATACCTCACTTGCTTATCAAAAGAATCAGTTAAATTGAACTGCCTATAATAGCATTAAAATTTTATATTTTAATTTCATGTACACTTAAATCTTATACTTACATATGTAGTTCTTGATGAGTTTCGAAAGAAAAGTTTAACAAATATACTTATATTTATTGTTCCTAGAGTTTACTTGGAGGAAAGTACGATTAGAATATTGCTTCACAACCAAGCTGAAGTATGAAAGTAAGATAGTTCAGGAAATATATACATATACTTATATTATAAATATCCATCTGTAATTGAAAAGTAATCTTAAAAAATATTGAAATGGGTTCCACCGAATAAATAATGTTCAAACAATATTTTAATCATTTTCGGAGCGAACGTTTTTAGTTATCAAATGAGGTGGCCGATCTGCCGATCTACTGATCTTTCATATTTACATTGTTTCTAGCAGAAATTTCTATAAAACATACGAATTAACCACATAAAGCGAAAGAGTCAAAATTTCAATATTGCTGTTACAACAACAACTACAACAACAAAGAGTGAAAGCACAATGGGGAAAACTGATATGGTTTTTGTACTTTTTAAGGGGGGAGCCTGCTTTAGAGGCTTCAAAAAATCGATTTTTTTTGCATAAATGTCTTCCCAAACTATCCAAGAATGTGTCCTCAAAATTTCAGAAGCAAATTCAAAATATTTTCAGAGTTACAGAAGAAATTGTGAGCAAGCGTCGAGCAGGTATACGAGCGGCCGGATCGCTCGAAGTGTGATTTCTCTGTTTTTTATTTTTACGATTTTTCCTAATTGGCGGGAAAGATAGGGAAAAAGTTAAACGTCCTATCGAAACGAGATTACATTGATTGTATTTGGAATTAAATTCACCTCTAGTTGAACCTAAAAAACCTTCAGAAAGTTATGATTAACCCACTTTTTAAACAATCTAAAGCGAATTTGTTTTTCCAAAAAAATTAATTTTTTTTAAATTAGCGAAAAATTGTTGAATTTCTCATTTTTTGTTTAATTTTCTTGGTTTAACTAGAAGCTATGCTATACTAAAATACATTTTTTTGGGGGTTTTTGGTTTCAGATGAAAATTGCGACCTGCATCTTTGCCGCCGCACGACACATGCACACTCGAGGCGTCTCGGCAAAATGCTTGTACCAGGCATAACAAGACATATATTTTAATTGAAAACTTTTGAGAAGACTGTTGAAATAAATAACAATAAAATCTGAAAGTTTCGTTTCAATAGAATATTTCTTTCCTTCCAAAAAAAAAAAAAAAACACGAAAAAAACGATTTTTTGAAGCCTCTAAAGCAAGCTCCCCCCTTAACATCTTTTCCGCAACATTCTTCTGCCACATTTTTAAACTTTGCACTGTGAATAAAGTAATCAAATGTAGCAGGAGTACTAATCTTTAAAAACTAATTTCAGTTAAGGAATACAGCAATTCAATAAATACATTTTTGTAGCTATCACAAATTTTATAAGTCATGTAATTATTATATTTTGCTTCATGCCCATGTAATGTAATTAATCGTGCAAATTATATATATATTTAAAATTAAAAAAATTAATTACATGAGATGTATGTACGTACATAAATCACGACAACCCAAACGAGCTGCAAAATGTAATATTTAATCCAAATTCTCGGCATTAACGTTTATTGCCAGTTGCATAAAATATAAGAAAGGGGCAAAAGAATCGCGTTCTTCTAGATGTAACAAAAAATTTAAAAACCACAAAAAAAATATATATATGCATATATACCTATAAATAATTGATGAAAAGTTCTTACTGTCTGGTATTATACTCGTATACAAGATATATAAACAAATATTAACGTATTAATAAACCACAAAAAACATATATGTACATATGTAGATGATTAAAGTGATTAATCTTGAGGATTTTCTATATGTACGTGTTTGCGCATATATGCACATAAAGCATATGCATATGTACTTATACATACAAGTGCATGTACATGGCTTAAGTGAAATTGCCGTTTCCGCTATTAACATTTGCATTTATTGCTTAAGCTAGGTAAGTTACTATTATAGACATACATACACTTTTCATTAATTTGTTTGTTATTTTGTAGTTGTTGCTCACAATTAGCTGAGTGCTTATTGCTGCTCTATACATTGTGACTTCTGCCCATATGTGCCAAAACAAAAACGAGAAATGTTTCAATTCCATTGACTGCCCCCAAAGTCTACAAAAGTCTCAGTATATTTACATACATACATATGTGTATGGCGTATGCGCTCTCTACAATACCAAGAATGATAGAAACAAGATTGCGCCCATCCAAGAATGATAGAAACAAGATTGCGCCCATCAGAGCGTACGTGACGTCACGTTTGCTGAGTAGTGCAGTATTGCCAACCATTTGCTCTTCGCAATAAATTTAGTGCTTTTTTATACCGAAAATGCGACAATTTTTAAGTTTGGTGTTTGTTTCTTTTTGTTTTTAATTTAAGGCTAGCGAAACTTTAGGTTAAAAAAAAACTGTATTATTATACAAAAGAAGTTTAAAAAAGGCCACTCTGAGAAGATTTTAGTGCTAATGAAAATTTTTTTACTCCTATAAAATTTGATAATTTGAAAGTGCAAATTTAATTTTTGGCTCCATTTAAGACTATGCAAAAATATTAAATGCCCCGCTCTCAACTCTTCTTAAGATTGAAAACCTTTTTACACATTTTAAAAAGCCTTTGAATTTATTGAATGCGAATTAAAACCATAGAGGTGTAATCGTTTCTTCCGGTCATCAATCCTTAGTGAGACATAGAGCATCAAGAGGTGTATTCATAATAAAAATAAGCAACAAAATACCAGAAAATACTAAAGAAACCATACTGACATTTTTACAAAAAGAGTACCTTATCTAGTAAATATAGCAAAAAAGTCGTTCCCTTAAAAAAAGAGTCTCGCTTAACAAAAAAAACTCATAAATTAAATTATACATAAGCATAACACATTTATTTAAAAAAAACGCACATTCTACAGACAATTTGTCATGCATACAAAGTTCTTTAAGTAACACAATAAAAATTTCGTGTTTTATTTTCTTTAAATGGGCATTTAGTGCGTTTTTATATCCAAAGCTAGGCAACTCTGCAGTAGCGAGAGAGAGATTTGACTGCCGAAAGCAGAAGAACACCAACAACACCGGCAATCGCGGGCAATGCCACCAGATGTTAAAAAAAGTAAAGCTAGATAAAACTGAGTGAATTATTTAAATAATTATTAAAAAATGTATATTTTACAAAATTATAAACATTACTTTTAATTAGAATAGGCTAGAAAAATGTCATGTGGAATGAACTAAAGCTCCGAGACAAAAAATAATAAAAATAACAAAAAAAAAAATGCTAAATCAAGTTACGAAAATGGTAATCTGGCCATACTGGAGCTAAAATCACGTAACTAGTTGTCAAATTCGCTGAGCGCAAGGTAACGGGACCACGATGGGCGCCATCCAAGGTGGATTTAATAAGGTGACAGCATTCACCCAGCTGAATTTTTCGCCGTAGGTATGGCTTACGTCAAAATGATATGCTTTGTTTGTATGTATTGGTATGTTTACATTCGTATGTTTACATTTGCTTGCTGATTTTGACATGATGCTTGCACCAAACGCAACAACAAATACATGTAGGGTTTTACTTATATGTGTTTGCTGTCACCTGTAATAAATTCGCCTTGGCGCCATCTCATTATTCTTTGCATCATGCTACAATACATCCATTCAACTGTTTATAAATGCCAATGGTTACCGCTCCAACTCATTAATGTACATATGTACGTTCTCTGTTTTGTGCGCAGCTCCAAGCAATATTTGACAGTTCGTTTGGTTACTTTGTGTTTTTAGTGTTGGCCTTTCTTTGCACGGGTGTTTTTATTTTGCGCAAAATTTAGAGCATATAAAAGTGTGATAAAAGGTTATTTGTAAATTAGTAAAAAGCAATTATTTAAAAAATACTCAAGGTGCAATTTATGTAATATTAGCGTTGAAAGGTGGGTGTATAGCAAGTGTTCGGCTTTTGCAAAGTGGACTTAACAACGTGAATTGATGATTATACGGTATTGTTGTTAACTTTGTTACTTTATTGAATTCCAAATCAGTAACTTGTTTTTATTGACCTCAATAATGGGACGCGCATTTATATGTAAACTATATAATTATACACATATGTATGTGTGTATATATTGCATATGACTCCGCAATCACTTACCCAGCCAAAAAATGTAAACAAATAAGTACATATGTATGTATTTATGCATTATGCTTAATTGTGCACTTTGTGGCAAATATAGTTTCGGCAAACGAGAACTGGACTATAGGCAATACTTTGAATACTTCACTCAATGGAGTACCAATATCAAGAGGTGGCAAGCGTAAGTCATTAGAATTTGTTTCCGCCCTCACAATAAATAGGTGTGTAATAGGTAATGTCATAAAGCATTCCAATACCATTTGGGGAATGCTGCTGAAGTGAGAGTTTTTGAGTGGATATAAATCCGAGTGGTTCCCGCAACGTAAATTTGACTCTGTGAAAACAAACTGCATGTGTTTGAGCCACCTTGTTAATTGCTCAATACCCCGCATGAGCATAAACACAGCTGCAGCATAATATGCCGTTAAATTTGGTAGAATTAAATTAGCATGAAATGTGGTACTTTAAGAGAGTTAGAAAAAAACGTGGAAATTTTGACCTTTAATAGCTGAGGTAGCTGATAGGTTGCGATCATGTTTTAAAATTTTCCTTGAAGTTGCAAATCTATCATCTTTTTGCCCAGTGCTTTGCCCCAAATAACCGATTTCTTTTTTAAATCAAACCATTTTTAAGGCCACTGCAACAACTGACTTTAGCACCAATCGCACTTAATTTTTTTCTAACAAAAAAATAAATAAACTACAAGTAGGTATATTGATTTTGGAGGATGGTTCCATATGCATTGGTTGGGGAATAAGTTCATAGCGTTTTTATATCTTCTTTTATTTTACAACGATTTGTTTGCTGTTCGGCAAAGGGTAAGTATTCATTCGATGGAATTCTTTCTGTTGTACAAGACTATGTAAATTGTATTTTTGAGTTATTTAATTTTTTATTATTTTATGAGGCTTACCATAAACATGGAATACCCAGGAGGGTATTCTTCTTTGACAAATCATCGAGGTTAAAAAGCTGCCGAAGCAGCCCGCGACATTTGCGACGTGTATGGAGGAGGTGTCATAGAAGAGTTTAGGACACGGAATGGTTTGCAAAGTTTAAAATTGGCGACTTTGACATCGATGTTTGTCGATGCCACCTCCCGTAGCAAGATGTCTTCAAATTACTTCTCATGATCTCACCCACCTCGAGCAACACGCGGTCATAAACAGCGCTTTTTGTACCGAATCGTCACGAGAGATGAGAAATGTTGCCCAGACATCAATATGAAGCAAAGAAAGGAATGGCTGGCTCCAGGAGATACGCCAAAACCGAGAGTCAAGCCAGATTTTCATCCAAAAAAGATCATGATATGTGTTTGGTGGCACTAGGAGGGCATGGTGCACTGGAAAATGCTCAAAAATAATGCCACGGCCAAAAAGGAGCCCAACTACACCGCGTGAATGAGACAATTCGACTGAAAATACTTGATCGACATGGTCAAACCATATTCCTTCACGACAACGCTTTCAGCATCAGCCATATTCGCCGGATCTTGCACCTACCGATTACCATCTTTTCCGCTCCCTGTAAAACTATACATATGAAGGGCATTACCTTCGATAACAAAGAGATCCTTAAAATCTGGCCTAACAACTTCTTTGACACCAGACCAGGCGATTTTTGGCGGAACGGCGTCAACAAATTGGCCGAAAGATGGGAGGAGGTTGTAAACTGCAACTGCGAATATATAATTGATTAATGATAAAACGGCAAGAACTTATTCCCCAACCTAATAGAAGTCCATGTAAGTTGGGAAAGTCGTTGATCGCCATTTCCTTGGGAGTTGCCAAGACGATTATTCTGTATATGGTCCAAATAGCTCACAACTTACGGGCTTCACCAAGTATCCTCTGGGTAGCTTTCGAGCATCCGTGCGTGAGTCCAAATAAAACTTAAACTCTGTAAGGCTCTCACCATGCTCGTCTTAATGTCCTCTACGTTGGAAAGATCAGGTGGAGAAAGACTTGACTTCTCTAGGTGTGCCCAACTAGCGATGAAAGAAATGACTGACGCGCTTTGTTAAACTCGCCCAAAATCGCGTACGCTGTTATCGCGCCGATCAAGAAGAAGAGGATATTGATTATTGGGATAAATATATGCGCTATTCCAAAAAGTTTTAGCACTTAAGCAATGCTCTCAAGCGAAAATATGTGCGAATTATTCGTAAAATTGAGGCTGATATTAAGACCAACCCGAATACATTCTGACGTTATGTTAAGTCCGAAAAGTTCTGCTATATATAATCCCTCCGAAATATTTTAGAATAGGAGCTGTGTTTCCTATACTCGGGTGCTTCCCATACAACATTTTATTGATAGAACGTGTGATATTGCCAAAGTTGGCGGAATTATGTATAAGGAAAAGTAAGCCGCCACAATTATTCAAGCTCAAACATACCCATACCCATGCCTGTAGGAAATGGGGTCATACAGGAATTGTACTTGCCAGAGGCTCAATTGTGGTCAAACTCTGAAAACAGTGCTTGTTTTCGACAAAAGTACACTTTGCTCTCGGATTGTACGCATCTGTATTTCAAGCGGAGGTGTACGTTAATCAAGAAGCGATGAACTTTGTTGTGGAAAACAGATGGGGAGCAGATCTGTAGGTGTCTGCAGTGACTCATGACCTTAAACAGTCCTCCAGCCACTTCAAGGGTAGTTATATATGTATATATATTTATATATAATTGGCGCGTCTACCCTTTTTGGGTGTTTTGCCAAGCTCCTCCTCCTATTTGTGGCGTGCGTCTTGTTGTTGTTCCATAAAGTGACAATTTCAAGCCGACTCCGAAAGGCAGATATTTTTATGAGGAACTTTTTCATGGCAAAAATATACTCGCACCAACCCATTCGGCTACGGCGGCCGATCAAGGGTAGTTGAGTCCTGTAAATCCTGATGATAAGATGGGTCCCGCGACACGTGGGTATCGCGGGTAAAGAGATCTCCGACTCTTTACCTAGGATGAGCTCTGAGGACAACTTCTTTGGCCCGGAGCCCGTACTGCCACTCCCTTTTGCAGCCATCAAAGCCACGGTTAGCAAACGGGTTTCTTCATCCCCTTGGCAGGCTGAGAGAGGTTGCAGATGGACAAAACTGATGTAACCTGTCCTGTCTGACCGACTGTTGCAGATCCTCCTGTCATTAGGCAGGAGGGACAGTAGTCAGCTGGTTGGACTGATGACGGACCACTTTTTATCGACGAAGCACGTGGAAAAGGTAGGCATCTCAGACAGTATATTCTGCCCAGCATGTGGAGCGGAGGATGAGACGGCGGATCAACTCAGATTTCTTTGAAGGTCGGGTAGATTTGAAGAAAATAAAAAGGGAACCGGAGAGTATTTTTTCCGACAAGAAAAAGACTTGCTGTCAAAAATTTCCATGTACAACCAACCAAAATTGAACGCTTCTAATCTTTAGCTGATGGTTTTATATACAGTCATGGACAGATAAATAGCACGAATGTGAACGAACGTTAAGTTAAGTTTAGTACCAGCCGCGAAAAAGTGATGTTAATGCGGATAGAGCTATAATACGCAAGAGCAAGGCAGACACTTTTAAGTCGGCACGGCAAATAATGCTTGAAATAAACCAAGAATCTGGTTACAGGTGTCTAGAAAGCTTGTAGTAAGACGACCTAACGATGCCCAGCTGTTTGGCCGCATAAGCAGAAAAAAACCACTCCTCTCAAAAAGACATATCAAACACTGACTTGCCTTTGCAAAGACAAATTTATTCAGTTTTGGAAAAACGTGCTTCGGACCGACGAAACCAAAATAAATAGGATGGGACCAGATGGGAAAACTATTGTATGTCGTCCAAAAAATCAAGCGCTAAATCCTAGGTTCACAAAAAGACGATTACACACGGCGACGGAAGCATCATGGTTTGGGGAGCTTTTTCCTGGCATGGTGTTGGACCGATTGTTCGCGTGGTTGGTAAAATGGATAGATTTCAGTATTTGGATATACTCCAGAATAAAATGGAGCCATTTGTGTTTGAGTTTATGCCATTAAATTGGACATTTATGCAGGACAATGATCCAAAGCATACTGCAAAGACAGTGAAGCAATGGTTCAGAACAAAAACAATTAATGTACTGGATTGGCCAGCGCAGAGCCCTGATCTCAATCCAATAGAAAATTTGTGGAATGACGTTAAGGTCAAATTCGCTAACAAAATTTTTAAAGATTTTGATTATTTGTGGACCGTAGTTGGGGAGGCTTGGTACTCGATTCCAAAGGAAAGATGCCACAAGCTTGTAGAAAGCATGGAGCGACGGCTTGAAGAAGTAATCGAAAACGGGGTATATATAGGGTGGGCCATGTAAAATTTGTTTTTTGGATCGGCTATAAAAAAAAATTAATCAATATTTTTTGAAACTTTTTTTTTTATTTTGAAGATTGAACATTGTCATTTATGAATAATAAAATCGAAATGAAAATAATATCGTTCAAATGACTGCCACGGCTGGCTTTACAGCAGGCCATTCGATCAACCCAATTTTTAAGCACATTTTCTATATTTGGGCTCCAATTTCATGAATGGCAACATCGGTTTCGTGTTTTAAAGCATCAATCGTCTCTGGATGGTTCGCATAGCATTTGTCCTTAACGGCTCCCCACAAGAAATAGTCCAACGGGCTTAAATCAAAGCTCCGAGGCGGCCAATTGATATCGGCATTTCGGCTGATTATTCGATTTTCAAAAACGGTAGCCAAAAAAGTTAGAGTGTAACTTTGGCAGTGTGACAAGTTGCACCGTCCTGTTGAAACCAAATGTCGTCCATGTCATCCTCTTCAATTTTTGGAAACACAAACTCGTTGAGCATGTCACGGTAACGCTCGCCATTTACTGTAACCGCGGAAGAAGAAGAAGACTCACCCGTTTGGAAATAGGTTTTAAATATTTCCCAATTTTGTTCAAGCGTATAGCGTCCCATTTCGTAAATGTCAAACCTTTAAGTAAATTATGAATACATTTGACATGCCATTTATGTTACCATTCTCAAAAAAATAGGTGGTTCAAAAAGCAAACGCTATATGGCCCACCCTGTAGTACAAAATACTATCTGATTTGTTTACTGTTTTTGCTTTTATTTGGAATTTTTTAGGATGTGCTATTTATGTGTCCAGGAGGTTTCGTGAGTTATCAACGTTCTCATAAATTAAATCAGAACTGAAATTCTTTTTGACCACTTTTTTGTTTTAAAGTAGGAGTAAATAAGTTTTTTATGTTTTAGGTTGCTTCTTTCCCAATAAAAAATAATTATTTAAAAACATATTCAACTATTTGCATTCAAAGTCTAAATGTGCTATTTATATGACCATGGCTGTACCTCAATGTGTTGAACAATTTTTTTTTATATCTCTAATTTTTTCCGCACATGGGAGTGCATGGCTTTGTCCCAAGACAGATTACATATATGTAGTGTCGCATATGAAACATCGAGTGCATTTCTAATATGATAAAATGTTATTAAATTACTTTCTTACCACGGCTGTGATACGTGATTCGTTTTTTGTTTTTTAGAACATCAGTAGACAGTTTCATATATTTAAATTCTATTATCTCTGATCTATAATTTATAGAGTTTTTAAATAAATAACAAATCATGGCCCGATTTGTGGAATATACTGAGCCTGTATGGCGTGGCTTGAATATGCGAGAGTTGAAAGTTGATGAAGCTTTTGTGGTGGTAAAGTCCCATTACGCGAAGCCAGCTTACCTTTACAGCCGCTCGGACGAATGTTACAAGGTGAGTAGAACACAGTTGTGATGACACACTCACACGTAACGAGTATGTGAGTACATTCACATATACATATGTATGTGGGTATGCACAATAAAACTCCAAACAATTTAATTTACGCTTTATTTTATATTCCAAACTTTTTTCTTTGCTTTTTAGTGCCCCTACAGTTATGTAAAATCAATGCAAAATTTTACATTTAAGTTAAATGTCGCACGTGGTTGGGCATTTAAAGTGTATACCAAAGGTGTGGATGTCCTCTCCAACGATGAAACGTAAGTAGTTGTTATCTTTATTGTTTGCCTAAAAATAAACAAACAAAAAATGTATGCACATTAATAACGTCTTTCTGCAGGCAATGCAATGACACCGTCTGCAACAGTGTTTGCGAATTGTATGCTCCTACGACTGTGATGCAAGAATTTGGCGTTTACAATTTGACGTTGCAGCAAAATGGTAGCTGTGAGGTGATAACTGATAAATCGGGCGTTGATGTGAATTTGTGTAATAAAACTAATATTTTTTATTTAATTTTTTACTCTATAACTAAGGCCCAGATTTTCGTTGTAGGTTTAACCATAATTTCAAGTTACCTATATTTACAGCTTTCAATTCAGTTTAGAAATGCACTACAGCTAAACAAGCACTGAAAAACCGCACCTGAACGTTTTACTTTTGTTGCATTTTTACATGAAAGAGGCAAA
The DNA here is from genome assembly GCF_028408465.1 of Anastrepha ludens. Classification (NCBI taxonomy): domain Eukaryota; kingdom Metazoa; phylum Arthropoda; class Insecta; order Diptera; family Tephritidae; genus Anastrepha; species Anastrepha ludens. The sequence goes on along the minus strand of NC_071499.1, from coordinate 40,414,437 downwards.
AAAGAAACGGTGGCCAAGTTGTTGTGAGGTAAAAGGTTTTCCAATAACGGGTGTTATTTTGATATTCAAAGAAAAATGCTATTTTTTAATATCGGATGTTTATTTCATTATAAAGAGGAAGGTATGCCGTTAATAGTGGAGAATAACATCAGGCAAATGACTACCACGACCTTCTTCATCATTAAATTTTCCATAACCGAATTGCAAAGTGACTGCCCTATATCCTCGATAGCCTCACGAATCCCATCTTTGAGTTCTTGAATCGATCCTGGGCTGTTGGCGTAGACCTTTTTTACGTGCCCCCAAAGAAAAAAGTCACAAGGTGTTAAATCACAAGATCTCGGTGGCCAATTGTGATCAGCTCTTCGAGAGATAACACGGTCCGGACGGTGTGGCACGTAGCACCGTCTTGTTGAAAATAAACATTGTCCAGATCAATACCATCCAATTCCGGCCATGAAAAATCGTGAATCATCTCTCGATAGCCTTTTATATATTTAAATAACACCTCTTATTGGAAAACCCTTTACATAAAGTTTGATATTGTCAGTAAAGGGTGATGAATTTAGATGTATCGGATTCTAAATTGAACTAAAACTAACTAAAACAGCGAAAATTCAAATTGTTTTGGCAATCTGTATTATTTTTGTGTATCACCATTCGTGACATTTATTTTCTGAAGATAATCCCTCTCAAATGTTGGTCGCAACTGCATTCTAATTCAGCCTTCCGTAAACACCAATTTTGGATGACTCACTGGAGGACTTCGGCCCGTATCTCGTGAAAAACTGTAGTTATGTTGGCTTCCAATGCCTCAACCGAAGCAGGTTTTCCCACTTACATGACTTTAGACTTTACATGCCAAGTTGTTGAGATCGGCGCCGAATAGGTTTTCCTGCGTCTTCGGCAAAACTTTCATTTTCAACCGCAATATGCTCTTCACTAGGCCAAGTGGTTGAGATCGGCGCCAAAGGGATTTTTCTCTTCACTTCGGTCTGTATGTGGTCTAATCGGTCGAGCTTCATACAATAATGTAAAATTATTCTCAATTTTTCCGATGGTTTGCCGAATAGCGCATTCGTAGGACGGTTATGTACACCATAAGTTGGAAACTTTTCACAGAGCGTCGATATTCGTAATACATTTGTGCGTTTTGTAAACGTTGTTGAGGCGTGTAAGTCTTTCCATGATGAAGTGTCCATGAAGTTTGAAAAAAGTTGTGTATTTAATTTGTGAGTAGCTACGCGTGATCTATGAAAAAAATCCTATTGTAAAAACACCTCCAATCTGATCACCCTTTACATATCATTCCATGTTAGGTGATCCAAGTATATCATGGATGGTCTTACATTTTTCAAAAAAATTATTTTGCATGATATTATATACACAACAAGAAGTCAATTGAGAAAATTTGGGAAAATAATACTTTCAGATTTATTCAATGTTGAAAATTTTGATACGGGGTTTTTTAAAGTTAAATGTTTGTCAAGTATGTAGAAGCCTATTAAGGAATTATTATGAAGCCTTTTAATTAATTATTGAAGATTGGTTTTTGACGAATGACACAACATTTTTTTTTTACCAATAACGTTGAACAAAGAAATTCTATTTTTTCCAAAAGTTTTTGTTTTTTGAGTACTATATATTTGATTCTAAAAAATTTAAAAAAAATTATAAAAATATTTAAGGAAGCGAAGATATTTGACTTTAAAAACCTCCATAAAACTTCGAATTTTCAACATTCAATTAATCTTAAAATTATTAAATGTTTAAATTTAATCAAATTTTTTAATTTACTTTTTATTATACTAGAAAAACCTACTAACAAAACAGTTTTTAGAAAAATTTAAGGCCATGTTCAAAATATCAGGTCAGTCAATAAGTTCGTGCGGTTTTTAAAGGTGGTTTTAAAATTAATAAAAAAGATGTTTAAAGTATTTAGTAATCAATAATATAATTTCCATCATTTTTTATAATGTCTTCCCAACGTTTAGACAAATTTTTAATTCCCTGCTCAAAAAATTTTTTGTCCTTGGAGCCAAAATACGCTTCGCTATCCCTTTTTATAGCTTCTTTTGAGGAGTCGTTCTTGTTACTCATATGGGGTTGAAGTCCCCGAAAAAGGTGATAATCACAAGATGCAATATCCGGGGAGTATGGTGGATGCGGCATTAGCTCCCATCCGAGCTCGTTCAGCTTTGCGGTATGAGGTCTTGCGTTGTCGTGGTGAAACAAAACTTTGGGTCTATTCACTAAAGACGGTCGATTTTTGTTAAGTGCCTCATTTTCAAGCCGTTGCAGCAGCTGAGTACACACATCCACTCTCTGCTGAAGGTTGGCGACGGAAAGTCTATGGGGAACCCATTTTCCCAGCTGTGAAACCTTTCCCAACTGAACCAGGTGCATATGAACTATTCCATGCGATGAATGTAACCTCTGAGCTATCATATTGACCGTCAAATTTGGCTCGGCTTCCACGAGTTCGAGCAAGACATCGGAGTTAAAGACTTCAGGACGACCAGCGCGCGAATTTCGAAAACAACTTTTGCGCAGTCCTTACACTCACAGTATCCTCTCCGTGGACAGTGTTTATTTCTGCAGCAGCAGTTGTTGCATTTTTACCACTTTTATAAAAAAAATACAAAATATGCCTCTTATACGCGTTCGAAGATTCCATTTTATTTTTTAACAACACTTCTATCCGCGACTAAAATCACTTGTTGAATGCACAATATATCGCAGAAAATATAAATAGTTCCGTTATATTCCGCGAATAATTTTTTGTATGCAAAAATCGTACAAAAGTGAAATTATGGGTAAAATACGCACGAACTTATGGACTGACCTGATACTTCGACCACTTGGCCAGGAATTGGTTAAGAGTGTCAAAATCACAACAAAAAGAAAATGTCTAGAAATGAACACAGAAATTACCACAAGTTTTTTCTGCATGCTGTTTAAAAAAATCCTGCGATATCAGCAAACAGTATCTTGTTCAATGAAAACGAAAATGTCCTCCTGTTATGAAAAAATTTCCCGTCACAGAACTTCGTTAGTTGCTACTTTTTTTAAATATCGTTTACTTTTAGCGCTCGCATCGGTGTTTCTGCTAGTCACTATGTTGTTAACGGTGATACGCACGTCGATGTGCGTCTGGCGTTCGTACACTTTCTCCCCGGATACAGAAATTGAAGCCACTGGTGCCACGCCTGCGCAGCAAAGTAAACGAATGCGAAGTTTAGATGCTTTCCGAGGGTAAACTAAAACTAATCTGTTTGTGTTGTTTATTTGTTGTTGTTGTTGTTGTTGTTTAACTTTTCACACATTATCATTTATGTAGAATGGCAATCGTTTTGATGATATTTGTAAATAGCGGTGGCGGCGGCTATTGGTGGATCGAGCATGCACCTTGGAATGGTCTGCATTTGGCAGACGTAGTTTTTCCTTCATTTCTTTGGATTATGGGCGTTTGCATACCGATTTCGGTGAAATCACAAGTGGCGCGAGGTACGCCGAAAGCGCGAATATGTCGGCGCATTGTTTGGGTAAGTTTGGAGAAAAGTAGAATATACGAGTCCGAATCCATGTGAATTCGGAAAAAATTTTGCCAAACTCAAATTCCAAATTTAGACACAAAGTAAACAAAAAACAAATTTTAGCTTAGAAAATATTTCTTTGAATTCTATTGGAAGTGCGGTAATAATATTTTTGTACAAAGAAAGGCAGAAAAATTCAAAAAATACTTCAAATGCAGCGGAAAGCATTGGAAGCGAAAATGACGGTCTTTGCAACATTTTTCCAAAACCTAATCACCTTCTCGTTTTGGCATTTAGTGTAACCCATATCCTGGATTTTCTTGTAATAATTCCAAGAGCCGAGAATATTGTTAAAATTTTTGACTTCAAAGGAAAAATCACATAGAAGCGAATTTCTTAGACATTTGTTTTTATTAAATTTAAGACTTACATTTTCTAATTTGCGGTATTTTTATAAATTGGTAACATTTTGTTTTATGGTCATTCCTTCAGAATTTTATTTTGAAACTTTCCAAGGCATATCAATAAGGTAGTAGTGGTAGAGTATAATTTAATCTGCTCTCTAAATAGTTAAACGTTGCGATCTAGAGTAGAGTACTCAGAGAGCGCTCAGTGAGCTACTGCTGCCAATCACTGGTCTGGAGCAAGAATGATAGAATACAAGATTGCGCCCATTAGAGAGGGTGCAGTAATCTAAGAAGAAGAAATTGTACACGAATAGATTCCAAACACACTCACACACACCTGATTCTGTCAAACTCACTGAGAGCGGAATAGCGATACAAAATGGGCGCCACGTTTATATTTTGTATATCGTAGAGAATATAAGCAACAACAAAATACATGCCATCGTTGGTTCTGCTCTACTACTGCTACCTGTAGATGATTTTTGTTGTGTTATGTATTTTTATATAGATTTTTTTAGATTTTATTTTATATTTTTTATAGATTTTATTAAGTAATTTACACTTACTGTCATGCACAATTTTATAAGTATTCATATTTATATTTATATTCGTTTTGTAGTAGTAGTAATCATATTCGATTTCTTATTTGTATTTTGTATTTGTAATCGTATTCGCATTCCTATTCGCACTCATGCTCATTTACATACGAGTATTTACGAAGGGAGTTCAATGTATTGTCGGTATAACTATGAAAAAATATTCCTATTTGTTATACCGAAGTTTAATAAGTTTTACTATTAAGACATGAATCACTAAATAGATTCGAGAATGTCGCGTTTTCCTAACTGAGTCGAAGTGTTCATATATTTCATGAAATCAAACAATGAAGCTCTTATACTGCATGAATCATTAATCATATGTGTATATATAGTAAGTCATATACTCTCTGAGGCACAAACTGGAGTGCCACTTTGGTTTCGAAATTAACTTTTGGACAGCTTTTGAAATATTCCTTACAAGCTCCTACGATTATGCAGTAGTTATAAAGGTTCCTTCAAAAGATGTGCGCCTATATGTTGTTTTAAAATAAAACATTTAAAAAAATAGATTCTTTCAAGTTTCAATATTTTTATTCAAAATATGGCTTTTAACAGTTACAAGTGAAAAATTACGTCATTTAAGGGGGCAGATACCTGTAAACGGTCATATTTTCCCTGATTTTCATTAAAATTATTTTAAATGAAGAAGTCAATACATTTTTTTCCAAAATTGGCAGACAGTTTATTTGTACATTAAAATAATACAAATTTTTTTTTATCATTTAAAATGGCGGATGTACACTCAATTCTTCCAGGAAGGTCGCAGCGGGGCGGGCATTGTAGCATCGGCGTCAGTGACCTGAATACAAAAAACCAAAAAATTTTTTGTTTATTAATGTCATAATTTCTATACGAATTACAAAACATGGGGGAAAAAATTCGCGGAATAAAATGTAAAAAAAAAAAATTTTTTTTGGGCGAATTTTCCTACTATTTTTGCTTCGAAAAAATAATATTTTCGAAAAATTATAAATTCACATAGAAAGTAATATCATAGAAAAGATGTGTGCAAAATTTCAGGGAGATCGGTCAATAACTTTTCGAGTTATCGTGTACGCCAATTCGAAAAATATAGTTTTGAGAAAAACACGTCTAAAGTCGGCAACATAACTATTCCTCTCCCAGCGCTCGAACGCAAAGAATAGAGTCGTCACGGTTGACGATCTATAATAGTTATAAGAAATACTTAAATTTACGTTCTAAAATTTTTTTTGACATATTCTTAAAGGATTATAAACATTTAATGAAAAAAAAAAAATTTTTTTTTTGAAATTTTACAAGTATCTGTCCCCTTAACAGTTACAAGTACGAAATTATGTCATTTAAATACCCATCATGAGTACTTCTACAGATAAAATCCGCCAAATCGTCAATTAATGAATGTCTAATTGTTGAGAACGCCGAGGTATCGATGTTGAAGATTCTTCGGCAACACTTTGCGTTTCTAACAGAATGTCCAGTTTTTGGTCTGCCTGTAATTTTTACTATACTCGATTGAAACTGTTTCTTGAAATTGTTCACCATCCTTTGAATTGTCGACTCATTCAAACGATTATATCCACCAAAAAAATCACGAATTTTACGTTATGTTGTTCGTGTAAAGAACGACCATTTTCATAACGCGTTGTTCTATCTGTCTACTTAACAAATGTCAAAGGTGATATAAAAGTAGGTACCGTCTAGCAATTATTCACTAATCTGCTTGTCACTTTTGACAGACCCTTTATGACAAGACTTTTGAAAATCTAGATTCGATGCAAATGGAAACATAAAATTTTTTATTCGATGAAACATTAAATATTTTATTCTCAATAATATTTTATTATTATGTATAATAAATTAAAAAAAAAACATCTCTTAATAATTAACTTAATATTTTCCAGCGTTCAATAAAATTATTCGCCATTGGCATGTGCCTTAACTCGGTAAATGGTCCACAAATTGCCGATTTGCGTATAATGGGTGTGTTGCAGCGTTTCGCTGTGGCATATCTAGTTTGTGGCTTGGTTTACACGCTTTTCACACAGAGCGAATTCGTGATGCCACAGGTAAGAACATGAACTTTTATATATAAATATGATAATAAAGTAAATAGTGCAAAATGTTATTTGGCCATTATGCCAATTTTTCATAATCTACTTCTTCTTCTTAGCTTCACAGTCCATGGTGGACCATAGCTTCGTTAGCAACTTTTCTCCACTTTACTCTATCCTCTCATTCCGCCTTATCGCTCCAGTGGTGTACGCTCATTTCCTTAAGATCTGATTCGACGCCATCTAACCATCTCTTTCGTAGGCGCGCCCTGTTTCTTCCTCCAATGGGTGTTAAAATAAGGACAGTTCTCGCATTTCTCTCTCTCGCGGCATGCGCAGGCATTTATCAATAAGTTTGAAGACGCGCGTGAGAGTGTTTCTGCTTTTAGTCATAATAGGAATATCATCGGCGTAGGCATATATCTGAAAATCTTTATTAAATAATGTTCCATTCGGACTTATTTCTTGGACGGTTGTGTGTAGCATAGAATTGAATATTAAAGGTGATAATGCGCCTTCTTGTTTTACACCACATATGACTTGGAATGGGTCTTGTAGGCTTCCTTGCACCAGCACTTTACTTGTTGTGTGCGACAATGTACAGAGAATCAAATAAATTAACTTCAAAGATATTCCAAATTTCTGAAAGCAGTATTTTTTTGTTTTCTATCTATACAGTCAAATGTCTGTTTTAAGTCCTTCACTGATTCCTTCGAGGGAGGGTTGAATGTATGAAAATGAGGCTCGCACTTCGACTTAACGGTCTTTTGTGCCCCCTATTCATCACAGTACTCCTAAGATAGAGCTGGTCACGATCCTCTGAGGTCCAGAGCCCGTTCCGCCACTCCCTTTTGCAGCCATCAAAGCCACGGTTAGAAAACGGGTTACTTCAACCCACAAGCGATCTTGGCAGGCTGAGAGAGGCTGCAGATGGACAAAACTGATGTGACCTGTCATGTCTCACCAACTATCGCAGATCGTCGTGTCATTAAGCAGAAGGGACTGTATACAGTTGGTTGGACTGATGACGGACCACTTTCTACCCGGAATTTAAGCGGATGATAAGACGGCGGAGCACTTTCTGTGTATTACACGTCCTTCCCTTGAATCAGGTTTGAATTCTCTGGCACTCATGTGTTAAGAAGCGACCTCCTTAGCTCCTTGGCACCACAAGCTCTACTCAGATTTCTTCGGTGGTCAGGTAGATTTAAAGAAAATTAAAAAGGGAATCCGAGTGCAGTACAATGTACTTAATTGTGTCTGAGTGCTGTACTTGCCAGTTGTCCCGACAAAAAAAAGACACATGTTTTAGTTTCCATCTTACGTGATTTCATCTTAGTGGATAACTTTATAAAATCTATTAAAATTGTTTGTATGTAGCATTAGATCTTAGTAACAGATCTCTACAAATAAGGGCTAAGGGCAAACTCTGACGGTCGCAAATATGTATATATCTGGTAAACTTCATGTTTTCGCACGGGCAACTTTGCGTTGACTTCCGAGAATCACAAATTTTGATATTTACGCAAAAATCAAAAAGTCTCGAAACGTTGTTACTAAAAAGATACGACTAGCTAAGGTAAACGAAGATTCTTTCTCTGTCTTAAGTTTCGGAGCAACGCTGAAGAGAAGTCCGTTCAGGAGATACGAACTTCGGCTTTCTTAGGTGTATAAAAATATAAGGGAAGCTATTAAAGGAGAGGTTCCGGTCATATAATTGAAAGGGAGATAATCGTTGCAATACCTTTGACTGTACTCCGACGTTTTCTAGTAGGGTTTTGTAAAAGTTTGTCAGAACGTGTGACAGTAATATTCAGTTCTCTAAATGTTCGCACCCGTTTGCATGGTTCGCAGCCAATTTGAGAATGTTATGCGTTTGACCGGGAATCTCTTCCAATTTATGTTGGACAGCTTGATGTTATCGACTCTTTATAACCGATGGTTTTTATTGAAAGTCTTTTCATTGCATTCGATGCAACCACTGGTTATGATCAACAGTAGTAATAACTCCCATCCCCTCAAATTCTTTATATTGGGTATGGGAATAAGTTTCCGTCCTTTCTTAGTCAAAGTTACGAATTATTGAAACAATTAAATAATACCTGATATTATATGAAGTATGTGCCACTGGAAGCTGCAACTGGACTCCATCTTTCAGGCAGCATACGGATTTCTCTGATGCAAAAATTCGAGTTCTTTTAACTTGAGCCAGTTTGCGATGCTCTCGGTAGAAGTGAACCGCTCTCCAATAAGGGCTGACTGCATTGATCGAAACAGATGGTAACCCGAAGGTGCAATGTCTGGGGAATACGGCGGGTGGGGCAAGATTTCACAATTAAGTCCCTCTAAATATTTCTGGACCGATTTAGCAGGGTGTGGCCTGGCGTTGTCGTACCATCAGAATCAGTTTGTCATGACTTTCGTCCCATTCCGGCCGCTTTTCTTTGAGAGCTCGATTCAAACGCATTAATCGGTCACGATCGCCAGTGTCGGCTTTAGATGGTTTAAGAGGGTTGGGTACGTAATGCTGTATGATACAATATTCTGTTTACAAAATGCTGTATACAAAATTCTGTATTATAAAATTCTGTATACGAAATTCTGTATTTCAAAATTCTGTAAAAAATATTCTGTATTGCCGAAATGCTGTTTAGACGAAATTCTGTACTGACGAAATTTTGTATTGACAAAATTCTGTATTGACGAAATGCTGTAAGTAAATGATAAGAAATTCAACAAATTTTATAAAAAAAGTGCGCACTTTTTTTCTTCAGTTTCGATAGAATCCACCGTATTTTTGCGTAGAACTCCTTTTCGCGTGGGCGACCTTCGGCCGCGCTTCAAAAAAATAACCCTCATCAGTCCGACTCCGGCTACGCAATCCAACGTATTTTTGCGTAGAACTCCTTTTTTCGTTGACTTTTGTCAACACAAAATTTTTTCAATACAGAATTTTGTTAATACAGAATTTCGTCAGTACAGAATTTCGTCAATACACAATTTTGTCAATACAGAATTTTTTTAAGACAGTACAGAATTTTGTTTTTACAGAATTCTGTAAATACAGAATTTTGTCACTGCAGAATTTTGTTACGTTAATTTACAGTATTTCGTACGAAAAGAATTTTGATATACAGGATTTTGTAGGGATCCCGGTTTAAGGAGTTCATAATAGATGACACCCTTCTGATCCCTACAGATGCCCAACATAACCTTTGAAGCATGCATATTTTTTTTCGCTGTCGATGGACCTGGTTCACCTGGCAGGCTCTAACTTTTTCGACGCTTAAGGTTATCATAATAGACCCATTTTCAAGGAAGTGACGATGGGATGCAGAAAACCTTTTCTTTTCTACCGTTCAAGAAGCATCTCACATGCCACCAAACATCTCTCGATATCACTCTCCTTCAATTAATAAGGCATCCTGCGCTGAGTTGCCTGCTTTCTAGACCATTTCCATTGCGTGAAAACGTTTACCGACGATTGATCTGTCAAGATTTAACTCTTTAGACATATCATCAAGTGTTCGACATGCGTCGTCATCCAATAATTGTTGTTGTTGTCGAATTTTTTCGATGCCCTTTCGCGATCTTCGATTTTTATCACTCACGTCGAAATTGCCACTTTGGAAGCGTCGAAACCACTCTTTACAAGTTGTATTTGATGGCGCGTGATTACCGTAAATATTGATCAATATACGACACGTTTCGGTTGCACTTTTCTTTGAAAGGTAATAATAAAGCATGACTTCCCGCAAATGCAGTTTTTTCGGGACGAACGTAGAGATGTTTGACGCCAGATAAAAAAGGATCTTTACGCTTCAAACGAAAGTTAACTACTGCGATTGAGACCTCACATTTTTTTTTGTTTTTCTTGTTCACTCCTCTCGGGAGCATAAGGCCTCGACAAGACTTGTCTTGCGTTGGTTTCGTTAATCTATTTGATTTCTGACAGGGTCGGTGATTAGCCTGCCGCGAGACCTCACATCTACATCTTCAAATCACCAGTATATTACTAGAGCGAACACAAAAACAGTATCAGCAGCGACACCTCTTTTACAAGGGCGGAAACTTATTCCCATACCCAATATTTATTTTACACCATTTTTTAATATTTTATTTCTTTACAGATCGCTTGGAAGCGCGCTTTGTGCGATATTTTATTATTGAGAGCAGAATTTTTTGTAATCCTCTCGCTAATTGCCATTTATTTGGGTCTGATATTTGGACTACCCGTGCCCAATTGCCCCACGTAAGTTTATTCATATTAAAACAAAAAAAAATATTTTCAAAGATTAATTTAATGTTTACGCAGCGGCTACTTGGGTCCTGGCGGCAAACACGCTTTCGCGCAGTATCCCAATTGTACGGGCGGTGCCACTGGCTATATCGATCGTTTGATTTTGGGAAATGCACACATCTATCAGCATCCCACAGCGAAATATGTGTATGGTGCGCAAGCGTTTGATCCGGAAGGAGTTTTCGGTAGTAAACCCATTTCACTTTAACTCATGCTTTCTCTTTCTACACATAGCTGAAACCGATTATCCTTACAGGTTGTCTTTTGACTGTGGTGCAGACATTTTTTGGCGTGCTCGCTGGCGTTATAATATTGGTCCATACCGAGTGGAGTGCTCGTATTAAACGTTTCTTGTACTGGTCCGTTAGTCTGGCTCTACTGGGTGGCGCGCTTTGCTTTTTCGCTATTGAAGATGGCCTCATACCGATTAATAAGAATCTGTGGTGAATATTAAGAAAATAATTAAATTGCTAGTATCCATTTACACACACACACACACACTAATACTTATATGTATTTTGGTTTTAGGTCTCTTTCGTTTGTGTTGGTCACATCTGCGTTGGCTTTCTTTGTGCTCAGCATTTTGTATTACGTCATTGATGTCCGGCATTGGTGGACTGGGTATCCGTTTGTACAGTGCGGCATGAATGCCATCGTCCTGTATGTGGGCCACACAGTGATGCACAAAATGCTGCCATGGCATTGGCGCATTGGCCCGATGAATACACATTTTGTTCTTTTGCTCGAGTCCACATGGAATACTTTACTTTGGGTGGCGATTGCCTTATATTTGGATTCAATTAAATTTTATTATAGTTTATGAAAGTACAAATTTGAGTTTGAAACAAATTTAAAAAAGTGTAAAAATTGGAGGAATTTTCAAAATTACGAATTTTTGCGAAAATTTTTAATTCATTCGTGTAGATATCTAATAAATTTTACCATTTTATATATTTAGAAACTTGTAATAATATTCTAGTTAATGAAATATGTGAATACTAAGTAAGTAAATCTCACGAAGAGATAGTCTAACACGATTATTATGAGAGCTACGGTGTATACCTATGAAATGATACTTTTTTTTTTCATTTTCAAACGTTTGTTAACAAGAAATGGTTACAAATCTAATCTTCAAAATAATAGCCATCGCTAGCGACACATTTTTCCCACCTCTCAGGCAATTTGTGGATGCCGCGTCAAAAAAATTGACCGTCTTTGGCCGCAAACCAATCATCGAGCCATTTTTTTGCTTCTTCGTGAGAATTGAAGCGCTGTTCGGGAAGTGCGTGGCCCATCGATGCAAACAAATGATAATCGGAAGGCGCCAAGTCTGGTGAGTAAGCCGCACGCACCAGCGGTTCCCAATCGTACGTCTCCACCAATTCCCGGGTCGCTCTTGTTCGATGTGGCGGTGCATTGTCATCAAGAAAAATTACTTTGTGACGCCGATCGGCATTTTCTGGGCGTTTTCGGTGTATAGCGCTGTTCAAATCGGCCAATTGTCGTTGGTGGCGTGCACCGTCAGCTGTTTCACCTGGTTTTAATAGCTCGTACCAAATCATACCACGCTGATCCCAGAAAACACACAGCATTGCGATAGAAGGAATTCTCGACACAATGTCGCTATATGCAGTTTACTAGCAGTCTGCCAAAATTAGCCCTGCTAAATATGGTTAGGAAAAGTCTTAGAACTGGTAGCAAATCGTAGTAAACTGGAGTACCTCCGCCTTTGGAAGGCATCGCCAGAAGAAGGCACAGACAGCACGAATGCGTCTCGGAAGCCATAGTTGCCATTATTTGGTTCCAAGACAAGGATTATATATATATATATACATATACAGGGTTGCCCATATTCGACGGACAATCAGTCGATGACTCTTTGGGCCCATTCCAATCGACGAGGCTTGTCCGCATTCAACAATCTTTGCGTCAATTGAATCTTATACGGGAATAAATGCAAATCAATGCGGATAATTCGTTGTAAAGTGGTCCGAACAATGCCCAACTGCTGAGAATGACGATTTTGGGATGTCCTTGGCGACGCTTTGGTCGGTTTTGATTTGGCCTCTTTGGATTAGAAAGAGCATCACCAGTCGAAAACGTTTCGTACAAACGTTTAATGGTGTTCTTAGAAGGCGCACTTTTCACATTATTTAATTTTTTATACGCACGTTGAGTTTTCATAATACACCGCTGGTAGCGGTCCTTCCACTGCAGGAAACATTTTTTAAACTCATCCGCCGGAATCGCGTTCAATTCGGCTGCCACAGTTTTTTGGATCGCCTCGATGGAGTCGAAACGCCTTCCCTTCAACTTTCTTTTCAGGCGCGGGGACAAGAAGAAGTCCGGAGGTCCGGAGGGGACAGGTCTGGGCTATAGGGAGGGTGGGGAAGCACCGGAACCCCCATCTTGGCCAATGCAGAGGTGCAGAGGAAGGCGGTGTGCGCCGGCGCATTTTCGTGATGAAGGGTCCAATTGTTGACGAGGTCGGGCCGAACCCGGGCGACGCGATTTTTCAGCCGAAGGAGCACTTCTTTGTAAAATGCCGCGATTACAGTGCTTCCTGGAGGTACAAACTCCTTGTGGACGATGCCTCGAGAATCGAAAAAGAAAGAGGTGTGATGCAAAATCCTAACACACTTTTAAAACAGCTTTCACGCGCGGAGCGATGTCGACTGCACCGCTGTTGCCAGCGAACTGGGACCGGTTTCTAGTGGAAGGGGAAGGTCCAACGATCATTTTCCCCCACCAGCCGATTCGGTTGATCGCTTGGCAGACGCTCCGCGTGGGAAGACTCATTACTTTTCAATCAAACCCAGTCAAGCTGCGATAAAGGCAATAAACTCATATGAAATTTCATCTAAAAATGTTCTAAAAAACAGGGAAGCCATAGAGAGATAAGCCGCAGCCAGACGGTTGCATATCTATTGGGTACCCGGACATAGAAACATTGCAGGAAACGAAATTGTAGATGAGATTGCCAAAAGCGCTGTTTACAGACAATTCGAACAAGAAAATGACATACTGAAACCTCTAAATACGGTATACAACGACATAGCTGCGGACATGAAAATACGGATAGACAGGCGGTGGAATAATCTAGCCACTTGCAAAAACACGAAAATCAATTGTTCACAGAGTGCGGATAAATACGCCCGATTCGTATTGGCCCTGTCTAGGAAAGAAGGCAGAACTATCGTAGGTATGCTGACAGGTCACTATTTGTTAGCGACGCACGCATACAAGATGGGAATTGCAAACAATGATAGCTGCATATTTTGCAATGAACTAGAAGAGAGGGAAACGCTAGAACGCCTTCCATGTTCTTGCCCTGCATTAGCTAGAACCCGAATGAAATGCTTAGGAGCTCTATAATATGAGAGGAGTTATAGCTTCTAAGGTAGATGTTTACTAGCTAGAGCAAGATGTCTACTACAAAGAAACGTAAGGGTCTTGCTCCATCTGGTAACACTAAGGATCAATAGGTCTATGTGATGGCTTTCAGCCAGCCAGGTCAACCTAATCTAACCTAAAACGTACTTATCTACTTGCTTGAAAGCACGGAGCAACTAGTCTACTGCCTGAGAGGTTATTAAAGGCGGCGATTATCTCCTAAGTTCGCATCTCAGAAGAGTTTTAAATCCTACTAGGTGACTTCTCCGTGAGTTCTAGAGAATATAAATGGGAGGGACGAATAGTTTATCGATCATTGCTATTAGCAAAAGCTGATTATTTTTGAATTTTTAAAAAGAAACTCGTATATAGACCGTCCTTTATATTTAAAACTGATATCACTTATCTTCAAATTCACTTAACTTCCTCTAGAATCATTTAATATCATACTGTGGACTGTTTCTGACGTGAAAAGGGTGCCTTCTTGGAGAAATGCTGCTGAGCATGCAATATGTAGGATTTAAGGTGGCACCGCCATCACATCTCTTTTTCATGGATTCTTTCATGGACTATCTTTGAAAGTTAAAACTGATATTGTTGTAATTTCTTAGTAATTAAATAAAATTTAAATAAATTCATGAAAATCGAGCGAAGCACGAAGAAAACCACAATCAAATCGAAGCAAGAGAAAAAAAAAATTCCCACAGACTTTAATTCAATAATTTATTCCCTTAGCGCATTTTCAATTACGAAAATATTTTATTATTTCACTATCGTCTGCAACAGGCGAAATAATAATGCTGTGGCATGCAACTGGTCCGCAGGGAGTTGGTTGCAATTGCAATCGCAGCAACAAATGCGCCAAGAAGAGAAACCAAATCGAAAATGTGTGTTGGCAGTGCAAAGGCATGAAGGAGTTTCACAATGTGAAGCTATGAAACTCTCATATTTGAAATAAAATTTAAGATGGTGCCAAAGGTACGCAGCACAGATTTTGTAAGATATCACAAGCATTTCAAAGTACTATTTGTTGGAATGCATTTCTTTTTAAGGGTATTTAAATTTATTTTTTTATTTTTTCCTGAACTAAAAAAAAAAAACAGTCCCTCATATTATTGCTCATGCAATTGTACATACAATCATATTCGATATTGCCAACTGCAAAGATTATTGATTTCGTGACGAATAAAAATATTCAAGAGAGGCAAGTCGCCACTAAGACGCCATTCGGTGGCAAGAAGGAAAATTGGTTGAATGATGGCAATGAATTTAAATCAACCTTCATTTGCACGCAGAATGTAACGTACAACTGTTAATACAAGTATAATTATATACCCAAGGTTAGGTTAGGTTAGGTTATACTGGCTGGCCGAAGCCACACAAAGATCTGATCTGGTATAAATGTGGACGAATGGTATAGATTTGGTCCACATCTATACCAGATCAGAGTCCTATTTTAAAGGAAATCTGCATCGCTCAAGATGCGTATATTGATTTTAGCTCTAGCTCAGAGATGCATTCTAGTCCTTCAAAAATGAGTCAGACAGCAACATTGGAGATGCTCCAGGGTCTCTTTTGTACCTGGCTCATAACATTTCCTGCAAGTACACCAACTATAGTCTACAGTTCCTTCTAACAAACGATACAAGGTTAAGTCCAAATAAACAAGACTGAGCTAAAATAGAAACAACAGGAACTTTGCTCTGATAACTTCGAGTGTATTTATTCAAAATAGTCCCCTCTGGTCTCGATACACTGTTTTTGTGATCTAAAAGCTTTTTG
The DNA here is from genome assembly GCF_028408465.1 of Anastrepha ludens. Lineage (NCBI taxonomy): Eukaryota > Metazoa > Arthropoda > Insecta > Diptera > Tephritidae > Anastrepha > Anastrepha ludens. The sequence goes on along the minus strand of NC_071499.1, from coordinate 40,398,387 downwards.
AAAGAGTGTTTCAGGTCGTTGATCGGAATGCCCTTCAGGATGTCGGTACAAGCCTTTCGGCTGGTCTCTATGGACGCAAAACGTTTTCCTTTCATGCCCAAATGCAATTTTCCGAATAGGTAGAAGACACAGGGAGCCATATCAGGCGAATACGGTGAATGATTGATGGTTAAAATGTGATTTCTAGTCAAAAAATTAGTCACAAGAGTGAGTCGATGAGATGGTGCATTGTCATGCAATAAGCGCCAGCTTCCTCCTTCGTGGTATTCTGGGCGATTTCGACGAATGCAATGCATCAAACTCTTCAAAACGCCAAGATGAAAAATTGCATTGTTGGTTTGGCCCGTTGGCACGAACTACTAATGGACAATTCCCTTGGAATCGCAAAAACAAATGAGCATCGACTTCATTTTTGACTTCTCCAGACGCGATTTTTTGAGTGAATGAGCGATTTTTAAATCGACCCGCCCTAATGTACATATATTCGAAATTCTAAGAAAAATCATAATTTCCAAGCACGTAGCACTACAAGAATCTAAGCGCAAGAATAATATTCAGCCATATTTCGTGGGTGCAGACAAGTTATCCAAGCAAGCAAATTATAATTTTGCTGAGTCGATGAATTCATACGAAGCGGAAACGGAAGTCTGTCTTCAAATCATTGTTATCTAATATATATACAATATATGTACGTATCTACGTTTTTGTCCACATGTGTATATGCATGCGTATTTTTTGGTTTGTAATTGAACGGGTATTCCACTCTTTAGCAGAGCCCATCATATTGCATGCGCCATCGAAAAACCTTTGAATAGAATTATGGCGCTAATATTGCAGCTTCTGCAATAGTTGGAAACTTAAAATACTAAGATTTGTATGCAGGATGTATTTTTCGATAACATTTTAATACAAAAATGTTTTGTTTCAAATGGAGGCCGCCGTAGCAGAATAGGTTTGTTAACTACCCCGCGGTAAGTAATGGCAAGCCTCCTAGTGTTTTTCTGCTTTGAAAAACCTTTTCACAAAAATAATCTACCGTTCGAAGACACTAACCCACCTTTCTAATTTATTGTTTAAGTTCTACATTATTTCACTTGCTTCGTCGTGCTTTAATGAAACGATAATACAGGCTCCGGCACTCGAAGTGTAACCAACTTCAGACCGCTTGCGCAGCTGATGCACGGACATCAGCTGTCTATTACTTGGCGAAGTGACAGTTCAGAGTATTGTTTGCAAGCGTGGGGAAGCATTTTGCCGAGAGTGAACGCGAAAAAAGAAAATCAGTAAATGCGAAATACTATCGGGAAAGTATTCTGGAGGTTGCAGCCTTGGGCAGACAAAGATATCGGTGACAGGCCATGGACGTTTCAACAGGACCCGGCACCGTGTCATAAAGCTCGAGTGAACCAAGAATGGCTAAAAACAACATTCCGAACTTCATAACGTCCACACAATGGCTCTCAAATTCACCAGAAGAGAAAGTGATGGATTACTCTCCTTACCCCATTTTGGAGAGGAAGGTCCGAACTAAATGATTCACTAGTTTCGAGGCGCTGAAAAAAGCCATTGCTCACGAGTGGGCTAAAATAGCAGCAGGCAATTCATACTCGGGCAGCTTGCGGTTCGTTTCTGGACCGTCTCAAGGCCATAGTCAAGGCAAAAGGTGGTCATATCGAGCAAAGGTAAATTGATTTTTAATTTTGTATTATTTTGCATTATTATCCAACGTTGGCCTCCAAACAGTGACCCCGTTGAATAGGATGGACCGCACAAGTGTACAACCAGTGCTCTATGCGCGTTACCATACAATAAATAAATAAGTAAATCAAATAACTACCAACATACAGTTTAGACCTATCAGCATGACCTCTTTCAAGCTGAACAGTCTCGAACGGCTAGTGGAGTTGCATATGTGTCAGAAGTCACTGAAGGTTCACCCACTCTCTCCATTTCAGCATGCCTATCAAAGCGGAAAATCCTGCGAGTCGGCACTGCAAAACCTTGTTGCTAGGATAGAGCAGGCCATCAACAGAAGAGACTACGCTATGGGCATCTTTTTAGATATAGAGGGGGCCTTTGATAATGCCACTTTCGACAGTATGTGCAGCTCTGCCAGCAGACATGGTGGAACCGGGTGTTGGTGAATTGGATTCGTTCACTGCTAGTCAAAAGAATCGTCACGGTGCGGGCGGAGGAGGATCTGCTGGTGTGGTCCGGGGTTGATAGAGGCTGCCCCCAAGGTGGTGTGCGGTTTCCATTGCTCTGGTGCATGGTGATCGATCCTCTACTCACCACCTTAAATGGTGCTGGAGTCTACACACAAGCATATGCGGACGACGCTGCCTGTTTGATAACGGGCCCTTCGCTTATGAACATCTGTAGAAAAGTACAGAAAACACTGGATATGATTGACACTTTGTGCTGTGCGAATGGGCTATCGGCAAACCCCACCAAAATTGGTATTTTCCTCTTTACTAGAAGGAGGAAACTTGATGGACTCGTTCTGCCTAAGATAAAAGGAGTCACAATCCAGCTATCCAAAGAAATCAAATATCTTGGAGTAATCCTCGATAGTAAACTTCTTTGGAAGTCACACGTTGAAACAAAGACATACAAAGCACTGACAGCTTTCTGGCAGTGCAAAGGTGTCTTTGGGAAAACGTGTGGTCTTTCTCCTAGCAAGGTCCTAAGGATCTATACGGCTATGATAAGACCTACTATCATCTATGAATCAGTGGTCTGGATGAGTAGACTTTCTCTCGTCTGAGTCAGGAGGACCTTACCGAGACTACAACGCACTGTGGCCATCTGTTGCACCGGAGCTTTTCCGACAACTTCAGGCCCGGCATTAGATGCTCTGATTGGTTTGCCCCCCCTTGATGCTTTCATCCAAGGAGAGGCCTTGAAGGCCATCTGCAGGCTGAAACACAATGGGAACTGGTACGGCCCCTGTCTGGCACTGGAAAACAGAGAAGGCATGGACTTCGATCCAACGATTCTCTCCATGCCGTACTTGAAAAGAAATACAGTGCAGTGCTGCCAGAGGCTCAGTCTGAAGAGGAGGATGAGACGGCGGACCACTTCTTGTGCGTCTGCCCCGCCTTCGGTTTGAGGTCTTTGGCACTGGCAAAAAAACATACAGTCTGTGCCAGAAGAAAATAATCGGTTTTTTTCTTGTAACTTCAAGATATATTTCGTTCTGCGTTTTGCTGCGTAATAGGGCTACGACGCCAGTGCTAACTCAGGTTAGTGTCGTTCGAAACGTTCCCGTAAATGTAACCAAGCAAAAATGAGCGAGAAGTACGCGAAGCGTTTCGAAAGGACCGAAATGATCTTACGCCGGGGGTGTAAAATTAATTAAAAAATCAAAAAAAATTTTTTGTGATATGGAATCAGCGGTATAAGGTGTACAAAAATGTTGATGACTTTTCCGATCGCGGTTTGAAGCGAGTGACGTAAAATAAGCAGGATAAAGTGATCGTCCAACTTTTTATGCGGGACCCTTTCTTGCGACTGCGCCAAGCACGCACAATTCTTGCTAAAAAGGGAATAGATGTGAGTATCAACACCATTGAACGTCGACTGAAGGAGGCGAACATATCCTATCGTCTCACATCGTCAAAACCACTGCTCTCAGAAAAACACATTAAGAAACAACAAAACAAGAAAATTGCGTCACAGTATTGGACTGGTCTTCTCAGCCCCCAGACGTCAACCCCATTGAAAATGTGTGGGGAACTATGAAAACGCATCTTACCATACCGACTGGCCTTTAAAGCAACTCGTGCGTCAAGTTCGCAAAATCTAGTCCTGTTTGTCGACGAGCTAAGCAAAAAAGCTGGTTCAAAGCATGCCGAGAAGATGCCTGGCTATACACGACACGGCTTATTGAGTAATTGCGACTGGTAGTTTTGTACATACTTTCATGTAAAAAATATTTAAATATATATCTTTTATATTTCATGAATTATCGGGGTTCCTTTTTTCTGACACAGACTGTATATGCATATAGAAAAGTTCGTACACTTACTGGAATCCTCGCAGGGATACATAAAAGGACTCCTTCACATTTTTTTTTTTTTGCTTTACACCAAAAGTTCTTTTTTCAAAGCAATAGATAATTCTCACGCCTTTCAATACGGTTTGTGGCTCGAATAAATGATTACTACTTTGGTAGCCTGCAGCTGATTTTCTAAACTTTCCCAATACAACGTGCTGCAAAATTTAAATCACCCATCGACATTTCGCTTCGGTTTGGTGCAAAGTTTTTCCTTTGATTTGCTCCCATAAGTTTACTTTCGATGGATGGATTTCTTCTTGTCTTTGAGCTATTTTCTTAATGTGTGTTGAACGAATAACGCGACGTGGGCGTATTGTAGATGTAAAAGTGACTATGTTCGTATGTATAAGTGTATATGTACACACACAGATTTATTATGCGAGTATTTGCCTGTCTCGTTCTCTTCGTGGGCAACGAAAAAGTGTGTAAATTCCAAGTGGGAAAATTACTTTTTGTACAAAAGTGAATTTGTTGTGTTGTTTGTGAAACGTGCAACGCATATTGATGACAAGGCCGCCGGCGGCTGCTTTTGTGAGTCTAATTGAAGACTGCGGTACTTGATTGTCTCGAGTCGCAGACTGGATTTAGTTATTTTTACAGGATGCGAGCGGCATAAGTAAAATAGTTGCAGCATTTACAAAAGGAGGAACTCAGTTATATACATACATAAGTATGTGCGTAAGTATTTCATGCTATTTGAGTTGATATTTTGGCGAAAATTTGGTTGGTAAGTGAGTTGTACTCGCGCCTGCAACTATGCAATTCTCCATATCACTTCGCTCTACTTGCTTGATATTTCGTTCGCCTGACACATGACTGCACCTCTCAACCGTCTTAAGAAATGGTTGTGAACTTCCTATAGAACTAACGGGTGATTTTTTAGCTATTATCTTTTTAAACAGTTGGTTTAAACAGCTGACGCACGTTTTGTGTGTTTGTTTCACTGTCAAACATCTTCAGTTTGGTCTATAATTTAACCATGAATCGTCTTACAAACGAACAACGCTTGCAAATCATTGAATTTTAATATAAAAATGCGTATTCTGTTAAGAAAGTTTATCGCGCGCTTTTTCCATTTTATGGTCAGTTTAATCGACCCACTGAAGAGGCTATTCGAGCTATTGTGACTAAATTTAGAACCAAATTTACATTATTGGACATCAAACCACCAACACGCTAACGTAGAGTGCGAACTGAAGAAAATATCGCAGCTGTATCGGCCAGTATTAATGATGACCATCAATTATCTATCTTTTTTTTGCTCAAAATGCAAGAGTTTGACTTTCAGCAAGACGGTGCCACATGCAACACAGCACGCGTAACAACGGACTTGTTGAGAGGAGAGTTCGGGGAAGATTTTATTTCACGTTCGGGATCTGTCAATTGGCCATACAGATCGTGCGATATAACGCCTTTAGATTATTTTTTGAGGGGCTATGTTAAAGCTCATGTCTGCTCAGACAAGCCTGCTTCAATTAACGCATTGGAAGACAACATTAAAGCATTTATGTGTGAGATACCGGCCGAAACATTGGAAAGAGTATGCCAAAATTGGACTAAGCGGATGGACCATTTGAAGCGCAGTCGTGGTCAATATTTGCATGAAATAATCTTCAAACATTAAATTATATGCCAATCATCAACAACGTCGTGCCTTTGCCGATTGGGTCGTTGAAACGCATGAAAATGATCCGGAATTCCATTGAAAAATCATTTTGAGTGATGAGGTCCATTTCCACCTCGGTGGCTTCGTCAACAAGCAAAATTGTCGGGTCTGCGGCTCAGAAAATCCAAGAGTAATTGTTGAAAAGCCTCTCTATCCTCAATGTGTGGCTGTTTGGTGCGGTTTATAGCCCAGCGGAGTCAAAGGACCTTACTTTTTGGAAAATGAAGCTGGAGCAACAGTTCGGTGAATGTATTGCGCTATCGAGAGATGATTAATGATTTTTTATGGCCGGAAATGGATGGTATTATTTTCAACAAGACGGCGCTACGTGCCACACAAGCATCGAAACCATTGATCTTTTACGGAAATCACACCTCTTACTGGAAAACCCTTTATTTTTTTATAAGACCGTGGAAAGCCATTCAACTAAGATGAAATTTCAGAATTATTGAAAGTTCGCGGGTGAGTCAGTACGAAAACTTGAACGATCTTCTCAATAACCGATTAAAGGAACTATCGGCTTGAGACTTCTCCTTTCCGATTTTCCCTTTCTTTTGGACGCGATTTTGTGTTTTTTTAATAGGCGTACAAGCTTTAGGTCAGGGCTGCTCATATAAGAGTTCACTTGGACGAAAAATTAAACTCGTCTATTGTGATATCATACGGAGGAAAAACAGCAAGAGAAGAACCGTACAGGGGAAAAAAGAAAGAGGGGACTTGGGTTATAGGAGGATGCCGACCAAACGTTCCCACTACAGTCGATTCTAAGTAATCGGCATGACCCGGATTTATATCCGGCCAAGATCTGTCACTTCAGCAGCCTTATCCGTATATGTATGGAGAATGTCTATGCTTCTACAACAACAAGAACCAAATGACGGCAAGTTATAATTGCGTTAAACGCTTCACGCTACTGATGAAATTCATCAGGTGTGGGATAATTAAAATTGTAAAAGTAAGAGCCAAGATGTCTGAGTCCTTTTCCTGCGAGAGTACGACAGTGAAAGAGAAGATGCTGAGATAATTTCACTTCAACCTGCAGACACCTTTTGCAGAAGCGACTAAAAGCTAACCCAAGTCTTACCGCATGTTTACCAAACATACAATGCCCGGTGAGGACACCCATCAAATTCGAGAGCTGCGGCTTTGTTCACCTTAGAACTTCCCTCCAGCGCCCCCGATCTATCCGTAGCCAGAAGGATCTCGCGACTTTGCATGTTTGTGCACTAACCAAGCGCTCGCTGAGTAGACTGTAAGCCCATCTTATCAGGAGCAGACCACAGGCACTTAAAGGAAACCTTAATCTCTCATTTCGAGAAGGGATCCGAAATGGTTTCTTCTTTTTCCTAATCTACAGGATACTTTGTTTCGACTCCGACGAGGTAAGCCAATCTTGATCCCTTAGAAGAAAGTTTGTCGTGGAGGCTAAATTGTTTGATCGATTGACTTACCAGAGCTTCTGAAGTTCAAATTACGAAGCCCGAATATAATATCATGGCGGAGTGGCGCTCGTAAAATAGATTCCGAATCGTGGCATCCATCTCAAACATCAAAAACTGCCGAACACTCCTATTGTTTTTCAGGCAGAAGTCTTTTGCGATCCTGCAGACATGCAGAATGCTTATGGAATGCGTGAACGAGAGAGATATTAATTTTTTTTTCCGAAATTGCTGATGAGCTTGCCAGGAAGGAGTGGACTGAATTGGTCTCAGAGCTCTTCTACCCAGACATCAGCACCGCCTGGATTGTTATTAAAGGGCAATTGCACAACTTATTTCTCAGAAAAGAGCAGAAAAGATGGAGCTCCATTTCTTCGTGTACTATTTCGAAAACCCTTTGGCACCAGTACAATAGAACGAGGACTCAGAAAGTTTTGAGGACTCCTCGCCATTAAATTTCCAAACACATAGCTGTGTTTACCGGCCATTGGACGAGCGGCACACACGCAGAAAAGCTAGGTTTACCATTTAATCTCCATTGCAGAAGCTGTGGGACCTTTCAGAGAAGGAGATTATTGAGCATTTTCTCAGTAAATGTTCGGATTTGACAGATAAGGGGTCACTGCATGTTTCTTTCTTCGACAGCCCGGGGCAGTAATCCAGCCTAGATCTCATCAATCTTCTTCTTGACACCAACCGCTCTGGTTGGCAGTAGATATGTGCTCGTTGGAGGTCTCGAAAAGGTATCAAAAATGCGCTTTAGTGATACTTGGGGAGTGCCTGGTACTTCAACTTACCTGCTTATGGTCTGTGGGGTTGATGTTCCATTCCTACTTCGCGCTAAAAAATAACCGACACCAAGTTAGCGCTTCTGTTTATGGTAGTTGCTGCCTTAAAGCCTACCAAAAGCCTAATGAAGATATGGGCTTGCCCAGTCGAACACAACTTCTGCATGGTGATTTCAGATTTCGTTTTTTATTACATTAATCAGAGTGGCAGTGGCACTCTCCCATTTGTGGATCCAGGTATTCGAGGTCAAACCCTTAAAATCAGATTTTTTTGGTATTTTTTTCCATCCTTTTCGTTTTTCTGTAAGCGAAATTTGAAGCTAAGCGCACAGTCTCATATCCTCAGCGTGATTAATTTCATCAAAAAAAAAAAAAAAAATATTGGAAATTCAAATTAGCTTCCATAGCAGAAATTAGCTATTTTCTAGAAAAATCGATAACTTCATTATATGAAAGAAAAATTCATTTATTTCAATTCTTATACTCACAAAGCAATTGGCCAAATAAACCTAATACGCCTCACTACAGTCAACACATACAAACGCATATATGTATGTAAGTAGTAACATTTACGCCAGGGAAGTCACACGTGCATATGTAAATTGGCGCACATTAGCATTAGCATCATCATCATTACTTTTATTTGTCATTGCCATCATTTTTATCCTTGAAGTCATTTGCAATTCGTATCGTCGAGCTGTCTTAAAGACGAAAATCTCACATTGACAATCTGAAGCCTATTGGCGAAAAATGTGCGAAAACTGACTACAACAATAATAGGCAAAGAGTGATTGGAGACAGAGATGAATGGAAATCACTGCTGAAGTGTGTACGAAGGAATAAATTACTTACAAATATACGGGCAGCTCCATAGGAAAGGGAAATGGTGGATGACAGATTTTCCTTAAGCTTTGTAGCTTTGTAGATTCGTTGTAGGTTAAGTTAGGCTTTTGTAGCAGTCGGCTTAGAGTAGCACCAGATTTATCTTCTTTTGGCTTCGTCAGTGTTTCGAGCGATTATTATCCTCAGGCATCTCAATTTGAAGGATTTCATCGTAGCTTATATTCCAAAGTTCAGGTCCGAGTATTGATCCTTGGGCCGCACCTGCAGTTATTTGTTTAGTCTTACAGCCTTCTCGGGTTTCATATAAGAGCACGCGATGGCTTAGATAGCTACGAATAGTCTTCAATAGATTATTCGGGAACTTGAATTTTACCTTTAAGGCTTCAATTACGTCGCTCCATCTTAAACTGTTGAAAGCATTTCTAATATCCAGTGTGGCTAGTAATAATAAACGTTTGGAGTATAGATTACTTGCCTGAGCAGGTTCTACGCTAGCTATTACACCTCGAATGGCTCCTAAGGTAGATCTACCTATTGAATAGGCCGCCACTGTTCTCTACTGCTTCACTAAGCCTATGCTTTATCAGTTTCTCAAAGAGTTTTCCTGCGCTATCCAGCATACATAACGGTCTATAAGCAGACGCTAATGTTGGGTGTCCCTTTCGCTTACTGATTAGTACTAGTTTTTGCTTTTTCCATATTTCTGGGAAAAATTCCTCCTTTTAGGCATGCGTTGTACATGTTTAGCAGCAAAAGAGGACGTTCGATTGCCAATAGTGCTTCGAAATGAATGTTATGCAGTTTTTAAGATTCTAATTAATTATTTCTAAATAAACATTTTTTGTAGGAAAACGTAGTAATACAAGGTGAAGTCCAAAATAAACAAGGCTGACGTCATAAAAATGGTTTTGATGGCGTCATCTTTTTAATGAGTTAGTGCGTTGGAAGTTACTTACATCCCTGGCTGACTTTCAGTGGAAGCGAAGTTATTGCGCCTAAAGTGTCAGTATGCTTGAGCCATCGGTAGAAAAATGAGTTTCGAACAAAGAGCTAATATCAAATTTTGTTTTAAAATAGGTAGAACGAGCAGGATGGTTCCATCTGTAGAAGTCCAGGGAGATGGTTTCGTGTGTAGAAGTCCATGCAAGTGGGGAAAGTTACTGATCGCCATTCACTTGGGAGTGGCCAGGACGATTCCTCAGCATATGGTTCAAGCATCTGACAACTCTCTTCCTTCTATGAGCGCCTGGAACGTACCTATGAGGGCTGCCCCCGCCACGACATAAAAATCGTGCTTGGCAACTTCAACGCCATGGTGGGCAAGAAGGGAAATCAGCTTGCACAACGAAACATCCGGGAACGGACAGAGGCTGATTGACATCACCGGGGCCCGAAACATGGTAGTCTGCAACACCAGATTCCAGCATAAGAAGATACACCAAGCAACCTGGCTGTCTTCTGATCGGAAAACACGAAACCGGATCGATCACGTTGTGATAGATGGAAGACACGCTTCCAGTGTTTTAGATGTACGTACGATCCGAGGACCCAACATCGACTCGGATCATTACCTCGTTGCAGACAAATTACTCACACGTCTCTGTGCAGCAAAAAACGTACATCTACCTACGCAAAGAATGTTCAACAATGATATTAACATCATCGGCCTTAACAACCGCGCTGTTAGTTTTGCCTTCTTCAAACTAGATAAAGAGGCAAAGCGAATGGGTCTGGTGGTGAACGAGGACGAAACGAAGTACCTCCTGTCTTCAAACAAATAGTCGGCGCACTCCCGTATCGGCACCCACGTCACTGTTGACAATTACGATTTTGAGGTTGTAAAAGAGCTCGTCTATTTAGGAATCAGTATTAACGCCGATAACAATGCCAGCCAACAAGTGCTACTTTGGGCTAAGTAGGCAAATGAGCAGTAAAGTCCTCTCTCGACGAACAAAACACGCAGAAGCGTGGACGATGACAACATCCGATGAAGCGACGCTTGGAGTGCTTGAGAGAAAGATTCTGCGTAAGCTTGCGATGGAACAATTGGCTGTATGAGCTTTACAACGATATAGACATAGCGCAGCGAATAAAGATCCAGCGGCTACGTTGGCTGGGTCATGTCGTCCGAATGGATACAAGCGCTCCGGCTCTGAAAATATTCGATGCGGTACCAGCTGGTGGTAGCAAAGGAAGAGAAAGGCCTCCTTTGCGTTGGAAAGATCAGGTGGAGAAGGACTTGACTTCACTTAGGGTGTCCAACTGGCGCCAGTTAGCACGTTTTGCTCAACTCGGCCAAAATCGCGTAAGTGGTTATGGCGCCAATTAAGAAGAAGAAGAAGAACGTTTACCGAAACATTTGAATTGAGGAAAAAAGTTTATGGCGATGATTGTCTATCTCGTGCCAGAGTTCATGAGTGGTTTACACGTTTCAGAGATGCTTGTGAGGACATAAGTGACAATGAACATACGGGCCACCCAAAATCAGTAATCACCAAAAACTTCATCGAAATTGTTCGTAAATCTATCAAAAATGAACCCAAATCATCGTTGAAATTCATGGAATCGGAATCGAATATCTCCAAAGCTTCGATTTATCGCATTTTCACTGATCATTTGGGCTTACGAAAGGTCTGTGCACGGTTCATTCCGTACTAGTGAACTGAAGACCAAAAATTGCTCAGAATTAACATTCGAAAACTTCATTAAAGAGGCGAGAAAAGATGAGAACTTCCTTTACAACATTGTTACTGGTGATGAAACGGGGAGTTTCCAACATGAACCTGAAACTAAATGTCAAAGTGCCGAATGGGAGGCCCCAGACGAGCCACCACCCAAAAAATCGCGTTTGGATAAGTCAAAAATCAAGTCGATACTCATTTGGTTTTACGATTCCAAGGGAATTATCCACTAGGAGTTCCTGCCAACGAGCCAAACCGACAATACAATTTTCTATCTTGGCGTTTTGAAGCGTTTGTTGCATTGCATTCGTCGCATTCGCCCTGAATACTGCGAAGGAGGAAGCTGGCGTTTATTGCATGATAATGCGACACCTCACTTCTGCGACTGATTTTTTGTCAAGAAATCGCATTTTAACCATCAATCACACACCGTATTCACCTGATATGGTACCCTGTTACTTCTATCTATTCGGAAAATTACATGTGGTCATGAAAGGAAAACGTTTTACGTCTGTAGAGACCATCCAAAAGGCTTGCACTGACATCCTCAAGGGCACATTCTTTCGAAAAGTTTTTAGATCGCGCAAAACAGTGTATCGAGGTCAGAGGGGACTATTTTGAATAAATAAACTCGAAGGTATCAGAACAAAGCTCCTGTTGTTTCGATTTTAGCTCAGTCTTGTTTATATTGGACTTCACTTGTAAAATGCAACAGTTCGTTTAAATTACGCTGAGTAAATTCTAGTGAAATATTTTCTCAAAAGTTGTTGTAAAAGCAAATTATTACTGAACAATTTGCGTATTATTGCGCCAATTAGCCTTCCTACTGTTTACAAAATACAAAAGCCTTTTATTTGCTCCTTGCAACGGCGAACAGTTACCGTTGCACAGTTCTGCAATTTTACTATCTGTCTGAGAATATCAATTTAATTGTTGCCAATTTATACAAATTGCTGGTTGAGAAATTTCAATTGAAAATAATACATACATACATTTGTTCATTTGATGTTTGGTGTTGTTTGAAATAAACAAATAGGCAACAACAGAAATAAGGCCAAGTGAAAATTGAGAACAAAGTAAGGCACACACACAAAGTATGTATGGAAATGTGTGTAAATGTATGTAGGAGTATGTAAGTATGTATGCCTGCATTTATGTCTAAATATACAGAATATTTTTGGCAAAATGCATCCATGTAAACAGGTAAGCACGTATGTACATCGATGTGTGTACGACCACTGGCTAAGTGTGAATTAAATTTTCGCTTGATTGCTTTGAAAGCTTCGTCTAATTTCAAGTGCACACTTACTTGTGCTAATGAAATTTCGTGTATCGAAAACATAAATTTAATTAATTTCTAATTACTTCAATTTAATTAGAAGAAAATATTATGAAATTGAAGAATGCATAATTTAATGTTGTATGACATGCACAAAGCCATGGAAATGGAGTTGCTTTTCAGCCTGCAAGGTTGCGAAGTAATTAAAGTTATATGCCAAAGGGGAAAATTTTCTTTGCTGCTCATATAGTGTGAGCGGCTGGGACTTTTTGATCGAATTAGTCGATATCTGAAAAAGCGTCCAATTTGCCGAAATGCATAAGCATTAGAATGTAGGTGATTGGCAGGCAGTAAATGGGTTATATTTTTTGCTAACGGTGTTGGGTGTTTGCTCCCATACAAAAAAAAGATGTCGAGCAATCGTTATAAGGAGAAAATGCGCAAGACTGTCAGCAAAAGAAAAAAAAAACATCAATGCGATATTTGAGACTTGTGAACTGCAGTATATTTAGGTTAGGTTAGGTTAGGTAGTGATGGTTGCCCAGAGAGTGGGCCCACTTGGACGAAAGAGTTTGGTTCATCCTTTGTGATACCATTGCAAGAGGGGAAAAAGAGGTGAAGGAAAAGGACGATAGGACGAAAAGGGGAAGGGTTGGGGAGGCTTGAGTGTTTGTGGACTATGAACGGTGACTGGTCTGCAGCTGTGTTAACCTCTCTATGCTGCTGATGAAGTTCATCAGTTTTTTGTTATCAAGACCCGCTATATCAGCAGGCGCAGAAAAGAAGTGAGAACCAAGATGCTTGAATCTTAGTCCCGCTAGAGCTCGGCAGCTGAGGAGCAGGTGCTGAGATGATTCCACCTCATCCTCCATACAGCTGACGCAAAAAGGACTCGAAGTGATTCCGAGCATGTGTACCCCGCGGGCAGTGCCCCGTGAGAATGCCCACGAAATTTGAGAGATGAGATTTCGACATCCTCAGAATATCCTTCGAACGCCTCCTATCCAAACGTGGCCAGAAGGACTTCGCGATCCTACTCGTTCGTGTACTTATCCAGCTCTCGCTGAGTTGATGCAAAGCCCATCCTTCCAGGAGTAGAGCGCAGGTTGTCAAGGGGATCCCGATCCTCTCCTTTCGTGGGCACACCGCCTTGTCTGGTCTGGCCAGCTCGTCGGCTTCGCGGCTTCCGGCAATGTCACTGGGACCAGGTACCCAAATTATCTTGATATCGAAGAATTCTGATGCAATCGAGAGAGAGACCAGGCATTCCCTGACCAGTTTCGAGTGAACCATAATAGAGCCTAGGACCCTAATTGTCGCTTGGCTATCGGAGTAAATATTTACCTTCTTAACAGTTATTACGCTAGTAAGTAGCCAGTCAGCCAGTAGCCATTTTGGTCTTTCCAGACGCCTCATCTCTTTCATAATTTCGGCCACTAAGTCACATGCCGAATAACACTTTTCCTTCCAGCGCAGCATATGATGCACGAATGTTTCCGGCGAGGGAGGTTCTCCAACGGTTTTACGAAGCTTTTCTTTCGAGCATGTGAAGATATGTGCTGAACGTCCTCTATAAGGTTTTCGTCACATAGGGATTGTAGTCGTGGCTGAAATTTGAAATTGAAATTTGAATAGCTCGAGCCAAGGAGCACCAAGAGGTTTCGTGGCTCCTACAACACTCAGGCCAAAAAGTCCATTGTATATTCGGCCGCCGTAGCCGAATGGGTTGGTGCGTGACTACCATTCGGAATTCACAGTGAAACACCAAAATTAAGAAAAACATTTTTCTAATAGCGGTCGCCCCTCGGCAGGCAATGGCAAACCTCCGAGTGTATTTCTGTCATGAAAAAGCTCCTCATAAAAACTATTTGCCGTTCGGAGTAGGCTTGAAACTGTAGGTCCCTCCATTTGTGGAACAACATCAAGACGCACACCACAAATAGGAGGAGGAGCTCGGCCGTACACCCTTTTTGGGTGTATTATATATATATGTATATAGGACTCTGGAAAGAGGGTAGATAGTCAAGGAGGGAAGGAGAAAAGTATCAAAGAAAGAAATAAGAAAGAATAGAGACAGAGATAAAGGTCCCGTGAGGATTTTCCAGATTCTTTGGCAATTCTGTAAATATTCTCCAGTTTCAGAGAACGAATATTACGACATTGGAACCCAAAACTCGTAGTCTGGCTGTATCAAAGGCAGGACACTCACAGAGAAAGTGCTCAGTGCTATCCGCCTCCTCCAAGCACGACAGGCACATCGGGTCCTCAATGATTCCAATGATGGTAATTTGCTGTGCTGTGGGTTGTGTCCTGTAATAATACCGAACATCTACCGAACGTCTTTGTGGTTAAAACTCTATAAATATGCTTTGAGGCATACAAGTCCACTCAAAGACTGGGTCAGGTAAAAGTCCATTTCCCAATGTGGCCTCGTTAGCCAAAGCTTTAGGTTGGGAATGCATTTTGGCGCCCAACGTCCTTTTGCAGAGTTATCCCACCTTGTTTGCCAGTCAACGATGCAATTCTCTTGTATCGCCACACGAGTAGACGGGGTTATAGGCCTCTGTGTGCTCGCGTAATGCGCACAACCGGTAGGTAAACTGTAGACCTTGCAAGTATGATGCATGACACGTTTTGTTCGCCCAAATTGGTGCACCATACAACATTCGGCTTTTCACGACATTGGCCCGAAGCTGACGGCGATTTCGTTTTGGTTCTCGCTCGTTTAACGCCCGCCTTGACAGCGCCGTCGTAGTGGTGGATACTTTTTCGGTGGCGTACTCGAGGTGTGCTTTAAAAGACAGCCTTTTATCCGACATTTTTCCCAAGTACTTGGTTGCGGCAACGGTCGATATGTTGGATTTGGACCTGGTTTTTTTCAGCTGGATATAGGTATGTATGTATGTATGTGTATGCATGTATATGCCATATATAATTGGCGCATACCTCCTTCTTGAGTGCTGACTGCTTGGCCACACTTCTAAAACTAGAATACTTGCACTGGTAGAATACCCTCTTTATAAACCGAAATATTCGTTGCACTTCAACGCTTGTACAAAGGAACCATAGCACAGCACTTCAGCGCAATATTCTTCAATATTACACTAAATATCATTAAACATCTTTAACAATGACAGCCATTCTCAAAACACTTTATATGCTTAGGTATAGGGGCAACAAAAAATAATGTTATTTAACCGCAACACGCAAAGTGAAGATAATACTAATTCGCCAAAATGTATGCTATAAATTTCATTGTTTTCACACATTGCACTTAACCACTTACGCGCAGATAATATACACTATAGCCAAGTAGTGGCAGAAAATAGCAAAATACTCAAAGAAAAAATAAAGAGAGTAAATATACAAAACAGGGGGGGGGGGGGGCAAAAACAAAGCTGAAACACAATTGAACGCACACACAACCACATGTCTCTCACCATTGCAAATACTGTTTCTGAAGAATGATTACATACATATGCATACATATATGTATGTATGTACATATAACAGGCATGCGCTCAGTATGAGCGAACCTTTGGTAGTGCATATCTGTACGGCTACTCTTCAAAAGTGACACTATGGCACTTTTTATTTATCGAAAAGCTTAAAATTTCAACATAATGTCATAGGTTATTTTGACTGAAATTTATCATACAATAATTGCCGACTTGATATTTTACTCACTGAATAAAGATTTGCAATATGGATAGAGCCTCAATTGTAGTCAAACTCGGAAAATGAGCACGGCAAATACTGTTTTCGCATTTTCACGGATGGCTGTAAAACCGACTACAGTTCCGTCTTTGGTGTCTACGTGTCAAGAGGAGAGGCAGATCAGCTAGTTGGACTGATGACGTGTGCCAGTCTCTATGGGCGAAGCATATGGAAAACGTAGGCATCTCTGCCAGTGAACTCTAGGAGTGGAGGATGAGACTCGAATCAGGCTTAAGGTATTTGGCAGTGATATGTTAAGAAGCGACCTCCTTGGCTCCTTGGCACCACAACACCTACTGATTTTTTCGGAGGTCGGGTAGATATAAAAGATTCACAAGGGAACCCGATTACAATGGGCTTAATGATGTCTGAGTGCTGCACTTGCTAATTGTCCCGACCAAAAACAAAAAAAACAAAAAAAAAATATGAGTCGTAAAAGGGTAAAAACTTAATTTTAAAAAATATTCAGTTGTGTCACTTTTGAAAAATATTTACGATATGCTTATTAACCACTCACCACGTCAATTTGTGCTTTGTTTCCTGCTATTCAAGCACCAAAAAGTAGACCACACCAACTTTTCTGCAGTCTCTGACAAGCAGCACGCCCTCCACAGTTCACGGTTTTTTACGGTATTTTCGCTTTCGTACTTTCGTTGCGAAAAGGGATAAACAGCTGTTCTGCAGCAGAACTCTCATACGCCTTAAAAACACCTTCTCATCAGCTTACGCACTTTTTATAGCTACTTCGTTGTAAGTGTATATATATGTATGTGTGTAAGTGTTTGTTTATTGCTAATACCTCAGTGTTGTGGTCGTGGTAAACTAACTTCAATAAAATATTACAATCTACGAGTATGTATAGCTTCAGCACAAACAACAGCAACACTTCGAATTAAGACATGTGGCGTGAGCTATCAGAATTCTCTCTCCCTATCTCTCTGCAACTGTATATGCTTTTCTGTGCGACGATGCTCATATATGTATGTATATGTATATGTATGTACATAAATACATTTTCGGTTTGAGCTACTTGATTTGGTGCTGTTGTCAACTATGGCGTATACGTAACGCTTCCACTTCGAATTTCTCTCACCGCTTCCTCACCTCTGTATGTATGGCATGTGTGTGTGTTACATATATTCTTATGCACACACAAACACTCCTTCCCCTTTTGTATGTAATATTATTCGCTTTTATGGGGGGCGTGTTTTGAAAGCGAGAGTCGCAAAAGTTGTTGACATTTCAAGTGTTGCGTGCGCGTAATTTTCTATATATTTTTCTTTTGCTTATTTTTGTTGCCGCTGCTGCTACTGATGCTGCTGTTAGATAATAGCCGTTGCCACCAGCGGAGAATTGCGGAAGTCGTTGATAGCGTCAAGTGTTTAATAATGAAGAGCGTAATTTACAAGATGTTGTTAAATTAACTCAAAAGTGATGGGAATTTATGTTTTAAGTAAATAATTGACTTCGTAATTGGTGAATGATAGAGTGATTTGCCGCGATGCACCACTAGTTCGGGTGTTCATTTGAAAGGAAGTCAATTAAACGGAGTTACTACTAACTATTTACGTGCAGCTGCAGCATAAATTTATTAAATAATTAATTAAAAATGTATGTAAATTTATTTTGTCACTGTTTGAGTGTGAAATCGAGTGTGGCGAAATGTTTACGTATTTTAGCTGTCCCTTAAACAGTTTGACGCTTTTACTTCGTTTAACCCACCGTTGGACACCCAGGTCTGGCAAGATTTTTTCGACTTTGAACGTCAATTTAACCTATTTCTATTATAACTAACGGCATGAGCTTTCGGCTAGCTTCTTAAAATTTAATTTTCTATCGATTTGCGGATACACCTTTTTTATGCTTAGATAATCTACTTTTCAAAAACTATATACTTAATAATGAGCGGAACATCAAGGCTAATCCAAAGTCATTTTGGATTTTTGTAAAGTCTAAAAAGTCGAGTTCGAGCATACCTGCTTCGAGGGTGTTGGATGATAAATTTGCAAGAACACCTGCCGAAGTAGCTAACTTATTTGCAGACCTTTTTATGTCTAATTATGTCTCAGTTGATAAGGTATCATCTCTAAATTTTGGCAATCTGCACATCTCTGCTTATGACATTTTCAAGGGGTTGCTTTGCACGTCATCGTTTTCTAACGGATGGCTTGCATGGGCTTTCATACACCTTTCTGCAATGGCTTAAGGGGACGCGGTGGTCCAGAAATTTCAAAAAATCGATTTTTTGTTTTTTCGATATTTCAAAAGTATAGTATAAAGTAAGTGTCGGGACATAGCTACAGTCATACTGATTCATAATTTTTTTTGATAAATAGTAGACCCAAAATGGACAACACCGTCCATGTCCAATTTTTCGGGAGCGTCAACTTCAGCGCCATTTTTTAAATTATTAAAATTAGAATTTTGTTTTTCCTTTTTTTATGTAAAAGAACTTAAATAAAAGGCCTAAAAAATGTAAATATCGTTTTTAATGTTTTTTTTGTTAAAAAAAAATTACACTAAATTTCCGAGCTCTAGACCACCGGGACCCCTTAACGTTTATTAACAAAAAATGGTTAAAAATTGAATCTTTAAATTAATAGCCATCGCTGGCGACACATTTTCCCATCTCTCAGGAAATTTGTGGATGCCGCGCCAAAAAAATTGGCTGTCTTTGGCCGCAAACCAATCATCGAGGCATTTTTTGGCTTCTTCGTGAGAATTGAAGCGCTGCACGGAAAGTGCGTGGCCCATCGATGCAAACAAATGATAATCGGAAGGCGCCAAGTCTGGTGAGAAATAAATGAAATAAATGATTTTGGAGTTGCTGAGTCCGAATTTGTTATCCATTTATTTGTGCGGGGTCAAACTGAAGGAAGGTCAGTTCAAGGTCAAACACAGACTATTCAGCGGAAAATTAAAAAAAAAGGAATAAATGGTTTTGGAGTTGCTGAGTCCGAATTCGTCATCGATTTGTTCGTGTGCGGTCAAACTGAAAAAAGGTCAGTTCAAGGTCAAACAAGACCAGTCAACGGAAAATTAAAAAAAAAATTGAAGTATACGGCTTTGGAGTTGCTGAGTCCGAATTCGTTATCCATTTGTTCCTGCGGGGTCAAACTGAGGCAAGGTCAGTTAAAGGTCAAACTCAGACTATAAGCGGAAAATTTAAAAAAAAGTATACTCATGGTTATGGAGTTGCTGAGTCCGAATTTGTTGTCAGCTTGTTATTGCGGGATCAACTTCAAGGTCAGTTGAAGGTCAAACATAGCTTATTCACATTTTTAACACATCTTACACTATTTCTAATAATGTACTACAAAGCTTAATAGAGTTTAAGTATTTTGGAGTATTATTCGATACGAAATTTTCCTTCAGTGGTCCCATTAATTTTATTCGTGCAAAACCCTATTCGGTTCTAGGCTTCATCCGTCGCAATACAGCTGACTTTTCTGATCCATATACCTTTAAAATGCTCTTTACGGCTCTTTTTCGTTCTCACTTAGAGTACGCGGTTATCATTTGGAGACCTTACGACCAACTCTCGATTAATAGAATAGAGCGCGCTCCAAAAAAGTTTTCTTCAGCAGGCATTACGTTCCCTACGATTTAAAAATAAAATAATTACACTTTACAAAAAAGCATTATGAATTTCCTGATCTAATCAGTTCGCTAATTGTGGCCCTATGCTTCACTATGGAGGAAAAGGAATAAATTAATAATTGAAATATAATTGAATTGGCAACACTAACAACTATACCAGGTAATTGAAATCTCCTTTGCAATGCTCAGTTATGTGATTTTATCGATTTAATTTGTCTATTAAAAACCAGTAAAGTTTAGTTTTCACTTAATCTGCGTCACGACTCAACAACCGATTACTCAAGTTGTTAAGCCTTGACGCGTGACGTGTTCAATTGTATACAAGATATTCTTATTCTCTACCTGGTCAATTTACAGCATCGTTTCGGCAACATATTAATCGATTTTTAATTCTCGATTTTCGATTTTCCATATTTGATTTTAATATTTCCCAACTTTGTTCAAGCGAAAAACGAGCTATGAATTAAATTTCAATGCAAATGGTTTGGAAGCCATCCGTTTAAGGAAAAAATAAAGGGTTATCAGTTTGGAGGTACTTTTTCTAATAGAGGTTTTTTGAAAGATCATGCGTGACTATTGTGAAACTAAACACATACTTTTTTAGTATTCATTGACATTTCATCATGGAAAAACTTACACCTCAACAACGTTTACAAACCGTAAATTGTGCTACAAAAAATCGACGCACTGTTAAAAGGGTTCAGCGCGCGCTCGGACCAATTTATGGTGATCAGCGATGAGACGCATTTTTGGTTTCATGACTATGTCAATAAGCTGAATTGCCATATATATGGGCAGATGAGCAACCCGAAGCCATTCAAGAACAGCCACTACATCCATTGAAAACAACCGTTTGGTACAGCCTATGGGCTGAAGAAATCATCGGCCCATATTTCTGCAAAGGCAAGACTGGCGCGAATGTGAATGGCGAACGCTATCGTCTATGATAAACGCCTTTTTGATACCGGAAATTGAAGTCCGTGATCTCCACAACATTTGGTTTCCATCTCTTGACGAACAAAAGTGGAAGAAGAAGACCTCCTTTACGTTGAAAAGATCAGGTGGAGAAGGACTTGGCTTCACTTGGTGTTTCCAATTGGTGCGGATTAGCTCGAGAAAGAAACGACTGGCGCGCTTTGTTGAACTCGGCCAAAAACGAGTAAGCGGTTATCGCGCCCATTACGAAGAAGAAGGGAGAAGGACTGGGAAAAAATGTAACCTTTCTGACGCTAGAAGAGCGTCAATTAAGCTCTTAAATCTAAATAGAGAGACCTTAAGAACTCTCACTGATTACTATAAGGGTCATTATTGCCTGCGTCTTCGAAACTGAGAAAGTAGAATCAAGCGTTTGCCATTGTTTGCGAGCTGGGCGATGAAACACCAGAGGTAGCGGTGCACTATGCCCCATAAAAAGAGGTTTTCGGTTTACTGAAGATAGTTTAACGTGACAACGTCATACGAAAATACTGATGGAATGGTTGCATTTTTCAAAAGAAAATTATAATTTTATTGTATTTGTTTGATAGATATTTTGTATGAATATAGAGAAGGCGGCAAATGGAATCGCAATGGAATTGATCAAGTTACATTTACACAAACGTGAAAAATTTCGAAACATTTATCAAATTCATGAAAGATATGCTCAATTTCGATTGTGCATCAGACGTTAAAAAGTCAACAACACCAAGACATAACATAACATAACATAACATAATATAACATAACATAACATAACATAACATAACATAACATAACATAACATAACATAACATAACATAACATAACATAACATAACATAACATAACATAACATAACATAACATAACATAACATAACATAACATAACATAACATAACATAACATAACATAACATAACATAACATAACATAACATAACATAACATAACATAACATAACATAACATAACATAACATAACATAACATAACATAACATAACATAACATAACATAACATAACATAACATAACATAACATAACATAACATAACATAACATAACATAACATAACATAACATAACATAACATAACATAACATAACATAACATAACATAACATAACATAACATAACATAACATAACATAACATAACATAACATAACATAACATAACATAACATAACATAACATAACATAACATAACATAACATAACATAACATAACATAACATAACATAACATAACATAACATAACATAACATAACATAACATAACATAACATAACATAACATAACATAACATAACATAACATAACATAACATAACATAACATAACATAACATAACATAACATAACATAACATAACATAACATAACATAACATAACATAACATAACATAACATAACATAACATAACATAACATAACATAACATAACATAACACAACATAACATAACATAACATAACATAACATAACATAACATAACATAACATAACATAACATAACATAACATAACATAACATAACATAACATAACATAACATAACATAACATAACATAACATAACATAACATAACATAACATAACATAACATAACATAACATAACATAACATAACATAACATAACATAACATAACATAACATAACATAACATAACATAACATAACATAACATAACATAACATAACATAACATAACATAACATAACATAACATAACATAACATAACATAACATAACATAACATAACATAACATAACATAACATAACATAACATAACATAACATAACAAACATGCAGTTCAAACAAGGTAACGCCGCATGAGCAAGATAACGACGCATTTTTTGGTGCGTGCAGCCGGCTACATCGAATTATAAGACGTTATCACGTCAAAATTATGATAACTACTTTTTGGCTTGCTTTACTACCTTAAACAGGGCTTTTTTCATAAACTTAACTGTTTGCCTTTGAGTTCGAATGATATCGACGTTCACATTCAATAAGGCAAAAGCCAAATGGCACTCAGTGTCAAATGTACACGACTTATCCTACCAGACTTCAACTAAAAACGTGTTTCACATTAGTTTAGGTTTTCACTGCAGGGTTGGTATGAAAATTTGGAACAGACAAGTGCAACGAAGCTCACTATTACGCTTGGTTATTTCCATTATCTTCTCCCAGCTGCTTCATTTATCAAGCATAGCCCTGGCGTTGATGAAATCTCTTTCAAATTCTTGGTCGATATGCGGCTCATTATTATTTACAAAGTTATTCGACTTTTTGTGTCCTTGTGTATTGCATTTATTTTGCGTTCTTTCCCTTCAGTTGCGTAGCCGCAGGGAATGCGCGTTTACGTGGTGAGAAAAATAAGGGTGCCTGATATTATCATAAAAATAACACCAATGGTCACTTTTATTCTTTTCTTTGTTTGTGGTTTGTGCTTTTATTCTTTTGCGGTTTGTGCGAGTGTACATTTCCCCATTTTTTTTATTCCTTTATTCCTCGTTTTTTTATTCCTTTATTCTTCAATTTTTATTCCTTTATTAAAACAAAATCTTTACTATTCTCTTTTGACACTTTCTGCCAACTGCCCAACTAAACTACTGCCGAGTCATTTCAGTTATTGGTTATTGCCATGGGCGTTTAATGAATACAATAATATTTTCTTGTTATTTTTATTATTGCTATTATTATTACTGTCATTTACTGGTGTTCGTCTTTTATCATAGCATCAGTTTTATTAATATTATTGCCTTACTTTTGCTTGGTTTAATACTACTTTTCCTTTTCGTTGCATCGATGGGTATTGTTTTGCGGGGGAAAAATGTCTGATAACCTCTAAAGTACACTCTAACGTGACATTTGGAAATCGCTAATGAACGATGAATAAAAAGGGAGGTGAAGGAGAAAAAACTATAATATTCGTTTGTTATACGTGCACAAATTGTATTGCAAAAGTATTCCGGAAAAATATTTATATCTATGTTTGGTAGCTGAATAAATTCTACGTTCAAATCCTTTAAGGTTTTTATCCATTCCAGGAGCATCATAGTCACATTTAACAAAGCTTTGGATAATACAAAATAGTATAGTAATATCAGGTCAGTCAATAAGTTCGTGCGTATTTTACCCATAATTTCACTTTTGTACGATTTTTGCACACAAAAAATTATTCGCGGAATATAACGGAACTATTTATATTTTTTTTTTTGATATATTGTGCATTCAACAATTGATTTTAATGGCGGATAGAAGCACGTGTTGCTAAAAAATAAAATGGAATCTTCGAACGTGTATAAGAGGCATATTTTGTATTTTTTTGGTAAAATGCAACAACTGGTGCTGCAAAAATAAACACTGTTCACGGAGAGAATACCGTGAGTGTGAAGTTTTTAACTCCGACGCCTTGCTCAAACTCGTGGAAGCTGAGCCAAATTTGACAGTCGATAGCTCAGAGGTTAAATTCATCGCATGGAACAGTTCACAGGTTCCTGGTTCAGTTGAGAAAGGTTTCAAAGCTGGGAAAATGGGTTCCGCATAGACTTTCCGTCGCCAACCTTCAGCAGAGAGTGAATGTGTGATCTCAGCTGCTGCAACGGCTTGAAAATTAAAGTTTTTTGAACCGTATCGTTGCTGGTGAAGAAAAATGGGTCCCTTACAATAATCCTGTTCGCAAATGCCAATGGTTAGATAAAGATGAAACACCAGAACCGACCCCTAGAGATGGCCTTCAACCCAGGAAGATTCTCCTGTCTATTTGGTGGGATATGGCCGGTATTGTGCCGCATCCACGCTACTCTCCGGATATTGCACCTTGGGATTATCACCTTTTCCGTGGACTTCAATCCCATATGAGTAACAAGAACTACTCCTCAAAAGAAGCTATAAAAAGGGATATCTTCGTATTTTGGCTCCAAGGACAAACCATTTTTTGAGCAGGGAATTAAAAATTTGTCTAAACATTGGGAAGACATTGTAAATAATGAAGCAAAATATATTATTGATTAATTAATACTTTAAACATTTTTTTTATTAATTTTAAAACCACCTTTAAAAAACGCACGAACTTATAGACTGGCCGATATTTCAATAAAATGAAATCCGATACCTCTAAATTGATCTCCCCTTTAATAAAGGGTTAGGGGTAGTCAGAAATTTCACAAAATTGGACTTTTTTTTGCATTTTATTAAAGTATAATATATTAAAAATATTGTGTGAAACTTTGAAGTGAATCCGACAAGTACTTTTCGAGTTATTCAATAATGAACAAAGGGCACACGGGCGATCCGGAGCGTTCGAGAGCAAGTAGCTAGTAGCTGTCACGTTTGAAAGTGGCAGATAAGTGCGCTAACGATAACACTAGAGAAGGTAGAATGCTACGTAGGCAACAGCAAATCGATATTTTGGAAGCGGCTGAAGAACTATGATATGGCCCAGGAATAGATGACACAGTGCAAGTAACTAAATATTTTGTATAACTCTACATAAATCGATAACAAATTTAAATAATATACGTTTTTCTCAAAACTATGTGTTTTGAACTGGGGATCACTGTAACTTAAAAACCGCTTGGTAGATTTCAATAAAATATAAATTACTCTTGAAAAACATAAAAAACTCGTGCCTGATCGAAGGATTTTTTTTTAAATTTCGATTTTTTTTTAATTCATTTTTTTCTCGAAAATCTGAAAAATATTTCGTGAGGCCGCCATATTGTTAATTTTGAAAAAAAAGCTTCGATCAGGCACGAGATTATCTATTAATAAAACAAATTTCTCTTGTCCGATTGATTTTAGATGAATCTCCAAGGACTTGTGATGATCACCGCAACGGACTTTTGGAGAAACGGGCTCGACCAAAAACAGCGATAACTTTTACAATTATTAATTTTTGTTTTTGAAATTTTGTTATATTTTTATTTTTGTAAAATAAAGCAAATGACTAGCAAAAAAAAAAATTATTGAGAATCATCAGTTTTTCGGGCCTTTGACTACCCCTAACGCCTTAATAATAAATTACTTTCTTTATTATAAATAGAAATCTTTAAAAATGTAGCATTTGAGCGTCAGTTAAAAAAGAAATTTCAACTGTTTCCGCCCGGGATCGAACCGGGGGCCTTCCGCGTGTTAGGCGGATGTGATAACCACTACACCACGGAAACAGATAAATACCGAACAGCATAGCGGTTATCTGTAAGTGTGCGAGTAGTGCTGCTATCAGCTATTGAAATCGCAAATAAAAAGAGAAAGTGGAGTACATAAAATTGGTAATCTAAGCAAATAGCAACGAAGAGATTAGAAAATAAGTGGATCAAAAATTTGTTGTTTAAGGATTTCATTTTTTATTTATTTATATGTTTATTTATATTCATTCTTTCGACTGCTTAGCTTTGGCAAGGCTAAGAAGTGTTTTTTAATAAATATTTAAAGTGGTTCTATAGACAGATATAACGAGTAAATGTTTTTATATTTCTTAATATTTTTATATTAAGATTTTTAATTAGCAAACCTAAGAAATTGGCCAAAATATGCAAACGCCGACGGTAGTATTATATATAGATACACATATATACCTATGTATTATATTATGTGCATACGAGCATGTCATCTTAGATCTGCAAATGCGGCAGTTTGCCATCGCAATAGTTTGCTTAATGTCTGCCTTCGTTATTTTAAGATTTATCTGCTAAATAAATTGTCTGTCAACGCTAGACGGAGTGGAGCTGCTGATTAGATCCAGCTGCTTATGTTAGTATGCGCTTATACACTTACGAACAAAATAATAGGATTGCGTTATTTTTACCACTTTTGAGTGTTTTTCTTTAGTCGACATTTCTACGCTTCGAACTTGCACTTTTTTATACTAAAGTTTGGAAAATATAATAATACAAAAGACATTACATTCTGATTAGAAAGTTTTGAAATTTCGCAGAAAAATTTATTGAATTTTTATAAATCTTCCACAAAGTTGAAAGCTTTCATTTATATGATATTTGTTGTCGAATGAGCTATGTTTTGATAAAAAAAATAAAAAAAAAATAAAAATATAAAAATATAAAAAAAGTGCGTGTAGCTTAATACACATGACGGAAGTGAAAGTTTCAAGGCAGACAAAGAAAGAGGGAGAGACCCGAGAGAGAATTAGAGAGAGAATGAAAGAGAGAGAGAGAGAATGAGATAGAGAGAGGGAGAGAGAGAAAGAATATATATCTAAATAAATTCACAACACTTGCAGAGAATACAAATGGACAAAATTTACAAAAAACGGAGAAGGGTCGACCGGTGTAGGTAAACGCCGGAGACAAACCGTGGCAACAACGCGCACTACTCCGAGCGAGTTAAGGAATGATTTCATTCACAAATAATAAATAAAAATAGTTAAGTAAATTCTAAGTATAATCATGCAGGGCTGAACAAATCCAAATATATGTATTTTAAGAATAACAAAAGATAAGCATGTTTTTCTTAAACAGTAAACAAATATGTTGGCAATCAGCCCAGCATTAACATAGTGTTAAGAACTACCCAAAAATTAAATTCATAAAAATAAATTTTTATATATCTTATGTAAAAAAATAAAGGCTCTAAGGAAAAGAAGTGAAAATACAGTGAAAAAAGAAATAAAAAATCCAATCCAATTCTCATAGAAAGGAGCAGATGAGAAAATCTTTGGAGAAACGTACTAAACGATACGGAACAAATCGGCGTGAACACCATGATTCAGCAGATGGCCAATTTGCAAGTAATGCTTCAGAGCATCCTAGCAGAAAATGCAACATTAAGAGCCCGGGTAGAGCAGATCCAAGTTAACGAGTGGAACCAGTCAACATAACTTATACCAATCCAACCGATATCAACCGTTTTTAAAGCACTACTGGTATTTGACGGCAACATTTCTAAATACCGCGTATGGAGGGAAGATGTCTCTAGACTTATGGATGGAATTAGTAATCATAGGAATTCCAACAGATACGTTGAAGCTCTATCAATTATAAAAACTAAAATACAAGGTGCAGCAGCTGACGTGTTGACCAACCATAACACAATATTTCATTTTGATGCAATCAGGAATGGATTGGACTATACCTATGCTGATCAACGACCTTTATATGTGTTGAAGGACGAGACGAATAGACTTCCACAAGGTAAACACAATTTAAGTGAATTCCATGACAACGTGAACAGAGCCCTGACGCTAATCACGTCAAAAATATCTACATCTGCTCATAGCCAAGAAGTAACCAAAGTAATGACTGATGAGGCAACACATGGAACATCGAATGTTACGTCTAGGCTATGCACAACAAAATATTCATCCAACCAACAATAAACACTACTATGAGAAACAACAATCCCAGAAACGTCCCATGTATCAGCAGAAATTCAACTATAACCAGCCGCCATTACAATTCCCAAAACCAGAACCCATCCACACAACGTCTGGAAACACAACATTCAGGCAACCAACTCAGCATCAAAACAACTACCAGGACGTGAATAGAAACAATAAAAATTGGAAAAGGCCACGAGGTAACAGTGGCCACTTCACCAATCAATACCAACAATCAAAACTCATGCGGAACAACAACTTAATATGCGAAGAAAATAACTTTAGCACAATTGTAGAGACAGACATCAATATATATTGTATATAGATCAAAGGCAAACGGTCAGGTAAACCGAACGCGCAATTCCATATCAGAATTGGCAAGAATATTAAAAATAAAGAATTCAACATCAGCAACCGAGAAGCTATTTGTAGCTATAAAGGAATTGAACAACACAACCCATACCGTCACAGAAAAAAAAAAACCAAAGGATATACATTTTAACCCAATAACATACAGCAAGGAAGAAATAGTAAACAAATTAAAAGACGCATCGGAGAAAACAGTACAATATCTAAACCCGGGAACTAGGCACCGAACTTTCAAACAAGGAGACCAGATATTGGTGTTAAGGACTAATATCAGAAGTAAAAGCGACAGTCGTTGCAAAAAGTACGTAGTGCAGGAAGATCGTGAGGACACGATTTTGACTAAGGAGGGAAAAGTGATTCACAAAGACAACGTAAGAAATTACACAGTTACAGGAGAGGACAATGAATTACTTGATATTACTAGCCATGGTCATCATAATCGCAATTCAAGCAGAAAGAGACACCAAAATAAACGCCATAACTAACAGGCAATATATTCTAACTAGAACCGACGATGCATATTTATTTGACGAATTCACAATTTTATTCTACCTAACTAACAGGAAACAGAAATAAGAGCCAAAAAGTAGGCCCAAAAAAAAAAAAAACGCCAAAAAATTGGGACCCAAAAACGCCCCAAACAGTGCACACATAGGAAATATAACGCCTAAAAGTAGCCACCAAAAATATATTTCCTACAAGTTTGCACCAACAAACAAGCGCCAAAAAGAAGGCAGTGTAATTTCTCACTAGAAACTAACAACTACAAGGAAAAACTCAGGAAAAATAGCCTTAAGTGTATCTAAGATATATATAAGGTATAGCGCTCTCTCTCTCCTTTTCCTCTACGTTATATCTTTTTTCCCTGTCGCGAAACGAAATTGCCCAAAACGTTGCATGGCCTTGAAGTTTTACTCTCCATTCTCGCTCGTCCATCGACGCCTAAGAAGTTTCACTTCAAAAAGAAAAGTAGCCAAAACTCCTCAAAACATTGCGATTCTTTTATTTTGCTCGTAAGTGTTTATGGTAAAATCAGGTTTTCTAATATATTATAATTGTTAGCACTCAGTGCTGTGCATAATTAGAATTTGTCCACAAAACACGATCTTTCTATTTATATGTAAATCTATTTGCGGTTGTGTCGCGTGTGTGGCATCATTTACGGCTTGCGTAGTGCCCCCTGTACCTTTGTTTATATACGAGTCGAGTGTATGAAATAATACTTACATATGTATATAAGTATGCATGTATGAGTCGAATATCTAAAAGTAAGTGTCGAATGTCTAAATTATAATTTATGGTATTCCCTTGATCACAGGCGTGACGCTGATGGCTTGATGGAAATGCCGACATTTCTTATATGATTTCGTGGCCAAGTTCTAATTTGAGAACATTTGAATTTGTTAATATGCGAGTATATACACATGTGTTCACAAGAATAGCAGCGCGAAATTTGGACAGTTTTTGATATTTAATTATTTATTTTTGTTTTTGCTTGCTCACTCCACTCGGGAGCATAGGACTCGACAAGACTCAGTCTTGTGTTGGTTTCGTTAATCTATTTTTGCTTTCTGGCAAGGAGGTTATTACCCTGCCGCTACCAGTCCTAAGTAGTGGGAGTGCCCACCTGTCGTTGCTCAGGAAGAACGCCTTCTAACTGTTTAGAGCTCCATCTGTGTCTCACATTTGTCTGTCAGAAGTTAGTTAGTTAGTTTTTATTTAATTATTTTGATTTTTTTATAAAAATTTTAAAGTCTCTCACTTTGTACAAAATTACAAAAAAAATTCAATAGATTTTCATCGAGATTTCAAACTCTTTGTTTGTGACTAATTCTAGAAAACTTTCAATTATACAATTCCCCAATTACACAGTTCCCATTGAATTTTGATATAAAAAAGTGGCAGTTTCAAGTGGCCCAAAATTTGCGTTGATTTTTCATAACTTTTTTTTCTGTGACGGTGGCACGCATTTTCTCCATATAACGAATGCTCGAACCTTAACAACGCAATCATTCCAGCGCCGCTCTCACATTTCAGTACCACTTTTGTAAAGGGTGGTTAAATTTTAAGGACCGATGTTGAATGTGAACCACACCTAAACGTGAAGTTTTTTCTGCATTTCATTTGACATTTCTCAATCTCAGACTAATTCAATTTGAACCATGGAAAGATACACAATCGAACAACGTGTTAAAGTTATTCAGGCTTATTATGAAAACGGGCGTTCAAATCAAAATGCATATCGCGCACTTCGTGAAGAAAATCGTCTTCAGTGATGAAGCACATTTTCACCTCAGTGGATTCGTCAATAAGCAGAATTGTCGCATTTGGGCGAATGATAATCCAAGAGTGATTGCCGAAAAACCAATGCACCCACAAAGAGTGACTGTTTGGTGCGGTTTATGGACCGGCGGCATCATTGGGCCGTATTTTTCCAAAATGAGGCCGGTCAGGCAGTTACTGTGAATAGTGTTCGCTATCGTGAGATGATAACGAACTTTTTATGGTCCGAATTGGAAGATATGGATGTGGACGATATGCGAAAAATTTGATGGCCGAATAATCTCACGTCGCGGCGATGTCAATTGACCGCCAAGATCATGTGATTTGACACCGCTGGACTTCTTTCTTTGGGGTTATTTGAAAGAAAAGGTGTACGTCGATAAGCCAGCAACAACTCAAGAGCAAAAGGATAAGATAATTTGGCACATTAACGGCATAGAACCTCAATTATGCCTCTGCGTCATCGAAAATTTGGACCATCGGATGGAGGTGTGCAGCCGAGGCCGCGGCGGCTATTTGGCCGATATTTTATTCTACACGTAATTGAGCCATACCAATATTATCATAATAAAGTGAAAAGACAATAATTTGTTAAAAAAAATATATTTTATTCAAAATCAACACCGGCCCTTAGAACTTAACCATCCTTTCGAATGATTTATCTTTCGCCTCAAAATTGGCCTCTTCATTCGAGCGAAATTTCTTAAGGGCGAGCATTTTTTAGGTCTGCGAAGTGCCAGTGGTCACCAAATCTGGCGAATACGATGGATGTCGGAGCAATTCGAAGTTCAATTCATGCAGTTTTGTCATTGTTTTGATTGACTTGCGACACGGTGCGTTGTCTTGATGAAGCAAAGCAGAGAGCAAACGTGGCCCCCACTTTGAATAGAGTTTTTCTATAGTCAAATGCTCATGCAACATAAAGCCAATACGTTCTATTGATATCTTTACGAATTCAACTAAGTCACGCAACTTCACTTTTCGACCATTCAAAACGATTTTGTGCATTTTTTTGATGTTTTCTGGTGTTACCGCCTCATTGGACGTCCACTGCGTTGTGCATCATCGGTGCCTCTACGACTACGTTTGAAGTCAGCAAACCTTCATTTTATTGTTGTTTCTGATGGAGCGGACTTCCCATAACACTTTTCAAGTCATTGCTTCGCTTGAACGATATTTTTTCCCATCAAAAAGCAGTTTAAAATTAAAATACAAAATTGTTTTTGATCCAAATTTTTTGAAATTAACAAAAATAGTGTCACTCTTAGCACAAAAACTCTCGAACTAATGACTAGAATAACATGAATTCATAACAGCTGCCTTTTTAAGGTTAGCACCAACTGAAAAAGATGTAAATGCAATAAAACTAGCGACACTTTCGTTAGGCCCGGTACTTTACAGCCCATCTGTTATTGCGCTGCTATTATTGTGAACACAGGTGTATGTACGCGTATATTGTATGCCCTGAGCTTGTGAACAGTTTATATATATTTTACTTTTAAAAGCGGATCTAATATTAGCATCGCAGATTTAATTAAACAAATTAGGCAAATGCATTTTTATAATATTTTTAATTGAAGGTTAGCTTAATGGGTTTTTAGGGTGTGAAATCGTGATTACTCGTAGAGTGAATTGATGACATGAACGGAAATTCATATATACAGGGTGCGTACGGTATTTGAGGACAACTTGAGAGTGCAACTAATTTGCCTTTATTTTAAACAAAATTTAATGAAACTTCACAAAGATGAAAAGATGAATATGAAACTTATGTCAGGATGAGGCTTAAGTGGTGGTTTTATCATGGGGGGCCAATTTGACACGAATTAAGAGAGAAGCTCCATGTGGGGATTGGTTAGCCATCCATCCGCTTTACGGCGAAATTGGTCGCCATCTAATCATCATGCGAAGATCACCGTACCTACGAAGATATCTCGTTATTTCTAAACCCTCGGCATCCCATTATTTCTTCTCCTTGCTTACTCCCTAATCCAGGGTGTAATGCGACATCGTGCCCATTGGATGGTTTGCAGCCAGGGGCTTACCAGACCGACTGTGTCTTAATGGCGCATCTTTAACACCGGCCCGCCTTAGGGAGTAGCTGTGGGCTTGCCACGGCAAGGGGCGCTGCCGTGGTGGATCATTTTATACCACATAGACCACTGCGTTTGCCTTGTCGAGTAGGTGGTCGTACGAAAAAGATGAATTCAAAAACTGTCTCAAGCGACCAAACTTCTACTGTAACGGGAGCAGGTTACAGTGGTCGTAATGCCACTGCCAAACATACGAAAAACGCTGTGCAATGCACGGGTGCCATAGTCCGCGAAGACTCGGACTTGGAAAATGTTGCAAGCCTGAATACAATCGAAGAAGAAGCTTACTTCATTCTCCCCTGAAGCTTGATGGTGGCAGTTGTGTGAGTAAGAAGGGGCCTAGGGCTAAGCCAACCAAGGAGTGGATGAAAGCGAAAGCACGCTACAAGGCTGAGGTCAAAATCTGCGACCAGTTTAGTGGCATGACCAGTCTGACGCAAGTTGAAGCGGAACGACTGGCATGGGCTGAAATGGAAGTTAAAAAGGGCCGTGCTCACTTTGTAAATCGCGCTGGGTGTGCTGCATGAAACCGGGAGTTCGCCAACAAGGTTGAGGAGAGGTTGGCCGAAAAAAGGCAGCGACCGACCGAAAGCGAAGGTAGACTCCTCCTCTTCTTAATTGGCGCGATAGCCGCTTTCGCGATTTGCGCCGAGTGTAACAAAGCGCGTCAGTCGTTTCTTTCGCGTGCTAACCGGCGCCAGTTGGACACACCAAGTGAAGTCAAGTCCTCCTCCACCTGATCTTTGCAACGCAAAAGAGGCCTTCCTCTTCCTCTGCTCCCACCAGCTGATACCGCATCGAATACTTTCAGAGCCGGAACGTTTGTATCCATTCGGTCGACATGACCCAGCCAACCTAGCCGCTGGATCTCTATTCGCTCTGCTATGTGAATATCGTCGTAAAGCTCATACAGCTCAGCGTTCCATCGTCTGCGATATTCACCGTTGCCAACGTGCAAAGGTTCAAAAATCTTACGCAGAATCTGTCTCTCAAACACTCCAAGCACGCTTCATCGGATGTTGTCATCGTCCAAGCTTCTGCGCCATGGAGGATGGTTCCATGTGTAGAAGTCCACGCAAGTGGGGAAAGTTACTGATCGCCATTCACTTGGGAGTGGCGAGGACGATTCTTCTGCATATGGTTCAAGCAGCTCACAAGGTCCGGGATTAGCCAACGTATCCTCTGGGTAGCTTCCAAACACCCGTTCGGGAGTGAGCTAAAGTTGGAAGGCGAAACATTCCAGGATAGCTGGTTGTGCGCTGGGTTTGGGACCCGCCACTTAAAAATCTACCCCAATGAAAATATATACAAAGCCTCGGATGAGCGAAGGTAGAATGCCCACCACAAAAAAGAAAGTGCAAAACGTTGCTGCAAAGCCAAACGTGAACCACAGCAAAAAGGATGACGAAAAGCCGACAACGTCCAAAGCAGCGGCGGCGTCCAATGAGATTGCCAAAAAGCACTTGACTATGGCTCCTATTGATCGTGGTAATCCGATGGGCCAAATGTCGCAGGAGCAGTGGAAATGAAGCTATTGGAAGCTCTCTTCGCAAGATTGGATGCCGATCCGAACGCAACTATGCCTACATTCAGTGGAGCAGGATGGTTCAGCAACATCAAAATCACTAAGTGCAAGGACGAGAGGGGTGCACATGGGTTAAGGAAGCTGTGTGGAAGCTTCAAGGCCTTAGAAAATCAATTTGGAAATAATGTTTTTCCAGTGGCATAGAGGCATTATTTTCATCGTGTGAATAGTGCATTTCACTTGCGGGGAAATACATGGGAAAGTAAAAAATATAAATCCACATTTTCCATGCATTAAGTAGATACTTTACGATGCGAACTTTTACTGTTTTTGTTTTTTTTTTCAAAGTAGTAAATAGTAAAGTCGTAAATGCGCGCTAACTAAAATCTGAGATAAAAACAAATAGTTTCTTTGTAACAAAGTAGGCTGCTTCAAAATGAGAAATATTTAGTAAAGATCGCGTTTTCCTCCCTTTTCAATGTTTTTGCCAACTTCATCATAAAAGAACTTCTTTCTTCTTCTCCAACTAACTTCTTCTTCTTCTCCCTGACTGAAAATATTGACTGCAGAATTACCAAAATAGAAATGATTAAATGGCTTCTTCGTTGAACCGAGTTTGATATCAGCCGATATCTCTGCGCGTATCTCACCAAACATTTCGACAATTTCTGTGCAATTTTCTTTATTATATGACATGTACATGTGTATATATGTACATATGTGGGTTCCGAAGAATTCGAATGCTATTTCTTGATTAATTTCTAAGTGCTTTGGCTGATTGTTGAATGCTTTTCAAGTAAAAGTGCTGAAGGGCACGTAGCGCCAAAAATACCTACGTTTACTTTTTGTATATATTTACATATCTTCATATCTACATATTTGCAATTTATCGGCTGTCAGTAAGGTAATGCTTGAATAGAATTTATCAGTGGAACTTTGAGCGAACGTGATTTAAAAAGACTTATAGTATTCCAGCTACTACGGCCAGCCATGTTGCAATGCAGTATTGCAACAGCAATGCTTGTAATTTAATTTTTTAATTCTAATTGGCATTTGTAGTAAAATTTCTAAAAAAAAATATATTTAGTTATAGTGTAACTTAATTTATTTACATTAGAAATAATATACGAATAAATACTCACGATTTCTATACTTGTAAGCTTTTTTTGTTGAAATGTTTTCATTACCTGTTTTTAGGGAATCTGAACTAATACAGCGTAGAACGGCAATCCAAAGCGAAAAAACTGCTAGGTGGCGCCGTGTCCAGCAGCTGTCCAGTCTTAGCTGTTATTCAGAATAAATATTGAATATACGAAATAAATATGACTGCGAAAAATGTACCGCTAAGTAGCACTGGATATTTAGAAAATAGATTCCAATTGAATTCGTAAGTTACATCAGTTAATGATTGGCACTTGATCTCAAATATTGTTTGATTAAGAGGACAAATACCTGTAAAATTTCGAAAAAAAATTTTTTTTTTTCATAAAATGTTAATAAAGGGTGGTTAAATATCAAGGGCTGATATTGAATGTAAACCACACCTAAACGTCCAGTTTTCTTTTGCATTTCATTTAACATTTTTCAATTTCAGACTAACTCAACTTTAACGATAGACACACAATCGAGCAACACGTTAAAGTTATTCAGGCTTATTATGAAAACGGGCGTTCAAATCAAAATGCATATCGCGCACTTCGAGATTTCTTCAGTCAATTTAATCGTCCAAATGTGCGTACAATCGGAAAAATTGTGTAAAAGTTTGAGCAAACCGGATCTGTAGGAGATGTGAAAACACCAGTGCATGCTCGTACAGCTCGTACTGCAGAAAATATTGCTGGTGTTCGCGATAGTGTGGTTGAAGAGCCGTCCACCTCAACTCGTCGTCGTGCCCAACAATTGCACCTCTCACGCTCGTCGTTGATGAACATTATGCTTAAAGACTTGCATTTACACGCTTACAAGGTGCAATTGACTCAAGAACTAAAGCCGCTTGACCATTTCAAGCGTCGTCAATGGTCAGAATGGTGGCAGGAAATGGCAACAGTGAATGACCAAGCTTCAAAAAAAAATCATCTTCAGTGATGAGGCACATTTTCACTTCAATGGATTCGTCGCATTTGAGCGAATGATAATCCAAGAGTGATTGCCGAAAAACCAATGCACCCACAAAGAGTGACTGTTTGGTGCGGTTTATGGACCGACGGCATCATTGGGCCGTATTTTTTCCAAAATGAGGTCGGTCAGGCAGTTACTGTGAATAGTGTTCGATATCGTGAGATGATAAGGAACTTTTTATGGTCCGAATTGGAAGATATGGATGTGGACGATATGTGGCTTCAACAGGACGGTGCCACTTGTCACACAGCTAACGAAACAATGGCTCTTTTGCGCAAAAAATTTGATGGCCGAATAATCTCTCGTCGGGGCGATGTCAATTGGCCGCCAAGATCATGTGATTTGACACCGTTGGACTTCTTTCTTTGGGGTTATTTAAAAGAAAAGGTGTACGTCGATAAGCCAGCAACAATTCAAGAGCTAAAGAATGAGATAATTCGGCACGTTAACGGAATAGAACCTCAATTATGCCTCAGCGTCATCGACAATTTGGACCATCGGATGGAGGTGTGCCGCCGAGGACGCCGAGGCGGCCACGGCCATTTGGCTAATATTTTGTTCCATACCTAGTTGAGCCATATCAATATTATCATAAGAGAGAGAAATGACAATAATTAAAAAAAAAAAATTGTATTTTATTCAAAATCCACATCGGCCCTTGAAACTTAACCACCCTTTATGTGTGCACTGCTAAGTGTAGAATTAATCTTTTGACGCGTTCGCTTCCTGCCACGTCAAACACTTAAAATTAACTGGCATGCAATTTTAGCCACTAGGTTCCATTTC
Organism: Anastrepha ludens; assembly: GCF_028408465.1. Lineage (NCBI taxonomy): Eukaryota > Metazoa > Arthropoda > Insecta > Diptera > Tephritidae > Anastrepha > Anastrepha ludens. The sequence continues at coordinate 40,360,865 of NC_071499.1, read as the reverse complement.
GTTGAGTGCACACACATACACATACCCTTAATATACTTGTGTGTGAGTGCGTATTTTTTAAAAGCGCAAAGAAAGAAACGATCAGGCGGGGGAAATTAAAAAAAAACTGGTAAGAAGTGCAAAATAAGTGCTGCAAAATCGAAGTATATGGTTTCGAAAAATAAGCTGAAGAAAAAGTAAGGAAGTGACAATTATTTCAAAATAACCAAATAGAAAAAATTAAAAAAGAAAAAATAGTAAATAGCCAAACAAACTTTAACGCAACACAGAAGAATTTTAGAAAAAAATCGGCGCGCAAGTGTCTGGACAAGGTTTAAGTGAAGCAAGGAAACTGTGCTAGAAATTGTGGAATGAAAGTTGGTACTTTGTTTTTGTCTGCTAAGTTTTTTTCGCAGTTTCTTTTTTACTCTTCAATTTCATGGCGTTTTAGGCAACGCAGCGATTTAAATAAATGTCTGTTGCCTGGAGCGCTTCAAGAGCTTTATTCTTAAGTGCTTTTCGAAATGTGTACGAAATATTTTACTTGTAAAAATGGATTTTTTTACACTTTAGCTATTGCCTTGGGCCAGTTTGTGTACTGCGAGGGGCGATAAAAAATGTGCGACATGAATTGGTTGGAAAGCTGGGAGTTGGATTTGTTTTCTATTTGGCATTACTTGGCGATTACGCATTTTTGAACTCATTGCAATGGCTACAAATCCGATCCGTTTGATTTTAGAGCTTTTGATAGCACAAATAGGAGTTCTTATGTCTGAATTCAGCAGCTTTGTAAAACTTGCACGGTTGTTGGTTCTAAATGGTGATGCACCTCTTCGAGTTATTTAATATCAAAGAAGGCTTCGTTAGATGCATTTTAAACAGATGAGGTTGAACAAAAATACTGAACTGAAGGTTGCTTGAATGATTTAGCGGGTTCTCTGAATTGGCTCATGAGGCGAATTTTCGTTTTTCTCAAAAAGTCTTTATTTATTCAGCAATTTCTATTTTATCCCCTTCAAAGTAGACAAAATGGTACGGAAGCGCTAGCTAGATTCTGGAAGAATCACCACAAAAACAACCTTCAAAGTAGTCCGCCTCAGATATAATACTCGTACACTTGTGCCAGCATTTTTTCCAATCCTCGAAGCAGTTCTGATATGCACTTTTTGGTATGTCACTGAACTCTCTCAGCGATTCGGTTGTTATCTTCTTAATCGTCGCAAAACGCCGTTCTTTCACGGGCCTCTTCAATCTTGGGAACAGGAAAAGGTCGCAGGGAGCCAAATGTGGCGAATACGGTGGCTGAGGCATGATAACGGTGTTGTTTTTGGCCAAAGAATATCTCACAAGCAAAGATGAGTGAGCAGGTGCATTATGATGATGCAAAAGCAATGCATTTTTTTCCACAATTCCGGGCGCTTTTTTCGTATTGCTTCACGCAAAGGGCGCATAACTTCAAGGTAATACTCCTTATTTGCCGTACGACTTTGTGGTAAGCACTTCTGATGCACTACGTCATGGTAAGCGAAGAAAACAGTGAGCAAAACCTTGACATTTGATCGAACTTGGCGCGCTTTTTTTGGTCTTTGCTCTCCTGGAATCTTCCATTGGGACGATTGGGCTTTGGTTTTGATGTCATAACCATATAACTAGGATTTGTCACCAGTTATGACCCTTTTAAGCAAATCTGGATCATCGTTGACGTCATTCAACAATTCCTGAGCGTTGCTCATGCGACGTTGTTTTTGATCAAAATTCAGCAATTTGGAACGAACTTCGCTGCCACACGCATCATGCCCGAAATTTCTAAAAATATTGCATGGCATGAGCCAACCGGTGTGCCGACATCCTCCACAGACTGTGAAGCTAAGAGAGAGAGAGAGAGAGAGAGAGAGAGCTTAAGCCACTGCTTCCAAATTTAAGCAGGGATATTTTTTCATTTTACTTTTCATTACATTTTCATTCTGTCTCATTTGCTTTTCTTTGATCACAACAAATTGCTTTAAAATATTTTGCATTGTGAGCTGTCAAAATAAAAGTGAAGCAGTGCTGTCAAATCATATGCTATGTTGGATTCAAGAGATATTTTCGGTTTTGTTCACTACTTGCTGGGTGGTAGGTGAATAGAAACCAGCTATTGTAACAGGAAGAGTATGAGAATTCAAATACCTGGGAATAAATAAAATTTAGCTCACTTGCGTTTAATATACAAGTAAGTGCAAATTGTTAATAGTCTTTATTTACTTATATATATTTTAGGAACTGTTTGTCGCCTTTTTGACAAGTTTTCATTCCAAAATACGATGGAGTCATCTTCTTTTATTGACAGCACAAATTCACAAATAAATACCGGTTTGCTAATATCTTTCGCTCTTGGCTGCACAGCAGCTACTCCATCAACTCAAATCATAAAATTGTGTTAAATACCTGAGCAAACAAATAAATTAAATTAACAGAAGCCATAAGTGAGTCGTGCAATAGCTGTTACTGGTTATATGTACATAGGCCAGAAATATGCAAAAAAAGGGTAAACAAAAGGGTATTGGAGTACACAGTTGACAGATAATATTTTTCTTTACACAGACGTTGTGCAAAAGCAAGGAAATTTTTGTAGACGAATGTTTGTTGAAGAAAAAAGTGCAAATAAAATTTTAAAGTCATTGAATCGTGAAGAAGAAGATGATAATAAAATATTGTGAGTACCCTGTGGATAGTAGCAGAGGGAACCATGTTGGAAGCCTCGCCTAGTGACTGAATTTCATATTTAGTGATGGATTCAAGACTTAAGATTTCTTTGTTTTTTTTTTTGTCGGAACAACTAGCAACTAGCAACAGCTCTTAAACAAAATTAAGTCCCATGTACTGTACTCGGATTACCTTTTAATTTTAAATCTACCCGACCACTGAAGAAATCTGAGTAGATATTGTGATGCTAAGGAGCCAAGGAGGTCGCTTTTGCCAAAACCTTAAGCCTGATTCGAGCGAAGACGGGGAAGACGCACAGAAAGTGGTCAGCCGTTTCATTCTCCTCTTCACAAGCTGGGCAGAGTGCACTGTCTGAGATGCCAACCTTTTCCATGTGCTTCGCCCACAGAAAGTGGCCCGTCATCAGTTCAACCAGCTGACTGTAGTCCCTTCTGCTTAATGACAGGAACATTTGCGACAGTCAGTCGGACACGACAGGTAACATCAGTTTAGTCTATCTGCAGCCTCTCTCAGCCTGCCAAGCTCGACTTATACGATTGTGGATTGTAGTAACCCATTTGCTAGCCGTGGCTTTGATGGCTGCAGAAGGGAATGACAGAAGTGACTCCGGGCCAAAGAAGTTGGCCTTAGAGCTCATCCTAGCTAAGGAGTCATAGGTCTCGTTACCCACGATACCCACGTGTCCCGAGACCCATGTTACCATCAGGCTAATATGTCTATCGACATAATTCATGACTCCACTAATCCTAATAAGGGGCCAGAAAGCTGTCAGTGCTTTGGATGCCTTTGTTTCAACGTGTGACTTCCAAAGAAGTTTACTATCGAGGAATACTCCAAGATATTTGATCTTAAATCGCTGCGCCATATCTATGTCGGCGTTAGGACGAGCATGATGAGAGCCTTGTAGAGTGTTAGTTTTGTTCATCGAGAGCGGACTTTACTACTCAGTTGCCTACTTAGTCCAAAGTAGCACTTGTTGGCAGAAGAGGTTCTACGTTACATTCCAAGGTTGATATTTATTATCGGTTTCTAGAAGTCTCTTACAACCTCGAAATCATAACTGTCAACAGTGACGTGGGTGCCGATACGCGAGTGCCCCGTCTGTTTGTTTGATGGCAGCAGGTAGGTACTTCGTTTTGTCCTCGTTCACCACCAGACCATTTGTTTTGCTTTTTTATTCAGCATGGAGAATGGGCCCATATGTAGGAGTCCGCGCAAGTGGGAAAGTCACTGACCACCATTCACTTGGGAGTGGCCACGATGATTCTTCAGCATACGGCCCAAGCAGCTCACAACTTCCGGGCATATCTCAACTATCCTCTGGGTAGCTTCCGAGCACCCATTCCAGAGCGAGCTAACGTGAGAAGGCGAAGCAATCGTGATAGCTGCTTGTGCGCTGGGTTTGAGACCCACCACGTAACTAAAATGCTTAAATCACTTAGACCTTTCCAAGAAGGTAACTAGTCCCTCCAGTGAGACAGTTTGCAAATTTCTCAGGTCTTCAAAGAAGTGCAGCGCATTTAGTGTTGTACCGACTCAATTTCTTCTTCATCTCCCCAGCTCCTGCAAAAGTGCAGTGACTCGCTATAACACCTGTGAAGACGCTGATAGTTCATCTGTTCAATCCAAGCAGACATTTTGTTCTTTTAAGATTCATTTTTAGCCAGAGCGCTTTGGAGACCCTGCAGTTAGTAATCAGAGAAAACCTTCCATTGGTTTCCGCGATTACGCTCAAATCAAAGGTAGTGTACTGTTCGTTTAGAGCAATTATTATGTCCTTTCCTTGCACACTCACCCGCTCCTGGAAGAATTGTTTTAAATAAATAAATAATTAAACAGTCCTGAAGGTAATAGGATAAGGCTCGATAGGAAATTCTTCGAAATTCGGTGAACTTTACATTTCTTTAATTTCTGCTGGGCACAACAAGTGTATGTACTTTCATAAGGCTACAGAACACCTACATTAAAGAACCAAACAGAAAAAGATTTTTATTTTCTCTAAGAGTAAATTAGCTCTTCATAAACTCCCTAATCGAATTACTTAGCTTCATAAGCCAGATGACCCAGCATTACGTGTAATTTTCTTCCCTCTCAACCAACTTGATGTATTGCTTTATGGGTCCGCTTTTGAGCTGGCAAGAATCTAGTCGCTGGCGAACTAAATAGTTTGCCCAATGCGATAGAGAATTATTCACTACTGTATGAGAAACTCGCTTCACTAGGTCACCTTTTTCCCCGGAGCGTGTGTAAGTGGCTTATTTTACCTAAATACCTACTTCAGATCGTATTAGGCATCTGCCTTGTGCTGATCCACCGCAGCCGTTGGTTAGCCGCGCTAGAGGCAAACATTGCCAAATTGAGTATTTGTGTTAACATCAATATTTGTACACAATTCATTTATTAGATTCGCTTAATCATCAGACATATGTATGTATGCATACACTCGTATGTAGTTCATGCATGCTTGTGTTGCCAAAAAATCGAATTATACTATAAAATTCATGGAATTTATTAGAGACGCAAATGGCTTGATTTGCAAACATAATTGACTGCGTAAAGTGAAAGTCGATTACAAAATGTTTCAGACTTTTCAATCGACAGTGATGAATGGCTAACGCGTTTGCAGGCAAGGGTTATCGTTTTTAGTTGTAGTGAAGATTTGAAATTGTTTAAGTAAATAAGGGAAAGATGATTGGTATTTTGCAGGAGGATTGGCATGCAAAGCTGAATGTTGTTCATAGTTTTCGTGCATTTTTTTCCTCAATTTCTTTCAGATGATTTCGGTTAACAAGCATTTCATCTTGGGAAATATTTATTGTATTCAATTTCTCAGTTGCAAGCAAGAAGATTGGCGAACAAATCAAAGGTAGACTTTTCATTGAATGAATGAAAATATTTTTGAATCGCTTGATAGTCTCCACAGCTCATTCGTTGGCAGCTTAGCAGATTCTAAGGTTCATTGCCTCAATTGCTATGCTAAATCAATCAATGAAGAGTAAGGTTTCAAGATCCAGGTGACATTACCTCAAAGAAATAAGTATATGTGCAAGGGTATTTTCACATGAAAAACTATAAAGAAGCAGGGAAAGGTTCAACCAATAATTTAATATGTATATATTTTGGCAAAATAGAAACAAAAAATTATACAACAAAAATTCAACTTGACTAAACTTATTAAAGTAAAAAAGTAGTTAAAATAACTTCATATGAAATAAGTAGGTATATGTGCATCGGCCTTTCTTTACATTTTTTTACAACATTTCTGTAACTTTCGATTTTCTAATAATTATTATGTTTTCCATTTTTAGAAAGGACATCATTTATACGTTTAGGCATAGATTCTACCAAGTTTTGAAGAGTGGAATCTCCTATCTTATCTCACACTTCCACTAAAGCACCTTTAAGGTCTTTGATTGTCTCAAACTGCCGAAAATGTTTATAAATACGGGCCGACAATATTTCCCAGAAGTCCTCAATTGGATTTAAATCGGGACTTAGTGCTGGCCAATCCAGAACTGAAATTTTTCTTAACTATAGTAAGGCCTTAGTTAAACGAGCCGTATGGATTGGGGCGTTGTCTTTCTGAATAGCCCAGTCGTCTCCGTATATGTTTCCCGCAAATTCAATGAGAACATCCTCTACTATTTCAACATAGAATTCTGCGTTGGTTCTTGTCGGAATAAAACCAATTAGAGACTTTTCACCATTACCGAAAGCGGCCCAAACCATCAAAGACCCGCCACTGTGGTTCCGCTAATGACGCGTTTGCCGCGGTTGACTAAGGTCCCGCCAATATTTTTGGCAACCAGTTGCACTTTTTTTCGTCCGAAAATAAAACGTTTCGGAATTCGTTAGTCCAAATTTATATTTTTCGGCAAATGCTAACCGACCCTTAATGTGGCGTGCTAATAGTCTTGGTACCGGCTCCCGCAAACAATATTTAAGTGTTCCGTCCTCGACCAAAATTTGAGATATTCGTCTATCGGTGACCTTAAGACTTAAATGGTGTTTAATTTCCTTGCAAGACATTTTTTTTTGAGCAGCCAGACGACGAATTTCTCGTTTGCATCTGCTGTCGATGTTAGTTCGCCTGCCGCTTCGTTTGAGTTGACCATATGTTTCTGGATTTTTAAGAAAGTATCTAATGGTAATTCTATACCGATTTACTCTAGCAGCGATTTCATAAATACTTTTGCCACTTTCACTTAGCCCTTTAATCAGACCACGCTCTTCATCGGATAAATGTCTTCCACGTGGCGTTCTACAGATTAACCCATCAATAATTCAATTATTCTTTATTCAAAAGAAGTAATCTATTTTACATATAATACATTTTTCTTTATGATAGCAATACAAATAACACAAAATTTTTTGATAACTGGCTCTCTATGCGTGCCAAATTAATACTGATCTCTGATGGCACATAAACTTATTTCATATGAAAACCAAATCTCGCAACACAAATTTGTAATAACGGTACTAAGAATAATGACTAAAGAAGAATTTTGCAAGCGAATAGTTAAGTTGGATTGCAAATACAGACTTTGGCATACCAAACAAAAATGTACCGTTACTATCAAGAAAGATATCGCTATAAAAAACTTTGCACATATACTTATTTCTGTGAGGTATTTCTATCTTTTAGCTAGCATCCTGTGTATTTGTGTGTATTTTTTCCGATTTGACCAAATTAGTACTGAGATCTAGGCTTTTTTCGTAACTCTAGCTTGAGGGGTCCCGGTGGTCTAGAGATCGAAAATTTAGGGTATTTTCAGGAATTTTTTTAGAATAAAAAAATGAAAAACGATATTTAATTTGTTTAGGCTTTTTATTAAACTTCTTTTACATATTGTACAAAAATGAAAAAATAAAATTTCTTTTAATTTTAATAAGTTTATAAATGGCGCTGAAGTTGACCCTCCTGAAAAATTGGACATGGGCGGTGTTGGCCATTTTGGCTCGTCTATTTATCTGAAACACAAAAACATAAAAAAAATTTAATCTGTATAACTATGTGCTGCACTAGAATAACAAAAATAAAAAACAAAAATTGACAAAATAGCTCGGTTTTGAATTTGACACTCTAGAAAGCGGTTTTCTCAGTTTTTTAATCAAAAAAATACTAAAAAATTGAAATTATAAAATGATTCTAGTACGGGCGATAGGCTTCGATGTTGTGAACAACATATATTATTAAAATTTCAGACGATTCGGTTGAATAGTAGTTTTGAGATAATTGAGTTTAAGGTTTTAAGAGTGGATATTTTCCATTGATGTCGCCGCGTGACGAATCTGACTCTACGTACTAAAACGGCTGTAGAATCGAAAATACTAGGAATATTCTTCCAAAAATTTGATAGTATATTCTTAATTTCGAAATAAAAAAAATAATAATTTTTTGAAAATTCTAGACCACCGGGACCCCTTAAATACACTCTTAAAGAACAAGAGTTAGTAAAAGATCGGTATCTACAGAGAAAGTTTCAAAAGTATATAAATCTCCTAGGTTGAGGAATAAGTTCATCGCGGTTTTATATTTTCATTTATTTTACATCTGTCAGCTGTCTTCCAGTTATATACGTATTTCCTGTAAATACTGTCGAATTTAATAAAATAATATTACTTGATAGTTGTGAATTAGGTGTAATGAAATGTATTTAAATATTTATAACGTTTCAATAAAAAAAAAAAAATAAAAAATAAAAATTATTTTACAACGATTTGTTTGCTGTTTGTCAAAGGGTAAGTATTCATTCGATAGAACTGTTTCTGCTCTGCAAAATTGTATTTTGGAGTTATTTAATGTTTTATTAGTTTTGAATACCCAGGAGGCAAAAATCAACATTTTCGACACCTGCTGTTTTTAGCTTTTTATCGAGGTTTAAAAGCTGCCGAAGCAGCCCGCAACATTTGCGACGTGTTTGGCGAAGGTGTTATAGGCGAGTCTACGACTTCGACGTCGATGACACGTCCCGCAGCGGAAGGCCTTCTAAATTCGATGAAGAACGTCTCAACTCACGTTTGAAAGAGAACGCTCGCCAAACCAGTCGTGAATTGGCGGAAAAAGGGAACTGCGATCATAAAACGATTCTCAATCACCTTCATTCAATGAGATTTACCGAAAAATTGAGAACCTGGGTGCCACACGAGCTCAACGAAGAAAACAAAGAAAGTTGCCTTCAAATTGCTTCTCCGCATCTCGGTCGCCATCGAGGAATACGCGGTCATAAACAGCGCATTTTGCACCGAATCGTCACGGGAGATGAGAAATTGTGCCAGGAGTGGAGGAGTGTGTGGCTCCAGGAGATACGCCAAAGCCGAGAGCCAAGCAGGAAGATCCTGATATGTGTTTGGTGGGACTGGGAGGGCACGGTGTACTGGAAATTGCTCGAAAATGCAATTGCCAGCTCCGAATTGCCCAGCTACACCGCTTGAACGAGGCTATTCGTCTGGAGAAACCTGATCGACGTGGTGGAACTATACTCCTTCACGACAACGCCATGCCCAGTGCTGCGCAAGTCCTTAAATCCGCACTCCGAGAGCTCCAACCAGAAGTCCTTCAGCATCTGCCATATTCTACGGATCTTGCACCGACCGATTATCATCTTTTCCTCTCCCTGTCAAACCATATGAAGGGCGTTACCTTCGATAACAAAGAGGCCCTTACGAACTGGCTCAACAACTTCTTTGACACCAGACCAGTCGAATTTTGTTTAAACACTATGAACTTATTCCCCAACGGGATAAATATTAATCTTCATAATAAATTTGAAATTGTCTTTAGAGCAATTGCTAAAATGACCTTTTTTGCTTATCATTTTAGGTACAATCAGAATCAATTGGGAAAGATGCCGAAAAAATGGACGTGCCCTAATCTGCGTACTTTAAAAAATACAGGGTGCATATGGTATTCTAGGACATGCATGTATGTGGCTACAACTTCCCGAAGCCATAATTTTTTCTCTTTGTTCTTTTTCACAGAATTCAAGAAATGAAGAGACATGGAGTTATCGTCCCAAATATGCGCAAATCACACTAATTTAGAAATCTCTAATTTTCTTAAGTGCACCCGTTCCTTCGTTCATAAGGTTCGCTGCTGCATTGGAAGCATAAGGCGGCGCTGCAGAATCTGTTAATATACAAAACGCAACAAGTGCAAGCGATCATTGTCGAGGACCCTTCAAAATCAGTGCTGGACATTTGCCCGGGAGCTTAATGTTTCTGAGGATCTTAGCCGTCGAGTTGTCCATGAAGACCTTTGTATAATTCTTTCGTTAGGCGCAGAAGACAGTTCATGTCAGAGCAAACAGCGAGTTATCCGATCAAAACGCCTCGATTGATAGCGTACTCGGTTACAGCCCATACATCTCTCAACAAGACTCTGCTCTTTCACACACACAGCGATGGTGCCACCAGATTAGAAATGCATTTAACACAGTATACTAGAAACTCTCGCAAAAATAGACGCGCTTCGTTATATAGTATTATCAGAATAATTGGGAGTTATTCCACGGACCATAAACTGAGGTTCAGACGCGACACAGGTATTGAGGAGTACATCGTGTCAGCAGGGGTTTCTCAAGGATCAGTTGTAGGGCTACTGCTATGGTACTTAATGTATGACGGGGTTCTAAGACTGGATATGCCCCCTAAAAGTAAAGTCATTGGATTCGCGGATGACATCGCGGTGGTAATGCCACTAATATCCACCAAATATATCCACGAAATTGAGAGGATCGGTGGCGAATCATTAAGCAGAGTCAAGGTTTGGTTGAGGTTTATGAAGCTGGAATTAGCTGTGCATAAGACCGATGTAGTCCTAATAAGCAGCAGAAAGAGAGAAGAAACTATGAATGTAAATGTTGGGACCGTAACTATTAGTTCGTCGTCGTAAAATGTATGGTCATCATCGTCTCTAATCCCAAGGCTCCTTCTTCCTTCCCTTCTCCTTTCTCCTCTCCCATGTATGGCACCACAACGGACGAATTTTTAATATTTGTAGAAGTGAGCCCTTAGCTAGGGCAGCCATTTGACCTAACCATTAGTTCAAAATCCGCTAAAAAATGCTTAAGAGTGGTGATGGGCAGTCGTTTAAATTTCAAAACTTACCATAAATATGCTGTGAAGAAGGAATCGAACCGCAAATAATGCCAAACAAATAATGGCAGCCTTGGCTACAGCAAAAGAATACTATGTGGCGGGGTAGTCAGCACGTTTCTGTTGTGTCACACCGATCTGGGATGATGCACTAAACATAAATAGCTACACAAAAAAACGTATAGCCATCTATCGACTAAGCTCTTTGCGGACTATCTGCGGCTTTCGTACAATTTCGGACGACGCTTCTTTCGTTAGTGCAGGACTAGTTCCCGTAAACATTTTGGCGACAGAAATACAAAAAATGTATATAAGGTACTCAAACCCGAAGGTAGGGTAAGTCGTAAGATATTTCTAAAGAATAAGAAAGGCAAGACCGGTGGAACAGTTTACTGAAAGGTAGATGAACGCATGGACTACTCTTGCGTCACGATTAGAAAGGAACCAGAGTGAAACCAATTTCAACCTAACCCAATTCATTCAAGTTACGGGGTATTTCGAAAATACCTCCATAGATTCGATTATGACAGTTAACCAAACTGCCCAATCTGCACGGAGAGGGAAGAAGACGCTGATCACGTCGAAAGTGTAGCTGTGAGGCTACAAGTCGTGCATTTCCGGATCCCAATAGAGGGGACAATTGCATAATGGGAATTTTATTGAATGATTTTATTGATATATGTTAATAAGTTAATTTTGTGTAAGAAATACGTGAGTTTCATTAAATTTTGCTTAATTAGTTGCACTCTCAAGTTGTCCGCAAATACCATGCGCACCCTGTAGACTTTATTGATAGGGTAAAGAACTGTGGTCAACCATCACTAAATGCAAGTTCAATAAACCCCTTACATGCGAATATACCCGTGATTATAGTTCTGCTTGAATAACTATTGATAGACAATGGATTTTCTGAAGTGCAACAGAAAAAGTCTATACAAAGCACTGACAGTCTTGTGAGTCTTCAGTGAACTTATACGCACTTATGCATGTATGCATGCTTTATATATATACGAGGGTAGTTCAACAAGTATGCCTGTTTGAAGACAGACGGCTTTCCTCAGACAAACTGATGTTAGCTTCATGTACTACCATCTATCAAACGACGGTTGAAAGGTGAGTTTGGATTTGGCCGTTATTCGAGTAGTTAGGTAGGCAAGTTGAGTGGTTGTCGTAACGACACACTTAGACCTTTCGCAGGTCCATTGTGATACCACTGGAACACCCTTACCCTACGTGTTCTTTTTCAAACTATCCGGTAGCTTTAATAAACGAGCCAAGCTTCGTTAGTTTTAGATGCGCTATGACCGCTACATCAGTTAAAAATGCCGAACCAAGAATGCGCAGCCTCCTCATAGCTAAGATTTCACACTCACATAAAAGGTGTCTGTTTCCTCTTCTTCTGTATGAAGACAGCTTCTGCAGAAATCGAAGTACGGGAGTCCTAACCATCAAGCGTGGCTGCCTATTAAACAATGACCTGTTAATAGTTAAGTAATTTACAAGTGGCTGTAGGCGTGGGTATCAGCGTCTTATCCGGTTAGAGATCGATCGTTGTACCAGTTCGAGCAAGTTCATCTGCCTTGCAGTTCCCTCCTATATTCCTGTGGCCTGGCACCCAAATAAGGTGCACTTTGTAGCGCATTTAGAAGTTTAAAAAATTCTAAGACTGTTTTTGATGAGTGTGTTTTAGATTCTAGCGCTTTTATTGCCGCTTGACTGTCCGAGTATATGAAGACTTCATTAGTGGATAATACTATCATTTCTATTACCGTAAGTCTCTCTTTTATGGCAGTGACTTCCTCCTGAAATACACTACAATGATCAGGTATTCGAAATAATTGGCTACCTCCGATTATCAGATTGAACCCCTCTACTTACTTTGGTTTCTAGTTTTGAGCCATCTGATATCCCATTCCATTATTCCATTCCGTTATCCCATTCCGTTATCTCATTCCTTTTTGGAAAGAAATACTGTTAGTTTTCTGTCTAGTATTAGACCTAAGTAGCGGGTCTCATCACTGAATGACAGTGCCGTTCCATCTAGAGTATATGTCCTATTCGAGTAAGATGTGTTTCGTGATTTTCGTTAAGATGGAAAAAGAGCAGTATCGTTGGTAATTCGTTTCTTGTTTTTGGATGGGGAAAAATGCGAGAAGATAAAAGTAAAGTTCGGTGCTGTCTATGGGACGCTTCGCCATCTATGTACCTATAACCACAGTTAGATATTAGTTCAACGAATTTAAACGTGCGCGAACATCCGTTTTTGATGAGCAGCGACCCGGACGCCCGGCAGACGTGGTTACCGAGTAAATCATTCAAAAGTTCCATGACATGATTTTCGCTGATCGACGACTGAAAGTGCGCGAAGTAACAGAGGCCATTGGTGTGTCGACCGGAACGGCAATTCATATTTTACATGATAAGTTGCCGATGAAAAAATTGTCGGCCCGATGAGCGCCGCGATTGCTTACGATGGGCAAAAAGCTTGTGCGAGCAATTTAAGCGAGATCCGAAGGAATTTTTGCGTCGAGTTGTCACCGTTGATGAAACCTGGATTCATCATTACACACCAGAAACTAAGTAACAAACAAAACAATGATTTTCTCCCGGTGAATCTGCTCCAAAGAAGGCGAAGACAGTCCCATCAGCCGAAAAGGTCAAGGCGACGTTTTTTTGAGATGCAAACGGCGTCATCTTCATGGATTTTTTAGAAAAAGGAAAAACGATCACTGGACAAGTGAGTTATTGGCCCGTTTTCGCAAAAAATTGAAGGAGACACGGCCGCATTTGGCGAAAAAGATGGTGTTGTTTCACCACGATAATGCACCAGCTCTTTCATCCGGAGTTGTCGCCGCCAAACTGCATCAATTGCATTATGAATTGCTGCGTTCAGCCGATCTGGCTCCCTGCGACTTTTTCTTGTTCTCTAACCTCAAAAAATGGTTCGCGGGGAAAAATTTAGTTCAAACGAGGAAGTTATCGCCGAGACAGAGTCGCATTGTGGAGAGTTCGACAATTCTTATATTTTAGAGGGGTTAAAAAATGGCCGGAGTGTTGGAAGAAGTGTATCTTTCTAAAAGGCGACTATGTTGAAAAATAAAAAAATTTTTTTTTGGAGAAATGATGTCTTTATTTCTAACACGGGTAGTTATTGAGTCCCCCTCGTATATTTACATTATATTTAATTTAGGTTTTAGGTTTTTAGTTCAAACGAGGAAATCATCGCCGAGACAGAGTCGCATTTTGGAGAGTTCGGAACACCTTGTTTTTGGAGGGGTTAAAAAATGGCCGGAGCGTTGGGAGAAGTGTATCTTTCTAAAAGGGGACTATGTTGAAAAATAATAAAATGTTTCTTAAAAGAAATGCTGTCTTCATTTCTAACACGGGTACCTATTGAACCCCCCTCGTACATTTACATTATATTTAATTATAAATCCAGGTTTTTGTTTTATTTTCCAATCAAAGCTTATCAGCTGCAGACGATTGTGGCATTACTTAAGAATATGCAAAGCAAACCTCACATCTCTATAAACAAATGCACAAGCGCGCATATGTGTGTGTGCATGTGTAAAATAATTCAATACTAATAATAATTATAATTACACATTATTTCTTACTTTTGCTTTGTCTTCATCTTTTTTTTGCCTGACACTCCTCTCGCTGTTCTATTGGCATCATTAAATCATTTTCATACTTTGCAACATTGCATTTTAAACCGACAGCGTGTATGTGTGTGCATGAATTCGCATAGTAATGCGCGATAGCTGACAATCGATGGTGTGTGCCACCGAGTGCGTTGTTGGTGTTGATGGTTATCATTAGTGGCCACACCAACGCTGGCGTCAAAATTGTAACAGCGACAGTTCCTCCCAGCGATAGCCGTTCGTATGCTCTTCAGCAGCATCACAATTCGTTACAGATAGTAGCAATTCATCAATAAAATTGTTTACTTTCCGCTTTCTGGCTCAATGCTGGCATTGATTTTTGCTTTAACTGGTTTCCGTATCGTTCGCAAGGGTCCATTGCTTCGCATCAAAGCAACAGCGGCTGAATGTGTAGGTACTAGCAAAGTGGAGGGAAAGTAGCACGAATGATTACGCGTAGCAAAAGCTCCGTCAAGATCCACGTATATATAAACACTAGATGTATAGTGGTCACACAATTTATTCGTACACTCACAGTTTATAAACAGATACTCCTGATACTTAGCACGATGTATACAAACGAAAAAAATTTTTGATATATTCGTAAAGAATAACATATTTATTCAATATTTAAGGAATAAAAACTTTCAATTTCATTTCTGGAATTAGAGAACTTAACCCCCTTGTCTATAACCAATTTTTTCGACATTGTTCTATAACCGGGGTACCCGGGTACCCACCTTATATAAAAAGCGTATATGCGTATTTAGTGGTACCCACGGTTTTTTTCTATTGTTAATATATGCATAATTGAAAGATCTGTAGCTGTTTGAACAAGTACAACATTTTTCAGATATTTTTTCTTTGCATTTTCCCAGTCCTATTCTTATAACGTACCGGCTTTTCAGGTAGTCGCACGCTTCTCTACAAATGGTAGGCAGATGTGCGACGATGACGTCAAGAACTGACGTCATAAGATACCTGGGTTGTAATGTGACCGCGTCTTTGGTGTCTATTTCATTTAGTATTCGCTGAGTAGTTGAGAAGTGTAGCCGATATCAGTGTGATTAAAAAAAAACCTAATTGAGAAGAAAATGGAAGAACTATCTGAGCAAGAATTCGCAAGATAAACTTATATAAAATTAGTATTTCGGTATAAATTTACGACCTTGATGAAAGTAAAAGAAATTATCTGTTATGTATTTCATTATTAGGCTGACTGCTGTAGAGAGATCAGCGTATTTGGCCGCGTTACTGGGAGATGACTCAGGCCCTGAGAGTTCCACACCAGATAGTGAGGATGAAGAGTAGTTTCCGTTAGCGAGAGAACAGTCACAATGTCAGACTGGAATTTCGGACAGTGAAGAGATACCAGGTGACAGTGAGAGCGAAGTCGAGCAAGAGGAAGATGACGACGAGCCTACTGAAGTGGACACATCACATGAATCGGAGCCTGATTTTCTTGTGGCCAAGGACGGTACAATATGGAATAAAACACCAACTTTTATTCAACGTCAAACTGCAGCTGGAAATATAGTTCGCTAGAGATGTGGTCCTCATCAAAGCACGGAGACATTGTCAATCTTGGCCACTTTCGAATTGATTGTCACGAATGAAATGGTTGAAATCATTATACGACACACTAACAGGAAAGCAAACATGGAGTACCAGAAGTATAATGAAGCAAATCCTGAAAAAAAACCAGTACGTGTGGAAAGATTTGATGCCTACAGAAATGACGCATTCTTAGGAATTCTCCTCATGAGTGGTGCAAATAATTCAAACGTAGACCATACCCCGGACATGTGGAAAGTAAGTGCTTATCCACTATATAGAGCAACAATGGTAATCAATCGGTTTTGGAATATTTTACAATTCATTCGTTTTGATGACGCTAAAACTAGAGAAACCCGGATATGTCATTACAAAGTTGCACCAATACGTGATATTTGGACGATGCTAAACACAAATTTATCACTACTCTCTAGACCATTTGAGTGTTTGACGATCGACGAGCAATTATATCCATACCGGGGAAGGACAAGATTCACGCAATACCTTCCATCGAAATCCGCCAAATATGGAATAAAGGTTTGGTGGATTTGCGACTCCGATACTTCTTATCCACTTCATGGACAGATTTATACGGGGAGATCAGCAGAGGGTCGTACGACGAATCAAGGCGAACGAATAGTGAAGGACTTAGCCGTTGCTTACAAATGGTCCAATAGGAACAGCACAATATGTTATAAAGGTGAATTTAGAAAGAGGAGGAAAACACGAAAATCATGCTCAGAATGTAATGAGCCTCTTTGTGACGAGCATTCAAAATCTATTTGTAAATGTCTTGAATGTTTTAATGTTCACTAAATATTTTTCATAAATTTTTTTTATCAATAATAATGATTTGTATGTAATTCTAGATACCTTTTCTCCAATTTAACACTTTCAATATTCAAACGCATTAATTAGTTTGACCCACAGGAATCAAATGCTATTTTCATGAAAAAAAAGTTGAAAGCATAGATCAATGTATTGTAGATTGACCAAATAATGAGGACCCGGGCGGAAAAAAATTTTTATCAAGCAGTGTTTGAATTGTACTATCTCAAAGATAGGAAAGGGTATCCGGGAACCCGGTTATTGACATAAGCGTTAATTGCCGTACAATTCTATGCAAAAATATTATTCGTACATAGCCATATAAGGAATATTTTATAAAAAAATAATGAAAAAAAGAGTATTTAATATAGTATTTTGTTGGGACACCTTTAGCTTTAATAACTGCTTCCAAACGTCGTTGCATGCCTTTTACCAATACCTTGGTTTCATTAGCTGCAATTTTCTCCCACTCAGCACTTAAAACTGTCTTTAATGACGCCTTTGACATGATTTTGCCTTTTCTGATTCTCTTTTCTATGAGCTCCCAGATATGCTCAATTGGGTTCAGGCCCGCTGGTTGGGGAGGAGTTTTAAGTTACTTATAGTGGTAAATAAGCCATTCTTGCACGAGATAAGATGAGTGTTTTGGGCCATTATCTTGTTGAAACGAGAACCCTTTAGCATCCAGTTCAAGTTTAAATGGTTAAATACAGATTTTTGTCCAATGTTTATCATCAATAAAAACCATTTTTCCTACTCCAGATACAACTATGCACCCCCAAACCATTGCATTTCCTCCTCCAAGCTTAAGGAATACGATTTTTTTCATTATGTTCTGTATTTTCTTTTCGCCAAACTTTTGGAAGCCCATCTGATACGGAAACATTAAATTTCGACTTATCACTGAATACGACGTTTTTCCAAAAAGAATCTGGCGCATTTATATAGCATTTGGCGAACTCCAATCTCTTCTTTCTGTTAATAATATATCTGAAATGTAGGGCTTGCGGCGTGCTACTCTGCTATTTTTACCACGGTTTTGCAGACAATTACGGACTGCTTATGGGCTTACTTTTTTATGCAAAGGCTCTAGAATATTTCGGCATAGGATCGTGAAGGTTATTTTGGGATTTTGCACGGCTGATGGTACTATGTTGCGTTCCGCACGTGGAAAAACATCAAGACGCACACCACAAATAGGAGGAGGAGCTCGGCCAAACACCCAAAATGGGTGTACGCGCCATTTATATATATAATATATATATATATATTGGTAGTCGAAAAAGTCTTTTCGTATTTCTAATCAAACTTCAACTACTTTTTTTTTATATTTATAATGAACTTTACTAAACCAAATATGTACCATTTTGGTCGACCACCTTTTGCCATTTTTCTTCTAGAGACATTATTCCATCAGTGTAAAACGTTTGTGGTTTCTCGGCGAAAAACTGCGACAAGTAATTTTCACAAGCTTCTCTTGAAGCCAACTTTACTCCATTAAGGGAGTTTTGCATTGACCGAAACAAATAGTAGTCCGATGGTGCAAGGTCAGGGCTATATGGTGGATGCATCAACACTTCCCAGCCAAGCTCTCCCAGTTTTTGCCGAGTCATCAAAGATGTGTGTGGCCTAGCGTTGTCCTGAAGGAAGACGACGCCCTTTCTGCTGATCAGTTCTGGCCGTTTTTTTTCGATTGCTTGCTTCAATCTCATCAGTTGTTGACAGTAAAGTGTAGAATCAATCGTTCGAGCAGGCTGGAGCAGCTCATAGTGGATGATTCCTTTCCAATCCCACCAAACACATAGCATAACCTTTCAAGGCGTCAATCCTGGCTTTGCGACCATTTGTTGAGCTTCACCACCCTTGCACTATGACCTTTTTCGCACATTATTGTCGTATTTGATCCACTTTTCGTCTCCTGTTACCATTCGCTTCAGAAATGGTTCGATTTCGTTTCGTTTCAGCAAAGAATCGCAGATGTTAATTCGGTCCATTAAATTTTTCACAGACAATTCATGTGGTACCCAAATATCGAGCTTCTTTTTGTAACCAGCCTTTTTTAAATGGTTCAAAACGATTTGATGATGAATGTTTAGTGTCTTGGCGATGTCATGGCAGCTTATGTGACGGTTCTGGTCAATCTTTTCCATACTTTCATCAACTTTTTCAACATCGAAATTTCCAGAACGGAAGCGAGCGAACCATTGTTGTGCTACATGAACTGATACAGCAGCGTCTCCGTAAACTTCACAAATTCCATTGGTGGCTTACGTGCATTCTTCCCTTTTTTATACAAAAATTTCAAAATATAGCGAGTTTCTTCATTATTTTCACTCATTTTTTAACAGCTATAACTTTTTTTCAACTTCTCCGAATTAAATTTTTTTTTGGTTAAATGAAGCTTAAAATGTCACCTTTCTAACACCATATGATATGACACAATGTGATTGGTAGCACTGGAGATAGATGACTCCAACGACATCTATTGACAAAATACGAAAAGACTTTTTCGACTACCCAATGTATACATCTATATACAATATATAAAAAGAAGTTACATTTCCTTGGTAATCTTATAACTCAAGAGCCGCCGAACCGATTGACACACAAATTTTAGAGTTCTTTTCTATCTTTGAGGAGGTGGTTTGTGTGAAGTTTGATTGAAATCGGTGCAGCCGTTCCTGAGTTATGACATTTTATGTTTATGAGCGTTTCTGTTATACTGTTGTGGTTGTAAGTGTATTATGTTAATATTAATTTGCTGTCGTTGGAATTCAGTTTTTGCAAATATATTTTATTGGTGATGAGAATCGTGAATTAGATCAGCGCTGTGCAATTTCGACGAATACGAGAAGATCAATCGTGAATGAATTGCAAATAATGTCCCATCAACACAATGAATTGGTGAAATTGTTCAAAGTGGCACTCGATCTGATGCCCACCGATGGCCACAAAATCATAATAAAAGCCGATAAAACACCAGTTGCGGAGCACGCCAGACGATTCAATGTACCAACGATTGATGAAGTAGCCATTGTTGTGGCTGGTGAACAGTTTCGGTCACGAGATATTGTTTTGTATCGTAGAAATGAGCAATTACAACGTATTTCAGAACTCCATCGCTGTTATGATGCATTGCAGTACCCCATTTTGTTTTGGAGAGGGGACGATGGCTATCATATCAACATACCAATGATAAATCCAACAACTGGTACATACACATTTTATTTTTGTTTAAATATGATTTTTAAATAATTTTCATACGCTAATTAATTTTTGCATTGCAGGTCAAAAATCAACGAAAACCGTCAGTGCGATGAATTTTTATTCGTATCGATTGATGATTCGCCCTCAAGAAAACAATTTTATTTTGCGATGCAATCAACTTTCGCATCAATATATCGTCGATATGTACGCCAAAATTGAAAGTGAGCTATTCAATTTCATCCGTCAGAGTCAAGCCCGATTGAGATCAGAGGAATACATACATTTGCGTGACGCAATAATCAATGATGCATTTATCGAATCGCAAGTCATTTTGGACGAAAATATAATAAAAAATTGAATGCTCCAGGAGCCCTTGGAAAAACATTTTTAACTTTATTTATTTTAGCATAATTTATTTAGCGTAAAAAATTGAAATGGAAATTAAAGAATCAAAGTTTAATTACAAGTCTTTATCGGCTCTTTCACCTTACCTGTATATAGGTGACCACCACAATCAAATTTTAAAAAGTACAGAAAAGGCTATTGTGACATCTTTAGAAAGTATGTTGAATGAAAAAAATCAACTAATTAAACTGTTTAAACATTTTACGAGTTCTATAAAGAATTTTACGAATTCTATGAAAAATTTCTTGCGATATAAAAAAAACATTTTATGTATGGTGGTGCGAAGCCCACTGGGTGATGCTAGTATATATATAGATATACATATATATAATGTAATTACCAATAACACTTGGCATCGTATAATGCGTTTTGCCAATTTTTTGTCGATTTCGCGCAGAGACAATTTTACCTATCTCTAATTGGTAAATCCGCACTTCGTCCAATTTTGGCACTTTCAATCGAGATATTACGCGCAACTGAAACTGAATTGGCGAGAAAAACTAAAAAAAAATCTATATAATTTCGTTTTCAGCAATATTAGTAAAAACACAAACGATTTTTACTGTTACTTTTGTAGCCACAATATCAGGAACTGAAAGTGTACGAATAAATGTTTTGCAGCATTTTGCTACGTCTGCCTGCTATCCTTGGAAACCCTCAGTGTGTGTTAAAATAACGGGAGTTTTGTTTGCGGCAATTCATCAGGAATGTAACATACTTACACTGACCCAAAAAAATATATATTGTTACAGCAAATATTTTGTGCAAAGCTAAAGTTTTTTACGTATTACACAGGGTGTACGAATAAATTGTGTGACCACTGTATCTACATATGTATATATGTATGTAGGTACAGCAGTCACTATCGAATCGCATGGGGCGCTTCTTGCTTAGCCGGGATTCCCATTTATTTCCATTTACCAGGTTCTTAACTAACATCCGAGCAGGTTCCGCTAGGTTGGCTAGTTACTTGGTTGAACGATATGTGTGGGTGTGTGTGTGCGTGACTATTGTGGGTAATGGTTTTTTCCGCTGCGTTTTTATGATCCTTTGTCTTTTATTCGCACAATTTTAATATAAACAAGTTGTATGCTGATTTTTTTAACGACAGCCACTGTGTACTAAAACCTTCCCTGCAGGAAAAATGTGAATTTGTGAAGGAGTGGGGCAGTGTTAAATTAAAAAAGTAAACGCTAACCTCGCCTATCATGAACGTGGCGTCGGGTAATGAATTTGGCTACTGATGTCGTAAGCAGTTGCTTGTTTCGAAATTGTCAAAACAAAAAAAAAAAAAACTGAGAAGTTACAGTGTGAAGATTACCGAATAACAAATTATAGCCTAGACAGATGGTGGCGTTAATTCGGAATTATCTTATGAATTAAGTGCAACTAAAGCGGATTGACAACTAGACTAATTTTCATAATTTATGCGGATTAGGGGAATTTTCGATGGCAACATTGTCGCATTGCCGAAAAATTACAGATAATATCTATTGTGAATGAAAAATAATGAAACTTTTAATGAGAAGTATAAGAAAGACTGAATGTAATACCAGTTTGCGCTAAAATGATCGAAATTTCATTAATTGTTTTGATATTTCGGAGCAGTTAGAAAAATTGCCATTAAACATTTTTTTATTAGTATATTAAATAATTATTTCTTTGTATCAGCGCATCTTTTACTGACAAAACTATCCAATACGCAAATCAGCTGTTCACTAATCAGTGTATCAACCAACCAATTAATTTTAGTATAATAAAGTACAGATTTGAAGTTGCCAGAAGAGTTCGTTAATTTTTTGTAATTTTTTTCATTGACGGTATCACGCATTTTTCCCATATAGCAAATACGAGTACAAGATTTTTTTATATGGTGAAAATAGGCAACAGTGCCAGGAAAAAAATTTTCTCCATACACCAAATACACGATTTTATACGGTTGATTTGTATGGTGAAAATACGCAACACCGGTAAGGGGGGAAAAAAATTATCAAAAATCAACGACAATTTTCAGCCACTGCAAATCAGCTCTTTATTATAGTAAAATTTAATGAGCTGTGAAACTGCGTACCCAAATTTTAGTTTTAAATTCGGATTATAAATTTTGAAATTTGGATTAAATTGTCGTCAAAGCGATAAACCCAAAGTTTCTAAGGTTACTTGTGTGCCCGTAATTAAAGTCTTGAAGCTTGTAGCCTGAGCCTCTCACTCTGTTCACGGCGCGTATAGCCGCAGCTTTGCCTGCAATATGTAGAGATACCTGGAGAAGAAGTCTATACTTTTTGAGGAACTTAAAAGACTCTAACGCTCAAATACATAACAGTTTCGAAATCTATTACTCATTTTTTTCTGTGCGTTGCAGCGCGTTTAGTTGTGGAATGGTTTTGCGGGTGTTAGTAGTTTATTAAATTCAAATCTATTTCGGAACTATCGAATAATATACACAGGGTCCGGCACTCGAAGTGTAACCAGCTTCAGACCGCTCGGGCTAAATGACAGTCTAGAGTATTGTTTAAAATCGCACGGAAGCATTTTTCCGAGAGTAAACGCGAAAATCAGTAATGGATTTCAAATATAATAGTTTGATTGTATTAAATTTGGCTGGAAAATCACAACCAGCGATTGCTTGTGAGCTTCGAGCACCTTAGAGTAAACAAAGTTTTTGCTTATCGCACCATTACTCGTTACAATGATACTAGTGGCATCGCGAAACGTCATGGAGGTAGTCATCAAAAGACTGCAACGTCACGTGAAATGCCTCAAAAAGTGAAGAAGCGACTTGAGCGAAATCCCTGACGAAGTGCCAATCAAATGGCAAAATAACAAAAAAATATCTGGCCGTAGTATCCGACGTAAACTGAAAAACTATCTCAAAGTCAAGACTTACAAGATCCAAAAGACGCATGATCTCACACCAAAGCAGCAACAAGTCAGACTTGAGAGAGCAAAGAGTTGCTTCGCTTGGCCGAAAGCGGTCAATTTCCGAACATTGTGTTTTCTGACGAGAAAATTTTTACATTTGAGCTATTTGTGAACTCCCAAAACGATAGGGCTTATTTGACCAATTGTTCATACTAGAATTTAAGTCATCGATTGACCACCAGGAGGCAGCATCCGCCACAGGTAATGGTTTTGGTCGCTATAACCGGTGATGGGCGCTTTGCAATCGTTTTCATCGAGCGTGGCGTCAAGGTAAATGTGAAATATTATCGGGAAAGTATTCTGGAGTTTGCTTTGAAGCCGTGGGCAGACAAACATTTCGGTGGCAGACCATGTACGTTTCAACAGGAATCGGCACCATTTCACAATGCTCGAGTGAACCAAGAATGGCTAAAAAACAACGTTCCGAACTTTATAACGACCACACAATGGCTCTTAAAGTCACCAGACGCGAATCCGATGGATTATTCTCTTTGGGCCATTCGGCTATTTTGGAGAGCAAAGCCCTAACTAAAAGATTCATCAGTCTTGAGGCACTGAAAAAAGGCATTGCTCGCGAGTGGGCCAAAATACCTGTAAGACACATTCGGGCAACCTGCGATTCGTTTCCGTCGACCGTCTAAAGGCCATAGTTAAGGCAAAAGTAAATTTATTCTCAATTTTGTATTATTTTCATACATTGTTTACTTTCAATTGAATGCAAGTAATTTTCCAAACTAAATTTATGGTCTTTTTAATTGGTTACACTTCGGGTGCCGTGTAAAATCCACCAGTTGTTTATATGGAAAAGATAATGAACGTGAATTAGTCAAGGTTTTAAATTCCCTAGGGGCCCCACCAGTAGGGAAGTAATGTCTGCTCCTGCAGGGTTCATATGTATTGAACGTATATATGTATGTATTGCAAGTATGTACTTCGATATTATTGCAGGCTTGTACGCAAATATATTATTTTTATAAAGCGTAAAGCAGGTGACCAAGTAAATAAATAACTTGTGCGAAATTGGCTGATATTAAGGTCACATCATGATTGAATATAATTATGATTGAGTATGAATAATAAATGCAAATATTATCTACAAATAAAAAGGAAGATATAGGTTTGATGATGAATATCACATGGAAATTTAAGAGCAGGTGTTAATAATATAGAAAAAATACCCAATATGATACCTTTTCATTAGAGGCAATAAGCCCTTTCATTAGAGGTAATACGCCTCCATTTTGATTGGTAGTAGTTTTGTAAGAGTTCAGCAAATGGCAACCATCATTTTGTTTTTGTCTGACAGGTTCCTGTTTATTACAGAGAAATACCAAGTAAAGCTACGTTAGGAAAGGTTAGCTAGGTTGCTTATTTAAGACAAGACACTCGGTGGCTCTGAAGTGCATTGTGACACCTGTATTTGATTTCCATCCCCTAACTAAGATGCTTAAACCATTTAGATCCTTTTAAGACGGTAACTAGTCTCTCTAGTGAGACATTTTGCAAAGTTCCCAGCACATTAAGTATGGCTGCGATTTGATGTGGCAGTCGCCCACGGTGATGACCAACTCCTCGCGTGCTTTCTCGTGCTAAGCAAGACCACTTCGGGCTTCTGCACTGCAAACTCTAACTTTGCTAATACCAGCCATTTCCGTATGCGCGAAATTGCATCAATGCATTTTATTCTCGGTGGGTCGAGACGTTTGTCCACGACCGCCTATGCGATATCGTCTTCATAACCAAAGACTGTTGCGCCTGTGGGAAGATTGATTCTCAGCACGCCGACGTACATGGCGTTCTTTAGAGTCGGTCCCAGTACAGAGCCTGTCACCTCACACTGTTTAATGTCATCTTCCGTTTCGTAGAGCAGGATTCTGTTTTTAAAGTAGTCTCCAATAATTCGCAGTAAGTAGCTAGGGACCTTAAATTTTGAGGGTGCACCCATTATGTCGAGTTAAACGCATTTTTTATACCTATCGCTACGATAGCGCAGTATTTCTTGCCAAAACTTCGGCTCTTAGCACTTGTGGCTTCGCGTGCGATATCCATTACCGTGTTAATGGCATTCATCGACGACCGAGATTTTCGGAACCGAAACTGGTCAGTATCTGTATCTGTATCTGCATCTGCGAAAATCACTCTATTCTACACCCATTGGTATATCGATGGTTATTGCCTTAAGATCGCTGTACGTATAGATGGAGCTTACAGGCCATGTTGCGTTGTGCGCTATAGTACTACGGGCGAAGGAAACATCCACTATTGAGCATCCTCTTTCGGTTTGAAAAGGGAATTTACCAGGCACATTGAGCAACTCTAAGTCAAATTGTGCCAGGCTTTCCAAAAGCACTCTGCCACGTCTGTTAGCACGCGTACTTCCCCAGGTAGTAGACCAGGCATTGACATCGCCAGCTATAAGTACTGGATGCTTACCCCGTACCTCATATGCTAAGCCTGTCAGCATTCGTTCATATTCTTCTGCGGTGAGGCTCCGTGGAGCATAACAACTGAAGAAATAGATGTCTTTCGTCTTAACCTATGTACAGCCGTGTTTAGCCGTCATCATTTCGCTCTGCGGCTTAATATGTCCCATTGCCCAATCCGCCGACTTGTTTGAACCATCCGACGTCCAGGAATAACCATCAATGTTTTTGTATTGCTCGGATATTAGTACAATATCTATTTCCTGCTCTTGCATGGTCTGCTCCAAGAGTTCTTGGACAGTTTGACAGTGGTTGAGATTAAGCTGTAAAACCTGGCTTCTCCTCGTGCCTTTTTATCTAACCGACATTTGTAGCTGCATGATTCCTCTTGCACAGTGCGCATTGTTTGGGATTTATGCACGTAAGCGCCTTATGGCCTTCCTGACCACATTTTCTACAGAGTCCCGATCTGTCCATTTGGTCCTTGCACTTTTGAGCGACATTACTATAGCACTTCAAGTCAAATCTTAGGACAATCGACTTTTCGTACCCGGCATGACCCACATCCAATTCGCACACGTTGAACCTCTAACATCTTTTTCGCATCCACGGCTGGGAGGACAATGAAGGCCGTCTGTGTACCGTTGTACACCGTTCTTAGGCTTCTTACTGCCCTGTATCTGGACGTTTAATATTGCATTGGGCATTGGGCACAAAATTCTTCTGCAGTGGTTACCTCATCCAGATCTCTGCACTGTAATGTTACAGTGTGAGTTTTAACCGTCACTTTTGCTGCGGTTTTCAGAACATCTTCAATCGCTGCTTGATATTCTGAAGTTTTTCCGTACGGTGCCCCTTGAAGATCTATGATCAATTCCAGTTTAGCTGTTTTGCGGATTATTTTGACATCTTCTCCGAGAGACTTAAGAGAGTCCGATGTTTTTACCTTACGCAGAATGTCGGCATACGTAGCATTTTCAGAATTGGATATGATTATAGCATCAGGCCTTGTCCTCACCGATTTAGGCGGCTTCTTTTCTTTTCTTGATTTGAAAACCGTCCAGCTGGCATTTTGGTCTTTAATTGATGCCTGTACTTGTTTTGTCTGATGAATCGCTGTCGTTGCACATTTTTTTTGCCGCAGGCGATAGTGCGTTCACGACCGGTTTGCCAGTTCCTTGCGTGATAGGACTGTTTCTTGTTCTCGTCCTTTTCACCGATTGTGTTATGATACCGTAACATTCTTTTCTAATAGTGCTAACATTTGAGGTTTTTAACCTATTCTTTTTTGGAGTTGCCTATTGTTTCTCATATTCTTCAATCGCCTTAACAGCTTCGGTGTGCCTCTTTTTTATAAGTGAATCGATCTCTTTTATTTCATGATGCACATTGTGACGGTCTTTGTAGTACTCCAGGAGAGAGTCAATAGCTTCTCCTAAACTCATAATTTTTACTTGTAGTGCCTTCTTCTTTTCAGTTGCACTTTTTTCTTCTCCAGCGGGTTTTCCGATGCAGAACCCACCCACTGGCGTTTCCATCTTTTTGTTTTTTGATCCGTCTGGCAATGCATTTTACTAAGGGCGTGCTGCATAGCTCCGGTTGCACTTGGGGCGTCCCTTTTTTTTCCTCGGCAGTAGCTATTAGAGGATTGCTACGTACCGATTGTGCCTCCTCCGGGGATCTACGAATAACCGAGCTCCTCCTAAAGGCTTCGATGCTACCTGCTGTTCTTATTTCATCGTTTTTGTTTGTAGGTTTACAATCTTTTTCATACTGTAAGGGTCCTAACTCACGACCGCTATCTACGCTAGTATACGTAGCTTCCGTAAGTCCCATGGTTATCTATGAGTTCAGGGAGGCCATGCGAGGGTTGACAGTGCCCTTTATGGGGTACAGTGTTCAGAGCCAGACTTCAGACCGGAACTAATGGGGAGTCATCTCAACCTAACCTACGTGACCACCAAAGGTGACAACAGGCATTGAACGTATGGTGAGACTTGCTAAGTTTTAGTAGGACGGAGAGGCAGCGAACCCTTCTGTGAGTCATTTCAGTGGGATTCCACTCTACTTACTAACATCACAGAGATTCAATACCCCGGCCCAATCGCAATCTGCTTCAACTCCAGTATGCCGTAATCAGGATCTTATTGGAATCAATCCTAATGGCTCGCCAGCCACTCCGCATCATTAAAAAGACAGTAATCATTAAAAAGAAAGTAAGAGCAAACTCTGAGGGGTTCTGTTTTTCGTGGCACTGAGATTAAGTCTTGGTCAGACCTTGCACCCGAAGACACTACCAGTTGAGCTCCCCTACTCAGGGACTGGTCACCTTAGATTTTAGTCGCCTTTTATGACAGGCATACCTCACCTCGGGCAAACTCTAACCCCTGACCCGTTGGGGGTATCTGGATCTTTATATTTATCTGTATCTGTATCTGTATCTGTATCTGTATCTGTATCTGTATCTGTATCTGTATCTGTATCTCTATCTGTATCTGTATCTGTATCAGTGTCTCCGCTTTTTACGCAACCCACTTTGTTTTTCTAGCACAATGACTCTCCATCAACTCAAGGGGTTGAAAAAAGGTGTAGATTTCTATTTATTTGCTGCGTTTATTTACACACCATCAGCCCAAAGTGGTTTCAAACGCTGAGCCCAAGGGCTCTATTAATGCTTCACTACACTTCATGCTTCACACAGCATGACGGTGCTGCAAATTTAGTTGTGGTAATAGAAAATCAGCCAAACAAACGATGGTTTTATTTTAACGAAAAAAAAAAATAAAAAATAAATATTAAATTAATATTTAACACAAAGCATATAAAACGAAGAAGAGTTCATTATTAGGTACTGAGTTTAGGAATTGAATAACAACACTAAAAAAATATGGCTGGCAATAGTGGCTCACGTTGCGCTCAACCAGCCTTGTCTCTTCTCTTCTTTTCATTCTTTGCTGATTTTTCCTAATGCAATCCATTTATGCACGTATTGTTTGTAATTTATGCAAAGTAATAAAGCATTGATGCATAATTGTTAAATATCAGATAGTCAGCGTCTGCTTATGTGCTAAGCGTCTGCAACAAAGCGATTAAAATAATCTGCTTATGAACGAAATGGCATTATAATTGATGCTGCACTGAAGTGCGCTTGGCGGTGCCGTTAATTGATATCTGAAACTAATAAGTATTATGTATTATAGCACTGAGCAACAGCAACAAAATTACGACAAATGTCACATACAAACATATCTACTTATAATATAATGCAACAGCACAGCAGAAATACTGCGGAACCGTGCGCGACGGTGCTGTGATCAGGTGGCTTTTATATACATATAAGGCACTGTATGGAAAATTTTGTGCTTTTGAATGGGGTCTTCACACATCACAACTATGACCGGTCTAACCTGTAAAAAATGATGCTTGAACAATTTGAAAAAGTGGCAATTATTTTAATAATCATATTATAAATAAACGTGAATGGTTCTTATCGGTGCCTGTGTCCTCAGAAATTCGTTTTGCCGCTTCACATGACCGAGTGAGTGGGTTGACGTTATTGCCAAATAAATATAGTTTTTCGGTAATTCTGTTTGTGCTTTTTTACCATAAAATAGATTTTTATTTAATTTTTCACATACAATTAGTTATACATATGTTTGTACATACATACAAACGAGTACAGCTAAGCATATTCATGAACAGTACATCTGCATGCTGCTTAAGTGACTGGTTGGCTGACTCTCACATTTGCATTTGAGTAAGTCCAGTTTGAACAAGTTTGATTTTATTGAATTCTTTATTAATTGATCGTATAATTTGTTTGAGTTTTTTAAAACATTTACATTTTACTCGAAAATAAGTTCTTCATAAAAAATTAAAATTATTTGGCAATTTCCTCATTTTGATAAACAGGAAGTGCTAATTTGAGCCTGATGGACATTTGAATTTGGCATTGAAATTTAACAGGTTTTTGGTGTTGTTAATTAATTTTTGCGCTGCAATTAAAATGTCTGGACTTTATAAACTCTTTCGGTGATTGAACTTTCAGAAAATGATCGAAATCTGACAACTATGAAGCTTTTGTTCATTCTTCTTCCACTAAAAGGGCGAAAAAAGCGAATTTTCCAGAAATTTTACTGAGAAAACTTTTAAATTTATTGACCTAAAAATTTTTACATATATTATATTATCTTTTAATTGTATTTTAAGACTTAATATTAGTAAAAATATTTATTTGGAAAGGAGCTACAGCTGATATCCGGGAGCTCCTCTCAAAAAAGACGTTTTGCGGTGACCACTGTATCTCTGAACCGGATTCTCTGAAATTAAAAAATTAAACAGTAATTAATCGAAGGAATAAGCAAAATAATTTTTTTTGACCAAATGGCGATTTCTCAAGAAAAAATCGATTTTTGACCAAAATTTCGGCCTTAACCCTCACCGGCCACACCTCAGCCAGGCCACATAGCGGCCACACCGGGGTAACTCATTACCCAGCGCCGAAAAATTCGGTTCTACAGAATATCTCGATGTTTTAAGACTTATAACCTGTTATGTTATATTTGTTTAATATTCCTTTAACATTTCTTACGATTTTTATTACTGAATTAACAAATGGATTTTTAAAAAGTCATGAATGTGAAAATTTAGCAAAAATGGCGTTTTTTTATAAAAAAAATTCATTACTCCGTAATTTTTCAATACTAAGGGCTAAAATTTTAGAATTGTATGCACAACATATGCCACAAACCTAAAGAAATATTAGTATCCGTCAATCTTTCCAAAAGTATATTTATTTAAGAAACTTACTTACTTACTTAGTTGGCCATAACAACCCGTTACCGAGTGACGGCCGACTTCACTAGCTCTCTCCAGGCGCCTCTGCTCCGCGCGCGCCTTCTCCAATTCTGTACACCAAGTGAGCATAGGGTTTCCTCCACTTGGTTTTTCCACCGGAGTAATGGTCTTCCTCTGCGTCGGCTTCCTTGGCCTTAGCCAACGCAGGCGTTGGATGGCGATGCGTTGAACTACGTCAATGTCGGCGTAGAGCTCATACAGCTTGTGGTTTACTTTTTAGAACGGTAGTCTTCGCCAACGCGCACAGGACCGAAGATCTTACGAAGAACTTTTCTCTCGAACACCCCAAGAGCGGCTGCATCGCTTTGTGACACTACCCATGCCTCTGCGCCATAAAGCAACACGGGTATGATGAGCGTCTTGTAAAGTGTCAGTTTGGTCATGCGAGAGAG
Source organism: Anastrepha ludens (assembly GCF_028408465.1). Taxonomy (NCBI): domain Eukaryota; kingdom Metazoa; phylum Arthropoda; class Insecta; order Diptera; family Tephritidae; genus Anastrepha; species Anastrepha ludens. The sequence continues at coordinate 40,329,851 of NC_071499.1, read as the reverse complement.
GGCTCGACTACTCAATTGCTTACTTAGCCCATAGTAACACCTATTAGCAAGAGTGATTCTCCGTTTGATCTCCAGGCTGATATCGTTGTTGCTGTTAACGGCGGTGCCAAGATAAATAAATTCTGGCACAACTTCGAAAGTATAGTTGACCGCAATGACGTGCGTTTCTACACGCCATGTATTCCGCGATGTAGACAGCATATACTTCGTTTTACCCTCGTTCTCCGCCAGACCCACTAGTGATGATTCCTTTTCGATAGCAGAAAACGCAGCGGTGACATCTCGCTTCAGCGGCCGATAATGTCAATGTCATCGGCGTACGCAAGGAGCTGGACACATTTGTAGAAAATAGTGCCATTACGATGAACACCTGCTTTTCGGAGCACCCCTCCCATCACGAAGTTGAAGAGGTTGCATGACAGTGGATCGCCTTGTCTGAAACTTCGAACGGTATTTAATGGCTCGGAGAGGTTATTTCCTACCTTGAAGGAGCTGGTTGTGTTGCTCAACGTCATTATGCAAAGCCGTATAAGCTTCGCTGGTGTACCGAACTCAGACATGGTGGCGTATAGGCAATCCCTTATCGGGCTATCGAACGCAGCTTTATAGTTTACAAAGAGATGATGGGTGTCGACTTGCTTTTCATGGGCCTTTTCCAGGATTTGGCGTAATGTAAAGATCTGGTCGATGGTGGACTTACCACGTCTGAAGCCGCATTGATAAGGCCCGATCAGTGTATTGGCAAACGGCTTAAGTCTTGCACATAGGACGCTAGACAGGACCCTGTAAGCGATGGTTAGAAGACTGATGCCCCGGTAGTTGGTGCAGATCGTCGGGTCACCCTTCTTCAGTACAGGACAAAGAACACTGAGATTCCAATCGTCGGGCATGCTTTCTGCTAGCCTTATTTTGCAGATGAGCTGATGCATGCTCCCTATCAGAACATCGCCGCCAGTCTTGAACAATTCAGCGGGCAAGCCGTCAGCGCCAGCCGCTTTGTTTTTTGAGCCGCTGAATGGCAACTCTGACTTCGTCATGACTAGGTGGTGGAACGTCCAAATTATCGTCGATTGGTGGTATGGGGTCATCTTCTACTGGGGCGGAGTTGTATGCTTCATCGCCAGCAAGTAAATTGCAGAAGTGTTCTCTCCATATGCCCAGTGTGGACTGTGTATCCATAACCAGATTTCCGTTTTTATCTCTGCAGGTTGATGCTCCGGTCTTGAAACCTTGTGTCAGACGCTTGACTTGTTGAAAGTATTTTCGAGCATCATTCCTGCCTCTGTACTCCTCTAGCAGCTCACGCTCACGCTTCTCCTGTTCTCGTTTCATGCGTCTGAAATTACTGAAGGGAAAAACGAAAAACATTATATACCATAAAATCCACTTTTTTTGTGTGTTTTTAACTTTTAAATACATTTTTACGTAGAAAAAAGTTTAAAAAATTTTACTTTTATGATATTTTAACAAAAAAAAGCATTTACTCAGAATCCCATTTTATTCACCTATACACGTAGTGCACAAAGGCAACCGATGAATGCCGCAAACCGGGCTTTTGCAAGCCGAGCATCCAACACGTGCTTTTTTTGTCCTTCCTTCGATCACACACCACGCATCTCCGCGCTGAATCGAAGGTAACTTTTTCCAGGTCACCTATTTCTGGGTTGGTGTCAATTTCTAAGATGCTCTTCATTTTCATCTGCAGCTCTTTCCGAAGAAATTGCCCTTTCAATCTCTGGCATAGCATCGGGAAGATGAGATGAGCAATCAGCATTTTCAAAACGATAATCGCAGAAATGGATTTCTGTGTGAGGCTGACCTTGAGTTTCTACATAATGCGAGAATTGACAGCTGCTGATCGAGCATCCCAAAGAAAATCCGCATCCGCCACCTGTACGTTTTGCGATATACCTAATATTATATATCATAATAAATAATTTAACATGAACAATCAAGATTTTACAATGATTCGAACCGAACAATTTTTTTTATGAACAAAATATCAAAAACTTATATTTATTTTGTTTATTGACACTGCAAATAAGTCGATTTAATAAAAAAAAAAAAAAATCTATGTCGAGCAACGGTTGCAGCCACACTAACTAGTTACCCCACGTCGATAAAATTGATGCTCACCATGCCGCTACGCATTTTTTCCACTTCCTATGTAACGGAGTTAAATCTCACATTTGTTAACTATTGACAGATGTTGTTACTTGTATCAATTTTTAAATTATTAGACCTGGAGTGGAATAGCACTTTTCTTGAGCCGGGGGTAACTATTTACCCCGTGTGGCCGGTAAGGGTTAAAAGTATTTATAAAAAAAAATATATTCGTCGGTGAGAAAGAATCGTCGATTAGTTACTAAAAAATATTTTTAAGAAGCTCGTGTTAAAATTTGAGACTAATCGGTTTAGCCGTTTTCGAGTTGGTCACCGACTTTGAAAGCACCATTTTGTGAAAAACGCGTTCAAAGTTTGAAAATCACTTTCAAGCACTCTGAGCCGCCTTTTAAAATTTGCGTACAACTTTGAAAATACTCACCGGAACGATATTAAATTATCTGTGTGTATTCTTAAATATATGTACATTAAGAAAATAAAATAAAAACAAATCGCTTTTTCGAAAATTCTAACTGTATATAACTCCTTAAAGGGGCACATACCTGTTAACAGCCATATTTTCCCTGATTTTCATTAAAATTATTTAAAATGAAGAAATCAATCTATTTTTTGTAAAAATTGGCATACGGTTTATTTATGCATTAAAATAATACGACAAGTTTTTTTATATTTTAATTATTTAAAATGGCGGATGTACACTCAATTCTTCCAGAAAGGTCGTGGCGGGGCTTCTCAACCGGGGACATGGTAGCATTGGTGCCAGTGACCTGAATACAAAAACCCAAACATTTTTTGTTTATTAATGTCATAATTTCTATATAAATTAAACAAAAGGGGGGAAAAATATTCGCGGAATAAAATGCTTAAAAAAAACATGAATTTTGGACGAATTTTCCTACTATTTTTGCTTCGAAAAATTGTTTTTTCGAAAAATTTTCGAATTGTAAATTCACATAGAAAGTAATATCATAAGAAAGATGTGTGCAAAATTTCAATGAGATCGGTCAATAACTTTTTACGCCATTTCGAAAAATATAGTTTTGAGAAAAAACGCGTCTTAGGACAATTCATGAATTAATAACTTGAATATGTTGAAATTTTAACAGCTGTCTTTTTAAGGTTAGCACCAACTGAAAAAGGGGTGAATACAATAAAACTAGTGGCATCTATGTGTTAGGCCTGGGACTTTTCAGCCCATGTGTTATAGCAAGAGTTTGGCTAAATTATTAAATAAATAAATATTTACTTGTGATATCACCAGCAGACGTAAGTGCAAAGATCTAAGCAAACTGTGTCATAAAATACCTCCACGCCGCGGTAGGGCCAGTATAAAGAAATATTCTACTGTCCGAAGTGAGTAAACTGTTCCTGTTCACGCTATTAGTTCCAAATGAACTGCTAAATCAGGATGATAAATCAATAGGTTTGGCCATCCGAATCAACATTTTTAGAATAACTTCGGCTGCGTTACTGGGTATTCGGCAACAGAATTCTGCCCACTCATTTCCCAAGTATTCACACACTCACCCAATCAGTCGTTGTTCCGACGGCAACGAAGTAATGTGAGTGGAGATTCTGTTAATTTTTTTAGCATATGACCAACACAATCTTAGTTTTTTCGTAAACAAACCGTTGTCATCCTCGGCTACGCCAGCCAATCGGCTGATTCCTGCAAAATGGGTGAGAGCCGGTCAACGGTCTGGCCACACATCTCTGTATTCTGTACATCGTGTTTGTTTTCAATAAGAATTTCAATTGGAATTTGCTTGAGTGTTTATAAATGACATAGAACATAAAAGGTGGATTCTAGACGTGTAAATTTTGGTTACTGGTTTCGTTCATAAAGTTGATATTTCTGTATGAATTTCGCACCTCCATATCCGTTGAGTCGGCATTTAGTGTAAGGAAATTTTCGGGAATTAACCCCATGGATACATACAGTTTGTCAAGAATATCTTTGCATAGTGAAGAAAAATTGAAAATTTTAGCTTTGATCGAGAATTCCAACACCAAATAAAAAAAAAAACAAAAAATGTGTACACACATTCCTTTACTGTGCTTGTCTACGACTATTAGGCGCCAACAGTTATTAAATAAACACACACATTACAAAAACAACAACAAAAAAAGATGTTTACTCTACTTAAAAAGTGTCAAAAAAATCTAATGAAAACAACAAAAAATATAGTTATTTTCCGCGAATTTCTTTCATTTGGGTTTTTTTGCAAATGGTATGAAATGTGAAAGGGGTAAGAAATTGTTTAGTTGATTTAATTAGTTTCGGAATATCATATTCCAATGGTATTTTTTCCCACTCTTCTCTGATGAATCTTATTAATTCAGTTTTATTAGTTGGCGATCTTTTCCTATTATTTTTTTTAAATGAACCCACACATTTTCGATTGGCTGTCGGGACTTTCGGCGGGAATATCAATAACTTTGGTGCAGTTGTAGAGTAACCAGGAACTGCATAAATAAGATTTATGTTTGGGATCATTATCTTGATAGTACTTGTATTTAAATTTGTTCGAGTTTTCCGGGTCAACAAAGCCGAATTTTCTAATGCTGGAAGTCAATTCGTTCTTTAAAATATCAAGATATACTTCGTTGGTCATTATTTCGTCCAAAATTTTAATTTTACCCACTCCAATTGTTGATATACAACCCCAAATCATTACTGACAGTTTCCAATCTTTACGGTAGGGATAATATTTTTGTTTTGTAGTGCTGTGAGAGGCTTACGCCAAACTCTCTGGGGTCCATCATGGTAGTAGAGCATCATTTTCGTCTCATCTGAGAAAATAACGTCATCCCAGTACTCTGTGGGAAGTGATATGTGGTCGATGGCAAATCGCAATATTTTATCAGCGTTTTGTGCTGATAACAGGGGAGTTTTCCTAACCACTATTGAAGAATATATAGTGTTTTTGCAACACTTTTCGAACAGTTTCATGAGAAATTCTGAAACCGTAGTCTTTTTCCGCTTGAAGAGCTAATCCTCTTGCACTGCTTTGCGGGCTATTATAAATAGTTTTAATAATTTTACATTCAATTCGCTGCGTCACTTTTTTTGGTCTGCCTGTAGACCCTTTCAACTCGAGTCTTTCTTCATTTTCAGCACGGTTTATTATATTATATACAGTTCTAATTTTGAGGGAGAACATATCGGCGAATTCTCTGGCTGATTTGTCTTTGTAGTGATAGAAATACACTAATTGACTAATAGTTTTTGAAACTCGCTTTCTTGGCATTTTTTTTACTCAAGTCTGAGATCAGTTGAAGCAGTGAAGACAATCACTTTATAACTAAATAATTTCTTACCCCTTTGACATTCCATACCATTTGCAAAAAAACGCAAATGAATGAAATTCGCGGAAAATAACTGTATTTTTTGCTGTTTTCATTAGTTATGCAAAGATTTTTTTGGCACTCTTTTTTTGTTTTTGTTTTGGTAATGTGTGTGTTTATTTAATAACTGTTGGCGCCTAATAGTCGTAGACAAGTACAGTAATGGAATGTGTGTATACATTTTTATGCTTATTTATTTGTTGTTGGAATTCTCGATCAAAGCTAAAATTTTCAATTTTTTTTTCACTATGCAAAAATATTTTTGACAAACTGTAAGCATCAGTAGTCCATTTTTGATTAGTTCTAAGATCGTTGAGCACATTACAATATTTTTTTTTATTTAGTAAAAAAGTTCTTCAAAAACAATATGGGATGATTGATTTTGCGCCATCACGTATTATGGAAGCCAATGCAAATTCCATGATTCAGCTCATTTAGAGTGCGCTCTCATATACAGCTTACGCGCCTTCTCTCCCTCTTATACTCTATTCGCCTTTACTACTTTTACTTGGCACATTAAGTAGTGAAGCTCATATTGCAAGCATACAAACACACATACATACATGCGTGATAAACATGAGCATTTACATATTGCCCTTGACAATCAAACATTCTGACCTACTTAATCATGATACATACATATGCACATTCTTACATGCGTACAAACATGCGATTACATGCTCTCACCTCATTCGCTTTGCTCAGTTAATTTGGCAGTTTAAGCAGCGCTGCTCTGAGTACATTCCAAGTAAACAATCAAATAAACATTATTTACATATGAAACTAATAGATCAGCGTGCTTTGATTTCCTCAATTCACTTATTGTGATCGATTTCCCCTATGCACACTTTCCCATATTAAGGCTTGCCTAGTATGTATATACCTACATATACGTATGTATCATTCTTATATGTAGACATGCATAGGCATGTAAGTTTGAGTAAAAATAAATAATTCATGTATGGTGCTTGACATTCAAAAAATGACAGCTTTTCACAAAATACCAGGAATACTATCCTGTTTGCTCTTTTACGTTGACGGAGGTATCTAAAAGTACAAAAGTATATCGACACTTCAGAAATGGACAACACCAAAATTGTCGATAAATTTTGAATTATCGTAGTGCACCTATTTTTTGTCATTACAATGAGATGTAGAAATCCTTTCCATTTTTGTCTTTGAAGCAGCTGCTCACAAGCAAAGAATCTCCTTTCAGCATTTCCAGGCTTCAATTATTTGGGCCCCCTTGTTTTTGCTCCTGAATCATTCCCATGGTTTTGAGACATTTCGAAATGGATTGCTGAGTCACTCCTAATGATTTCAGAAATTAAAAATAATTTTTTCATTATTTGATGAAACTCGACCGATTAAACCACATACAGACCGAAGTGAAGAGAAAAATCCCTTAGGCGCCGATCTCAACCACTTGGCCTATCTTATGGGAATACTTGGGCAGTTTTACGCAAAGATCTTGGTTTCAAAGCCTTTAAAATAGAGCTAATCCAAGATTTGAAGCCGACCGGACTTCCAAAGTGTCATAATTTTAGTCGTTGGGCTTTTGAAGAACTTGCCGAGGATTCGCATTGCGGAACCTAAATTTTGTTCAGCATGGGCCTCATCGCTTTTGGCCTCATGGCTACGTCGTAAAATTGATGTGCTTCGGCTGATGAACAACCCGAAGTCATTCATTAATAGCCATTTCATCTAGTGAAAACAACCATATGCATTACTTAGAATTATCAGAATTTCATCAATAGCAACCGCATTAACTTTCCTGCAGCCAAGCAGCCCGTGAAACAATGGTTTTACTGCGTCGACCTTTCGGTGAGAGATTTATCGCTCGTTCGGACCAGTGGATTGGCCACCAAGATCGTGTGATATTACATATTTGGACTTGTATGTATTTGCTTTGTGGATAAATCAGCTTCGATTGAGGCATTGTAGGCCAACATTTCCAAAGTTGTTCAAGAGAAACCAACCGAAGTAATCCACCGAGTCATTCAAAATTGGTGTTGATGGCTGAATTACGGCGCCGTTGCGGTCAACTTTTGTGACCCTTATGATTATTTTCAAAGAAAATAAATGTCATGAATGGCTCTTCACAAAAATAATATGGATTACCCAATCAATTTGAATCATCTTTGTTTTATTTCGATTTAAAATCCGATAACTCTAAGTCGAGCATCCTTTATAATCATTATGCCACTCACCTTATTAACAGAAGATCAAGTTTACTGTTTCGTATTTTATATCTGTGTATATTTCGACTAGCGCTTACCACTACTACAGCAATCGAGCGAAAAATGATGGAAGCAAAAAAGGAATTCTCATTCGAGTGTGAGTTGTTTTCCTTTTCTATTTAGAATATCAGGCCAGCCCATAAGTTCGTGCGTTTTTTAAAGATGGTTTTAAAATTAGTAAAAAAGATGTTAAAAGTATTTATTAATCAATAATATATTTTTCTTCATTATTTACAATGTCTTCCCAACGTTTAGGCAAATTTTTAATTCCCTGCTCAAAAAATTGTTTGTCCTTGGAGCCAAAATACGTTTCGATATCCCTTTTTATAGCTTCTTTTGAGGAGTAGTTCTTGTTACTCATAATAGATTGAAGTCCATGGAAAAGGTGATAATCACAAGGTGCAATATGCGGAGAGTATGGTGGATGCGGCATTAGCTCCCATCCGAGCTCGTTCAACTTGCCTAATGTTTGCCTTGCGGTATGAGGTCTTGCGTTGTCGTGGTGAAACAAAACTTTGCGTCTATTCACTAAAAACGAGCGATTTTTGTTAAGTGCCTCACTCAGGTTTAATAGCTGATGGGAATAATAGTCAGCAGTTATCATTTGGTTTGGTTCCAGAAATTCATAATAAACAATACCGGCCATATCCCACCAAATAGACAGGAGGATCTTCTTGGGGTGAAGGCCATCTCTAGGAGTCGGCTCTGGTGTTTTATCTTTATCTAACCATTGGCGTTTGCGAACGGGATTATTGTAAAGGACCGATTTTTCATCACCAGCAACGATACGGTTCAAAAAACTTTCATTTTCAAGCCGTTGCAGCAGTTGAGATTACACATTCACTCTCTGCTGAAGGTTGGCGACGGAAAGTCTATGCGGAACTCATTTCGCCAGCTTTGAAACCTTTCTCAACTGAACCAGGAACGTGTGAACTGTTTCATGCGATGAATTTAACCGCTGAGCTATCGACTGTCAAATTTGGCTCGGCTTCCACGAGTTCGAGTAAGGCGTCGGAGTTAAAGACTTCAGGACGACCAGCGCCCGGGCATCCTCCACGGCGCAGTTACCACTTCGGAATTTAGGAAACCACTTTTGCGCAGTCCTTACACTCACGGTATCCTCTACGTGAACAGTGTTTATTTCTGCAGCAGCAGTTGTTGCATTTTTACCATTTTTATAAAAAAAATACAAAATATGCCTCTTATACGTGCTCGAAGATTCCATTTTATTTTTTAATAACACGTGCTTCTATCCGTGCTTCTACAGGGTGGGCCATATAGCGTTTGCTTTTTGAACTACCTATTTTTTTGAGAATGGTAACACAAATGACATGTCAAATGTGTTCATAATTTACTTAAAGGTTTGATATTTACGTAATGGGACGCTATACGCTTGAACAAAATTGGGAAATATTGAAAACCCCGTCCAAATTGGTGAGTCTTCTTCTTCTTTCGCGGTTACAGTAAATGGCGAGCGTTACCGTGACATGCTCAACGAGTTTTTGTTTCCAAAAATTGAAGAGGATGACATGGACGACATTTGGTTTCAACAGGACGGTGCAACTTGTCACACTGCCAAAGTTACACTCGAACTTTTGGCTACCGTTTTTGAAAACCGAATAATCAGCCGAAATTCCGGTATCAATTGGCCGCCTCGGAGCTTTGATTTAAGCCCGTTGGACTATTTCTTGTGGGGAGCCGTTAAGGACAAATGCTATGCGAACCATCCAGAGACGATTGATGCTTTAAAACACGAAATCGAAGTTGCCATTCATGAAATTGGAGCCCAAACAATCGAAAATGTGCTTAAAAATTGAGTTGATCGAATGGCCTAGTGTTAAGCCAGTCGTGGCAGTCATTTGAACGATATTATTTTCCATTCATAAATGGCAATGTTCAATCTTCAAAATAAAAAAAAAAGTTTGAAAAAATATTGATTAGTTTTTTTTATAGCCGATTCAAAAAGCAAATTTTACGTGGCCCACCCTGTATATCAAGAAAAATATAAATAGTTCCGTTATATTCCGCGAATAATTTGTTGTATGCAAAAATCGTACAAAAGTGAAATTATGGGTAAAATACGCACGAACTTATGGACTGACCTGATAGAGCTGTGTGTAAATGGCACAGCTTGAATTGAACCGCTCGCGTTATTTTTAATTCGCCCACAAGAAAATGAAAGATATCCCGTTATGTTTTAATAAATAAACACCAACATCTTTCGCTTTTAAAATTGCCTTTCAAAAATTCCAAATAAAAACAACCAAATAGTCGGCGAATTGTTAATACCTTTTTAATCGACTGAAGTTAGTTTCTATGTGATTTATGTGAATATTTACTATTATGACACAAAACGACAACAATTAAATGGAACGTATCGCAGTATATTAACACCGTAGATATATGAATATGTATTATATTACCCACGGCCTCGTATGCTTAGGTGCTGTAAGAACTCACCAAGCGGAATATTCCAACAGTTAAACTTAACTACTCCATTTAATTGCACATTCTCGTCTTAATTGCACACATACATACATACATCTATATTTGCAATCTCATAAATTCATAGTTTCGCTACATACGTACATTTGTGTTGAATGAAATTACTAGGGTATTAACTAAATTTGCTAACTAATCACTCTGCAAATACGAGTACTCTGTGATTTTATCGGAGAAAAATTAATCGAGAATCAGCTGGAAAATTAACGTAATGTGCCGGGTGGAGAAAACAGAAAACAAATAAAAATGCCTCAACGTCGTTTTGTCCAAGACTTCATTTTTGCAAAAATTATTTTCCATGCAAACAACAACAAAAACTATTGTGCAAAAAATACTAACGTTAAAGCACACAGATGCTTGTGGTTATATTACCTACAACTACAACTACACTTTATTAGAACAAAATTGTCCAATTAAATGATTAAATAATTCAATATTTTTCTCATAAATATTTTATTTTATTTTATTTTTGTATGTGTACATCTTTTTTCTGCGCTGCGCAGTGCACGATTGCGTGTTGTAAGTGGCGTGTGACGGTGGCATTTTGTGTGCGCCTCTCTGAACGGGAGTGCGCATAGAAACCCAGATATACAGTCTGTGGCAGAAAAAAGGAAACGCGATTATTCATGAAGTATAAAAGATATACCTACAGGCCGAACGAACTTCACACTGCTTGTATCAGTAAAATAGCTCATGACATCAACGTCAAAAGTGTTCTAATGACAGTTCAATATATTGTTTATAAGCCATCAAAATCATTTGAGTCTCCGTTTTGTTGAATTTTTTTTTCTGTGATGGAATTCAAACGCAATAGTGTGATTGCGTTATATTTGACTGGAAAATCACAACCAGCCATTGTTCGTGAGCTCAGTCACCTCAAAGTTGATAAAAGGTTTGTGTATCGCACTATAAAACCTTTCAATGATACTGGTAGCATTGCAAAACGCTATGGAGGTGGACAAAAAAAACCGCAACAACGCCAGAAATGGTTCGGAAAGTGAAGGCTCGACTTGAACGAAATCCACGTCGAAGTGGAAGAAAAATGGCCAAAGAACTGAAAATATCGGAAGACAGCATTCGACGCATATTCAAAAATGAGCTCAAGGTCAAGGCTTACAAGTTCCAAAAAGCACACGATCTTTCACCCCAGCAAAAAAAAGTTCGGTGAGAAAGAGCAAAGGAGTTGTTGCGCTTGCACGAACGTGGCGAATTTCCTAACATTATGTTTTCTGATGAAAAAAATTTCCTAATTGAGCAGTTCATAAACACTCAAAACGATAGTGTTTACTTGACCGAACGCTCATACGAGAATTTGAGCCTACGTATGGCCACTCGAGGCAATTTCCCATCGCAAGTAATGGTTTGGGCCGCAGTGACCGCTGATGGACGCTCTCCAATCGTTTTTATCGAGCCTGGTGTCAAAGTGAATGCGACTTATTATCGGGAAAATGTTTTAGAAGCTGCTTTAGAGCCGTGGACACGCAAACATTTCGGTCGTAGACCATGGACGTTCCAACAGAACTCGGCACCGTCTCATAAAGCTTGTGTGAACCAAGAATGGTTAAAAAATCATGTTCCACACTTCATTTCGTCCAAACAATGGCTTTAGAATTCGCCAGACGCGAATCCGATGGACTATTCCATCTGGTCCATTTTGGAGAGCAAGGTGAGGACTAAAAAATATGCCAGTATGGATGCGCTGAAAAAAGCGATTATACGAGAATGGGCCAAAATATCTCAAGATCACACTCGTGCAGCATGCAACTAATTTTTTGACTGTTTTAAGGGTATATTCAAGGCAAAAGGTGGTCATATCGAGCTAAAGTGAATATATGTTAAAACTGTAATCATTTTTGAACAATTCTGTCTTTGAAATCAATAAAACCTAATTTCACACAAAAAAGTTATGGTGTTTTGAATAGATTACACTTCATATCGTTCACCCTGTATATTACAATTTTTTTTTACATGAAAGTATGTACAAAACTTTTGTGGGAGAACAAGCAGCCAAAATGGGCATCCCTCACAACGCATACTGTCTCAGTTCTAAACAACCGGAGAAAAAGGAAACAATCTTCCATTTCCTCTGCGAATGCCCGGCTCTATGGAAGAATGTTAACCCTGGGTAAACCGCTGTTCGGGAGTCTCGAGCAACTGTCTGGCTTAGATGTGAACAACCTGATAAGGTTCCTGAACCGCACAGACTGGATATAGTCGTGCTGTAAATAACCGTTAAACAAGTTGGTAACGAGGATGTGGCAACAAAAGGGTGCGAGAGCACTAGTTGGATTCTGGAACAATCACCACTTTAACCAACCAAACCAACCATGTACAAAACTACGAGTCCCAATTACTCAAAAAGCCGCATAGTCTCCATCGTTGTCGAGTGTAGCCTGGCATCTTCTCGGCATGCTTTGAACCAGCTTTTCTGCGTAGCTCGTCGACGAAGAGGACCTGATTTTGCGAACTTGACGCACGAGTTGGTTTAAAGGTCCCTCCATGCCTTCCGGCAAGATGCGTTTTGAAAGTTCCCCACACATTTTCAATACATTCAATGATTCACTTGTAACCATTTTTTCAGAATAACGTTGTATTTTCATCAAAAAACAGTGAGAACTTAGTTGCGCTCCTAATATTTTTTTTAATTGGCTACACTTCGAGTGCCGGACCTGTAGAGTCTTGATTTTGTTCGTTGAGGGAGGAGAGGATGAACTTATGTTACACCCTTTCAATTCTAGTAGCATTGCATTATAATTCGGGCTCCATATGAGTATCGACTTTACGAGTTTGCATTTGCCATTGAACGAAAGAAGAAGACACATCTCACGCGCTTTGTTCAACTCGCCCCAAATCGAAAATTAGTCTTGCCAAATACGTCAGTAACCAGCAAATAATACTAAGTATTATATTACAACATTGACCATTAGGTGTGCAAATTTTACTTTGTAAATACATATGTACATACATACATACATAAATCTTCAGAGTTATCGCGCATAATTTTTGCATAATTTTACATGCAATTGTTTGGTTTAGGTTTCACTTTTAACCGCTTGTTTATTACTTGTTTGCCTGCGTGTTGTTGCTTTTTTTTTGTATCTTTTTTTGCCGACAGCTGTTACAAAATGCAAGTTTTTGCTGAGCTGACTATTATTCGCAGCATTTAGTGAAAAAATTTGCATTTTCTTGCGCTTTGCTTTGGATTTTGTGCACCATCATCACTCAACCGGCAACCGAATCGATTTGATGGTCGCACAACTTCTCATAACCTTCCGAAGCGCGTCAAGTCATGCCATTTGGTTACTTTGGCTTGTGTTTGTTTGAACAAGTGTATGCACATATGTATGTATGTATGTATGTATGTATGTGTATTTTTTGTGGTTGCACAGAAACCTTATTAATATAACCGAGTATTTCTACTATTTGTTTACATTTTGTATTAAAGTATTAAAATATTTTTATATTTTTTCTTTTTCACGTTTTTGCAGCCACTCTTACACCTAAATAGGTAAATACTCGAAATCCCAGTTGTACAAGATATTCAATTTCTATTAAATATTCATAGCACATTTTATGCGTTCACGTGATGAATTGTTGATTTTCGAGCGCCGCAGCGTACAAATCAACATTGAATATTTTGCTAGTTTCTTATGTGATTACTATGTAGTTTTCTTCATATGAATATGCATGTGTGTGTGTGTATGTCAAGTGCATATTTATGGACTAGTTTATTATTTCCCCAACTCGTTTTATTATGATATTAGCGATTTTTGGTTCCGTCTAATGTTGCCAAACTAACAATCAGCGTAATGAAGTTTATGGAAAAAGTCTTCGCGACACAAATAAACACATACAACTGGGATGCTCTAAAATGTGGGTAGGACATAACGCCTGTAGTGAGAAAAGTGACGACGTAGTAGAACATTTCTATAAAATTGCAAATGTAAAGGATGTTCGAAAAGTGGCGCCCACATGTAAGAAGCGAATTATTCCTACACAGTATCTTTTCTATGACAACTTTGGCATTTGTCAAGTAGACATACCACCTTAAGGGGTTGGGGGTAGTCAGAGGCCCGAAAAAATTATGATTTTCAACAATTTTTTTTGCTAGGTTTGCTGGTTATGTTTTTCTCGAAACCACTTGTTTTGAGTTGGTGACACAGATATAACCAGCTTTACTTAACCGATTTCGATGAAGTAAAATTTAAATGACGTGGAATTGATGTCGTTATCGTTTGAACTGCAATTAATCGGAAAAAACAATTTTAGTATTTTTTTCCGACTCTTAAAGTCAAAAACAAAGGTCAAAAGAGAGTTTTTCATATTTGAATGTTGAAAAATTTAATTTTTTTTAAGATCGTAGTTCACAAGATAACGACATTTATACTGAACTAGCAACCCGCCCAGTTTCGCACGGGTATAAAATATATACCCTATGTCACTCACTGAAAAAATGATTAAAATCGATCCAGTAGTTTTGGCTTATTCATTATTGCCCGTGGCCCGCACGCGTTAAATTTGGAGTAAAACAATTCTCCTTTCTTTATAGCATGAAGATTTCCTGCTATCTTTGGGATATCTAAATTCATACCCTACATTTTTGCATATTAACTTTTTGCATTTTTACATATGTATTTATTTTATTTTTACAACAATTACAATACTATATTACAGAATGTCTTTATATACAACGTTCATAGCCTTCTTGTCATTAGACAATACAAACATGTTTTCTCTAGAGGTTACTCTTGAAAGAGCGACATACAGTTGGCCATGTGAAAAACAGTCTACACTCAAATCTAAGCCTGCAACGTTGAAGGTTTGACCCTGAGATTTATTAATGGTCATTGCAAAAGATGTCTTTACCGGAAATTGTAAGCGTTTAAATTGGAATGGTAGATCCGATGGTATCAGAGGGATTCGGGGATCAATACATCTTCTCCGGTACCACATCCTGTGAGTATTGTGCATTCTATTATGAAAGTTTTCAGTGATTTTACCATCAAACGCGTGCCATTGCAAAGTTTAGGTGGACTTAGGTTTCTTAATAAAATAACAGGACAACCTATTTTCAGCTCCATTTTGTGAGGAGGGAGTCCTCTGGAAATAGCCTGTTCTCACGTGAAGATGACGAAATCCTCATATTAGTTTTAAGCTCTAATTTATTGACATACGACTAAAGGTGGGATCTTTTTAGCGAAGCATTTTTTTCGTCAGCACGTGTTCCTCGAGTCACAACTGGTAGGATTTGACGGAAATCTCCTGAGAACAGAATTGTACATCCACCCATAGGTGCATTTTTGTTGCGCAAATCGCGCATTGTCCTATCCAGTGCTGCCACAGACGTCTTGTTTGACATGGTAGCTTCGTCCCAGACTATTAATGAGCAGTCACGCATCAATTTTCCTGTATTGCTCTGTCTAGAAACACTACAGACGCTGTTATCATCATCGGTGGCGATTTTCAGCGGGTGCTTCATTGTAGAGTGTGTGGTTCGGCCTCTTTCCAAAAGACTCTTTCCAAAAGAGTAGCGGCAATGCCGGATGACGCAACAGCTAACGCAATTTTTCCGGTAGATCTCAATTACTAATTACTGTTGTAATATCTTGGAAAATATTGTTTTAATTATATGCTGTATAGATCTATATGAAAACAACAATGTATTTAAGGTATTTAATTGGATAAGGATTAATGTTGTACCTATTTGTTGAAATCGCTTCGAAAATAAGCTATTAGTTGTCGTAAAAAGTAAATGACAAAAAATGTTATTGTATGGAATTGATAGCAAACTAAACGCGCTCCGAATCAATAAAAACTATTCAAAAACTGTATTTTAATTATGTGCGATTTACTAATATAGAACGTGAAAATAGCGTTTTATTTCGCTGTAAAATTGTATGTACATATAATTACATGGAATTCAGTACATACATAGATACATATGTATGTACATATGTCCGAAATGAAATAATGCGAGCGATTCGTAAACACATACATACATACGTCACCATACG
Source organism: Anastrepha ludens (assembly GCF_028408465.1). NCBI lineage: Eukaryota > Metazoa > Arthropoda > Insecta > Diptera > Tephritidae > Anastrepha > Anastrepha ludens. The sequence continues at coordinate 40,313,623 of NC_071499.1, read as the reverse complement.
ATGTAATTCAACATTAATGAGGTGTGGGGAGATTATCGCTTAACGCCTGTTGCTTCATTCGGTTGACAGCGAACACACACACAAACAGCTTTTTTTGGAAAAAGAGCTGCTTTTGTTTAAACAATTTTGGGTAAATAACAAATAAATCAATTTTTTTTTGATGCAGAACGAAAGTAAATATTTCAAAGTTAAACTTCAAGAAACTTTCATTTTAATTGGTTGATTCGTTTATGATTTATGGCCGTAAAAACAAAAAAATTATGTTTTTTTGCCACATTTTGACCGATTGCCACGCCCCCTTTATATATTTCTTCACATTATATAGATATAAACCTTCCTCTTCAATCAATCTATCTTTAAAAAAAAACCGCATCAAAATCCGTTGCGTAGTTTTAAAGATTTAAGCGTATAAGGGGGCATAGGGACAGAAAAAGCGACTTTGTTTTATAATATGTAGTGATAAGAATCTTTCTGTCTTCTTGATTTCAGAAACCTGTGAGTCCCGGAATTCATGTCGCCAGCGACATACCTTTTTTGGAAGCCCATTTTTTGAAGCCTGACAACTTTTTGAACAAACCTCGTAAGACCAAAAAAAAATTTTTATTTTTTAGCAATGGATCAAAAAATAAAATACTAAAAACAAAAATAAAAAGTCTTTTATTGTTTCCGTTTTACATGCTTTTAAAGAAACATCCAAAAATACCATTTCAAATGAGGCGAAGGCCTGAAGGCGTTAATATCACTTTTGAGGACTGAACTTGTTTTTTGAATTATCTGAATATATTCCGGGAACTTTTTGACCAGCTTTAAACGATAGAACAAAGCATTAAAATTATTGAAATTTATTATTACAATGGTCGATCTTTAAGCAGAACATATCGGAAAATTCCAAATATTTTGGAGTAAATAATCTTTCGAATTAGTCAACAATTGCAAGGTTGGTGAAAAAATTCCAAAAAACTGGCTCTGTAGGGGATGGAAAAAGAACCAGAAAATCAAAAACTGGATGTTCTGTTGAGAATATTGCTGGTTTAGCGTAAAGACTTGCTGAACAATCTTCTACAGCGATATCTCGACGTTCTTAACAAGTCGAGCCGGTAAGAGCCGTATTTTGAATGAAAATAGTGAAACTTTAAAGAATCGAAATTTTTACATGTATTATTTTAAAAATTACGATCTCTATTTTTAAGTACGAAAAGAATCTCAAATTCGCGGAAGAGGGTTTTACAAAATAGTGCTGTACCCAATTACGCGATCCATAGCTTCAATTTTTTTGTATCTCATTCTCCATCTCATTCTATAATTTCAAGCTCAAGCTCAATTGAAAACTCAAACTCAATTTCAAACACAATCTCGAGCTTCAAAATAACACTTAAAATGGTTCAAAAATCGTAGCTTAATACTTATACAATCTAGTGAGTTTATCCGCCCCGCGTTTGCAAAAGTTTTAAGGGGGCACGAAAATTAGACGATTACAAATCATTTGTTTAGATGAGCTATTAGAGTTCGCCGCAGATGAACGGGTTGGGTACCAAACAAAAAGTGATCCAAAAAATTTTTTGAAATCGCGCTCGCCCCTCGGTAGACAAAGGTCGGAGGGTATTTCTAGCCTAAAAAACCATCAAAACCTCCTCACAAAAACCATCTGCCATTCGAAGGCGGCATAAAGCTCTAGGTCCCTCCATTTGTGAAAAACGTCAAGAAGCACACCACAAAAAGGGGGGGGATGCTGAAGAAAACACCCAATAGAGGGTGTAAGCGCCAATTATGTCAGCTGGTTTTTTAAGTAAATTAGACTGATAAGACAAAACAGAAATATTGTTGGCATGATTTTTTTTTCTTATAATCTGGTTTCATAGCAGTTATTTTTTGAATCTGTTTTCCCGGCATATGTCTGACGCGGCTACGAGTTACTTAGTCCTTTTGATCAGTTCAAGTTTAACTATTTTTTCCACTAAATCCGACCATATGACGTCAAAGGTGGCTTGAATATTGCAACAAATCGACAATGCGCTGTATGGCAAGTTTCACCGTCTTGTTGGAACCAAGTGTCGTCAATGTTTAGCTGATTCATTTTTAGAAACAATGGGCAGCTCTTTTCTCAGGATCGATGATGCCGCCAGTGCTCTATGAACTTCGTGAACAGATTTATTTTTTTTAAAGGAAATTTTCACAATTTGGAAACGTTGTTCGTCATTAAATGATTCGTGATGACTTGCCAAACTCTACTGAATAGAAATGTTAACACAGTTTGCCATTCTCAGCTGTCAAAAACACACCCGATATATGTATATAAATATCGGAGGTAGACAAAAACGTTTTCACATTTGTGCACATTTAGTACATGTAATGTATTTCAAAACACACATAAGTTGACGAGTATCCCCCTTAACGAACATTTCCCATAAATAAGAAAAAAAAAAAAAATTTTTTTTTGGGAAGTACCGAATCGCGCGTAAAACTTCTCTGTCTGTGTGTAGCTTTTGTTTCAGTGGCATCATTGCCAAAAATAAAATACTCTATACAGCTTTTTATTAAAGAATAACTAGGCGTGCATGTATGAATACAGGTATCTGAAAAAAAAATATATTTTGTTTAATTGTGTTGCTTTTACCATTGTGGATTGTCTCATTTCGCCCTATATTCAGTACTCCAAAAAATATTTATGTATATAACGGGTGATTTTTTAGCTATTATCTTTTTAAACAGTTGGTTTAAACAGCTGACGCACGTTTCGTGTTTTGTTTCACTGTCAAACATCTTCAGTTTGGTCTATAATTTAGCCATCAGACGTCTTACAAACAAACAACGCTTGCAAATCATTGAATTTTATTATAAAAATGGGTGTTCTGTTAAGAAAGTTTATCGCGCGCTTCTTCCATTTCATGGCCAGTTTAATGGACCCACTGAAGCGGCTATTCGAGCTATTGTGACTAAATTTAGAACCAAATTTAAATCATTGGACATCAAACCACCAACACGGTCGGTCAAATCATCCCTATCTTATCAACCCTATCGAATTGGGAGTTTACGAATTGCTTAATTTCAAAACTATTCTCGTAAGAAAACACAATATTCGGAAATTGACTTCTTTCGGTCAAGCGAAGCACTCCTTCGCTCTCTCAAGTCTGACTTGTTGCTGCTTTGGTGTGAGATCATGCACCTTTTGGATCTTGTAAGGCTTGACTTTGAGATCGTTTTTCAGTATGCGGCGGATGCTACGGGCAGATATTTTCCAAAAAAGTTTGGAACATCCTTACATACATACATTGGCGTATACAGAAATATATCCAATAAAATTACATTCCTACATATCAGTATATTAAGAAGAATCAAATAATCTGAACCAAACTTAATTTCTTTTTATAAAGCGTTTTTGACGGTTTGACTTTTTTAACTAATTTTTTTTTTATTATCGAGTTTAAGCATATACATTTAAGTATGAAATTCGATTTCTTTCGCATTACCACCGCGTGCACGTTTTACGAAGTCCAATCGTTGAACCCAATTTTCGACCACTCTTTTGCATAAATCGGCCGAAATTCCAGCAATTTCGCGTTCAATATTGGCTCTGAGCTCACAAGTCGTCGCCGGCTTGTTACTGTAGACCAATGACTTCACATAACCCCAAAGAAAATAGTCTAGAGGCGTCAAATCACACGAGCGCGGCGGCTATTCGACCGGTCCATTTCTGGAAATAATGCGCTCATTGAACTTACTCTTCAACAAATCAATTGTAGCGTGTGCTGTGTGGCTTGTGGCCCCGTCCTGTTGAAACCACATGTCGTCTAAGTCCATACCATTCAATTGCGGCCAAAAATAATCGTTTATCATGTCGCGGTATCGATTTCCATTCACAGTAACGTTGTTGACAAAGCCATTGAGCCAAAAGTGAGCTTCATCACTGAAGATGATTTTTTGGAAAATTTATAAATTTTCATAAAAAATTTGCACGATTATTTTCATAAAAAATTTGCACGATTTGCAATCGTTGCTCAAATGTGTAGCGTTCCATGATGAAATGTATACTAATGAAGTTTACAAATGACAAGCGAAAAATAAAAAATATTGCGTCGTTCGCCCTCCCTATCGGAAAAAAGTTGAAGCGCACCTATTGAAAAACGCTATATATTTTTTTTTTTCGAAAGTACAACCATATCCATTATTTATGGCACACGAGTTTATTCGTGTGGGCCTGCCCTTTTTCGTAACTCTGGGTCTCAAGAGAGGTTCGAACAGTTCGGCGTGCACCATTTCTGGATTATGTACAGATCGTTGGTCTTTAACGGCACCCAAAAATAAAAATAAAAAGAATTAATAATAATAAAAATGTTCAACGAGGACCAATGGGCCAATAAAATGAGTGCCGAATATGCGGGGTGTAACATTTGGCGGCAAGGCATGGCAAACATGTTCATGGATGGCTCGAAGTTGGACGGTAGGGTTTCTGGGGGAGTATTCTTTAAGGAGCTCCCCATCGAGCTCAAATTCAGGCTTCCGGACTACTGTAGTGCTTTCCACGCGGGGGTAGCCGCAATTAAGGAAGCAGCAGACTGTTTGCTTACGTCGATAATTACCGTTAAGGAAGTAAATATTTATTCCGATAGCCAAGCGGTAATTAGAGCCTTGGGCTCGTTGTTTGTGCGTGCGAGATTGGTCGGGGAATGACTGGCTTCTCTTTCGATTGCATCCGAATACTTCGAAATCAGACTCATTTGGGTTCTCGGTCACAGGGGCTTAAAGGGAAACTGCTGGGCTGAAGAGCTGGCTAGACAGGGAACTTTGGAGACGGTTTCGTCGTGAAATGAGAGGTTTGGGGTTCCCTTAAGAACCTGTGGCCTACTCCTGGAAAGATGGGCCTTGAGTCAACTCAACGTGCGCTGGGCTAGTGCGCAAACGTGCACCGCGAGATCCTTCTGGCCACGGGTAGATCGGGACGCTCGAGGGAACTTCTAAGGCTAACTTAGCCCGAGCTCTCGAATTTGGTGGGTATCCTTACCGGACATTGTCCGTTAGGCGTTCATGCGGTGAGACTTGGGATTGCCTCAAGTCCGTTCTGTAGAAGTTGTCTTGAGGACGAGGTGGAATCATCTCAACACCTTCTTCTCAGCTGCCCTGCTCTCGTATGGCAAAGATTTAGACATCTGGGCTCTAATTTTTTTGCTACGCCTGCGGATATAGCGGGTCTAAATATCACAAATCAGTAGCTTGTTGCGGCTAATTACGAACGTAAATCAGCCACCGACGGCGTTGTCGTAAATGCATGATCATCTTCCACTAATCCCAAGGCTCCTTCTTCCTTCCCTTCTCCTTTCTCTTTCCCCTGTATGACATCACTACGGAGGAATTTTGAAAATTTATCCAAGTGGGCCCTAAGCTAGGGTAGCTGTTTAACCTAACCTAACCTATGGCAACAAGAGCTACTTTGGTACTAAGTAGGCAACTGAACAGTAAAGTCCTCTCTCGACGAACAAAACTAAAATTCTACAAGGCTCTCATCGTGCCCGTCCTAACCTATGGCGCAGAAGCGAGGACGATGACAACATCCGATGAAGCGACGCTTGGAGTGTTTGAGAAAAAGATTCTGCGTAAGATTTTTGGATCTTTGCTCGTTGGCAACGGCGAATATTGCAGGCGATGGAACGATGAGTTGTATGAGCTTTACGACGACATAGACATAGCACAGCGAATAAAGATCCAGCGGCTACGCTGGCTGGGTCATGTCGTCCGAATGGATACAAACGCTCCGGCTCGGAAAGTATTTGATGCGGTACCAGCTGGTGGTAGCAGGGAAGAGGAAGGCCTCCTCTGCGTTGGAAAGATCAGGTGGAGAAGGGCTTGGCTTCACTTGATGTGTCCAACTGGCGACGGTTAGCACGAGAAAGAAATGACTGGCGCACTTTGTTCAACTCGGCCAAAATCGCGTAAGCGTTTATAGCGCCAATTAAGAAGAAGAAGAACCTATGGCGCGGAATTAACGATTAATGGATATGCTTTGCGGCAAGATGCTTCACCCTGTGGCAACAAAAGATCGTGCAAGTTTCTCTATTTAATTTTAGCTCACAAAATGCCTGTTGTCATAGTTCTGTAGTATTTTTGAAAAGAATTGGCCATCACTACAAAATCCACAACAAAATGTTGCTCTCTGCGAATTCATTGGCTGCTCGGCGACTACCTGAGAGTTTTCCGACAATTCTGCTTGTAGAAATAGTCGCTGAGGTGAAAAGTAGCATCGCGCAAAAACTTTTTTTCACAGTTTGAACAACACGGCCCCCTTTTTTGGAATTAATTTCCAATATTTTCTAACATCGTTCAAGTGTATGACGACCCATCTCATTCCGCGGAGGTATCACACTGAATGACAGTCAAGATTTTCTGCGGGAAAAAGCTGTCAAAATAAAAGTGGGTTAATTCCACTAAAAATATGCACTTATTTATGAATTTTTTTTAGAAAGATGGTTCATGTAAATTTATTTATCCAATTAGTATACTGTTAACTCATATTTCAAAAATATTTGCAAAAATTTTCACAAGAAAATATACAAAATTGAGCCGTTGACAGCAGATCTACGTAGACGTCTCGAAAAAAAGGCAACTTGCCGTGGACAGTTTTTCTCAGCATTGGATCATCTGAAATCAAAAAATCAAAGAGTTTTCATTAGGTAATCAATTGTCCGAGGTAACCCTGTCGAGTTTTTATTAAGAAAAAATTTTTATTAAATTTTTATTAAATTTTTTTAAACATTTGAAGTAGAAGTGCGATTTTTAGACGATAAATCGCATAATATTGTTTATTGTAAAATAAATAAAAAATAAAAAAAAGACCTCCCAGGGTTACCTCGGTAATTATGTAGAGAAAGTGTGTACAAAATTTCAGGAAGATCGGTCGAGTAGATTCAGAGAAAAAGTGTCCACCGACTTGAAAAACGTCGTTTTCCAGAAAATCGATTTAAAGTTTTCTATAGCAGGTAGCCGAGTCGGAGCGGCCAACGGTTATAATGCTCTAACTTTGTGAGTTTTGCACCGATTGACTTAAAATTTGGACACAACATTCTTGAGATTATGTACATTCATTTTCTCAAATAAACCAAAATCGATTTTTTTTGACCCTAAAAACCCTACCCCCCCCTTAAACTCTTGTAAAATCGCATAAGCGGTTATCGCGCCAAGTAAGCTTCGGAAAATTCAATTTCCAACCACTCCCTCTATTTTTGTCTATTGTTTATATGGCGTCGGAGCACTGTGCGTCAAAAACCTTTGAAAAGTAGAGTACTCTGGGAAACAATTTTCGCTTAACCATCTGCGATTTATTGATAAATTTTGGGTATTTTGTGAACTCAACTTGAAATACGGTTTCGACGGAACATTGACTCTTCTGCACTTGTGAAAACAAATATTTACCTTACCGAAACAAATATCAGAAATGTATCAAATTTTTGGTTGGCTGTGCGATGGTCTGAAGTAAATAAACATGGATTTCCAGTTTGCGAAAAACAAAAAATTTAATTTATTCAAAAAAAATTGTAATTTCCTTTAATTCAATATCAGACTGATTGTGAAAATAAATACACATGCAATTATTATTTAAACACATTAATTTTAAAAGCCGAAAAGTGGTAATTAATTGTTGTTCTACAAATTTGTTTAATTTCACTGCGCTGCCAATTTCACATGAAAATTTCGCATGAACAAAAGAAATAATTATTTGTTGTTGATTTTAATCTATTAAATAACTGATATGAACTGGAGCATTTAACTACGTTATTTTGCGTTTCGTTTCAACTCCAGTATATTTCATTACGGCCGTTATTATGGTTGTTTTAAACAGTGCCATCACGAATTTCATTCCGTTTTGTAGAAATGTAAAAACAATCATTCCTGTTAAAAAACAAAAAAGTGCCACAAAAGTAACCACACACACACATATACACACATCTAATACAAAATCACTCTGAATCTGAAAAATTTAAAGCTTATTATGCCAGTATTGTTTAAAATATTAAAATCCGGCTATTGTTGTTGTTGTTTGAAGTTATACATCAGTCATTACACGCACATGTTCCGTTCATAATCATTAATTACTAATTTTATAAGGGCAATCAATTTCGGAAGTAGCGCTCTTTCGACTGCCTATTTACAGTAATTTGCCTAATGGCTTTGTGGAGAGTAGGCAATAATTTGTTAGTGTTAATTTTGCTTCCGATAAGGTTGATTGTTTTCCTAACATGAATTGAGCATAATAAATTAAATTGTGTGACGTCGTTAAGAGATAAGGACGTGTTGAGTTGTCAGCGTTGATGGGTTCTGAAATTCTCTGAAATTAGGTAATTTTTGTTGATGCATGCGGTTGGTGAAAAAAATTGATCGGATGTTGATGCTTTTGTTTTTGGTTGTTGTAGAAATAGCTTAAAGTCTTCACTGCAAGGCAGCTGAATTTCAAATAAGCGCCTACATTCTAAATTTGAATAATGCCCGAAGGACTTAACCCTCCATTAGGCGCGTGGATTACATATGTAATCAGAAGCCAATTTAAACTTAGCTTGCAGATGTCAATTCCCGTTTCAATAGCTATCTATAATATGCAGAACTGCTAATTTAGTGCACAATTAAAAGGTGTAGACCCACTATTAGTCTGAAGTTAAATACGAGTGGACTACAATTGTAATCCACGCGCCTAATTACGTAACATTTTTTACAGAGTGCACAATTTAAAAGTTTGTCTGCTGGAACAGCTAGGTAAGTTATATTATTCCAAAAATAGAATTTTTTATAAATCTTAGTATTTTCATAATTAGAGACTATTCCCTGCAACAAATATTTCAGTACAGAAAGTACTATGTTTGTTTTATATAGAGATTGAAATGCTTGATGCAAAAAAAATTCGTTTGGAACATAGCACAGATCCTGCTGTTGGACGAAATGGTTAGATGAGCTTTCTAGCCAAGAGAAAGGTTGAATAGTTGAAGCAGATGAAGATGAACTAGAGGACAACGTCGGAGAAAGTAGCGATTATCAAACAGGCTCTGAACAAGAACTTTCTTCGGTTGAAGAAGAAGCTATTATAGAGCCAGAATCCTACGCAGAGAGGAAATCAGATGACAATGAAGATGAAAAAAAGCTTTAAGATCTGATTTTATTGAAATGAAGAACGATCAACCATTCCAAAAGTGTCAAAAGAAGCTTGGCGCCGAACCCGGCACTTACTTGGTTTAGAATACCCCATACCGCCTCCACAACCTCCACCAGAAGAATTTGCCAAAAATGTAGTAAATATGCATGCAAAGAACATATGAGAGATGTGTGCACTGCCAGTTTGGCAGAATAAAATATGCTCTATATTTGAACTATGTTTACCCTTTTGTATACCCTAATATTTTTTTACTGGCCAGTTTGTATTACATATAAGCTTAGTTTATTATTATAAGAATGAATTTGATTGATTTTTTTTATTAAATACTTTAGTTCTGCAAACATTTTAAAAACTTGCCATCAAACAGCTCAAAAGAACATGAATTAACTGTTTTCATTTTGTTTATAACGAAAGCCAATTAAAAGTAAATGTAAATATATTTTAGGTGTTTAAAATAATATAAATAAGCATTTATCAACAAAAACAAAAAAACAAAATATTATAAAATGTTACAACAGAACAATAAGTTGGACTACGAACGTAGTCCATGCGCCTAATGGAGGGTTAACCAACTAATCAACTTTGTGCTAGCCTGGGGAAAAAACTGAGCACTTTCCCTTTTTTAATGTAAGCGAATTCCATTGTTTTAAAAAAGCAAATCAATTAATCATTTGCATGTAAATTTATTAAATGTAATTGCTTCTTCTTCTTCTTGATTGGCACGATAAACGTTTACATGATTTTGGCCGAATTTAACAAAGCGCGCCAGTCGTTTCTTTCTCGTGCTAATCGGCGCAGTTTGAAAAATACGAAGTAAAGCCAAGTCTTTCTCCACCTCATCTTTCGAAAGAAAAGAAGGTCGTCCTCTTCCTCTGCTATCGGAGGTCTTCCTCTTCCTCTGGTACCGCATCGAATACTTTCAGAGCCGGAGCGTTTGTATCCATTCGGACGACATGACCCCGCCAACGTAGGCGCTGAATCTTTATTCCCTGCGCTATGTCTATGTCGTCGTAAAGCTCATACAATTCATTGCTCCAACGCCTGTGATACCCGCCGTTGCCAACGTGCAAAGGCCCAAAAATCTTCCGCAGAAGCTTTCTCTCCAGCATTTCAAGGGATGCCTCATCGCATAAACTCATTTTAAAGGATTACATCACCATAATTTCAAAAATCAATCCGGATTTTCTGTAGCGATTACCAATTTTGAAAAAACCGATTTTTTTCTACTTTTTGATGTGGAGGTAAAATAAGGCATAATTAATATCTCTCTCGCTCCCGCGTTCCTTAAGCATTTTGCATACCTGCAGCATTGCAAAGACTTCTGCTTGAAAAACACCAGCAGTGTTCGGCAGTTTAAAGGAGATAGATAAATTGGCTGATTTAGAGAAAACCCCTGATCCGACTCCCGATTCCATCTCGGCACCGTCAGTGAAGACAGAGGTGCAAGCTTCGGTGCGGATTTCCCCCTCGATCCAATCATGCCTATTTGGAAAGATTGCCCTAGCACGACCCTCAAACTCTAGTTTGTGGATAGAGAGATCTGTTTGAAGTTCGAAGAAATACGGTGTTCACTGCCCGAAAATACTACCATGTCTTTGGGAGATTGTCGGCAGAGGACAACCTCCTTTAACTTTATTGCACTTTGAGCTGCGATGGAAATGATGGAAAAGTCGATGGGAAGTAAGTGCAAAAGGGCACTCAGGGCAGCACTGGGGCAAGTTTTACATGTTCCGACCCGATGCCAATGCATGCAGTCCTTTGCACCCTTCCTAGTTTACTGATATTACCTAGCTATAGCGCCACGAAATGGCAGATCGGTCTTAAGAGGAGCTTTTTGATGGCTTAAATACCCTTGGAGGTTTTCCACTGTCTACCGAGGCGTGAGTGTCGAAGGGCCAAAGCTGTGGGGACTTTTCAGAGAAAGTGACTATTTAGCGCTTTCTCTGTAAATGCTCGGGCTTGACAGCCAAACGATTAAGGTGACTGGGTGCTGGACAGCCTTAGGTAGTGCGCCAACCTAAATCTCCCCCAACCTTCTCTATTACATCAACATCTCTGGTTGGTTGTAGATATCTGCCCTTTGGAGGTCTTGTCATGATATCAAAGCGGCACTTTAGTGCCACCCCGGCACTTCAACCAGTTCACTTACCTACCTGCCGTTTGCTATTTAAACAAAGTTTCTAAACGCCCTCGAATAGTACCGATGTTGGTTACATTGTGTATACCTATGTAAGTGCCTGCTTTTTATGTTTATTTTATGTTTAGATTATGATAAACGTAAACATTCAACTCCATCTAATTCTACCTAACATTGAAGCAAGCATATAAAAAACTGTCTAACTACAATCGTGGAATTTATTTTACTAAAAAGCAAGACACCTTGGATGTTGTGAAAAACTTTACTAAAAGTCACTTTGCATATTCAAGTAACGAAAAACGACGAGTTGGAGTAGTGATGCAGCTAATCAGTAATAGTGAACGTAAAACAAAGCACAGCAATGGACAACCTAAGAGCAACATAATAGCCGGACGGCAAATACCACAAAGCTGATAAATAAATACAACTAACGAACAAGACAATAAAATCATAACTACACTACTATAAGAATTATAAGATTTAATATGGCGACAAATAAAAGAAAAGAAAAACAGCGGGAAGCAAAGCGTAGCTTCGCAGTTTAAATGTACGATGTTTTCTTTGACTTTTGTAAATACTTTTTCTGCGTTTTATGTACTTATTTTTCTGTTTATTCCCTCCGTTCGTACGCAGTCACACACCTACAACGCAGCGGGCAGATAGTCCGATAGGCAATCAGTCATTGAGTGAGGCGGTTATTTAGTCACTTAGTCAGTGGCTAGTCGATGCTGATGGTAGATAGTATGTACACACAGACATGCATTCAAACAATAAAAATGGATACATGCATATATAGTATATGTACACGCATACATACATACATTTATTGTTTATAGGTACCAGCAGTGGCGGATAAAAAAATCCGTAAAAATAGCCGGCATGCAGCAGAAAGATGATAATCATCAGTACAATAGGTGAGTAAACAAAAATCTGTATAATTTTATAGATACACGAAATGTGTGTTTTGTGATATCGTAAATTGTTAGTTTTTTTTTGTGATAAATTTTTATAAAAAGTGCCCTTTAATTTGAAAAATTTATGAAACAAAAATTTGATTTTGTGCACAGAAAAATCATTTTCTTGGCAGATAAGTACCACATTGGAAGAACAATGGGATGGCACCTATCGTGGTACCGTTACATTGCTCCCATTCTACGATTTTGACAATGTTACCTGATTTTCGTGACCCCTCCTTAGTGCAATTGGTGATTAGTGGGACCAGATTACCATTTTCGTAACTTCATTTAGCATTTTTTTTCTCTAACCACGGAGTTTTAGTTCTTCCTTACTAACATTTTTCTAGCCTTTTCTAATTCAAATGTGATGCAGAGCCATTCATGACATTTATTTTTTTTAAGATAATTACCTCCAAAAGTTGACCGCAACTGCGCCGTAATTCGGGCATCCGTAAACACAAATTTTGAATGACTCGCTGGAGAACTTCGGTTGGTATCTCGTGAATAACTTTAGTAATGTTGGCCTCCAATGCCTCAATCGAAGCTGATTTATCCACAAGTCCAAATATGTAATATCACACGATCTTGGTGGCCGATCCATTGATCCGAACGAGCGATAAATTGCTCACTGAAAGGACGACGCAGTAAATCAATTGTTTCGCAGGCTGTATCGCAAGTAGCGCCGTCTTTTTGTTCACCAGCAAATGTTGTGGATATCATGGGGTACTCCAGCCCATAGGGCGCACCAAACGGTTGCTTTCACTAGATGAAATGATTATTATTGAATGACTTCGGATTGTTCTTCAGCCGAAATATGTCAATTTTACGATGTGGCCATAAGGTCAAAAGCGATGAGGCCCACGCTGGACAAAAATTTAGGTTCCGCAATGCGGATTTTCGGCGAGTTTTTCCAGAGCCCAATGACTGAAATTATGACACTTTGGAAGATCGTTCGGCTTCGGATCTTGAACAAACTCTATTTTAAAGGCTTTCAAACCAAGTTCTTTGCGTAAAATCGCCCAAGTAGTGCTATAAGATAAGCCAAGTTGTTGAGATCGAATCGTCGAATAGAGTTATCCGGGTCCTCGACAAAACTCTTACTTACAGCCGCAATATGCTCTTCACTTCGGGTTGTACGAGGTGTGTTCAAAAAGTATCGCGAATTTTGAATTTTCGCAGGTTATGTATGTTCGAATTTCGACTTTTTTGTGGCGATATGTTGGTACTCATGACTCTCACTCAAGCCGACGGGTTCGGCTATTTTGAATGTTCAGTTAATTGTTGACAGCTGCTTTGCTTGCACGTGTTTCGGCTCGTCTTCGATTTTTACCTATTCAAAAAGATGTATAAAAGAACCTGTATCAAATTTGGTGTAAAAAACGAAATTAAGTGCGCGTATGCATTCCGAACGTTGATTTTGTCATACGGAGACAAAATGTTCTCAGAAGGCCGAGAAGATGTGAACGACGAAAAGCGTGCCGGACCCTCGAGCACTTCAACAACTGACGAAAAAATTGATGAAGTGAAGAAAATGGTATTGACCAATCGTCGACTCGCCGTTAGAGAAGTTGTTGAGAACCTAGATATATCGATTGGCTCATGTCATTCGATTTTTTTCAATGATTTGGGCATGAGACGGGTCGCCGCAAAATTCGTATTAAAGCTGCTCAATTTCGACCCAAAGCAGCATCACATGAACACTGCTAATAAGATGTTGGACTCTGCGCGCGACGACCCAACTTTGCTCCAAAGGGTCATAACTGGTGACGAATTGAATTAAATTTTTCTTGCATTAAAAATTTGTGACAATTTGATACGAGTTGTTGATCTGTCAATAAACCTGTAGAATATTATTTCACTTTTGGCTTCACTTTGCTTTATTCATTTTCACAATTTACCTTCTATAAACTTCTTAAGCTACTGGAAAAAGTGATTCAAATGTTCTCAAGTCCACCGAAAATATTAAAAAAACAATATGAAACCGTTTTCGATTATACAAATATATTTTTTCTTGCCTATCTAAAAATATAAGCAACAACCCTCGTATACTCATATTGTGTAATTTGGTTGCCGGACACGTTTGCGGCCTTATTATGGCTGTGACATGTTTGCGTTTTAGTTCGTTGACTTTTATATGCCAGTTGGCAAGCCATTCTGCACCGATCAGTAAGTGTTCCTCCGGCATTTTTGTTGCCTGTTAAGGGCATTGCTTAGCTCTTAGTAAAGCAGTATTCTATTCAAAAGTGCTTTGCAGTATTTTTTTACACGCTGGGATGCCTGTTGATGTGTATATGAGACGCAACCTTGACCTAGTGTGCTTCTTTGGGGCAGAACCGCCGCTCTCTTAAAATCTTCAGAATTTCATTCAGCTATTATAACGGTAAATCGCTAGTTGGTTAAGTATTTATTATTATAAAATTTTATGGAATCATCCGTATTGGTATGAGAGCGAGCCATGTCTACTGGTCTAAGAATTTCAGAAATTTTGCTGAAAATTGGTTTAAGCCTTGCGTTTAATAAGGCTAAACTAAAAAAATGTAGAAAAAAATTTTATAATTTTGCAAGTTATTCAATTTTGTATGGAGTTTTTTAAAGTGAAATATCTTCGGCTCTTTTTAACATTGAAACCTTAGCCGTTTTGTAAATTTTTAGTAGAAAATGTACTTTTAAAAAATAAAGTTTTGCTAAAAATGTCTAGCAAAAAAATTTTTTTTATTGAAAAAAGAAAAGATCTACGAAAGATTATGTTTCAAAAACACAAAGCTTTCCAAAAAATATTTTTTTGTTCTCATTCTACAAAATTTTTTTTTCTGAAAAGTTTTAGTAAGCCATTTTTTTTGTAGTTTTTCAAAAATTAAATTTTTTCTTCAAAATTTTCTAAGCAAATTGTTTTTCTTAAAATTTTTTTGTAAAACTTTTTGTTTCGAAAATTTTGCAAAAACACAATTTTTCTCTGTTTTTGACTTTTTGTTTCGAAAATGTTCGGAACATTTTTTTAAAATTTTCCAAAAAAATTTTTTTCTAAAATATTTCAATGAAATGTTTTTCCAAAATTTTCCAAAAAAAATTTTTTCTAAAATATTTCAATGAAATGTTTTTCCAAAATTTTCCAAAAAAAATTGTTTTGCTAGATAATTTTAGTAGTATTTTTGTTTGTAGTTTTTGAAAAATGAAAGAGCGTAGATTTTTTTGAAACATTTGCGAAAGATACAAATTTTTTTGCTGTAAATTTTTAGTAAATGTTTTTTTTGTAGTTTTTGAAAAATTCAAATTTTTCTTCAAAATTTTCTAAACAAATTTTTTTTTTTTAATTTATTGTAAAACTTGTTGTTTCGAAAATGTTTCAAAAACACACTTTCTCTCTGTTTTCGACTTTTTGTTTCGAAAATGTTCCAAACATTTTTTTCTAAAATTTTCCAAAAAAATTTTTTTTCTAAAATTTTTCAATAAAATGTTTTTTCAAAATTGTCCAAAAAAATTTTTTTCTAAAATATTTCAATGAAATGTTTTTCCAAAATTTTCCAAAAAAAATTTTTTCTAAAATATTTCAATGAAATGTTTTTCCAAAATTTTCCAAAAAAAATTGTTTTGCTGGATAGTTTCAGTAGTACTTTTGTTTGTAGTTTTTGAAAAATGAAAATGGCGTTGATATTTTTGAAAAATTTTCGAAAGAAACAAATTTTTTAGCTGAAAATTTTTAGTAAATCTTTTCTTTCGTAGTTTTTGAAAAATTCAAATTTTTCTTCAAAAATTTCTAAAGAAAGTTGTTTTTCCTAAAAATTTATTGTAAAACTTTTTGTTCCGAAAATTTTCCAAAAACACACTTTTTTCTCTGTTTTTGTTTTTTGTTTCGAAAATGTTCCAAAAAAAATATTTTCTAAAACAAATTTGTTTTGCTGGATAGTTTCAGTAGTACTTTGGTTTGAAGTTTTTGAAAAATGCTTTTTCGTTGATATTTTTGGAAAATTTTCGGAAGAAACAAATTTTTTTGTTGAAAATTTTTGGTAAAACTGTAGTTTTTGAAAAATTTTATTTTTCTTCAAAATTTTCTAAACAAAATGATTTTTTTTTAGTAAAACATTTTTTTTTGTAGTTTTTGAAAAATTAAACTTTATTCTAAATTTTGTAAAAAATCTTTTTTTTTGCTGAACATTTTTAGTACAACTTCTATTTTTCCAAAATTTTCCAACAAAGTTTTGTTTTGCTAGAAGTTCTTAGGAAATTTTTTCTTTTTTGTATTTAAAAAAAAAAAACGCTCTTTCGTTGATATTTCGAAAGAAAAAAATGGTTTTCTTGAAAATTTTTAGTAAACCTTTTTTTTCTAGTTTTTGAAAAATTTAATGCTTTATTTAAAATTTTCTAGAACAAATGATTTTCCTGAAAAATTTTAGTAAAACTTTTTTTTTTCGAAAATGTTGAGAAAATATTCGTTTCCATTTTCCAAAAATTTTCCAACAAAAAAATTTCTTAAATGCTGAAAATTTTTAGTAGGACTAGTAAGTTATGCAGGAACCGTTGGGTGTATCAACACGACAATACGAGTACATCAGACACAGGGACCATTGGTGCAGCATTTAAATCTGTGTAACATTATCGTGCTTCTTGAAAAGCCGAACACGACAGTAGCGGAATTTCTTATCAAGTTGAATATGTAGATTGATCACACAGCACAATCCATGGGACCATAATGTGGATAACATAGGTGTCTACTGTCGGGAAGAAGATGAGAATTTAGAGCACTTTCGCTCTGTTTTTGACCGGCTTTTACTAGACTAAGAAGGCACACTTTTGGGGCAGATATATTAGGAGTGCCTCAGCTACATTCTGTATGCCTCGACAAACTTTTCAGTTAAATCACGGAGTCAGTTAAGTTTGAAGAGGAATTAACCCTTCATTCTTCATCTTTCTCTGCTTCCTATATACAATTGTGGTTCTGTTTTTTAGGTTTCCTGCTTTGATCAAAGTCAACTTTCCGGCCTACTAAAATTCGTACATCCATTTAACTTTTCGAAGAAACATAATCACAAGTATACCCATGCGGGTATAGGTTTTTCTCCTTAATTTTTGTGACTGTTTCTAGGCGCGTCTGTGAGGTAAATAGGCCGCATTAATTAATTCTGACGATCGCTGTAGCACAATGGGTTGGTGCGTGACTACTATTCGCAAGTGCCTAGGTTCGAAATTCTCTGCACGAAACACCCCTCAAGCAGGCAGTGACAAATATTCGAGTGCATTTCTGCTAAATTTATGTTTCTCGTTAAAAATCATCTGCTGTTTGGTGGCGGCATAAAACTGTAAAACCCTTCATCAGGACGCACATCGCAAATAAGAGGAGGAGTTCGGTCACACTCCTAAAAATGTATATTTACATATATATAACTAATTATGTAAATTTATGCATGCATTTTTCACAATTTGGTTGAATCACTTTTTTATTTCCTTTGTGAAAAATAAGTGACCAGGGTACGATAAGATTGTTGATAAAGTAGCTAAGTGCTTACCAAAAAAAGGTATTATGTTTTTAACACTGATATAGAATTCTATATTAAAGTTAAGCCAATTTCCCTCGCAATGGAAATATGCAGAAATAGTGATGATTTTGAAACCAAATAAACCAGAAAATGAAAAGACCTCCTATAGGCCTATCTGTTTATTGGTTCTATTCTTAAAAATATTTGAGAGGATATTTCTGCGTTGAATTTTGCCAATATTAAAAAAAATAATATAATACCTGAACATAAATTTGGATTTCGCCGACATCGCGGCACACCTGAACAATGCCACCGCGTTGTAAATTTTATTACTGATTCTTTTGAACGAAAAGAATACTGTTCAGCTGCTTATTTGGATGTAAATGGTGGTTAAGTTTTAAGGGCCGGTGTTGATTTTGAATAAAATACAATTTTTTAGGGAACTATTATCATTTCTCTTTATTGCGATAATATTGGTATGGCTCAATTACGTATGAAACAAAATATAGGCCTCCATCCGATGGTCCAAATTTTCGATGACGCTGAGGCATAATTGAGGTTCTATGCCGTTAATGTGCCGAATTATCTCATTTTTTAGCTCTTGAGTTGTTGCTGGCTTTTCGACCTAAACCTTTTCTTTCAAATAGCTCCAAAGAAAGAAGTCCAACGGTGTCAAATTACATGATCTTGGCGGCCAATGACATCGCCGCGACGTGAGATTATTCGGCTATCAAATTTTTCGCGCAAAAGAGCCATTGTTTCGTTAGCTGTGTGACAAGTGGCACCATCCTGTTGAAACCACATATCGTCCACATCCATATCTCTCAATTCGGGCCATAAAAAGTTCGTATCTCACGATAGCAAACACTATTCACAGTAACTGCCTGACCGGCCTCAGTTACGGCCCAATGATGCCGCCGGCCCATAAACCGCACCAAACAGTCACTCTTTGTGGGTGCATTGGTTTTTCGGCAATCACTCTTAGATTATCATTCGCCCAAATGCGCAATTCTGCTTATTGACGAATCCACTGAGGTGAAAATGTGCCTCATCACTGAAAATGAAGAGCGCGATATGCATTTTGATTTGAACGCCCGTTTTCATAATCAGCCTGAATAACTTTAACGCTTTGGTCGATTGTGTATCTTTCCAAATTGAGTTAATCTGAAATTGAAAAATGTTTAATGAAATGCAGTAAAAGGCTAGACGTTTAGGTGTGGTTTACATTCAACATCTGCCCTTAAACTTTAACCACCTTTTACAACAAGCATTTGATAAAGTTTGGCATGATAGTGTATTATACAAATTGAAAAAAATTTTTCCCTCACCGATTTACCTAACTCTTACCTGTAAGTCAGATTACCGATAGATCATTTTACGTAAAGGTAAATGACGATACTTCTGCTATAGCATACATCAAAGCTGGAGTACCTCAATGAAGTGTTCTGGGCCCTGTCCTATATACAATTTTTACATCAGATATGCCTGAAACCATAAACTTATTAATTGCTAAATATGCTGACGACACTGCTTTTTTGGCTTCCGATCAGTGTCCGATCAAAGCTCCTAATTTAGTACAGAAAGAACTGAACGCGATAGAAATCTGGCTTGACCGATGGAAAATTAAAGTAAATACAAATAAATCTGCACATGTTTTATTCACATTAAGGCGAAATGACTGCCCTTCCTTGCGAATTAATGGCAGTACGATAACAAAATGTGACAGCGTTAACTATTTAGGTTTGCATCTGGACAAATGGTTAAGATGGAAAAACAAGATCAAAGCAAAAATTAATCAGTTGAAAACCAAAACCAAAAAACCTTTTTGGTTACTTGGACATAAGTCACCACTATACCTCGAAACTAAATTATTATTGTACAAAACTATATGAAAGGCAGTAGGCAGTATGGACTTATGGCATTCAACTTTGGGGCACGGCCTCGAATTTAAATATAGAAATCTTACAGAGATAACAGTCGAAAGCTATGAGACTTATTACAAATACTCCCTGGTTCATCACTAACAAAGACATCTATTCAGATCTACACATACTCTTATACCCTTTGTAAAAGATGATATTAAAAGATTTAGCACAGCCTACTTACGCAGGATCAGCTACCAGGAAAATTTTCTGGCAATTATTCTTTTCGATGAAACCAATGAAATCCGTAGACTTAAAAGACGTCATGTTTTGGACCTTCCATATCGAAATTAGTCATACGCTCATATTCTCCTAAAATGCTTTTCTTAACTTTATTATGTAAGTATGTAAATTAGCTTGCATATAAGTATATTATTGTTGGTCTCACTGGAGATCAATAAAACAAGTTATTTAGACAAAATGTTATATAATTTGCTTATTGTTCTATGAATAGATTGCAAATGGGGGTATTAAATGAAAAAAAAAAATTTCCTTTGTGAAACAGTTAGTTTTTGTGTACCAATAAGTGCCCAGCTACTGATTATGTTCTCTACTGAAGGTTCACGACCCTTTATCTGCCTTGCAAAGTGAGTAGAATTTGGGGGAGGAGTTTTTGCGCATATTTTTAAACTAAGGTCTTCTGCTCTTTGGAGCTCATTTTTTGACTTTCTGATCGTAGCGCTAAACTGTCATAGTATTAGAATAATTTCCAATTAAAAGTGAAGGAGTGCCTTTATTGAGCTACCTCTTTTGTGATATGTCGTAGAAACAAGGGAACAAATTACTGAGTCCCAGGCTATAAGTACATTAATTTGATGATTTTTGAATGATCGTTTAGAGTTAATAGTAGCAAAGCCGCTGTGAATATAAAGGCATAGCTGTTGTACCTGCAAAATATATAAAGACGACAAATTTCGGCTATATCAAATATTTATTTTGAATTGTGCTTTAATTCATTTGTATCACACATACATATATGTATACACTTGTACTTGCAGATGAAACTTTTTGTGCAAAATTCTCACAACGTTGATTTTCAGGTGTTGGGATATCCGTCACTGTGTACATCTTGGTAACCGTGAGCAGCCGCTTCTGCTTTTTTTGCTGCTTATATCTTTCTACTTGTACTCTCTACAATTTTTCACTTTTTGTGTGCAGTTTTTCGTTTGCCTAGCCAGCGACGACAAAGACGATGACAACGGTGACATGTTTACACATACATGTTTGTATACACACACACACGAATATGTCGCTTTGCTTGTTCAGTCGATGGATGGTTATGTGAACACACACATATACATATGACCGTTGAATATGCTGCGCTTGCGTTGCCGCCGCTATAGCTGTAACTGCTGCTGCAGACGCTGCTGCTGTCGTTGCCGTCGTCGTTGCTGCTGCCGTTGAACTTGGCTTGGCTGGGCCTGACTCGACTTGGATTGTGTGCGCGCGCGACTTCATCAACTCGAAACGCAAAATTCAAATTTTAGTCGCTGCGCTCAAGTTGCCGCCGCTGGATCGCTACTTTCCAAACACGCTGCCGAATGTGAATAGCAAGAAAATTAACGAAATTTTTGTAAAAACACAGTTCAAAGCTTGCAAAAATATAAAGAAAGAGCTCACAAAAAAATTTATTGGAGTTGTAGACTCAAGAGGAGGAAGATAGAGAGAGAAGAAAAGAAAAGAAAAAGAGAGAATGTGCTAGAAAAAATTTTGGACAGTCGCCAAATAAGCCAAAAGGCATACATACAAACACATATTTGGTATGCCAGATAGTGAAAAAGTGACTTACGAATGCATGAAAGTACCAGGTAAACTGGAGGAATAGTAATATCTGCAATAAAAACTAAATAAACTGCAAGTTAAAGGTGAGACAACAAGAAATTGTCTCTAGCGTTGAGTTGAAGCAATAGATGCAGCTTAAAAAGCGATAAAAGATAAAAATGGATTGAAAAAAACTTAATTTTTGAAGCGCTTATCGATGAAAGTAGATAAAATTTATGTTGCTCATAATAATAATCGACAAGTGAAATTGGAAGTGCGAGAATTGCGCTTAGCCCAGTATTAGTGCTACAAACAGGTACGCGCCTGCGTATGAGTATTCTCCTGGCTGCTGGCGGGACTAGGGAGCGTATGAGTGTTATGACTAGAATCTAAGAGTGTTGAAGTTGAAGCATTTGACCGTGAGATAAGAGATATCAAAATCCAAACAAATAACTGTAGAAACTAAAATGAATAACTATTTGCCGAAAACGAAAAACAAATTTAGACCTGAAATGCAAATTTGAGAACTATTTCGGAGATAATAACTGTAAGCAGAAAAAAAATAAAAAAATGCGAATACACTTCTTTGAATAAATTATGAAATTAAACGTGAGAGCAAATAAGCGATTTTAAAGCAATATCTGACTTGATAAACGAGAACATACATACACATATGCAAATAAATTAGAAATCGAATAATTAATTAACTATTTGGAACGCAAATGTAAATTAAACGAAATTAACTTCAACATTTCGTCGTATAAAAGACTATTTAACAAACTATTTAGAAGCGTAAGAATTCAACAAAACATTTATTTGCCAACCAATGTTTAAATAAAAAAAAATTCTCATAAAATATTAAGCGAGCTTAATAGACTTTTTATGTAAAATGCCGTTTAATAACAACTCTCCAAAAGATTGAGCAAAATCTAATAAATTTATTATTTTGAAATCAAAATTTAAATCAGAAAATGCAAATATAAATCGTTCGTAATAAAATTCAATCGTAATAAAATCATATTTAATAAAAATTCTAAAAGATTTTGTACAATAAATTTTAATAAATAAATTTATAATTTTAAAATCAAAATTTAAATCGAAAAATGCAAATATAAACTTTTTAATAAATATATATTTAATAAAAAATTCTAAGAGTTCTTTATAAATTTTAATAAATAAATTTTTTTTTTTAAATGAAAATTTCAACCGAAAAATGCAAATATAAACTTTTTAGTAAAATTCTATTAAATTAAAAATTCTAAAAGTTTTTTTACAAATTTTAATAAATAAATTTATTATTTTAAAATAAAAATTTAAATCGAAAAATGGAAATATAAACATTTTAATAAAATGCTATTTTATAAAAAAAACTAAAAGTTTTTTTACAAATTTTAATAAATAAAATTTATTATTTTGAAATCAATATTTAAATAAAAAAGTGCAAACATAAACTCTTTAATAAAACTATATTTAATAAAAAACTTTATTTTTTTAAATTTAAACTTAAAAATATGCAAATATAAACATTTTCAATAAATAATATAACATTTTCGTCGAAATCTAATAACACTCTAAAATCCATATTTAATGCAAACAAATTATAAATAACAATCAAATAAAAAACTGCAAATGTAAACTGTTTCAATAAAAAAATGAATGGTAAGACTAGAAACAGTTTCAAATTGAAATTTAAGAAAAAAAGTATACAAATAATCAAATAAAAACGAAGCAAATATAAACATTTCCAATAAATAGCATTTAATGCTAAAACAAACAAAAAAATAAAAAAAATATTGACTCGATATTTTTGCTAATCTACGACTACTTGACATTTCATATAAAAATAAGTTTTATTTTTTAATTGCATTAAAAGCTCTATGTAAATGTATAAACTTTGCGCTTGGGATTTTTTCCGCTAATTACATAAACAAATCCGTGTGTACGTAAAGTGCAAACATTTTGTTTGAAGTTTTTCGCCGGCCGAGGCGCAAATTGTGTGTGAATTTTCAACAACCAGCTTCCAAAGGTAAGCTGTTCAATTATTAGGTTTTTTTTTAGTTATTAAATTTTCATATTTTTTATTTAGTATTTTTTCTCCTTCGAAATGCCAACATCAATTATGAGCTGCTTCTCTTCTATGTAGAAGCTCTTAACTACCCCTAAATCTCAACTGTCCCCGCCAGCCAACCTTTGCTGCCTCTATTTCTAAGCTTACCACTTCATTGCATTGCATTCTTCTTTTTTGTTGTGTGCTTATTTTAAATTCTATTGTACTACAATAAAATCGTTAATCGGCTTTTATTTACTGTAGAGTTTTTGTTGTTGCTGCTGATTTGCTGTTTTGCTGTTTTTGTTCTTTTAAAATCACGCTTTTGTTGCGCCTAATGTTGTTGTTGGTCTTGCTGACGCTATGGCAGTCATTGTAAGCTGTTTAGTTGCTGCAGCAGCATTGATTATTTTTATTATTATTACTCGTGTTGTTGTTGTTGTTGGCTACTTAAAAATAATTTGAGCTAATTCACCAATAGTTTTTGTTGGGAGATTGTATAAAATTATATGTTAGGGTCGCGCATTGGAACGGAAGTTACACGGAGAAGGCCCTAGAAAATGTCATAAGTACCTGTTGGAGATAATTTTTATCGATTACTTTAATACCAGGTATATACCTATGAAATGAGACTTTTTTCAGTTTCAAATGTTTATTAACAAAAAATGGTTACAAATACAATATAATCTTCAAAATAATAGCCAATAATAGCGAAATAATAATAGCTAGCGACACATTTTTCCCATCTGTTAGGCAATTTGTGGATGCCGCGCAAAAACTTTGTCCGCAAACCAATCATCGAGCCATTTTTTTGCTTCTTCGTGAGAATTGAAGCGCTGAAGGCGCCAAGTCTGGTGAGTAAGCCGCATGCACCAGCGGTTCCCAATCGTACGTCTCCATCAATTCCCGGGTCGCTCTTATTCGATGTGGCGTTTGTCACATTGTCAGTTCATGTGGCACCCATCTTTCGACCCTTAAAATCATGCCCATGTCTTTCAAACGTTTGGAAATGGTTTTTTGGGTCACTCATAACTGGTCTGCCATCATTTCTTGCGTTTGACCATCATCTTCAGCCAACAATGCGTGCGATTCGACGTCCTCAAACTTTTTCGGTGTCCGGCCACGGTCCTCGTTCTCCACGCTAAAATCACCACTTCGGGATTTTTCAAACCACCTGAAGCACTGTGCTCTATTTAGAGCATGTCCACCATAAACTTCTATAAGCATTTGATGAGCTTAAGAAGCGTTTTTCTTCAATTGATAACAGAAAATCAACGATGTCCGCAAATCGTAGTTTGAAGGCACAAAATTTGATATTTTTAAGAGCGACAAAAATGCATTGTTGTATGAAAAGTATCAAACAATGAACTGAATATTGTTGACAGATGACTGATGAAAAAAGCAAGACATTTGGGAAGGTTTAAAAATACTCCCAGCGACATCTATGGACTAATAGCTGAAAGTCTCATTTCATAGGTATTATTTAACTTGATATGTAATGTGAAGCGTGGTGTGAAAGTAAGGTAAATGTAATTAAGCAAAAAAAAAAAAAAATAGCAAAAATATGGTTTTCTTTCAAATACACACAAATGAGTATAGAAGTAATATTCAAAAGATTGCCCATTGGAGTCCATAAAATTTTTCCAGCTGTCTGGTAGTTTATGGCCACTTCGGTAAAAAAAAAATGGTTAATTTGTTGCGCTCAAAACCGATTGCAGCCAATTTTTGTCATCCGCCACTCGAGTGCAACGAACTCCCGAAAGTGCGTTTCATCGACAGGAGCGGGTGAAAGTCAAAAGTGATTAGTTCTCTTGAATTCTTAGAATTTTGAATAATTTTTTAACAAATAAAGTTGTGTCATGAAATTTTGAGTGATGCAAAGCTGTATTCTGACATTTACGCGCCAAGCTGCTTGTCTGTTTGTATACCACAGCTGTCTAACAAGCATGATAGGGAAACAGATTGCGCCTTTCGAATTCGCCGTGTCGTAAGAGCGTATGAATAAACAAGCAAGAGGAAGGGGAACTACTTGTTTGTGTAGAACAGGGGTCTTCAAACTACAGCCCGCTAGTGGCATCCATCCGGCCCGCAACAGCTTAAGACTAGTGCCATCAATATGGCCGACGAAAGCTAATGTTTTACTGTTGTTACTATTGCTGTTATAATTTTAGTGGAGGCGAATGAAAACACAATGATACAGGGTTGCACATATTCGACAGACCCATGTGTTTTTTGGGCTCATTCCAATCGACGGGGATTGTCCGCAGGCAACAATCTTTGCGTCAATTGAATCTTATACGAGAATATATGCAAATCAAGCATCACCAGTCGAAAACCTTTCGTACAAACGATTAATGGTGCTCTTAGAAGGCGCACTTTTCACATTATTTCATTTTTTATACGCACGTTGAGTTTTCACAATTGACTTCTTTTGTTTAATGTAAATTTCAACAATATGCGAGCGCTTGCGTGGCGTGTACCGTTCCATGGTAAAAATCTGCTTGAACTGACGCTTCCAACGCGGTATGTCATTAAGCAATCTAACGTCTCTGTCACAAGGTACAGGCTTGCCAGATGGGTCCGTCGAATATGAACAGCCCTGTAGTTACACGATTTTATTTATTTGCACGGTAAAACTTTACGACAGAAATATGAAGTACCTAAGCAAACTACTGTGGGCAAAAAGTATGGTAAATTTGGTTGTAAAATGAAAAATCTTTATTTATTCTTGTAAATCAATTTCATCCCCTTCAAAATAATCCCCTCTCGATGAAATACACTTATGCCAACGATTTTTCCAGTCCCCGAAACATGCCAAATAGTCCATTTCCGGTATAGCCATCAGCACCTTCTTCGATTCAGCTTTTATCTCCTCAATCGACTCGAACCGCGTTCCCCGGAGTGTTCTCTTAAGTTTTGAGAATAGCCAGAAGTCACACGGAGCCAAATCAGGCGAATACGGTGGTTGCGGAACGATATGCGTGGAATGGTCACGAAGAACGAGTGCAGTGTGAGACGGTGCATTATCGTGATGCAAAAACCAAGAGTTGTTGGCCCTTAATTCTGGTCTTTTTAGACGAATTGCTTCCCGTAAACGACGCATAACGCTCAAATAATATTCCTTATTAACAGTTTGGCCAGGTGGAAGGAATTCATAGTGCACCACACCACGAAAATCGAAAAAAATGTCATCATGACCTTTATTTTTGAACGACTTTGACGTGCTCTTTTCGGTCTGGTCTCGCCTTTAGCACGATATTCGCTTGATTAGTCTGTTGTTTCAGGGTCGTAAGCATAAATCCAAGTCTCATCTCCCGTAATGATGCATTTGAGCTTGTCCTGATAGTCTGAAAGCGTTGTTTCACACACATCAACGCGATGACTTTTTTCCAAGAAATTGAGAGTTTTCGGTACCAAACGAGATTGGACTTTTCGTAGGCCCAAATTGTCTTTCAAAATGGTTTTCACAGATCCTTCTGATATTCCGATCATATCAGTAAGGTCTTTAACAGTCAACCGACGATTTTTGAGCACTAACTCCTTCACTTTATTGACGTGTTGGTCATCTGTTGACGTCGATGGTCGTCCGGAGCGCTCCAAGTCATCAACACGTTCTCGACCCTCTTTGAAGTCTTTGTACCACTTATAAACATTTTTCTGCGACATGGTCGAATCACCAAATGCCTTCTGCAACATGCTAAACGTTTCCGCAGCCGAAATTTCATTCCGCAAACAAAATTTGATGGCACTTCTCTGCTCAATCAAATCAGACATTATAAAAATCGAAAAATGCACTCTTGGTTGTTTGGTAAACACAAGCGTAAATATATTACTGATAATGACATTCACATGAAAGTTGGCCCAGATGTTATTAACAGTGCTGCCAACTCATGAAAAAATAACTAGAGCGAAATTTTAATCCCGCGAAGTTTGACAAATAAATTCACCTTACTTTTTGCCCACAGTAGTATTAATAACTAAAAAATAATTAATTGAAATTTGTCCCAGTAATAAAAGAAACAAATACTAATGAGATTTATGTAGTTGTGATTTTCCATCAACCATTTTTTGTAGTTGTGGATTAATTTTACTTGTAGCAATTATTAAAAGAGATTTACGATGCTGATCGGTTAATTTAGATCTGTAAACATTCTTTGTGTATTTCATCTCAGAAAACGTTTTCTCGCACAAGTACACAAGTACCAAAAACGGAAAACAATCCACGAGCAAACGTATGCAAATTATCAAACTGTGCCAGTGGAAGACTCTTATAAAATTCCAACAAAAATGAATTTTGGTATTTCTTCTTAAACATATCACTGCCCTGTAAATCAATCATTTCCATTTGGATTTCCGCAGCCAGGGTTTCAATGTCAGAATAAGAAAAGGATTTTGAAAAGGCTTAATTTCATTCGCATTGGCATGAAAGTCTGAGAAACGACTATCGAAATTATTGTTCAAAGTACTTAAAGTTTCGACTGCAAAAGCGACGGGAAGTTCTGTCTCTGTAGTGTGGCTGAATATTTCACATGTTTTAAATTGTGTGAAACATTTTTTTACGTAATTTCGATTGAAATAGTATTATTTTCTACCTGGACGGTTTTATATTGGTGTATAAATTAGGGAGAAGCTGATTTTTTCCTTGCAATCTCAAACTCAGTTCATTCATATAATTTGTCAAATCGGCATAGAATGCTAAAGCCATTCACTATTTCCTAATTCGATACAAGGGCGATGCTTTTTATTAAAATTTCGATCTCTGCTCGAAGTTCAAAAAGTGTTTAAGGACTTTTCCGCAACTAAGCCAGCGTACGACAGTATGATATGGCAAGTCATTTGCTCCAATCTCTTCAATATACTCCCGGAATTGTCGATGATTCAGCCCTGTGGATCTGATGAAGTTGACAACTGATATGACTGGTATTAGAACTTCATTGGCGTTTTGTCTGTCAACTTGTCTATCAGACCGTCTAACGGACTGACTATTCCCTTATGCCTATCCCCTGTAACCCCTGTGCCATTGTCGCATTTTGGATGGCAAAAAATCAAGAAAAATAGAAATATTTTGCCTAAAATTGTTTCAGAACTTTGTTGCCAAATTTCTTGACATCCTCCATTCATAAATTTATTTCTGTTGTCTTCAGAAAAAAAAACAATAAACAGGAAATTGAAAATATGCCACCTGTTGTGGATCGCTGAAATAGATATGACGTGGTATAGTACTTAGTAGCACTACTCGCCACTAGATGCCTGTTTGCTTAGCTGTGCAGAAAAATTAAAATTGTTTTGGCCGTTGGAACATTCCGAAAAAATTATTATGGTCATAGGGTTTCAAAGTTGCGCGACCCCGGTAGAAGGTGTAGAAGAAGAGTAGACAACTGGTGTAGAAGAAGAGTAGGCAAAAGCAATGGAAGCAACCAAACACAAGAAATTATACGCACACACACACCCACTTTCTAGCCAAGGCGTCTTCTGCATAAAAACGCAAAAAAAAAATCCTGTTGGAGGCTTTATATTAATTTGTGCTTTCACAATTTAATGCACAGCACTTTGTTTTCATTAGTTTGGTAAGTTTAAATCTCACAAATCAGAATATTAGCAAGTCATTCACTGAGTTTTCGCAAAACATGTAATTTTTCCTACTTCTGTTTCATACTTCATACTTCTGTTTTATGTTGCGAACTGAGCTGACGTCAGACTTGTCAAAATTGCGAAAAATAAAGTAACTGTTTTTTAATGGCGCCACCGTTGATACTCAATTCGCCTTGGTTGTCTACTACACAAATGTGAAATATGATTGACGTACGGCGTAATTAGCAAAAGTTACAATCTTCCGATGGAGTTTAATATTGCGCCACCTTTTATATGCACGCATATAATTGAACCGCACATCTTTTGTTGTTTGTTTGGCCGATTTTCTCCTCCAGATCGTGTAGTGCGTCTTGATGCTGTGTGACAAATGGAGTTTCATACCATGTCCAAGTGGCAGATGCTTTTTTAAGGGGACCTTTTTCATGACAGAAACACCCTTGGAGGTTTGCCGTTGCCTGCCTTCCACGACTGATATTAAATAGAAACAACTTTTCTATCATTTGGTGGTTAAAGCCGGGTACCGAACGTCAAACCATTCGGCCGCGATAGCTTCATGGGTTATAACTTGCTTCTGATCCTTGCGTAGAAGCTTGAACGAAGACAACACCCGAAGAGGTGCCCCTTGGAGTGTTTGAGAGCAAGATTCTGCTGAAGATTTTTGGACCTTTGCACGTTAGCGAGAACGAGTACCGTAAGCGATGTAATAATGAGCTGTATGAGCTTTACGGCGACATAAACATAGCGCAGCGAATAAAGGTCCAGCGGCTTCGTTGGCTGGGTCATGTCGTTCGAATGAATACAAATGCTCCGACTCTGAAAGTATTCGATGCGGTACCAGCTGGTGGTAGTAGAGAAAGCGAAAGACCTACCCTGCTTTGGAAAGAGCAGCTGGAGAAGGACTTGGTTCAATTGGTGTGTTCAACGGGCGTCGGTTAGCACGAGAAAGAAACGACTGGCGCGCTTTTTTTAAAATCAAGAAGAAGATTCTGGCAACAACACACCATCATATTGATACCATGAATATTCGGGTTGACCGGACTTCACGTATGACTTCCAGCGCTTAGAGTTGTCATAATAGTTTTAGTTTTCGTTCCCAGTTACCGCTCACTACAGAAATTAATTTAGTGGCAAATACAAATGCTGTTCTTGGCACGTTTGCTGACATATTTGAACATGCAAAACACAAAAAAAAAAAAACTAAAATATTTATGTATACTTTGTCGATTTTGCACGTACCGATAAATAAAGCCATATATGATCAAGTATTGGTATGAAGGTATTTACAGTATCGTTTTGAGCGGTCTAGTACGACTTACGTCATCTCTTGCAAGCCACACTTTGCAAGTTATACACCCAACAATATATAACGGTATTAGTTCTTGGGTCACGTGCACTTTAAATTTATTCAATTATTTTATGTTTCTAAAAGTTATACCTGGTGTCAGAAGCAGCGCTCGTCTAATAGCGATTTCGTTTCTCCTAAAAAATGCTGCCTTTAATGCCTATCTGTTTCTTTCATGTTCGATTCTATAAATAAAATTATTGTAAGCCGTTGAGAAAAAACTGCGTTCAATGCTAAAATTGTCAACTTCAATGAAGGCAAAAGAGGCAAATTTCTTCCCTTGAGAAGGGTTTTCAGGGGAGTTGGTTCCGCTGAACAGCAGTTCACTATTGAAAACGTAAATGTTAAGAAATGCGTGTGTCAGATAAAGTTGTTGCATTTTGTACTCTTGTCTAAGTAGACACCGTGCCAGGGTAACATTTTTTGCAGAAACGAAGGCATCATAAGATGATCTAGGAAAGAGTAGCGTTATGTATATTATAAAAATAATTATTTGTTTGACATCTCTGTAATTTTAATTGGGCGAAAAATAAATGAAAATGTAAGAAATTAAGGGGTATAAAGAGTCTGTATTGAACCATAGATCTGTGCTCAAGCATCTCAATGTACTATGCGGAACCACTAATGAAACCGAAATAAATCTTTATCCAGCTCAGCAAATGCTTTAAGTGATAAGAACGCTTGCAGACAAGCGCAAATCTTCTCTGAATTAATGACATTTGCTTACTTAATATTTTCATATTTGAAAGTCGCAGTGAGTGGCAAGAAAAAACGGAAGAACTAGACTATCCATCTACATACAGCGTACAACAGAAGTTTTGATACCCTACCATTTTGAAGATTTTTTAGAAAAAATGTCACGAAAGTTTTTTTATCCTTGATTTTTTTTCCTTTGTCTAAGAAAGGACGGAAACTTATTCCCATACCCAATAACTCGAGAAAGCAAAAAAACAGACTTTGTTACAACGAAAAGACCAACAGAAGCAGTTAATAATTTGAAAAAAGTGCGTGTAGCGTAGAACACATAACAGAAGGGAAACTTTCAAGGCAGACAAAGAAAGAGGCAGAGACCTGAGAGAGAATGACAGAGAGAGAGAGAGAGTGAGAAAGAAGTAATATAAATCTAAATATATTCACAACATTTGCAAAGAATACAAATAAACAAAATTTACAAAAAACGGAGAAGAGCCAACCGGTGTAGGTTAACGCCGGACACAAGCCGTGGCAACAACGCGCACTACTCCGAGAGACTACGGCAACTGCACAAATTATCGCAACGCAATACCAATAAATCCGACGCCGGAATGGATAGCATTTTATAGTACGCACAAGCACTAGCCAGGAAACGGAAATAAGCGTCAAAAAGTAAGCATCAAAAACAAACGCCAAAAAATTGGGATCAAAAAACGCCCCAAACAGTAGACACCAAAAATATGTTTCCTACAAGTTTGCACCAACAAACAAGCGCCAAAAAGTAGGCAGTGTTACTTCTCACTAGAAATTAGCGACCGAGAGATAAACTCAGGAAAAATAGCCTAAAGTATGTCTAAGATATATATAAGGTATAGCTCTCTCTCATCATTTTCCTATACGTTATTATCTT
This sequence comes from Anastrepha ludens, assembly GCF_028408465.1. NCBI lineage: Eukaryota > Metazoa > Arthropoda > Insecta > Diptera > Tephritidae > Anastrepha > Anastrepha ludens. The sequence continues at coordinate 40,281,662 of NC_071499.1, read as the reverse complement.
TTTTCTCTCTCGCGGAACGAAAATGCCCAAAACGTTGCATGGGCTTGAAATTTTACTCTCCACTCTCGCTCATCCATCAACGCCCAAGAAGTTTCACTTCAAAAACGACAGATGGGCTGGACGTATCTGGCATACATATCTACTGATGATAGTATATTCGGTCCAGTGCGTAATGAACGTGCAAGAATAATTGCAAAATTGATTTTTTTCCTAATTTCTAATTTTTATATGCTTTGTGCTTGTGGATTTTTTGCAAAATTCTTATGTGTTCTTTTGAACGGGTTTTCGGAAAAATATTTCGAGTTTTTTCATCTTACACAATTTTTTAAAGTTGTGAAACATAACCTACTCAATTTATTTTCGGTTAAGATTTGATTCACTCTTCTTTCGGATATGTTGAGATCTAATGAGTCTTGGTCTGTACTAGACACCGAATTGGGTGCATGCGACCCATTCGTCCGTAATGGTTGAAGTGCTACAGCGCTTTATTGCGACTATCGCAATGGTTTGAAGATTAAAAATCATATTTTTGTGTTGATTCACTTTAGCAGCTAAATAACACGTGGGCTGAAAAGTCCAGGGCCTAACACATAGACGGCATTTGTGCATTGCACTCACTTCTTTTTCAGTTAGTACTAACCTCAAAAAGACAGTTGTTAAAATTTCATGATATTCTAGTCATTAGTTCGTAAGTTTTTGTGCTAACAGTGCCGGTACTTGTGTTATTTTCAAAAAAAAAAAAAAAATGTATTAAAAAGAATTTCGGGTTTTAATTTTACACTGAGTTTTGATGGGAAAAAATACAGTTCAAGCGAAGCAATGGGTGGAAAAGTGTTATGAGCAGTCCGTTCCATTAGAAACAGCAATGAAACGACGGTTTGCTGACTGCAAATGTGGGATACACCGATGCTGCGCAACGCACCAGAAAACATCGTTGAATGAATGAATCTAACTTTGAACAAAAAAAAGCGTGGTTTCTCTGTTAGGCCCGTTTCAGTCCATGTCTTATAGCTACAAACTCTGACACTACTTAAATTGTAGGTATAGACTCCGAATTGCACTAATTTCTGATTGCACCTATACATATTTATTTCCTAGGCACAACGTGAGCCTGATCAAAAATTTATGGCAACAGCACTAAGGATGGTATGGACGGAAATATGTACAATAAATAAATTAGAAAATTTTACAAAAACAATTTGCATACCCAAAACAATTGATACCGTTAGTAAGAGTGAAAAAAAATCCGTTAAAATAAAAATACACATACAAGGTGTGCTCACAAAAATAAGGTGAATCTTCATTTTTCTCAAAAAATATTTATTTATTCAGCAATTTCTATTTTATCTCCTTCAAAGTAGATGGTGCGGAAGCGCTATCTGGATTCTGGAAGAATCACCACAAAAACAACCTTCAAAGTAGTCCTCCTCAGATATATGTAATAATAGTACACTTGTACCAGCAGCGTTTTTTCCAATCCTCGAATCAGTTCTGATATGCACTCTTTGGTATGTTCTTGAACTCTCTCAGCGATTCGGTTTTTATTTCCTCAATCGTCGTAAAACGCCGTCTTTTCAAGGGTCTCTTCAATCTTGGGAACAGTAAAAAGTCGTAGACAGCCAAAAGTGGTGAATACGGTGGCTGAGGCATGATAACGGTGTTGTTTCTGGCCAAATAATCTCTCACAAGCAAAGATGAGTGAGCAGGTGCATTGCCATGATGCAAAAGCCATGCATTTTGCATCCACAATTTCGGGCGTTTTTTTCGTATTGCTTCACGCAAACGGCGCATAACTTCAAGGTAATACTCCTTATTTACCGTACGACCTTGTGGTAAGCACTCCTAATGCACTACGCCATGGTAATCGAAGAAAACAGTGAGCAAAACCTTGCCGTTTGATTTAACTTGAGGTGCAGACTCAAAAGTATGGAGCTATGGAAAGACCGGTGGTTTGGCCACGCTTCTATTTTGCACTCTCTAAATAGTCACAAACTAGAAATAGACTACTTTATTCCTAGACTCAACTTCGAAAGGCCCTTGAAGACGAGTATACCATCAAGAAGGGAGTGGCAGACACCAAGGCCATGGAGAAGGGGGGAATTAAATTTTTATACAGATGGTTCCAAGCTAGACTATAAGGTTGGCTATTGAGTTTTCTCGAAGGAATTAGGACTGGAACTATCCGTTCGACTACCATACTACTGCAGCGTCTATCAGGCTTAGGGTCTATCAGACGTTCTAGCTATAAAAGAAGTGGCTACATGCCGTAACAAAAACGACTATAAATATATTCTCGGATAGCCAAGCGGCCATTAAATCAATGAATGCGGCTATACTAAGATCAAAGGCTGCACAGGAATGCCGAGCAGCCTTAAATGATAGTAGCGTCGTATCCAAGGTCAGCCTTATTTGGGTTCCGGGACACAGAGATATTCAGGGAAACTGTAGAGCTGATGAGCTAGCCAGAAAAGGTACTGCCCTTAAACTGTTCCGTGATAAAAGTACCATTGGAATACCTTTGGGCACGAGTAAATTAATAATAAAAAACAACATTACCCAAGAGGCCAATAGGTCATGGGAAGATGAAGATACATGCGTAACAGCCAGGCTACTATGGCCACAAATAAATCAGAAGAGGACAAAGGAATTGCTTAGCCTCTTAAGAGAAGATATCTCGAAGGTCGGGGCTTGCGTCACCGGCCACTGGCTATTTGGCAGGTATTTTTTGAGGCTAGGAGTATTCTCCCATGAATATTGTAGAAGTTGTAGAGATGAGGGAGAGGAAGAAATAGTTGAGCACTTTCTTTGCAATTGTCCAGCCTAAGTTAAAATCAGAGCAGGTTGTCTAGGTAAACACTTTTTCACTTCTCTTACAGAACTATCTGGCGCGGGGATTAGACCAATCCTGCGCTTCATAAAAGCCTCAAAATGGTTTCATGAAAATAAATAAACAAGGTTCCCGTGTCGCACAGTGGTTACACAATGGATCTGTATGGTCTGTACGGACCGACTACCACCATAACCTAACCTAACCAGAGTACTTTCACCGTATGCCACTGTCAACATTTCAAGTGTTTTTGAGCACTTAATTCCATTTTTTACACAAAATTTGATGCAACTCTTTTTATCCACTTTTTTGATAGCAGAAAAGCGCCGAGCATGCAAACCACTTTTCTTATTTATGCCTCTCACAAACAAACTAAAAATACGATAGTGTACCAACATCAAAAAATAATAATAATCGAAAGTCGAATGTACGTAGCCCACGAGATTTGAAAACTTACCTTATTTTTTGAACACACCTCGTACATATACACACTTGTTCAAAAAATTCGAGCGTTGATATAAAGTTCGTGTTATTCTAGTATTGAAATATGAGGGAGAACTTGAATTTGGTATTTTATTTGTTTTAAAAATATTTTGTTTGCTTCATAAAAATGAGTATAAATAAATATCATTGTTGTTTTTTTTTAATATTTTGTTTGCTTCATATGTAAATATGTATGTATGAATGAAAATATATTTGTATGTGCATATAAAGCCATATTTACATAAAGATACACCCAAATCCCAGTGCGATGTAAAAAGTCAGCAGCAAAAGTCAACGCTCTTACCATACAGGCATTCACAAACCACTCGCAAAGTATACGAAAAGCAACAAATGTACGTTTGTACATATATTTGTGTGTCTGTTGTAAAAATTTGGAGAAAAAAGTCAACATAAAATCCATATAACTGCAATTTTCACGTTTTATGCCTAAAGGCCAACCTTTAACTGCTCATAACTCACTAATTGCTTATGATTTTCCATAAAAGTTCGCGTGTTGCAAGTACGCGTGCTTGCAGCATGATACACCCAAAAAGTGGGCATTTAATGGGCACACAAGAGCACAGACACGTATTGCATATATGCTAGTGTGTGAGTACATACCTGAATATCTGCCTGTTCAAGCCTAAAAATATTTCATTTCTTAAGTTAAACACAGATGGCAATTTTTTGTTTTTTTGCCGATCCGTGTATTTCATAGATGTATGCATTTATACCCATTTGTAGATATGTACGAGTACCTAAGTGCAACGAAACTTTCAAACAGATGCCGGCGCGTATGCATATCTACAGCGGTTTGACTGCATTTCAGTTTTCGGTGCTAAAAAGTTCAAGGCATTACAAAAAAAACAAAAAAAAAACGATATCATAAAAACTTGTTGAAGCCACACGAACGATATTAAGTTTATGGTTGCATTGGAAGCCATATTTATTAGAAGTTAATATCATATTTTATGGAACCTTGAAATGCTACTAATTTAGCTAATTTCGAATTAATTATACTTTGGTGTTTACTCTTCTAGTAAAAACAGCGAAATACTAGTAGAGACTATTTTTAGAGTTATTTATCGCTAATTATAAATTTAACAGCTGAAGGCCAATTTGAATCATAAATAAAACTACAAGCAGCAATAATTCAAACTATGTAATACGACTTGTAGAGCTACCTTTGTGGAGAACACCACATCTCCTCAACGGACTTCCCTTCGATTTCAGTGGAAGTTATTCAGCGACCTTCCGCAAACTACGACAAGAATTTACATATAAATGTATAGGGTCCGGCACTCGAAGAGTAACCAACTTGCTGATGCACGGGCATCGCCTGTCTGTTAGTTGGCTAAATGACAGTCTCCAGTATTGTTTACGAGCGCGCGGTGTTTACATTTTGCCGAGAGTAAACGCGAAAAAAGAAAATCAGTAATGGATTTCAGACGTAATAGATTGCATTATATTTGGCTGGAAAATCACAATCAGCGATTGTTCGTGAGCTCAAGAACCTTAAAGTAAATAAAGTTTTTGTCTATCGCACCATTACTCGCCACAATGATACTGGTAGCATCGCGAAACGTCATGGGGGTGGTCATCAAAATACTGCAACGTCACGTGAAATGGTTCCGAAAGTGAAGAGGCAACTTGAGCGAGATCCCCGATGAAGTGCCAATCAAATGGCGAAAGAACTGAAAATATCTGACCGTAACATCCGCCGTATACTGAAAAATGATCTCAAGGTGAAGCCTTTCAAAATCCAAAAGGCGCATGATCTCACACCAAAGCAGCAACGAGTCAAACTTGAGAGAGCGAAGGAGTTGCTTCGCTTGACCGAAACCGGTCAATTTCCGAACATCGTGTTTTCTGACGAGAATATTTTTGAAATTAAGCAATGCGTAAACTCCCAAAACGATGGGGTTTATTTGACCGACCGTTCATACTAGAATTTAAGTCATTGATTGGCCACCAGGAGACAGACACCGCCACAGGTAATGGTTTGGGCTCCTGTAACCGGAGATGGACGCTCTTCAATCGTTTTCATCGAGCCTGGCGTCAAAGTAAATGCGAAATATTGTCGGGAACGTATTCTGGAGACTGCTTTGTAGCCGTGGGCAGACAAACATTTCGGTGTCAAGCCATGGACGTTTCAACAGGACTCGGCACCGTCTTACAAAGCTCGAGTGAGCCAAGAATAGCTAAAAAACCACGTTCCGAACTTCATAACGTCTACACAATGACTCTCACATTCACCAGAAGCGAATCCGATAGATTATTCTCTTTGGGTCATTTTGGGGAGCAAAGTCCGAACTAAAAGATTCACCAGTCTCGAGTCACTGAAAAAAGGTACTGTGCGCGGGTGGGCCAAAATACCTGCAAGTCACATTCGGGCAGCTTGCGATTCGTTTCTGGACCGTCTCAAGGCTGTAGTCAAGGCAAAAGGTGGTCATATCGAGCAAAAGTAAATTTATTCTTAATTTGGTATTATTTTCACCCATTTTTTACTTTGAATTGAATAAAAGTAATTTTCCAAACTAAATTTATGGCTTTCTTAAATGGTTACACTTCGAGTGCCGCACCCTGTAGTTTATATACTGAGTTAATGGTGTGCCATGTAAAATATTTTTCGTTTTATTGACGAAATTAATAATCTACAGGTATTACTAGGGCGTGCTTCGTTGTTTTGAAAAATTTCCTTTGAACGAGGGAGGCAACTTTTTATAGAATTTTTCTCTTTCATTAATTCTTCTCTTAATATCAGTAAACTGGGGAGGTTACCAAGGACTGCTTGTATTCGCATCTGCGAAGCATGTAGAACTTGTCCCAGTGCCGCCTTTAATGTCGTTTTACACTCACTTCCCATCAACTTTCACCATACTTCCATCGTTGCTCTAAGTGTATTGAGGTTAAGTAGGTTGGCCTCTGGAGGCAATCTCTCAAGAGATGTGAGAGCATTTTTAGGCATTTATTTGCTTTGAATTTCCTGCAGATATTTCTATCCGCACACTGGAGTTTAAAGGTGGTGCCAGAGCAATATTACCTAGTGGGCAGTAATGGAATGAGGGAGAAATCTGTATCGAGCCTGGTACCTCTGTCTTCACTGACGGCACTGAGATGAAATCGGTAGTGGTAGTATGGGTTTTATATAAATTAGCCATTTATCTATTTCCTTAAAATTGCCGAATACTGCTAATGTTTTTCAGGCAGAAGTCTTTGAGATCCTGCACGTATGTAGATTGCATAGGGAGCGCGAGAGCGAGGGAGATATTCACATTTTTTTTCGATAGTCAAGTTACGATCAAGGTCCTGTAAAGAGGAGATCGAATATCTTGGGTGTGCAGGTAACATTTCTCTGATCTGGGTTCCAGTCTATAGGAACATAGAGGGAAATGAAAGTGCTGATGAGCTTGACAGGGAGGGGTCAACTGAATTGTTATAAAGGGTAGATGTTGAAATGGAATAAAACAAGCTGTGTGTGAGTTATTGACCAAATTATTTATTTATTTGAAAGGTGGAATATGACATCATTCAAATGCCCGCCTCGGCTTCTTACGGTGGAACGGATCCGAGTGGCCCAATTTTCAATGACTCTTCCGCATAGATCCGGCTGAATTTGAGCGATGGCCTCTGTTATGTTTACCTTTAGAGCATCGGTCAATTGTGGTTTATTTGCATATACCTGAGACTTCAAGAAACCCCACAGGAAAAAGTCTAGCGGGGTCAAATCGCATGACCTTGGTGGTCAATTCACATCACCCGTGCGAGAGATAACCTTACCCTCAAATCGTTCATGCAGAATGTCAATAGGGGCGTTTGCTGTGTGGCACGTAGCGCCGTCCTGCTGGAACCACATGTCGCCTAGGTCCATATGGTTCAATATGGGCCATAAGAAATTGGTTATCATCGTTGTGTAGCGCTCGCTGTTGACGGTGACCGCCTCACCAACGTCGTTTTCAAAAAAGTACGGAACAATGACGCCGCCGGCCCAAAACCCACACCAAACGGTAACTTTATAGGGATGCATTATCACCTGGTGAACCTCGTGTGGAATGGTGTCGTCCCATATACGTCAATTTTGTTTGTTAACACAGCCATTCATCCAAAAATGCGCCTCGTCACTAAAGATGATTTTTCGCCCAAAACTGGAGTTCTCTTCCAAACGATTCGAAGCCCAGTCAGCGAACAAACGGCGTTGTCTATGGTCATCAACCTAGAGCTCCTGGGTCAGTTGGATCTTGTACGGGTGTAGGCCCAAGTCTCGACGCAAAATTCGTCAAGTTTAAGTCAGCGAAAGGCCAAGTTCTTGTGCACGGCGAGGAATAGACTTCCTCGGGTTCTGCTGTACACTTGCACGGACCGCGGCAATGTTCTCGGCTGATACAAGTAACAGTTGAGCACTTCCTCTGTAATTGTCCAGGCGTAGCTAAGAGTAGAGTAAGGTTGTTAGGAAAATACCATTTCGACTCTCTCAGGGAACTGTCTGGTGCTGGGATAAAAATTATACGCTTCGTAAAAGAGTCTAACTGGTTCCATGAAAAAAAAAAATAAGCAGTAAGGTTCCGTGGTGCACAACAGACCTACATATTCTAAGTGCGTTGGCTACTCCAAGCTGACTGCCACAAAAACCTAACCTAATCTACACGAGTAGAATACGTAAGCAACGCGATGCTCTATTGAAAAGCTTGAATGGGAATGGAATATTGATTAGAACTGTTCATTGATTACTCATCAAAAGTGTCATCTTCCGGTTTGGTTTAAAAGTCTATGCATCTATACCCAGCAGGCGAGAAGCGTGTAGTCAAACTAATGAGTACAATTATGTACGAATTCTAAAAAGTGAAATTGTCTTTTTATAGACAAAAAAAAAAAAAAAAAAAAAAAAATTGGAAAATGAGATAAAAATACAACACCAAACGAAAAAAGTGTAATTGATTGCAACGGTACTCGTATTGTTTAAATATTCCATCCATTCACGTCATTTGTTGCTAGTTGTTGGTGAAGCGTTTGCGAATTTAGCATTTGCCTTAAATTTTCCTGCCGTTATTGTACATGAGTATGTGTGCATACACACATACACACACATATATATATGCAATCATTTTTAAATTTAAGTTCCTTCTCTCAAACGACAGCTACAAACTGGCATTTATTTAAAGCATTCGAGCGATTCCTATTATTTAACTGTGAATTCTATTATTGCAGCTCCATTCGTACATATCATGGATGTAAATATGCTTGCTAGTTAATCTTTGTTGAATGTTTTTAATTTACGAACTGCACTTTGCGGCAATTAGTTTGATGACGAAGACACCGTAATCGCTCGAGTGATAAAATGCGAGTTAATTATTGCAAATACAAATATACGGACATGTGCCGCTATGTGCATCTGTGTGTACATCATATTCCACGTTGCACGTTTTGAAGTGAAAAAAAAAAATTTATAAATTAGACTAAACGCCGCTGACGCAGCTACAAAAACGAAAAGAGGCGGAATATACTCGAAGTTCACGTCCACTGGAAAGTGACAAGCAGTTTGAAATATTTTCTCCAATTTGGATTTAATGTGCGGCAACACACGTCTGCTCTGAAATGTGTAAGCTGTAAGCTTTGTGAGCATTCAAAATGGATGAGAAAAGAATTGTTCTAAATACAACCAAAAGAAAGCTGTCTAGTGGTTATTCTTCTCCTCTTTCTCCTTCTTCTTATTCTTCCCCTTCTCCTTCTCCTTCTCCTTCTCCTGAGCGGATTGAGCAAGGATATAAAAAAATATCATCCGCATGAGTCGACAATTCAAAGGTTGATGAAAAAATGTTAAGAAACTGGTTCGTTCGAGAATAGAAAAAGGACTGGCAGACCAAAAACTGGAGATTCTGTTGACGTTATTGCCTCTCTCTCTCTCTCTCTTAGCTTCACAGTCTGTGGTGGACCATAGCTTCATCAACAATCCTCCTCCAATTCAGTCTCTCTCTTGCCTCATTTCTCCATTTGCGAACGTTCATCGCTTTCAAGTCTGCTTCTACGTCATCAAGGCATCCCTTTCTTGGTCGGCCTCTCCTTTTGGATTCTTTCATTGGGCATTCTTATGATCTGGCCAATCCATCTAATCCGCTGCGCTTTAAAAGAATTACATTTTCACCACCAATAAGCTTTTCAATTTCGTTGTTGTAACGGATGCGATACGTGCGATTTTCAAGCCGAATAGGACCGTAGATTTTCCTTATTATGGATCTTTCAAACCGCAATAGCTGGTTTATATCATTCGCTTTCAGTGTCCAGATTTCAGGACTATAAGTAAGAACCGGACGTATCAAAGTTTTATACATCTTGATTTTCTGAGGTTATTGCCAATGGAGCGCAAAGTTGTGCCGAAGAATCATCAACATCGACAACTCGACGTTTTCAACAACGTTTTCAACGGCATTCATGCATTGACTGTTTGGCGGATTTTATCTGTAGCTGTCTTCATAGTGGACATTTAACTGATTTCATTTTGCATATACAATTTTGATATAGTGAAATCTAAAAGAATCTACATTTTTACATGATTTGTTCTAAAGTATCGGCGCGTCGTTTAAAAACCTTTCATTTTGACTAATACTTTATCTCTTATAATAATTATTTTTATGTTATTAGTGAAAAAAAAAAATGTTTAAGGCCAATGAGAAAAATGTGATTCATATCCTTAGCTTAAAATTGGTAGAAGAAATATAGTTAAGCTTTCTGGTTTGATTAGTTTATACTCGTATTAGGATCGTTTACACGTGGGTCGTTTGAAAGGTTCGTGCAAAGCCAGAGAGATGGCACTACTAGCGCGTATCGAGGTTATATTTATGGTAGTTAGTAGCACCTCTTGGAAGAACACACACCAGATACCAGCCAAATCGGTCTATTTCTTTGTGTTTGCCATTCGTTTAAATCAAATCGAGGAGGTCAGGTGATTTTCCATTTTCATCAGGGCAACGCAACAGCTCACACCTCCGCAGTTGTGGTCGCAAAATTTATGTAAATATGATTCAAACTCGTTTCACAGCCCCGTGTTGTCTAGACTTGGCTCCCGCGGATTCCTCGAACTACTATTTGTTCCCCAATTTGAAGAAACGGCTAATTCTACATATTCAAACGAGGAGGTGATTGCAGAAACGAATGGATATTTTCAGACTTGGACAAGTCCTATTATTCAGTAGGCTTCAACAAACTAGCACACTGTTGAACGCAGCTTAGAAGCCTAAAAGGAGACTATGCCGAAAAATTAAAAGGTTTGCCCCATACAATGATGTAGTTTTTACTTTTGACGTGATAACGTCTTATAATTCGATTTAGCCGGCTGCACGCACGAAAAAATGTGTCGTTATCTTGCTCAATCGTCGTTATCTTGCTCAATCGTCGTTACCTTGCTTGAACTGCAAGCGAAAGCGCGGAACGAACGACAAAGAGCACAATCGGCCCTCGCATTCGGCCACGTTCGACATCTGGCTCTCTCCTACTTGAGTGAGCATATATATGTATGTATATGCGCATTTGTATATAAATTCACATACTTGTATTTGCATATGCCTTCTTCCTGTGTGCATGGTAATGAACCATTTCTCTGTTGAGAATAGGACGATGATAGAAAAAGTAGGAAATGAAAGGGAGTGTTTCGAGTGTCTTGAAAAAGGCAAATCGATGACGTTACCTCTTAGTGTTGTTGACTTATTAACGTCTGATGCACAATCGAAATTGAACATATCTTTCATGAATCTGATAAATGTTTCGTCATTTTTCACGTTTGTGTAAATGTAACTTGACCTATTCCATTGCGATTCCATTTACCTCCTTCTCTATATCCATACAAAAATCTATCAAACAAATAGAATTAAAATTTTGTTTTAAAAATTGCAACCATTCCTTACCATCAGTATTTTCTTATGACGTTGTCACGTTAAACTATCGTCAGTAAACCGACTTTACAGACAACCTCATTTTATTGTACAAACTTTTCAAACAACTCTCGTGCATATATATGGACATAATTTGATAAATTGCCCCGCATTTTCGATTCTTTTTTATGGTAACCGTATTTATACCCTTAAGCATAGAGGGAATAGCTAGGCGAATCTGAAGAGCTTGATAGGGGAAAGTTGCGAAATTTGTGTTCTAATTGAGTAGAACGAAATTAAAACCATTGCTGTAATTGTTTATGAAAAATTGTTCATAGAAATCATCTGCAACCCAAAAATGCGGCGAAATGTCGCTGTAATTGCCCAGCTTTAGTAGAATGGAAGGATGTGTCTTCTTTATAAAGATAAATTATAAGTTCGGATATGTTTTTGTGTGTCTATAAAAGAAGCTACTAACATTTAATTGCCTTATAAATAAAAGCTCATCTGTGCACACTTCACACCTAAGCACACGCACATGTACATATATACGAGTTAATACCTATGCATGTATAGATGTTGTGCACTTGTATAAGTATTTCGTTTGCGGTACATTGCGGTAACATTGCGGATTTGCTTTAATTGATCTTTAAATAAGTCAGTTTGATTGCGTGTGTGTCTGTTTTTAGTATTCACAAAAAATTGCTAGTGGGAGTATGAGATTAATTGCATAATTATTTTCGCTAGCCTTGACATTTGAAATGAAGCTACCGACCGACGATGTTGCTCGTACGATAAGTCATGCAATGAAGCACACGGAAAAAGTGTTAAAATTACACATCACCGCTAAACTGATTATGTGTGAGTGGGGAAGTACAGGTTTAGAGAGTACTTTTTTCCCTTTTCACATTTGTCAAATGCTTTCAAAACACTTTCGCGAATCAATTTAGTTTAAGAGTGTGCAGGTATCATGATTTATTGCACATACAATGCAAGTATTTATTGCACTTAATGTAATGTTTTACCTTCTACACCAAGCAAAGTATAGACGTTTATTGTAATAGCTATTCGAACGCAACCGCCGTAGCCAAATGGGTGGGTGCGTGACTATCATTAGAAATTCAGAGAGAACGTAGGTTCGAATCGCGGTGAAAGAGCAAAATGAAGAAAAAGTTTTTTCTAATAGCGGTCTCCCCTCGGCAGGCAATGGCAAGCCTCCGAGTGTATTTCTGCCATGAAAAAGACTCTTATAAAGAAATCATTTGCCGTTCGGAGTCGGTTTGAAAGTGTAGGTCCTCTATTTGTGGAACAACATCAAGACGCACACCACAAATAGGAGGAGGAGCTCGGCCAAACACCCAAAAAGGGTGTGCGCGCCAATATTCGAATTCAACACCCATTACGACACTAAATGTATGCAGTTAGTCAAAAAACTTTTAGCACAGTGATTTTTTTTTACAAGATTCACACTTGTTTTTATCGCTTTTTTTTTTTTTGTTAGTTTCGTGTGAAAATATAGTTTTTAGTTGTACGAAGAAATATTGCGAATATTGTAAAAAAACTCGCTGTGCGAAAACTTTTTTGATTTACTGTATATTTCTATGTTCCATATCACTATTGGTGCGCTATCTAATGTTGCAAGTATATGAGTTTTTTTAAGTTTGACAATTTTTTCGCTCTCTTATCGAATCGCAAGCCGTATTAAACAAACTAGTAAAATGGGTGTACGATTAAGACCAATTATATTGCATTTTTTCTGGCAATCGCATCGAAATTCACTCGGAAATGAATTACGCAACCAGCCCGAATGCCACTGGGAATTTCACCAAAGAGACAAATGCTAAAATGCCATCGAGATTCCCTTCATAGCAACAATGTAATGAGCTGAAAATTTATCAGCAATTTTCTTCCAATCATAACAAATATTAAAGTAAATTATTTATTAAAATAAAAATATAGGTAAAATGTACACAACCTTTTTTTCACACCTCAAACAAGACCGTCTTAATGGAAACCCCTTTACTGTTAATTTTAATGTATTTTCTTAGAACATAATTTTCAAATACTACCCACTATCTACCGAAATATCTAATTTATTTTCAGTCACAGCTAATTACTAGTTAATGGAGAGTAAATTCTAGCTAGACGAAATAAATAAAAATGAAAATATTACAAAATTGTTTTGATCACGAAAGGTAATTATAGCGACTCGTAAATTTCTGCTATCATTCATTTTGTTGTTGTGTGTGGGCAGGAAACGTTTTTGCTACTATAAAGTCGAACATTTTTCATAATTTTGCTGAAATAATGAAAAGTTAAGAAAAAAAATCTAAAACAAGCGAAAATAGCTGCATATATCGGGTGCTTTTTAAGAGCTTGAGAGCCTAAAATGATAATACACAACAGAAATATTGTTGGAATGCATTTTTTTTTAAATATTCTTGTAGATAATTTTATGGCGTTTATTTTTGACTATGATATCTGACCTACGTCCGCCGCGGCTACGAGTTACTTAGTTACTTGGATCAGTCCAACATTTGACAACTTTTCCAATAAATCTGGCGGAATGTCGTCAATGATGGCTTGAATATTGCAATAAATCGTTGAAATCAAATATCGTTGATGTTTAGCTGATTAAAATTTGGAAATAAAAATTCAGTCAGCATGGCTCGATAGCGCTCCAAGAAAATAAGAACCGATGATGCCGCCAGTGCGCTTTGAACTTCGCGAGCAGACTTATTCACCCACAATTTGATAGCTTTGTTCTGGCGTTAAACCATTCATGATGACCTGCCAAACGCAACTGAGGAGAAATGCCAACACAGTTTGCCATTCTCAGCAATCATAACATAGTTATCGATATCGACAATTCGCATGCGATTAAAAAAGATGCCCTATTTATATCTGATTGCAGGTATGTATGTATGTATGTACATGTAATATATGTATATAAGTTGTAATGGCATGCCTTTTCTGATTGTGTAATAAATTATCTGGAAATTTGCGTGCTTTTCGCTGCTCTTCAAAGCTTTGTACTGTGCAATCCAATACTTTTAACAGATTGTTGAAACAATTTAAGAAGTAGCAGGAAAATATTTGCACGCGTTTTTGTCACGCATGTTTTAGAATGCATCTTCAGCCGGAAAATATGTGCTTGTGTGGGAGCGCATTTGCATGTATATTGGCATACCCTGCAGGGAAAAGTTGTACTGGTTATACATGAATCTGGCTTGCAACTAATGAGATTTCAGTCCACTTCGGATAGCAACATTTGACTTCAGCATGTGACGATATCAAAGGCGAAAGGCTTTTCTCATTTACAGGAACTGAAAAAAAAAATTAAAAATAAGCACGAAATATAGAACTACTCAAGATTGGAAAAATGTCATATAGCTTTTGAAAATTGCATGTAAAATAGCCAAATGATAAAAAATATAACATTTCGGTGTATTTTAGGAGAAAATAACATTTTTTTCTTTATTGTGTGGAAATCCTCTAAAAAAAATTTTAAATGTCGGCAATACTTTTCAAATTTTTCTTTCGTATGGCGTACGTCCCAACCTATTTTATATATATTTTAATACTTAGATGTATTCCAATAATTTTATAGAAATTGTACTCTAGTATTTTTTTTTTCTTTTTTCGATTAAAAATCCTTAATTTTGTGTTTATGCAATTTTAAGCTTTCTTTTGTGTTTTGAATTTATGACTCGAAATCAAAGTTACCATTTTTGTCAGAATAAAGTTGTATTTTGATCAAAAAAACAGCGAGAACTTAGTTGCGCACCTAACAGTACTTATAAATAAAATGATGTATGAATTTATAAAAATAAATCAATTTGGTAATCTACACTAATATTATAAAGAGGAAAACTTTGTTTGTTTGGTTGTAATGAATAGGCTCAAAAACTACTGGACCGATTTTAAAAATTCTTTCCCCATTCGATAGCTACATCATCCACGAGTAACATGGATTATATTTTATTTTGGAAATAGGGCTCGAGATATAGGTCAAAACGTGGACCCGGGTAACCTTCGGATGTGTATGTACAATATGGGTATCAAATGGAGGCTGTTGGTGAATGCTTTAGTTCAGAGTATTTCCATCCGCTCCGTGACTAGGGTCTCGAGATAGAGACCAAAACGTGGACCCTAGAATGTGTTTGTACAATATGGATATCAAATGAAAGCTGTTGCTAAGTGCTTTAATACGGGGTAATTTTCATACCTATTGATGACTAGGGTCTGGAAATATATGCCAAAACGTGGACCCGCCGTGTCTTTGCACCGAATTAAACCAAACTTACACACATTGTTAAGGAGGTATTGAAGATGGTTTCCGTATAGTTTGGATACCTATTGGTAGATAGGGTCTCGAGATATAGGTCCAAACGTGGACCCGGGTAACCTTCGGATGTGTATGTACAATATGGGTATCAAATGGAAGCTGTTGGTGAATGCTTTAGTTCAGAGTATTTCCATCCGCTCCGTGACTAGGGTCTCGAGATAGAGACCAAAACGTGGGCCCTAGAATGTGTTTGTACAATATGGGTATCAAATGAAAGCTGTTGATAAGTGCTTTAATACGGGGTAATTTTCATACCTATTGATGACTAGGGTCTCGAAATATATGCCAAAACGTGGACCCGCCGTGTCTTTGAACCGAATTAAACCAAACTTACACACATTGTTAAGTAAGTATTGAAAATGGGTTTCGTATAGTTTGGTTGTAATTCGGAGCACTGGCAAAGGGTACAGCGTTCTTTTGAACCAGCCATAATGTCGCTTACTTTTTTAACGCTTGGGGCGGAACTGAACTGTCAAATTGACAGTGTGAGTTACAATGTGTCAATATTTCTTTCTGATTTGGATGCCAAAAGGAAACAACGTAAGTGCAACATGTAAAAATTGTTTGTGAATGTTTTTGGAGTGGATTTTGGAACAGTGAATAATTTCTTACGAAATTTGAGAATTTAATGTGAAATCCGAATGAAATTATGTGTTCGTGGAAAAAAAAAATTTTTCCGTTTTTTTTTTTGAAAAATATAAATGGATAATGGTTAAAAAAGCTCCAATGCTTAATAAAACATATAAATTGAAACGAAAAATTCACGGATGATCAGGAAAAAAGACTATTGTTTATTCATATGCGTTGATTTGAAATTCAAAAACAATCTTCTTTTTTCCTGATTTTCAATTTATATTTTATATTTACTCAAAAACAAATAGAAAAACAAAAAATATTGTTTATGCCAAAGCGCTTGAATAAAGAATAAAGAAATAATTAATATGAAAACCATATATTTTCTGTTCTAAACCATATCTATTCTATTTTAGTGTGCCCAGCGAAGGGGGCCGGGTTTGCTAGTATAATATAAAGATCAAAATTTAAGATTTTCCGAGCTTTTCAATGTCACGTCAAAGCTCCAACCTTTTTGGCAAGAATATTAGTAGCGTGAGCTAAATTACAGATTGGTTTTTTGTGGAAATAAAATAAACTCGTCTCCATCTCTATAGCGAAACCGATTTCAATTCTCTTCAATAAATGTCTAAACAAATCGATTTTCTTAGATGCTTGGAAAATATGCTCAATCACGCCAATTTATAAGTCAGGAAGCCGAAATGACGTATGCAACTATCGCCCAATAGTTAAACAAAACACCATTTCGAAATTATTTGATTCTATTCTCAAAGTTAAAATGTTAAGTCGTATTAGTGATCTTATCAGCGAGTACCAGCATGGCTTTGTCCCCTTAAATGCGTTGTGTAAGCTGCGCTGGCCTAAAGGGCTCCCTAGTTATATAGGCAAACGCAAATTGATTGTACTGCAAAGCCTTGAGGACAGACGAATCTACTTTTCGATTCTCTTCGTGTATAATCTTTTAAATTTCAATATAAATTGCTGTGAGTTACAGAGTTTAATTACATATCAAACACAGCATCATGATTTAAGGTAGGTTCAACGGTATAGAACTAACTATGCCCTCAATGAACCAATGGTGAGATGCATTCGATTCTGCAACAATTATTCTAGCCTCGACCTTAGACTAAGTTTATATAATTTTAGGCAACAATTGTTTATAATCTTTAACTAATAATTAAAAATTGTCTAATATAGTCTGTAAGAATTATTTGTAGACTGAATAAACGAAATAAATAAAAAAAGGGATGAAAAGTGTACTAACAAGACCAATTGATAAATAGTTTCATATTGCCAAAAAAGCAACGCAGCGGTCGACGATTAATACTTTCTAGCAGGTTCCCGTGTAAAATTCATCAGTTGCTTATACGAAGCAAATAAGAAAATTCAACTAGTATTTTTTTAAATTCATTACAAGCGCATCAGTTCAATGCGGTAAGATTTTCCTACAGGGCAATGGAAAAAGTCGTACGTACATTGATAAGCAAATACTATACCTTATGTACAATAATATTTATGTATGCGAAAAAATGTTAGCTCGTGCTCGAATAAAATAAAAATAACAGCAAAAAAGGCAATGTAAAAACAAACACAAAAAAAAAAGACAAGAAAAAAAACAATAAAAAAATGTATTTGCTTTATTTCACTTAAAGCTTCTGTTTACTGTTTATTATTTTTTCGCTTTCTTAGATTCGCTTGCACGCACAAATGTTTTGTTTATTTATCGGATGCTATGTATTTTCCTTATCTCTCTATTATTTATATTGACCCTATGTTTTACAAAACAATCCGCTTAAACAGCGACACACGACAATTGTTTGTTGCGAATTAATACAAACAACAAACCACGTACAAAGTGCTATAAATACACCCCACGAAAATTTTATAAGACCAAGATTTATTATTTATTTTTTATTATTTATTTTTTCTATTATTATTTTTTTTATTATTCCCGTTTTTAAATTACAATCTGTTAAATTGAAACAATAAGTAATTATTTTTAAAGTAAAGGGTTTTCCAATAAGAAGTGTTATTTTGATAAAAGATCAATGGTTTCGTTGCTTGTGTGGCACTTAGCGCCGAATTGTTGAAAATAAACGTTGTCCAGATCAATACCATCCAATTCCAGCCATAAAAAATCGTTAATCATCTCTCGGTAGCGCAATCCATTCACCGTAACTGTTGCTTCAGCTTCGAAAAAGTAAGGTCCATTGACTCCGCTGGACCATAAACCGCACCAAACAGTCACACGTTGAGGATGGAGAGATTTTTCGATGGAATTCCGGATCAGTTTCATGCATTTCAACGACCCAATCAGCAAAGGCTCGACGTTGTTGATGATCGGCCGTCATGAGTTCTTGTGTTAACTGGACTTTATAAGTCTTAAGACCCAAATCTTTATCCAAAATATGGTGTAATGACGCTTGTGTGCCTAATTCCAAAGAACGACGTAGAATGGACAAACCTGGGCTTTCTTCAACACTTTCGGCTGCAACTACAATATTTTCGGCTATTCTTGAGCGACGTACACGGGTTTTATTTTTCACATCACTAACTTGTCTCAACAGCTCGAATTTTTTCACCAAGGTCAAGGTGATTCACGATGACCCAAAAATGTTCGAGTTTTACGAACCGTCTCTGCCAAATTTTCACCATATTTATAGTGAATTCTAATAATTTCAATGCGTTGTTTAAGCGTGTATCGTTCCATTTGTATTAATGGCGTAGTTTCTACTTGTCAAATATCAAAAAATGACAGCTTCGAAAGTGACATCTACCGAAATAGCGGGCTATTCAAAATAACACCTGTTATTGAAAAACCCCATAGTATTGGAATTCTCTATTCCCTAACCAATGCTAGATAAACATTCAATTTTGCTTCATATTATGCTGCATTATAAAGGGTGGTTAAATGTCAAGGGCCGATGTTGAATGTGAACCACACCTAAACGTCAACGACACCATTTGAAAAAAATGAAAAATATATATATAAATAACGACAACAATTCAAGAGCTAAGGGATGAGATAACTCGGCACATTAACGGCATAGAACCTCAATTATGCTTCAGCATCATCGAAAGTTCGGACCATCGGATGGAGGTGTGCTGCTGAGGCCGCGGCGGCCATTTGGCTAATATTTTGTTCCATATGTAATTCAGCCATACCAATATTATCATAATAAAAAGAAATGACAATAATTTCCTAAAAAAATTGTATTTTATTCAAAATCAACACCCGCCCTTGAAACTTAACCACCCTTTATTATTTTCTGAGATTTATAATTATTATTATTTTTTGGTAATTCTTTTTTTATTTTGTTATATTGTGAGTTCTGTTGTAGCTAATCGTTCTAGTCTTCGTTTTTCCACTTTCTCCGATTGTGGTATTTTGCCTTTTTGTTTATTTTGATGATTATATATATATATATTTGGCTCGTACACCCTTTTTGGGTTTTGACCGAGCTCCTCCTCCTATTTGTGGTGTGCGTCTTGATGTTGTTCTACAAATGGGTGGGCCTACAGTTTTAAGCCGACTCCGAACGGCAGATATTTTTATGAGGAGCTTTTTCATGGCACAAATACACTCGGAGGTTTGCCATTGCCTGCCGAGGGGCGACCGTTATTACAAAAATGTTTTTCTTAATTTTGGTGTTTGATGAGATTCGAACCGACGTTTTCTCTGTGAATTGTGAATGGTAGTCACGCACCAACCCATTCAGCTACGGCGGGAAAGATGCAGGTCGCAATTTTCATCAGATACCAAAAACCCCAAAAAAAAAATTATTTTAGTATAGTATGGCTTCTAGTTAAGCGAAGAAAATTAAGCAAAAAGTGAGATATTCAACAATTTTTCGCTAATTAAAAAAAAATCATTTTTTTGGAAAAACAAATTCACTTCAGATTGTTTAAAAAGTGGGTTAATCATAAGTTTAAGCATTAAGTTTTTTTAGGTTCCTCTAGAAGAGAATTTAATTCCGAGTACAATCAATATTATCTCGTTTCGATAGGTCGTTTAACTTTTTCCCTATTTTCCCGCCAATTAGGAAAAATCGTAAAAATAAAAAACCGAGAAATCGCACTTCGAGCAATCCGGCCGCGCGTATACCTGCTCGATGCTTGCTCACAATTTCTTCTGTAACTCCGAAAATATTTTGAATTTGCTTCTGAAATTTTGAGCACACATTCTTGGATAGTTTGGGAAGACATTTATGCAAAAAACAAAAAAAAAATCGATTTTTTGAAGGCTCTAAAGCAGGCTCCCCTCTTAAGGCTTAGTTTGGAATTTCTAACCAACAACCAGTATAGTTGTCTGAACTTGTTTTCGATTTCATTTCGTTTGTTTTCTATATGTGGTTTCCAATTTAGGTTTTGTTTTATATATGGACATGCATGCTTGAACGTCTCCAGGAGCTATAAGGCTTTCTGATTGTCTATATTACTTATACCGTTTTATCTTTGTTGACTTCTATTCCCCATTTACAGTGTCATTTATTGTTTGCTGAAGAATGTCACTAGCTTTTTTTCTATTTTATCTGATGCCATTAAAATCGTGCCATCCGCGAATGTGGCTATTATGGAATTTTTTGTTGTTGGTTAAAAAACAAAAATGGAAAATTTGAAAGTGCTGTAGGAGCTGCCCCCTTAAAGCTGAAGACAGGTTAAAAAGATTATCTCTTGTTGGGTGTCCTCTCCGAAAAATGCTTGAAATTCAGTAATTCTTTTGCTCACATTTGCTCAAACATTGATGCGTGTTAAAAGAAGACTGTACCAACATAACAACCAAAGCAAGAAAAAAAAAGTATTGAAAAATCTAATATTGAATTAATTATTTAATTTATTAAAAAATATTAAGGGGTTAGAGATAGTCAGAGGCCCGAAAAAATGATGATTTTCAATAATTTTTGTTTTGCTAGTCAATTGCTTTATTGCACAAAAATAAAAACATAGCATTAATACATCGTGTTTCGTCTTGACTTTAGCAAAATTTCAAAAAAATAAAAACAACTAATAATTCTAAAAGTTATCGCTGTTTTTCTGGAGCCCCTTTCTCCAGAAGTGCCTTGCGGTGATCATCACAAGTCCTTGGAGATTCATCTAAAATCAATCGGACAGGAGGAATTAGTTTTTTGCGCCTGATCGAAGCTTTTTTTCAAATTAACAATATGGTGACCTCAGGAAATTTTTGTCGGATTTTCGTGAAAAGAACGACAATTAATTGTTTAAAAAAATCGAAATTTTAGAAAAAAAATCTTCGATCAGGCACGAGTTTTTTATGTTTTTCAAGAGTAGTATACATTTTATTGAAATCTACCAAGCGGTTTTTAAGTTACAGTGATCACCAGTTCAGAAAACATAGTTGTGAGAAAAACGCATTTAAAGTTTTGCGTACGCTGCGGAGCGCCTGAGCGCCCTTTGTTAATTGTTGAATAACTCGAAAAGTATTTGTTGGATTCTCTTGAAATTTTCACACAATTTTTTTAAGATATTGGCTGTACAACTAATTAATTTCGTATTTTTTTGTTAAAAAAACCATTTATTCATGTATAAAAGTGAAAACATTTTTTATTCAAAATATTGCCCATCGGAATCGCCAACTTTTTTCCATCTTCCAGGAAATTTATGGATTCCAACCCAAAAAAACTTCTCATCTTTTGCGCCGAGAAAGTCATCAAGCCAATTTTTTCACCATTGGTGAACCGTATTCCAGAAAGGTGATTCTGCATCGACCGAAACAAGTGGTAATCAGAAGGAGCTATGTGTGGGCTATAATATGGGTGAAGTAGAATTTCCCATCCGGCATTTTCCAAATAATTTTTGACCGATACTGCAACATGTGGCCGAGCATTGTCATGATGGAATATCAATGTCTCGTGTCTGGTCGCCCATTCTGGCCGTTTTTTGGCTATTGCTTGTTTCAAACGTATCAATTGTTGCCTGTATAGTTCTCTCGTGATCGTCTGGTGCGATTTTAACAGCTCATATTACAGCACACCCTTTTGATCGCACCAAATACAGAGCATTCCTTCAAACCATGAATATTCGGCTTTGGTATCGATTTGGCTGGTTGGCCTGGCTTCACATATGATCTTTTACGCTTTGGGTTGTCGTAATAAATCCACTTTTCATCTCCAGTGACAATACGATGCAAAACGATTTCTTTTTGAGGCGATTAAGTAGCATTTCAGACATGCAAAATCGTCTCTCAACGTATCTCGGCTTCAATTCGTGTGGCACTCAATTTCCTTGTTTGTGAATGATTCCGGCTGCTTTTAAACGCTTAGAAATGGCTTGTTGAGTGACTTCCATTGTTATTCCAAGTTTTTCATGAGTTTGATATGGATCTTGATCGAGTAATGCCTACAATTCTTCGTCTTCAAACTTTTTTGATGGACCTGATCGCTCTTTGTCTTCTGTGTCAAAATCACCACTTTTAAATCGTGCAAACTACTGCTGACAGACCCTAACCTCTGAAGCATATTCAGGATAAGCTTCTGAGATAAACGATGTGCTTCTGTTGCACTTTTCTTTAAATTGAAGAACAAAAGCAAACCTCCCCGCAAATGATGTTTTGTTGGAACGTAATTTGACATTTTGACTGTAACAGAAAAAAATTGTGTATTTAGGTACTAATATTCACTGTGACATATCAAATTTACTTGATTTTTTGGCGTGCTTTAACATAGAATAGCTGTCACTCTCAAAATATTGACTACATAAATAGATATGAGGTTAGTAACAAATACGAAACTAATTAGTTGTACACCCACCCGATAGTACACTTCAAGAAAATGCGAAAAAAATTAAAATTTTTGAAAATTCTGACTACCCCTAACCCCTTAACTTCATTTTCTTTTACTAGCAGCTGCAGCTCCAGTGATCTAGAAAAGTAAAGATCAGCTGTTGCAAGTTTTTCACACTAACGTGAACAACAAAAAAATGCACTCGAATTATTTACACTTAAAAGCACAAAATCGCTACACACAAGTATATGCTGTATGTATGTATGTGTGAACACTAAACAAGTAGATAAGTTTACAAAGAAGTGCAATGACAAGTGTTTAGAGAATCGCAACGCACAATGCATTGCAGATATTTAAGTTACTAAGGCTGCTGGCGACGCTGACAGCGACGAAGGCAACGTCGACGTCGACGTAGGCGCCGAAGTCAACAGTAACGCAAAATAGACAAGAAGCAATTCACTTGATTTATGTCAACGTCAGATGACAGATGATACACAAGCTAATAAATATGTACATACAGACATACATACACACTAGAGTATGTGCGCGTATGTTTGCTGTTAAGTGTTTTAGTTTATAGGTATACGAGTACGATGTGCTATGCCTAAGAAAGCGCGGGTGTATAGGTACACCTTAATCCTATTTATCAATTATTCGCGTTTATTTGTTTTGTTAATCATTTTTATGATGCGTTTGTATGTTTGTATGTATGTACGGATGTATGTATGTATGTATGCATGTATGTATGTATGTATGTATGTATGTATGTATGGATGTATGTATGTATATGTGTATGTATGTATGTACATATGTATGTAAGCTAAATAGGGTAAAGCACAGCGCGGTACAATCAGATGTTGCCGGTAACAATGCCGCGCTACAACAATAAATCTACTATAAATAACAACAACAACAGCAAGAGCAAGTAGATACAGGCAGAATTGAAGTGAAAAAGATGCGAACAACAATGAGAATATAACAAAGGCGACCGGCTGATTGGCGATACTTACATACTTACATACATACACACATACATCCATACGCCTATCATATAATTTTTGAAATTTTTGCTATAAATGTATAAGTACTCGTATGTATGTACATAGAAACATATTCTATATTTAAATTTACAAACGTAACTACACTAGCGCACACACACACATACCTATGTTCATGCACCACTAAGCTAGTGGCAAGCCGGAATATGCCAACAATGCCGCTTCAGCGACATCATAATCTAGTTTGAGCAGCAAAGCTTGCTAGCGAGCCTTTTTGGACGAAATACCACAAAGCCTTTTACCTACTAATAATGTTTGACGTACTTAAAATGGTTATAAATATTCATGTTATGCATGCACACCACAAATACATACATACATACATACCTACCTATATTCCGTGGGGCTGTCAGAGTTCAGTTTCAAGTTCGTGTTGCTGTTTAAGTGCAAAATTAAGTGCAAAGCATGTTGCCGACGATGTTGTAATTAGTGTAAATTCGTATAATTCAAAGGTGATGAGCAAATGGGCATCGGTATAGGGAGCAACAGCAGCAAAAACTATGCATACATCGACATATTTTATGTAATTGTAATTGCTTTTATGGCGCAATGACCGACTATTTAAAAAAGGCCTTTAGCACTAGCCAAGTGTCATATAATTATATATGTGTGTGTGCGTGTAAATAAATATCTATGTGTGGCTGCACCTTTTCCCCCTACCTTGCACTTAAAGTTCAAAAATTCAAATTATATTGAAGCAGAAAACAAATTTTCATAAAAATAAAGCGTAAAGTCAAAGGCTCCCTTCGGCAACATACGGCGATTTGAAACATTGGCTACTTAATGTACGAGGTGTGGCTATTAAATAATGGAATGAAGCGACTATGGAAGAAGTATGCATACGCCAAGCCACTACGATCGCCAGCTGTGTGGTGTGAAGTTTTCGCTTTCGAATGCAGTACTTCTCACTGCTGTAATGTCAAGTCACTATAGCTTCTTGAATTGACAGCAGTGAGAAGCTGTAGTGACTTCATGACTTGACAGCAGTCAGAAATATTATAGGAGTGCTTTTTTTGTTGCATTGCCATAAAAACGTTAATGTGCGCCAAATTTGTAACTAAAATACGAATGTTTGGAAAATAATTCACCTAATTCGCCAACTCTTGCGCCGCGCGACTTCTCTGTCTGTTTTCTAAAGTGAAATCTGCATTAAGGGGTTATATACCTTGTGTTTTTCAAAAAAATCAAAATAAATTTTATTTCTTTATCGTAAAGTACAATCCCTTGAGAACATTTTCCAAAAATTTCATAGAGATCTGAGCAATAGATCGAAAGTTACAGCGTTTTAAATTGTGCGTCGTCACGTCCTGAGCGTACGGCCTCATGCGGCGCTTGAAACTTTAAACGCGATTATCTCAAAAACGTGTTTTTCCAAAAATGCTTTTGCGGTGGACGCGATTGCAAAAAAAGTATTCAACCGATTTTTATAATTTTTTTTTTAAATTGTTCGTAATTGATGTCGCCTCTTAGTGAACGGTCAACTTTTTATGTATAAATTTTTATTTTGCAGATATGAATTTTTTAATGCCAATTTTAGGACTGTAGAAGTGGAGTTTTTTAAAAACATGTTCCTATTTTCACAAAAATCAAAATATTTAATATATTGATCGTTCACTAAGAAGATATAACCCTATACTAATGAAATCTTTTCGATTTTTTGATTTCAGTTGACTTGGTGGACTTGAATCGCGTCCACCGCAAGCCTCTTCCAAAAAAAGGGTCTTGGGGGAAAACGCCATAACTCCGCCATTTTTAAATATTTTTACACAAACAAAGCCTTTTTTTTTCTTTAAACATTGTAATATCCTATAATAAAAACTTTTATACAATAAAATTATTGCTACATATCTTTAAAAAAAACCCAACTTTCGCTAATTTCACCGGACCACAAGGTATATAACCCCTTAAAAGGAATAGAATGTGAGTCTGTCGAATTGTGAAACAGAATACATATTTTGCATTTTAAGTTTCATTTTATAAATTAAAATATTTTCAATCTGTATCAGTCTTTTTGACTAAGAAAGATATATTTTTTTTGTATTTCATGTACGAAAGTTAATACATTGCGAAACTCCTTTGAGAAAAATACTCAAGAACGAAGCAAAATATTGGGTTTGGGAATAAGTTCGTAGCGCTTTTAACGAAGATTTTTATTTAAACAAAAACCAATAATTATATCTATAAGTTAATCAATTATATATTCGCCGTTAGTGTTTGCAACCTCTTCCCACCTCTCGACCAATTTGTTGATGTCGTTCCGCAAAAAATCGCCTGGTCTGATGTGAAAGAAGTTTTTCAGCCAGCGGTACTTAACGCTTTGTTATCGAAGGTAACGTCCTTCCTATGGTTTGACGGGGAACAGAAAATATGCTAATCGGTCAGTGCAAGGTTCGGAGAAAACGACGACTGCTAAAGCACCTCCTATAGGAGCTCTCGGAGTGCGGCTTCGACGACTTGTACAATAAGGGGCTTGGCGTTGTCGTGAAGGAGTATGGTTTGACCATGTCGATCAGATATTTTAAATCGAATAGCCTCATTCACGCGGTGTAGCTTGGCAATGTAGAGCTCTTTGTCGGCCGTGGCATTCTTTTAGAATATTTCCGAGCGCACCATGCCCTTCCAG
Organism: Anastrepha ludens; assembly: GCF_028408465.1. Lineage (NCBI taxonomy): Eukaryota > Metazoa > Arthropoda > Insecta > Diptera > Tephritidae > Anastrepha > Anastrepha ludens. The sequence goes on along the minus strand of NC_071499.1, from coordinate 40,255,148 downwards.
ACCCACCAAACACATATCTAGATCTTCTTTGGATGAAGATCCGGCTTGACTCGAGGCTTTGGCCTATCACCTGGAGCCACTCAGTTCTTTCTTTACTTCATATTGATGTAAAGGCACCATTTCTCAACTCCCGTGACGATTCGGTACAAAAAGCGCTGTTTATGACCGCATGTTGCTCGATGGTGGGCGAGATGTTGAGAAGCATTTTAAAGGTGGCTTTCTTTGTTTTTTTTTTTCGCAGAGCTCGTGAGGCACCCAGGTTTCCAATTTTTCAGTAAATTCCATTGAACGAAGCTGATTGAGAATCGTTTTACGATTGCAGTTCATTTTTTTCGCCAATTCACTACTGGTTTGGTGACCGTTCTTCTTCAAAAGTGAGTAAGACGTTCTTCATCGAATTCAAAAGGCCTTCCGCTGAGGGACGAGTCATCGACATCAAAGTCGCCATTTTTGAACTTTGCAAACCATTTTCGTGCCGTAGACTCGCCTATGACACCTTCTCTATACACATGGCAATTGTCGCGGCTGCTTCGGTAGCTTTCTGATCTCGATGAAAAGCAGCAGATGTCGAAAAAAACGATTTTTGCCCGCTGGGTACTCCATTTTTAAGCCTCAAAACTGATAAAATATTAAATACATATATATAAATATTTGATACCTACACCCTTTTTGAGTGTTTGGCTGAGCTCCTCCTCCCTACACTTTCGAGCTGACTCCGAACGGCAGATATTTTTATGAGGAGCTTTTTCATGGCAGAAATACACTCGGAGGTTTGCCATTGCCTGCCGAGGGGCGACCACTATTAGAAAAAACTTTTTCTTAATTCTAGGGTTTCACCTTTCGAGCCTACGTTCTCTCTGAGTTCCGAATGGTAGTCACGCACCAACCCATTCGGCTACGGCGGCCGAAATTAAATAACTCAAAAATAGAATTAACATAGTTTTGTAGAGCAGAAAGAGTTCTATCGAATGAATACTTACCCTTTGCCAAACAGCTAAAAATCGTTGGTGCCAGATTACGTGATCGGTAGTGCGTAGGTTCGAGTTTCTCTGCATGCAACACCAAAATTATAAAGCAAGTTTTTCTAATAGCGATCGCCCAAGTCTATTTCTACCATGAAGAAACTCCTCATAAAAAATCATTTGCAGTTCGCAGTCGGCTTGAAAGTGTAGGTCCTCTATTTGTGGAACAACATCAAGGCGCACGCCACAAATAGAAGGAGCTCGGCCAAATATCCAAATCGGGTTGTTTTTATTGATAGTAATCACTTCCAAAATAGAAAGAGTCAATAGAAAACGTGGGTATTTTTCTTTTTATACTTTTTTGCGCTCCCCCCTTTGACTCAACTAATTCGAAAATCAAATTCCTAAAGTTCTTCTCCAAAATTTCCTCATTATAATTAAAATTTCCGTATAATGCTTTGAATTCACTAAGTCGCTTTCCTTTTCCTTTTTCTCATTTCAGCATTCTACCCTTAAAATGGGTCACAGTGCTACCGACACAACCGCAACAAGCCCGGCAACAACTATGGCTGTGGCAACTATAGCGCCTGTTGCGGCGAAAAGCATCGAAGCAAGTGAAAATGTGCAAAAGAAGCCATCGCTAAGTTGGCGCGAAAAAATGCAGAAGGTCATCAACAATATCACCGTTGAGCCAATACTGGCCGCGTACATTATGCCCAGCGTGCTGTCGGGCCTGGCTACACAGAATCTGAATTTGGAAAAGGCATGCCGTGTGAATATGGACTATGGCGAGGTGGTGTGCGATGCGCTCACCCGAAGAGATACCGCAAATTACACGCTGTAAGTTTTATAATCCCATAGGAGCGCTTTGACTTTTGCTCACATTTGCTTTTTCTTCCATATAGCGAAGAGGAGACCGTACAACAGATGGTCGCACGCATGGCTGCTTGGAAAACTGTGATACAGTCGATGTTCCCCTGTTTGCTGATTCTCTTTTGGGGCTCGTGGAGCGATCGTCATCATCGGCGGAAACCTTGCATTCTCATACCGATCATTGGCGAATTTCTGGGCACTGTGGGACTAATACTCTGTGTATATTTTGAACGCACACCCATGGAGGTGGCTGCCTTAACGGAAGCTATATTCCCTTCGCTGAGTGGTGGCTGGTTTACAATGCTTATGGGCGTCTTCAGTTATATAGCAGACATCACCACCGAAGAGGAGCGTACATTACGTATTGGCATATTAAATGTATGCTTTTCGGTGGGCGTGCCCATCGGCATGGCGTTTAGTGGCGTGCTTTTGAAGTGAGTAATATTTAAGTGGCAATCAATTGGGGTCTTTTAAGCAATTTTTCTTTGTACTCTAGGAAAATTGGTTTCTATGGCGTCTTCTCAATATCGGCGAGCCTTTATTTGTTCTCTTTCGTCTATGGCCTATTCTTTTTGAGTGAGCCACGTGCTAAGCCGGAAAAGACGGTACCGAAATCGGAGCGCAAGAGTTTATTGGCGGACTTCTTCGACAAGGATCATGTGGTGGAGACTTTCCGTGTGGCATTTAAGAAAGGCGAAAATCAACGACGTCAGCGTGTCATAATGCTGATGGTCGTCGTAATGGTTGTGATTGGACCAATGCATGGTAAGTACAGGCGTAAATTTGTGCTATACAAGAGCAGAAAGTAGCAAACATTGTATTCTTCCACAGGTGAAATGGCTGTCACATATCTCTTTACGCGCTATCGCTTCAACTGGAGTGAGGTGGAATTCAGCGTATTCTCAACTTATGCAATGGTCACGGGCTTAGTTGGTGAGTAATTTGCAGTCAAATCGAAAACTTCACGCCTAACCACTACTCATGCCTTCCATCTAATAACTTAGGCGTACTCTTCTGTGTTGGTATTCTGTCGCACAAGTTGAAGATCGACGATGCGCTTGTCGGTGTCATCTCGAGCATGTCAAAAATCCTCTCAGGCTTTGTATATGCCTTTGCGACCGTGCCTTGGCACATGTATGTCGGTGCTATTGTGGAGATATTCAACGGTACAGCTTTCATAGCGATGCGCTCGATCGCCACCAAGCTGGTGTGCAAGGACGAGCTGGGCAAAGTGAACTCGCTTTTCGGCGTCGCTGAAGCGCTAATGCCCATGGTGTTTGCGCCCATGTACACAACCCTGTATGCGGCTACACTAAAAGTTTTGCCTGGCGCCTTCTACCTGTTGGGAGGAGCGCTCACTGCGCCTGCGGTGCTCATATTCTTGTGAGTCTTTCATTTATATGTAGTTTAAAACTGTCCAGAATAAAAATTCATTTTTAATACCAAATTTTGTACTCTACCCTCAGTTGGATGTACAGCTTCCAGTGCAAACAGCGGCGCAAACAAATTGCGCAAGCCACTGACAGTGAAGCCGGTATTGGCGGCGTCACCAAGGCGGATTGCAATTCTGCTAAGGACGCGAATGGAAATATCAATGCGATTGAGGTGATAGCGTTGGCGAACGAGGCGAAGGGACAACTGAATGGCATTGTAACGAATGTGATACATGAAAATCTAGAGCAAGCCGAACATGCGGCGGAATGTGTGCAACGGGATACGGAGGCGCGTGCAGCCGCTTATGCGCAAGCGCATTTGGAAACGAGTGGCAACGACAATAAGGCATTTGAGGGTGATGAAGGTGGGCTACGTCAAAGGCAACAAACAAAAATGTAATCCATCTGTTTTTCTTATGGCATCGAATGTTGTTATGCAACATCCAGAAAGTTGAGGGAGTACATGCGATGTGCTTCGGTTGTGTGTGATGTATTATTTTTTAATATATGCAGGTTTGTAAAGTTATTTTTATGTAATTGTAAAAAAAATTAAATATATATTTTTTATTAGTATTAAGTAATTTAAGTTGAACACTGTGTATTCTACTATTGTAATAAATGATATTAAGAATTTTTTCTTTAAAAAAGTCTCTATTAAGCTTTTATAATAATTCCACTTTTGACTCAAACTGTTGCTATGCCGAACTACATGGAATTAACCAAATTATTGTAAAAGGCGGCCGCCGTAGCCGAATGGGTTGGTGCATGGCTACCAATCGGAATTCACAGAGAGAATGCAAGTTCGAATCTCGGTGAAACATCAAAATTAAGAAAAATATTTTTCTAATAGCGGTCGCCCCTCGGCAGGCATGGCAAAGCTCCGAGTGTATTTCTGCTATGAAAAATCTCCTCATAAAAAAATATCTGCCGTTCGGAGTGGGCTTGAAACTGTAGGTCCCTCCATTTGTGAAACAACATCAAGACGCATACCACAAATAGGAGGAGTAGCACGTCCAAATACCCAAAAACAGGGTGTACGCGCCAATTGAAAAAAATGATATTTCATATTTCATGCTCTCTGAGAGGCTGCTAATCGCTGGTGGCGAGCTAATTATCGTCAGGGCCAGGCAAGGATGTCAGAGCACCTGCTGTTGTGGTGCTTGGTCGTAGATTCTCTGCTAACAGAGATGCAGGAGTTCAGATTTTATGTCTAAGCAAATACGGAAGATGTCTGTGCGCTGACATCGGATGAGTCCTTACAGGGTTTGATTGAAAAGTAATGAGCCTTATTTCTTTTTTAAGCAGTTTTATTAAACCTTTTGGCTTATACAACTAATGTTCTTCAAAATAGGACCCTTGAGCGTCAATACACCGCTGGTAGCGGTCCTTCCACTGCAACATTTTTTAAACTCATCCGCCGGAATCGCGGTCAATTCGGCTGTCACCTTTTTGTTGGATCGCCTCGATGGAGTCGAAAGGCATCCTCTTCAGCTTTCTTTTCAGGCGCGGGAACAAGAAGAAGTCCGGAGGGGAGGGGAGGGAAGCACCGGAACCCCCATCTTGGCCAATGCAGAGGTGCAGAGGAAGGCGATGTGCACCGGCGCATTGTCGTGATGAAGGGTCCAATTGTTGACGAGGTCGGGCCGAGCCCGGTTACGGGGTTTTTCTGCCGAAGGAGCACTTCTTTGTAAAATGCCGTGTTTGTAGTCCTCCAGGAGGAGGTACAAACTGTTTAGCTTTACGCAAAATTTGACCGAGTAACGTTGCTCCAACGATCGCTGCATTTTCGCCACTGCAAAATAAAAAAAAACACTTTTAAAACAGCTTTCACGCGCGGAGTGATGTTGACTGCACCGCTGTTGCCAGCGAACTGGGACCGGTTTCTAGTGGAAGGGGAAGGTCCAACGATCATTTTCCCCCACCAGCCGATTTGGCTGATCGCTTGGCAGACGCTCCGCGCGGGAAGGCTCATTACTTTTCAATCAAACCCTGTAAGAAGGATTTGCTTGAAAGTGTAGAGAATTTTGGATAAAATCGATGACTGGTGCACTAGAGAAGGCCTTTCCGTCAATCCGTACAAAAATACCTTAGTCTTGTTCACGAGAAAACAGAAATTCGATGGACTTTGGAGTTTTGCAGCACTGAAAGTTGTGACACTCAGTCCTGCAGACGAAGTTAACTGTTTGGGAGTAACTCTTGTACAAGAAACTGACTTGGAAGACACATGTTTCGCTCAAGGTGGATCGTACATTGAAGTTTTTTCAACAGTGCCGGAGAGCCTTTGGTGAATCTTGGGGTATGAAACCTGCTGTGGTCCAGTGGATATATGCAGCTCTTGACAAACCAATCATCACTTATGCCTCTGTGGTTTCGTGGCGACGGACCATGGTAAAGTTCACACGTCAAGAACTATACAAACTTCAAAGAAGTGTATGTTTATGCATTACGGGTGACATGAATACAACCTCTGATGATGCCCTAAATGATATGCTCCCTCTGGATCTTAAGATACAGCAGGAATCAATAAAAACAATGTGTAGACTCCATAAATATGATTTCTAGCACGATGACGGAACTTCGGTACACAGAGAAATCTTGAAGATGCTTTTCGAGCAGTATCCACTGTTTTTGGCACCTCAAGTCGATTTCATGTCCATAGTTTTATTTGGTAGGAAATTTGATGTCAGAATTATGTGAGTAGTGGAGTAATCCAGAGTGCATTCAAAGAAGTTTGATAGATATTTTCTTTACTGATGGGTCCAAAAATCAAAGAGGTTCTGGAGCCGGATAGTCCTTAATAGTAATAAGTATCATTACGCTATGGGAGGAATGGCAATTGTTTTCCAAACGGAAATTTTTGCCATTCTGAAAGTAGCAGAATGTATAATTGACAGCAGATGCAGCGGAAAACAGATTGGAGTTTTTAGTGACAGTCAGGCTGCACTAAAGGCTCTGGAGAACGCTAAGCAAACCTCAAAGATTGTTCAAGAATATAAGGAAAAACTTAATTCTGTAGCAAGGCGGAATAAGCTTATACTTGTATGGATTCAGGACACCGCGGTGTTCAAGGAAATGAAATCGCCGATGAATCGGCCAACTGCGAACCAGCGGTTATCCTACAGACCACAGAGCCAATAATTGGAATCAGCTCTACAGCAATCATGAATTGGATTAGCGATAATGTTGGCAATTTACATAAAGAGCGATGGTCCAGTCCAGAACGCTGCAAAGTGTTTTGTGACAAGCGCGAGCAGAAAACTGTCGAACTTCCTTATAAAACTCGGGAGAAAAGACGTTCGGTTGATCGTCGCTATTATTACAGGACACAATCCATGGGGTCAACATATGACCACCATTGGAATCATTGAGAACTCGGTTTACATGTCTTGCTTAGAGGAGTCGGATAACGCTGATCATTTTCTCTGTGAGTATTCTGCTTTTACTAGAGCAAGGCTACGAATTTTGGGTTCCGATGTCATGAAAACGAGTGAAATTCGTTCTCTCAAACTGGAGGATATTCTCAGATTTATCAAAGAATCTGGAAAATTCTCAAAGGTCTAACTGCTACTATGTTGAAGAATGCAGAAGGTCGCTGTCGCTCATCTAAAAATATAATACCACACTTTGTTGGGTTCCTAGCTATTCTGGAGTGGAGGGAAATGAAAGAGTGGATGAATGTGCAACGATAGGCTCTGAGCTTAACTTTCAGAGAGTGGTAGAGGACATAAGCATTCCTCTAAAAGAGTTATACACTGCGATCGACCTGAGCGTAATCGCGGAAACCAATAGAAGGTGGTCTCTACTAACTAGCTCCAGGGTCTTCAAAGCGCTCTGTCCAAAACTGAATCTTAAAAGGACTAAATGTCTGCTTAGATTGAACAAATCAGCTACCAACGTCTTCACAGGAGTTATAGCGAGTCACTGCCCTAGTGGCACTCTAGCCATTATACTGGGTGCCCTTCACATTGACTTCTGCCCGAGCTGTGAAGATGAATAAGAAATTGAGTCGGTACACCATCTTCTCTGTGAATGTCCTGCCAAATATCTTCACGATTATTTCTTTAAAGACCTGGGAAATTTGCAAAATGTCTCGCTGGAGGGACTAGTTACCTTCTGAAAAAGATCTAAGTGGTTTAAGCGACTTAGTTAGGGGAAGGCTGAACAAATGCAGGTATCACAATGAGCCTTTTGATCACCGAGGGTCTTGTTTTAAACAAACAACTTGACTAACCTCACCTAGGTAGTTTAAGGTGCCAAGTTTGCTGGGCATATAACCGCAATTGCTATAATCGAATGGGTTTTAGTCTGGAGAATGTGGAGGCCATTTTTCCGCTGATATGAAGCCTAGAAAACTTTCGAGACACTAAGTTTGACTATTCCGGCTTTGTTTGCATGAGCAGACTTTGCAAGAGCATACTTAAATTATTATCTTAATTTTCCAGCAAATAGAAAATGTACTATAAAATGGCAGCGAGTCCTTATAGAAATATGGAGCGAGATGATAAATAAGTTGCGTGGCAGCGGGAAAAAGCAGCCTCATACTATTAGAAATAGTAGAGGAGTTGAAGAAGGTAGAAGATAATTTGGTAACCTCAGCAATCATTGATATGTTCAGCCACTTCGTCGCGTAATAATTTTTTTCACAATAAATTTTTTTGGCAATTTCGTTCGATTCAAGACCTCAAAAATGGAATTCGTGAGGCTATCGAGGTCAGCCGCCACTTTGCATTTCGGTTATGGAAAATTTCATTAAAAGGATATTGACCTGTAAGCGTGACCGTGGTGGTCAATGGCCACTATTAACGGCATACCTTATAATGAAATAAACATCCAATTATTTATATTAAAAATTTGTATTTTTCTTTGAATATCAAAATATCACCTCTTATTGGAAAACCCTATAGAAGCCCTAAGTAAGAAATATTCTGACTGAAGTATTGGGTTTCCGAAAGCTGTGTGCACAATGGGCTCGGCATTCCGCATTCGCTAACAATGGAACAAAAACACATTCGCACGCGATTTCCTCAGCAACATTTAGAGCGTTTTCGAAAGTATACACTGGATTTTGTGCGTCGCTTCATCACTATGAGATGAGACTTGTGTCTATCACAATGATCCTAAATCAAAACAAGAGGCGAAAGAGTGGTGTGAACCTGGTTTTTCGTGAATCGAAGTCAGCCAAGAAGGTGTTAGCATCGGTTTTTTGTTTGTGATGCGAAAGGAATTTTGATTGTGGATTACTCTTAACAGTGCCAGCGTTGAAATCCAATGGAGAATTTCTCTTGCGATCAAGTGGTCCTTTGTACAAAGTAAGTTGTGGCGTAGTAAGGTCCTCTCTCGACGAACAAAACTAACACTCTACAAGGCTCTCATCATGCCCGTCCTAACGTATGGCGCAGAAACTTGGACGATGACAACATCCGATGAAGCGACGCTTGGAGTGTTTGAGAGAAAGATTCTGCTGAAGATTTTTGGTCCTTTGCAAGTTGGCAATGGCGAGTGTCGCAGGCGATGGAACGTTGAGCTGTATGAGCTTTACTACGGCATAGACATGGCGCAGCGAATTCTGATCCAGCGGCTAGGCTATCGTCCGAACGGAAACAAACGCTCCGGTTCTGAAAGTATTCGATGCGGTATCAGCTGGTGGTAGCAGAGGAAGATGAATATCTTCTTTGTGTTGGAAAGATCAGCTGGTGAAAGACTTAACTTAACTTGGTGAGTTCAACTGGCGCCCTTTAGCACGAGAAAGAAACGACTGGCGTGCTTTGTTACGCTCGGCCAAAATCTCTGAACCGATTATCGCGCCAATTAAGAAGGAGAAATACTAATCGATACCGCTTCCATCAGACTAGTTGCGCTGATTCCTGAATACCATTCTACTTAGAAAGCTGAAGAGTGTGTAAATTGTGCAACTTGCCTTTGGACTCACTGCATAAAAACCCATTCGTGCTCGATTTGCCTCTCCTCTGTGGGACCATCGCTAGCTAATATAGTTTGGGGAGAAAGAAATCCATTGTTGTCGGGCTGTAGTGATTGATATCTCGTAAAGTATGCATCAAATAATTTAAAATTTATATTTGTTGTGAAGGTGACATTTCGTACTAAAAAATGCTATTGCTGTTTTTTATTTGTTCTATTCAGTTGTGAGTTACAGGGTGTTAACAATGAAAGTCAACAAAGAGAAAATTCGGTGCAGTTTAAAGTTTTTGTTTGATAAAGGCGGAAATGCAAGCCAGGTCGCTGAAATGGTGAATGGTGTCGATAATGTAAGAACTAATTACGTCCAAGTTTGGCTCTATCGATTCCATTCATGCATCTTTGAAGTTAAAGAAAATGTTGATAAAACCACAGAAATAATCGAAGTTGGCCGGCGTGTTAGTAGTCGTAGCATCACCCAGGAACTGAAGTTCGACCACACAAAATTTTTGAGCCATTTGCGCTTATTAGCTTTCTGTGAAATCCAAGCAATTCTCTATTGACTCAAGCAATGCTAGTATGAGTGCAACCACAGCTACCTAAACATGTTTCAAGATAGTTGAACACTGATCGTATCAGACGACGCAATATGCGTTATTCCTAGAAAAATACCAGTGGATATTCATGCGATGGAGCTGTATCGTGTCTATGGAGTAAAAGGAGTGAAACCGACGATAGCAGTAAAGGCAGTAGAAAGAACGCGATCGATGGTCGAATGGCAAAGAAGATGGGATGAGTCAACCAAAGGCCAGTGGACTTACAAACTCATACCGAACCTTGAAGGGTGGATGAATAGGAAGCATGTCGATATTGACTACTACCTAACTCAGATACTCACCGGACAGGGCTGCTTCCTTGAATATCTACACCGTTTCCAGCTGGCCGACAGCCCTTTTTGCCCGAGTTGCTCGAATACAGTCGAGAGCGCAGAACATGTGGCCTTTCACTACAGACGTTTCAGTCAAGAACGAGCAATGCTGGCGAAGGTATTTGAGCACCCGCCATTCCACGCAAGACTCGTCCAGGATATAAGCTCGACCATCACTAAATGGGATGCCGCAAAAACGTTCGCGGCTACGGTCGTGATGAGGCTCAACCGCATTGACTGGGAAAGGGAAGCCCAGAAACGATAGCAGCAGTTGCTACTGCAGCAACAACAGCGGCTGCAGCAGTAGACGCAGAAAGATAGACTAAGTATTCAATACTATTAAGATACTAAATTAATTAGGTAGCAAAACCAGCTAGATTATTTTTTATGTGCTTAATCCAGCCAAGTCATAACTCGACAGTTCTTAGGAGAAAAGGAAGGGGCGGAAAAAATATTCGAAACAACCTTATAATTATAAAGCCCATTCGTTGATTACAAAGTTTTTGGTACCTTTGCTAGCAGGTGGACAGTGGAGATGAACTGTTTTAGACAAACCGACGACAGACACAGACGCTTGAGCCAAACACTCAAAACAGTACCGAGCTGAAGACAAGACAATAGTTTGTGAGTATCGGACTATTGCATTTTCTCCGATGTTTAAATCCAGCACAACCGCTCTCGAAGCCAGCGGGAGAAGTGAATACTATCGATGGCGTAAAATCTCATACGCCCACAGGAGCGGAACCTAGACGCAGGAACCTGTTGCGTCAATAGACATAAACGCGGCTCCACCTTGAAGAAATGCTAACGCCCTGCAAGGGTGGAAATCAGCCGAGGAGGAGGAATGTTATAATGTTAGTGGCACCTTTGATGATGTTTCAGACATTTTGATTTACACCTCCTGACTAAAAACAAAAAAACAAAATAAGTTCAACACTGAAGGATTTTAGGCTCAAAGGGTCTTTGATCAAATTGACACTTTTTGGCGCTATAAATTTTATTGAAATTAGTTTTTTTTTAATTCTTACTGAACTTTTTAAATCCTTTTATTATTGATAGTTATTATGGGCATGTCAAATAAGTAAAATGCCAATCAGGCGAGAGCTTTCTAATAGCGTAATTGGTAATTGTAATAACTAAATGTTAACGGTTTTTATCTGCCAAATGCTCACCATAATAGACTCGCATGCCCCACGATAGCTAATTGCTTAATTTCCAGCTAAGCCATGCATAAGCAATATGATTAAAATCACATTTGTTGCACAAAATTCGCCATCAACCGGCGCAAACTGGCGTATAAATGGCATTTCACTTGCGACGCCGCCCATTGCACGCCGCATACACCTGGCTCCAAGCACGCATGACCACTATTGCTATCAGCGACTTAATGAAAATTGCTCAATTGTTCCAAGGCCGAATGCATGAAAACATGTGTATGTGTGCGTGAACGTCAGCACTCTTATCTACTGTCGCATATGTTTCGCCGGAGGAGGGAGCGGGCTGAGAGGCCGCTATTGAGTGTTAGGCGTGCGGTTAAATGCTTGGCGGTTATCCGATGTTGCCGTCGATGGTGCTGCTGCTGCTACATAATACACTCTGGCTGTTGTCGTGATGATGACGCAGGTGGCGGAGGTGATGGTGGTGACGACAACAGCGACATCGGCGCCGGTGGCGGCAATTGGGCTGTGTGGTCGCATCGAAATTTCCCGGCTTAATTTTCTCCCGTACTTATTATACGCGCCTGCCACCGGCCACACATGGGCTCGACGAGGGCATGTATGCGCCCCAAAGCGTGACGGGCAATCGCGGCAACAGCCCACACATTGTGGCCACATTCGACAGTTGCACTGATAGCAAGCAATTGCAATGTAATCTCTATCTAACGCGCACCGCCAACTAGCAGCCTCCAGATCGAAGCGCGGTGGTGAAAGGAGTGGGAGGCATACCGCACTGTCGCACTGTTGCACTGCCACACTGCGCCGTGGTGAAGGATGTATCGTACACGCGCACAGGTTGAGTGGGCATGTTAGGCGAGCAACCTGTATTTAACTCGTCGATTGAGTTGCTCATGTTGCCGATAATTGGCGTTCATGGCAGGCGGTGGAACGTTCAACTCTATGCCGAGACAGGGACAGTTGTTGTAGCTGATGTTTTTGTTGCAATTGATTACCAGTTATGGTTGCAGGCGTTCACTCACACTCTGACGGACATGCGTTTATCTGGGTAGTGGCTACCTGTAATAATAACAAAAACAATGGACATGTGTACTCTTGACTTCTACCTGATTTTACTGCCACATTTTCAACTGCTTTCGTTGAGCTCCATCGCACCATCGCACCATCGCTAAAGTAGTGAATCAGAGCTTTTTGTGCAGTTCCATCATTTTGGTTTTGTTGTCGATTAAAAAAATAAACTGCGTTACGCCCGCCACAGTTGAAGGTAGCAGAGGTCGAATGCAATAACAATACCTGTAGCACCACCACCAGCTGAAGTAATAAAAGCCTGCATCAAAACGTGCGCCGATACTTTAATTAGTTTTTCTTTCGATATTTGCTCGCTTGTTGCAACGCCGCTTCCCGACTGCACGGCATCTCTTCGGTTGCCTGCCGTCAGCGTCGTTCAAATATTGACTGAAGCGTATAAGTAGTGGGCTGAAGGAGACGAAGAGTGTTTGCCCAGTGGCGGCGAATTTTAATTGAGATTTTATACCGAACTTCGAAAAAGCATCATTAAGCTTGTCGTAAATTAATTTTGGTTGTAATTTCTTTCTGAAAGATTTTCGGTAGGTGATAAAAGTGTGGTTCTGAGGTGAGGCTGAAAGCTGCTGGCTCCTTGATTGAGACAGTTGTTATGGTGGAAAGAATGCAGAATGTGAGTAAACAAAGAAAAGATAATGAAGATAAAAAATCAAAATGCACGATAAGGAAAGTGAGTTATTGGCCTGCTTTGAAATGGGGAAAGATTTATCGAATCGTTTTGATGCTGTCGGAAAGTGTTAAGAAGGGCAGTTGACCTTGCCAAAGCTTGCCTATGGCGTATATAAATTTTTTGCTCAGAAAGTTCAGAATTTCATTATGCTATTGCTATTTGCTTAATGATAATTTTTTAATTGATATTTTCTTTTGAAATTTCAGCAGTTTTGGTACACAAACGGTTTTTTTGTTTTACTATTTTTCTTCTTCTTCTTTTCTGATTTTCACATCGGTGGCTACGTCAATAAGCAAAATTGTCGGATTTGGGGCTCAGAAAATCCACACGTTACTGTAGCGAAGCAAATCCATCCCCAACGAGTCACTGTTTGGTGCGGTTTTTGGTCTGGCGGCATCATCGGGCCATTTTTTTTCGAAAATGAGCGAGGAGCCGCGGTTACAGTAAATGGCGAGCGTTACCGTGACATGCTCAACCAGTTGTTTCCAAAAATTGAAGAGGATGACATGGACGACATTTGGTTTCAACAGTTCAACAGGACGGTGCAACTTGTCACACTGCCAAAGTTACACTCGAACTTTTGGCTACCGTTTTTGAAAACCGAATAATCAGCCGAAATTTCGATACCAATTGGCCGCCTCGGAGCTGTGATTTAAGCCCGTTGGGCTATTTTTTGTGGGGAGGACAAATGCTATGCGAACCATCCAGAGACGATTGATGCTTTAAAGCACGAAATCGAAGTTCCCATTCATGAAATTGGAGCCCAAACAATCGAAAATGTGCTTAAAAATTGGGTTGATCGAATGGCCAGTCGTGGCAGTTATTTGAACGATATTATTTTTCATTCATAAATGACAATGTTCAATCTTCAAAATAAAAAAAAAGTTTGAAAAAATATTGATTAGTTTTTTTTTATAGCCGATTCAAAAAGCAAATTTTACATGGCCCACCCTGTACATTGGAATCAAATCATGCCTTGACTTATCATCAGACCACTCACCAATAATAATAACGCTCCAGGATAGAGTTGTTGAAAAATTAATTAGCCATAAGACGAACTGGAATATATTTCGTGATGTAATAAAAGAAAACATGGAAACTCGAGTCTCTTTGAAATCCTGCTCCGAACTGGACAATGCAATCGTATACTTAAACGATAACATAATAAAAGCAGTAACACAATCGACTCCAATATTAGACACTTTAACAACAAAGAAAATCCCTGCTTTTATTTTAGACAAAATCAAACAAAAACGCAAACTCAGGAAAGACTGGCAAAGCTCCAAACACCCAACCGATAAAACTAAACTTAACAAGTCATCAAATGAACTCAAATGAATGACAATGAAGTAAAGGGTGATTTTTTAAGAGCTATAGGAAAGTTTTTCAAAAGAACACACGTAAACGCATGCAATTTTTATTTAAATCGATAGTCTTCTTCTTAATTGGCGCGATAACCGCTTACGCGATTTTGGCCGAGCTTAACAAAGCGCGCCAGTCGTTTCTTTCTCGTGCTAACCGGCGCCAGTTGGACACACCAAGTGAAGCCAAGTCCTTCTCCACCTGATCTTTCCAACGCAGAGGAGGCCTTCCTCTTCCTCTGCTACCACCAGCTGGTACCGCATCGAATACTTTCAAAGCCGGAGCGTTTGTATCCATTCGGACGACATGACCCAGCCAACGAAGCCGCTGGATCTTTATTCGCTGCGCTATGTCTGTGTCGTCGTAAAGCTCATACAGCTCATCGTTCCATCGCCTGCGATATTCGCCGTTGCCAACGTGCAAAGGTCCAAAAATCTTACGCAGAATCTTTCTCTCGAACACTCCAAGCGTCGCTTCATCGGATGTTGTCATCGTCCACGCTTCTGCGCCATACGTTAGGACGGGCATGATGAGAGTCTTGTAGAGTGTTAGTTTTGTTCGTCGAGAGAGGACTTTACTGCTCAGTTGCCTACTTAGTCCAAAGTAGCACTTGTTGGCAAGAGAGATTCTACGTTGGATTTCAAGGCTGACATTGTTATCGGTGTTAATGCTGGTTCCTAAATAAACGAAGTCTTTTACAACCTCGAAATTATAACTGTCTACAGTGACGTGAGTGCCGATACGCGAGTGCGCCGACTGTTTGTTTGAAGACAGGAGGTACTTCGTTTTGTCCTCGTTCACCACCAAACCCATTCGCTTTGCCTCTTTATCCAGTTTGAAGAAGGCAGAACTAACAGCGCGGTTGTTAAGGCCGATGATATCAATATCATCGGCATACGCCAACAATTGTACGCTCTTATAAAATATTGTGCCTGAGCGATTAAGTTCTGCGGCTCGTACGATGCTCTCCAACATCAGGTTAAAGAAGTCACACGACAGCGAGTCACCCTGTCTGAAACCTCGTTTGGTATCAAACGGCTCGGAGAGGTCCTTCCCAATTCTGACGGCGCTGCTGGTGTTGAGCAACGTCATCTTACATAGCCGTATTAGTTTTGCGGGGATACCAAATTCAGACATAGCGGCATACAGGTAACTCCTTTCCGTACTGTCGAATGCAGCTTTGATGTCGACGAAAAGATGGTGTGTGTCGATTCTCCTTTCATGGGTCTTTTCCAAGATTTGGCGTATTGTGAATATTTGGTCGATGGTAGACTTTTCAGGTCTGAAGCCACACTGATAAGGTCCAATCAGTTGGTTGACGGTGGGCTTCAGCCTTTCACACAATACGCTCGCTAGAACCTTATAGGCGATATTTAGAAGACTAATCCCGCGGTAATTGGCACAAATTGCAGGATCGCCCTTCTTATGGATTGGGCAGAGCACACTTAAATTCCAATCGGCAGGCATGCTTTCATCCGACCATATTTTGCATAGGAGCTGATGCATGCACCTTACCAGCTCCTCGCCGCCATGTTTGAATAGCTCAGCCGACAGTCCGTCGGCGCCCGCGGCTTTGTTGTTCTTTAGCCGTGATATTGCTACTCTCACCTCGTCATGGTCGGGTAACGGAACGATAATTCCGTCGTCAACGATTGGGGTATCGGGATCTTCACTTTCTCTATGAGATGCGCAGCTGTCACTGTTTAACAGGTTCGAGAAGTGTTCCCTCCATAATTTAAGATTGCTCTGTACGTCAGTCACCAGATCACCGTCTTTGTTCTTACAGGAAAACGCCCCGGTCTTAAAACCTTCTGTAGGCCGCCGAACTTTCTGGTAGAATTTTCGGGCGTTGTTCCTATTGGCCAGCATCTCAAGCTCCTCGCACTCACGTATTTCGGCCTCACGTTTCTTCTGTCGGATAATACGTCTCTCTTCCTTTTTCAGCTCTCTGTAGCGATCCCACATGGCTCGCGTTGCGCCCGATCGCAGCGTGGCTCTATAGGCGGCATCTTTTCTTTCTGCGGCAGCATGACATTCCTCGTCGTACCAATTGTTTTTTTGGGCTCGCCGGAATCCGATTTCTTCTTCGGCGGCGGTACGTAGGGAACGAGAAATGTTGCTCCATTGCTCGCGCATGCCGGTGTGTTGGGCAGTGCTCTCCGAGAGCAGGAGTGAGAGTCGAGTGGCGAATCTTCTGGCTGTCTGTTGTGATTGCAGCTTTTCGATGTCGAACATTCTTTGCGTAAGTAGATGTACGTTTTTTGCTGCACAGAGGCGTGTGCGCAATTTGGCTGCAACAAGGTAATGATCCGAGTCGATGTTGGCTCCTCGGATCGTACGTACATCTAATACACTAGAAGCGTGTCTTCCATCTATCACAACATGATCGATCTGGTTTCGCGTTTTTCGATCAGGGGACAGCCAGGTAGCTTGGTGTATCTTTTTATGCTGGAATCTGGTGCTGCAGACTACCATGTTTCGGGCCCCGGCGAAGTCGATCAGCCTCTGTCCGTTGCCGGATGTTTCGTTGTGCCGGCTGAATTTTCCGACTGTGGGACCAAAAATTCCCTCGTTGCCCACCCTGGCGTTGAAGTCGCCAAGCACGATTTTTATGTCGTGGCGGGGGCAGCGCTCATAGGAACGTTCCAAGCGCTCATAGAAAGAATCCTTGGTCGCATCGTCCTTCTCTTCCGTCGGGGCGTGGGCGCAAATTAGCGATATGTTAAAAAAACGGGCTTTGATGCGGATTATTGCGAGACGCTCGTCCACCGGAGTGAACGACAGTACTTGGCGACGAAGTCTCTCTCCCACAACAAATCCGACACCGAATTTGCGCTCCTTTACATGGCAGCTGTAGTAGACGTCGCAAGGTCCTAGGTTTTTCTTACCTTGCCCCGTCCATCGCATCTCTTGGATGGCAGTGATGTCAGCCTTTACTCTCACGAGGACATCAACCAGCCGGGCAGAGGCACCTTCCCCATTAAGGGACCGGACATTCCAGGTGCATGCCCTCAAATCGTATTCCTTATTTCGTTTGCAGGGGTCGTCATCAGTGTTGGAAGTTCTCATCCGAGGCTTTGTTGCTGTTTTCATTGGGGGGGCTTTTTAAGTGGCGGGTCCCAAACCCAGCGCACAACCAGCTATGCTGGGATGCTTCGCCTTCTCACGTTAGCTCACTCCCGAACGGGTGTTCGGAAGCTAACCAGAGGATACGTGGGCTAATCCCGGACGTTGTGAGCTGCTTGAACCATATGTAGAAGAATCGTCCTGGCCACTCCCAAGTGAATGGCGATCAGTAACTTTCCCCACTTGCGTGGACTTCTACACATGGAACCATCCATGTCGATAGTACAGTCCATATAATTTAATGTTTGAAGATTATTTCATGCAAATGTTGACCGCGACTGCGCTTCAAATGGTCGATCCGCTTAGCCCAATTTTAGCATACTCTTTCCAATGTTTCGGCCGGTATCTCACATGTAAATGCTTTAATGTTGTCTTCCAATGCGTTAATCGAAGAAGGCTTGTCTGAATAGACATGAGCTTTAACATAGCCCCACAAAAAATAATCTAAAGGCGTTATATCGCACGATCTGGGTGGCCATTGACAGGTCCCGAACGTGAAATAAAATGTTCACCGAACTCGCCTCTCAACAAGTCCATTGTTACGCGTGCTGTGTGGCATGTGGCATGTGGCACCGTCTCTGAAACCACATGTCATGCAAGTCAATCTCTTGCATTTTGGGCAAAAAAAAGTTGGATATCATTTCACGGTAGCGCTCACCATTCACAGTTACGTTACGATTCGCAGCATCTTTGAAGAAGTACGGTCCAATGATACCTCCAGCCCATAAACCGCACCAAACTGTGACCTTTCCTCTTGCAATTCTTCTGGCTGATCTTCACTCCAAAACCGACAATTCTGCTTATTTACGTACCCATTGATCCAAAAATGAGCTTTGTCGCTGAACACAATTTTTCGATAAAAAAGTAGATCTTAAACTTTCTTAACAGAAGACGCATTTTTATAATAAAATTCAATGATTTGCAAGCGTGTTTCGTTTGTAGACCATTCATGGTTAAATTATAGTCCAAACTGAAGATGTTGACAGTGAAACAAAACACGAAACGTGCGTGAGCTGTTTAAACCAACTGCTTAAAAATATTATAGCTAAAAAATCACCCGTTATAATTGGCGCGTACACCCTTTCTGGGTGTTTGGCCGAGTTCCTCCTCCTATTTGTGGCGTGCGTCTTGATGTTTTTCCACAAAATGGAGGGACCTACAGTTTCAAGACGACACCGAATGGCAGATATTTTTTATGAGGAGCTTTTTCATGGCAGAAATACAATCGGAGGTTTGCCATTACCTATCGAGGTGCGACCGCTATTAGAAAAAAAGGAGGTTGTCAATAAAGTCGGTTTACTGATGATAGTTTAACGTGACAACGTCATAAGAAAATACTAATGGAATAGTTGCATTTTTCCAAAGAAAATTTTAATTTTATTTGTTTGATAGATATTTTGTATGGATATAGTGAAGGAGGTGAATGGAATCGCAATGCAACAGCTCGAGTTACATTTACACAAACGTGAAAAATGACGAAACATTTACAAATTCATGAAAGATATGTTCAATTTCGATTGTGCATCAGACGTTAATGAGTCAACAACACTAAGAGGCATCATCATCGATTTGACTTTCTCAAGACACATTACACTTGAAACACTCCCTTTCATTTCCTACTTTTCCTACGGCTACGGCGGCCGCCTCTCATGGGGGGCGAAAGTTGACTGACGGTGAGTGTCCGCCCAAGGGAGATGATGCCCGCAATGTGGCGTACTATCACCACTCATGTGGAGCTTAGTAGTAGAAGAACTATCTATGGATTTAGACAGCAACGGGTTATCTTTCCACGACTATGTCAATGACATAGTCATAATGTGTAGAGGGAAATTCGAAGAGACTAACTAACTAACTAACAAACTAGAAGGTGGTGTTTTATGGTAGAGTTGAACATAAATCCAAGGAAAAAGACCAAAATATAATTTATTTTCACAAGGCAATACAAAACATCTCTAATAAATTTGCTTAGATGGGATTGAGATAAAAATACAAAATGAAGTAAAATTCTTGAGTATAACATTTGAACAAAAATTACTGTGGAAGGCTTAGATAGAAGATGGCGAGAAAGGACATTAGAGCATTTGTGACGAGTAAATCGATTGCATGGAAAATTTAGGGATGTACACCAAAGTTACTGTGATGGATTTACACAACCTCGAACCTATGATTTCCTACAGATAATTCTTAATTGGCGCGATAACGGCTTACGCGATTTTGATCGAGTTTAACAAAGCGCGCCAGTCGCTTCTTTCTCCTGCTGACCGGCGCCAATTGGACGCACCAAGTGAAGTCAAGTCCTTCTCCACCTTTCGCAGAATCTTTCTCTCAAACACTCCAAGCAACGCTTCATTGAATGTTGTCATAAGTAAGTAATAGCTACACTACACTAAAAGGGTTACAAAGGCTTTCGTGTGTATGTATACATGTTCCACAGAACATTTGGGTGTTACTTTCCACGTAGGCAGGATTGGAATGAGGCTGTTACCTCTCTCTTCACTGACGGCTCCAAGATGGAAACGGGAATCGGAGCAGAGGTTTTCTCTATATGAGCCAAATTATCTACTTCCTTTAAACTGCCGACTACAGTTTTTATTTTTCGTGCAGAAGTCTTTGTGATCCTGCAGGCATGTAGAATGCTTAGGAATCGCGAGAGCGAGGAAGATATCAACATTTTCTGATAGTCAAGCAGCGATCAAGGTTCTGACGACGCCATGTGGTAGATCGAAATTGGTCAATTCCTGCAAAGAGGAGATCAAATCTCTTGGGCGTGCAGGTAACATTTCTTTGATCTGGGTTTCAGGACATAGGAATATAGAGAGACATGAAATTGCTGATCAGTTTGCCTGGAAGGGGTCAACTGAATTGGCCTCAAAGGTCTTCCATCCGGTCATCAGCGTACGCCTGACTGTTGTTAAAGGGGAATTACCTGACTTATTTCACAAGAAAGCAAAGATCAGATCGAGTTCCATTTTTTGGTGTGGTATTTTGAAAATCCCTCGGCTCTAGTAAAATAGAGGGAGGACTCAGAAAGTCCCAAGGACTCACTCCACTCCATTCAATTTCTAAGCAATGGCGAAATTTGTTTCATTAGTTCACGATTTCTTGCAGGGGCATCGCTTGCTGCTGCTAAGTATGCACTAAAGAGTAAATAACGTCTACTATGAAATATCTAAAATAGCATTTAATGCATTTATTATTGACTTCGCCATAAACATAAACTGTTCTTTTAATTGAATCAACATTTTCTCTTCATCTTCTCACTTAAATGAAGAAGTTGTGCAACAAAATAACTGCAAATAATTGTATTATATTTCCTAATTCGATGAAAATTATTTGTAGAGATAACTGGGAATATTAAATAAATTACCCAACTTAACTGATTTTTTCTTTTTAAGTTAATTTATTACAAATATATTACAAGTAATATAACCACCGTCACAATAACCTGTTCGCAGCGGCTGTTCAAAATCTATGCTAAGCATTTTCGTAAGATAACTTTGCGAATAGGAAAATTGCAATAACTAAAAATCGTCTTAACTTTGGCGGCTTGATTGTGGATTAAGTGGAAAATATTCAAGCCGATAAAAAAATATTTATTGCGCTTTCTGATAAAATATTATACATTTCTAAGCCCTGCTGCATGAACCAGACACTTGGCGTATGACAAAAAGTGTATAATTGTACAGTAGTGAGGTTCAAAACTATACTGCAATATAATGGGTGAAGTAAAGATTTCTGAATGCTATTCGTTAGATGGTTTTAGTGAGCCATATCTTACGGGTTATACATCGGGGCTTACAATACGACGATTAAAAGGTGACATTTTACTAAAAAAATGCTTTGCCAGTTTTGTGTTTGGTGAAGCCAGTTTTGTGCTACAGCGTTCCAAAATAAAAGCAAAAAAACAAAAGAAGAGCGCTCGATGTATTCTTCAGTATCAGTGCGGCAAAGGTGAAAGGGTGGAACAGATGACAAAAAAATGTGTACTGGCAAATGGTACTGGCAAATGGTAACACAGCATCGAATGCAATAGCGAAGAGTTGATTTCAGTGATTCAGTACTGGTGATATGTACATGTCGGAGATGAGGCTGGTAGTTCAATCGAAGAAAGTGTCAACCAGAAATGGAAGTGTGGTGAGTACACTTTCTGGAATCATTTAAATAAGGATAATGTTAATTTTTACTTTACCTGGTTTGTATTTTTGTGACATAAATACATGGGAGAATTTGAGTAAAGTGAGACTATTTTTAAAAAAGTAAAATATTTCATTAGATAGACGGAACTAATAACGATCAACGTGGCCTATAAAAAAGCTAATGCTCAGTTCAAAAAATCCGTAAAAGAAGCCAAAAGGAAGGTAATCAACCAACTTCACTTCCGATATCAACCCATCCTCTACACCAAAGAAAATTTGGGCCAAGATCAAAGCTCTTACTGGTATCTCCTCACCACCCTTAAAACTTATTCAACTACCAAACTGGTCCCTCACAGCGGCATCAGACATAGCCAACGCTTTTGGTAATATCAGGTCAGTCCATAAGTTCGTGCGTATTTTACCCATAATTTCACTTTTGTACGATTTTTGCATACAAAAAATTATTCGCGGAATATAACGGAACTTTTTATATTTTCTTTGATATATTGTGCATTCAACAAGTGATTTTAATCGCCGATAGAAGCACGTGTTGTTAAAAAATTAAATGGAATCTTCGAACGCGTATAAGAGGCATATTTTGTATCTCTATATATATAAAAATTCAGCCGTTTTTCGCGTTGTGATGAACTTTACGGAGAATGGCTCAACCGATATTAACCAAACTTTGCCACATTGAAGAGACACTTGTGGTCCGTGTTTTAAAATTTTAAGAATCGGATACCAGGCTCTCGAGAAATAGGCCAAAACGTGGACCCGGGTAACCCTAGGATGTGTTTGGTCCACATGAGTATCCATTGTAAGTTGTTGATAAATGCTAATGAAAAGAGGACTTTTCTTTTCGCTGGGTAACTAAGGACTCCAGATATAGACCAATTGGGAACTCGCCTTCAGGTTAAGAGATTGCATTCTTATGTACTACAACCGGTTAAAATGGTCCACGAACAGGTAAATAACATTTTCAGTGTGTTGACATTTCATCATTTGTAGAAATTTCTTAAGCCACATTTTCCACTTCTTTTCAGGTCTACATTTACAGAAAAAAGTTAGTGCCATGAATTTTTATTCTTATCGATTGATGGTTCGTCCACAAGAACAAAATTATATCTTGAGATGTCGTAAACTATATCATCAGTACATCGTTGATATGTATGCCAAAATAGAAACAGAACGTTTTAATTTTATTCGTTTCAACCAAGCAAAATTAAGATCTGAACAATA
The DNA here is from genome assembly GCF_028408465.1 of Anastrepha ludens. Taxonomy (NCBI): domain Eukaryota; kingdom Metazoa; phylum Arthropoda; class Insecta; order Diptera; family Tephritidae; genus Anastrepha; species Anastrepha ludens. The sequence continues at coordinate 40,232,245 of NC_071499.1, read as the reverse complement.
TATTCATTTGCAAGATGCGATAGCGAATGATGCTAATATTAATGACATCGGATGTTTAACTATATTGCCATCTTCGTATATTGGTAGCGCACGGAATATGAACGAATATGCACAAGACGCAATGTGTTATGTACGAAAATACGGTCGACCGGATCTGTTCATTACATTTACATCCGGAGTGGGATGACATCAAAAACAATTTATTTGCAGGACAGTCGACAACCGATCGTCATGACATTACTGCGCGTGTTTTTCGGCAAAAATGTAAAGCACTTATGGATTTAATTGTGAAATTATATGTATTTGGGTAATGGTAGAAAAGGGGATTGCCGCACGTACATATACTAATTTGTCTGGTACATAAAATAACTCCGGATCAAATCGATAACCTTATATCAGCTGAAATTCCTTATCATACTGCTGATCCTGAGTTATTTCGAGTTGTCGTTAAAAACATGATACATGGACCGTGCGGTGAATTAAATGTGAATTCACCATGTAATATATAATTGATGAAAAGTGTTCGAAACGATACCCAAGACAATTTACTTCAGGCAATTTACTGCTGAATTTTCCGAACATTTGTTGCAAATTGGAAATGGACGAAAGCCAATTGATAAGAATACAGGCATGATCACACTTCCAACTAATTTTTGTACCGTAACAGAATCAAGAGTACAATTAGTGCAAAATCGATTCCCAAATATTGCACAAAACTATCGAAATCAAGATTGGCTAAGCCAGAGAGCTATATTAGCTGCCAAAAATGTCGATGTCAATGAAATCAATGCCAGTATTTTGACTCAAATTCCAGGTGAAGTTGTCACCTATAAATCAATTGACTCAATCACTAATCCCGACGATGTAGTGAATTATCCAATTGAATTTTTGAATTCGCTTAATTTGCCGGGCTTGCCACCACATCGTTTGCAATTGAAAGTCGGCGCAGTGAACATTACGTTGCGAAATATCAATCAGCCGAAACTATGCAATAGGACAAGATTAGCAGTGAAACGGACAATGAACAATGTAATTGAAGCAACGATTTTGAAAGGCAAATTTAAAAGTGAAGATGTTTTGATTCCGCGCATTCCAATGATTTCAACAGATTTGACTTTTGATTTTAAGCGACTTCAATTTCCCATTCGCCTAGCTTTTGCTATTACAATCAATAAGTCTCAATGTCAAACACTTCAATTATGTGGAATTGACCTAACTTATCCATGCTTTGGACATGGGCAACTGTATGCAGGATGTTCTCGAGTAGGGAAACCATCGTTACTTTATATTTATACACCGCATGAAAATAAAACCAAAAATTTTGTGCATCAGAAGGCTTTAGAATAAGTTGTTGGTTTACAATCATTAGAGTAAGTCACTAAAATAAATAAAACATTGTTATTAGAATACGTCACAAAATAATGGCCGAGCATGAACTAAATCATGAAACAAGAAAAAAACAAAGAACACTTTTCATTTATATTTTTCTTTCACCCAGCGAAGCGGGTGAGGGTGCGCAAGTTTTTTTATAAAAGTGGTAAAAATGCAACAACTGCTGCTGCAGAAATAAACACTGTTCACGGAGAGGATACCGTGAGTGTAAGGACTGCGCAAAAGTGGTTTTCAAAACTCCGAAGCGGTAAACGCGACGTGGAGGATGCCCTGCGCGCGGTTCGTCCTGAAGTCATTAACTCCTACGCCTTGCTCGAACTCGTGGAAGCTGAGCCAAATTTGACAGTCGATAGCTTAGAGGTTAAATTCATCGCATGGAACAGTTCACAAGCACCTGGTTCAGTTGGGAAAGATTTCAAAGCTGGCAAAATGGGTTCCGCATAGACTTTCTGTCGCCAACCTTCAGCAGAGAGTGAATGTGTGTTCTCAGCTGATGCAACGGCTTGAAAATGAATGTTTTTTGAACCGTATCGTTGCTGGTAATGAAAAGTGGGTCCTTTACAATAATCCTGCTCGCAAACGCCAATGGTTAGATAAAGATGAAACACCAGAACCGACCCCTAGAGATGGCCTTCACCCCAAAAAGATTCTCCTGTCTATTTGGTAGGATATGGCCGGTATTGTTTATTATGAACTTCTGGAACCAAACCAGACGATAACTGCTGACTATTATTCCCATTAGCTATCAAACCTGAATGAGGCACTTAACAAAAATCGACTGTCTTTAGTGAATAGACGCAAAGTTTTGTTTCACCACGACAACGCAAGATCTCATACTGCAAGGCAAACATTAGGCAAGCTGAACGAGCTCGAATGGGAGCTAATGCCGCATCCACCATACTCTCCGGATATTGCACCTTGTGATTATCACCTTTTCCGTGGACTTTAATCCCATATGAGTAACAAGAACTACTCATCAAAAGAAGCTATAAAAAGGGATATCGAAACGTATTTTGGCTCCAAGGACAAACAATTTTTTTAACAGGGAATTAAAAATTTGCCTAAACATTGGGAAGACATTGTAAATAATGAAGGAAAATATATTATTGATTAATAAATACTTTAGACATCTTTTTTATTAATTTTAAAACTAGCTTTAAAAACGCACGAACTTATGGACTAACCTGATACTTGGTCTAAGTATGCAGAAAACTCCAGCTTCCCAACTGACTATACTAACAGCAAAATTTCAATACTATCTCGTCAGTACCAGCCATTAAATGTTTCTAAGGATGCAACTTGTTTGGAAACAAAATTCTCTTACGTCGAACTTGAATCTGCTCTTCAGCAGGCTAAAGGGAAAACGCCTGGTAGGGATCGTATATCCTACCCTATGTTACGGAATCTTCCAAAATCTGCTAAGAACGCATTACTATCCTTATATAATAAAATGCTTAATGATGGCATCTATTCCCATTCCTGGTTATCCGCTTCTGTCCTTTCGATTCCGAAACCGAATAAGCCCCCAGAACTTATTAATAGCTACAGATCATGTCTTGCAAAAATACTTAAAAAAATGCTAACACAACGTCTAATGTGGGTTATCTCTAAAAATGCGCTTGTTAGCCATAACCAAGTAGCCTTCAAAAGAAAACAGGGCGTTCTCGACTAGAATTACAGTGAGGCATGCCGAAGAATCAGTTAGGCCCGAATTAGGCAGACCTTACTGAGGCACGCCTCACTATTACCTTACCAGGCCCACATTAGGCAAGGCAAAGATTGGCATGCCAGAACAACACCAAATTGGGTTGTGGTCACGAAAATCTGTGACAGTGTCTCACTTAGGCATAAATTGGATTCCCTAACTTATTTGTAGAAGGGCATCCGGAGTATTACTGAAGTTCGGTTTTTCGAACCTGCGCCTAATGAGGCAGATGTGTGGCGATACCTGTCGGGACTTGGGCCTAGTTTGGCTGCCTTATGAGGCGCAAATTTGGAATGCGGTCTGCCTTATTTGCGCCTAATCACCGCCTTACCAAAGTTTCTAGTCGGGTTCTTGATTGTCTACTCCCTCTTCAACATTTTATTACTGATGCACTTTCAAGCAAGAACCACGTTAAAATAGTAACGATTTCGAAAAGGCTTTCGACCGTATCGGAGCTCATGTCGTTTCAGAGCAATTATCCACCTGGTGTATAGGACAAAAGGTATATAATCTTATAAAATCCTTTTTAACCGGACGTAAATTTCAAGTCAAATTTAATGGCGAATTTTCTTACCCCTTTTTCCTTGAAAATGGAATTCCACAAGGCTCACCATTATCGGTTGTACTCTTTTCAATGGCCTTTGAAAAGCTAAACAAAATAGCAAGCAAATTCAAATCATTTTTTTACACTAAGTCTAAAGATCCTTCAACAGTGGAAAGGAATTTCATCAAGCTGATATATGATATCAATGCTTGGGGGCTCAGGGACTACACTGACCTATAGCAAATGCAAGGTACTACATATATGCCGAAAGCATAATTGTCAACGTATAAACCTTAGCGTAAACAATTCGCCAATAGAGAACGTGGCCAATCTTAAAATACTTGGTGTAATTTTTGATGATAAGTACACTTTTAAACCCCACTGTTCAACACTAAGAACTAACCTTTTCACCAGGCTGAACATTATTAAATATTTGGCATCAAAGTACCTTCGTATACATCAAAACACATTTACCACCATTACTCGTTCCCTCGTATTATCTCAAAATCGATTCCTGTCTACCCATTTACGGCTGGTGTGTCAAGCAGCATCTAAACCTACTCAATGCCCCTTATCATTCAGCGGTCAGTCGTAGCCTTGACGCCTTCCCAACGTCTCCTATCAAGTGTGTTTTAGCTGAAGCTGGTCTTCCATCTATCACTGAAAGATGTCAAATAACTACTCTTAAACGTTTAACTAAATTTTTAAGCACTATAAATAAACTTCTTTTCAGCAAATTTAAGAACGCTTCGCGGCATAATCTTTTCTCTTTCAAAATTTGGGCGGTCATCCCCGACTAGAAATTTTGGTAAGGCGGTGATTAGGCGCAAATAAGGCAGACCGCATTCCAAATTTGCGCCTCATAAGGCAGCCAAAATAGGCACAAATCCCGAAAGGTATCGCCACACATCTGCCTCTTAAGGCGCAGGTTCGAAAAACCGAACTTCGGTAATACTCCGGATGCCCTTCTACAAATCAGTTAGGGATTCCAATTTTTGCCTAAGTGAGACGCTGCCACAGATTTTCGTGACCACAACCAAATTTGGTATTGTTCTGGCATGCCAATCTTTGCCTTGCCTAACGTGGGCCTGGTAAGGTAATAGTGAGGCGTGCTTCAGTAAGGCCTGCATAATTCGGGCGTAACTGATTCTTCGACATGCCTCACTGTAATTCTAGTCGGGTCCGTCGTTGCATCTACAACTGCAACAAACTAGGTATATCTTTACCGGCATCTTGCTCGAAAATTAGTAGTCAGTGTCCTTGGAAACTCCTTCCTACATCAATAAATGTCGACCTGCATGCTCTCAGCAAAATTAACTCAAATGCGGTAGTTAAGAGTGGTTAAGTTTCAAGGGCCGGTGTTGATTTTGAACAAAATACAATTTTTTTAGGAAATTATTGTCGTTTCTCTTTATAATGGTAATATTGGTATGACTGAATTACTTAAGGAATAAAATATCGGCCAAATAGCCGCTGCGGCCTCGGCGGCACACCTCCATCTGAAGGTCCGAATTTTCGATGACGCTGAGGCATAATTGAGGTTCTATGCCGTTAATGTGCCCAATTATCTAATAATTTAGCTCTTGAATTGTTGCTCGCTTATCGACGTACACCTTTTCTTTCAAATAACCATAAGGAAAAAGTCCACTGGTCCCAAATCACATGACCTTGGCGGCCAATTGACGTCGCCGCGACGTGAGATTATTCGGCCATCAAATTTTTCGCGCAAAAGAGCCATTGTTTCGTTAGCTGTGTGACAAGTGGCAACATCCTGTTGAAACCACATATCGTCCACATCCATATCTTCCAATTCGGGCCATAAAAAGTTCGTTATCATCTCACGATAGTGAACACTATTCACAGTAACTGCCTGACTGGCCTCATTTTGGAAAAAATACGGCCCAATGAGGCCGCCCGCCCATAAACCGCACCAAACAGTCACTCTTTGTGGGTGAATTGGTTTTTCGGCAATCACTCTTGGATTATCATTCGTCCAAATGCGGCAATTCTGCTTATTGACGAATCCACTGAGGTGAAAATGTGCCTCACCACTGAAGATGATTTTCTTCGAAAATTGGTCATTCACTGTTGCCATTTCCTGCCACCATTCTGAGCATTGACGACGCTTAAAATGGTCAAGAGGCTTTACTTCTTGAGTCAATTGCACCTTGTAGGTGTGTAAATGCAAGTCTTTATGCATAATGTTCATTAACGACGAGCGTGAGAGGTGCAATTGTTGGGCACGACGACGAGTTGAGGTGGACGGCTCTTCAACCACACTATCGCGAACAGCAGCAATATTTTCTGCAGTACGAGCTGTACGAGCATGCACTGGTGTTTTCACATCTTCTACAAACCCGGTTTGCTCAAAGTTTTGCTGAATTTTTCCGATTGTACGCACATTTGGACGATTAAATTGACCGAAAAAATTACGAATTGCGCGATATGCTTTTTGATTTGAACGCCCGTTTTCATAATAAGCCTGAATACCTTAAACTTGACGTTTAGGTGTGGTTCACATTAAACATCGGCCCTTGAAATTTAACCACCCTTTATAAGAAATATTTAAAAAATCCCATCAGTATTATTGAGTGAAAAAGACCTATTACGAAAATCAGAAATATTAATATTTAAGGAAATGTTACGCTTTTGCTGCATGCGCAGCATGAAGTGACCTCCAAAATAGATGTATGTATGTACAAAAGAAATTCGTGTTTGCAACAACTTCTAGCTAACAAATGTAATCGACCACCCTAATGCGGCATCATAAATTTAAGCGAATTGTCAAATGAATATTAGTTAGTTAATTACAACTGTTGTGTGCAGTTGCTCAGGCAATTGAGAGCAGCGCGAAATGCCAGCCGCGAATAAGCCACCATTAACAGTAACAAAAACATTAAAAGTGCACTAAAGCTGCAGCCATGCCTTGCCATACTGTAGCAAAATAATGACACTCGGCTGTTTGAATGCCAACCGCAATCACTTGCAAATGCCAATTGGGTATTATGGCCGAGATTGTATGCGCCCCTACCAACAACTAACCAGTGCTGTGAAATTACCAGCAAACAACAACAAATAAATAGAGTAGCCGCAAATGCAAAAACAAAAACGACGCTTGCCCCATCAACACTAAGCCACCGCTTGTAAACAACCGCAACAAGTACAAAAATTTTAATTGCAGCAGCTACCAAAAACGCAGAAACGCAAAAGCGCAAAAACATACTACTGCAGTTACATATAGCCACACACACACACGCAACAAAAACGAATCAAACGTGTTAATGCGATAGTTTTAATTTGAAGCAACGCCTGTAACGCCTGTGGAACTTATGGAAAATACAAACCTTCTGCAGGCGTATTGGACAGCGTGTGGTTCGTATAAAGTGTTGTAGAGCGAACATGAACATTGGAAAAGGTTGCAAGGCTGTTGGACTTCGGCGCTCCGAATATTTGCTGTTATCAAATCTTATATTCATTAGAAAATTTGTTTTTGTAAATTTATTTATTTTTTTTTTATTTTGTTCTTTGCGTAATCTGTTACCAGCTACATCTTCAAATGCATACTGTTAATCATAGTCCACATCACTGTTAGTTAACAGTTAGCCTGTTAGCCGTTCGGAATGTTATTAACACCTCTGTTACATAGGAATACACGCGAGTGAGAGCGGGAGAGTAAATGTTCTGCTACATGTTGGGACACATTTTATAACGTGGGAATGTTGCGTGATGCGTGTAATGTTGCTAACAGTAGTGTTGCAATGAAACCATTCAATGGCAACATTTCTTGTCAGCACTTTTTAGCAATATTGTTCGGTTTGTCCAAAAACATACCGAAAGTGATATTTTTTTAATAGTTTGTTTTGATAATAAAGGGTCTTTCAAAAGTGACGCCTAGAACTCAGTAATTAATAATTCCTAGACGTTAACTTTTCCAATGTCATCTTTGACATTTGTCAATGCAATTTCAACCATGGATGGTAATGGCCTTTATGCACTGCGACCAGATTGATCTAATGTGCGCCCCTAAGTGCTTAATTTTAAACATTTAGTATGGCGCGGAATCGAACCAGCTGCTTAGGAGTGAGCATTTGTAAGTCTTCATCCTCTAGTAGGTACGAGCCCAGGATGGTGTATCTCCTGTGTCCTAATGCTTCAAAATTGGTCATTAAGTGCCATATGGATTCCTTTTCATGACAGGAGAACTTGCATAAACTGCTAGACAGTCCTTTTGTGGCCTGTAAGTGCTCCATAGAGTAGTCTAAGGCCCTTTTTATCTAGTGTTAGAGCAGATTTTGTTTTGCTGGCATTCCAGTTCAGCAGCTTTTTAGATTGATTGAGGCCATTTGTGCCGTTCCAGTGTTCACTGGTTTTTATTTGGATCCATTTTTTTGTTTCCTGAATCCTTTAAACTACCGGATCACTGTAGTGTTTTTCAAGCGGAAATAAACGCTATTCATGAAGCCTTAAAATCGCTAAAGATAAACAGAATATCATCAACGGATATCTGCATTCTATCAGACAGCCAAGCTGCCCTACGAGCCCTGGATGCACTCCAAACAACATCAAGGAGAGTCTTACGTTGTCGCCAATCTCTAAATGAGATGGCCAAACAATATCGTATAATCTTGTGCTGGGTTCCAGGCCACAGAGATTTACCAGGGAACTGTAGGGCAGACCAACTTGCAAGATAAGGTAAGGACATAAGTAATTTTGTGGAGATTCCTCTCGCAACATTTAAGCTTCTCATTAGGGACGCACTAATCAGTTCTACAAATCAAAGAGGGATTAGCGTTAACACCTGTGAAATTGCTAGGCAAACATGGCCAAGGCTAAACTTACGTCTGTCCAAGAGTATTATAAAATTGAGTAGACTTCAGATCAGGACCTTAGTAGGGGCCCTCAGATGACATTGTCTCATAGGTAATCATGCAAGGAGATTAGGCGTTTACACACATGATTTCTGTCGTAGCTGCAGAAATGAGGAGGAGTTAGAAACAATTCAACGTCTTTTTTGCACATGCCCAGCTCTAGCCAGAAGCAGGAACCGATTTTTAAAATCCTACTTCTTAACGAATATAGATAATCTATAAACTTTAGGCATCAACAACCTTTTACGCTTTGTCAAAAGCTCAGGATGGTTCAATATGGAGAGGGAAATGTAGTCCAGCCCCCGCGGCTCACAACGGACCCATTTCGTGGTCTAAGTGGCATCGTTGTCTCTATGTGCGATAGGGCTGCCAAGCCTAACCAAACCTAACTTTTAGGTTGTTCCTATCAAAGCCGAAAAACGGGGTTGGTCCAATAAATGGCTCTTCCGCCCCTTTTTTTGGTATTAAAACCTGGCTTTCCGTTTCCTTTGTGTCCCTAATGTCTTGGAACCCAAATCAGTGAGACCTGATTAAAAGTCGACAGTTTGTTGAGAGCATTGTTACACTCTATAAGGATTTTTGAGCTGAACGTAAATCTATTTGAGGCTTTGAGGACTGATTGATTGCCATAAAGTATTTGAATTTTTACTTTTTCAATACCTTTTTGGATACGATTTTCACTGTTTCCATTATGGCGAAAAGCTCCGCATGCATCTCTATTCCTGCTCCTACTACCTGAATCGTTTTGGATCCATCTGCATTAGGGCGAGTCGATTTAAAAATCGCTCATTGCTTTGTGAAAATCGTATTCTAGGGATCAAAATAAGAAACTTTGCCGAAGGAACCATACCTCTAAAACGAATTCTGATGCCCCCCAATTTAGGTCGAACTTTTTAGTTTCTTTTCTATAATTCAGAGCAATGGGCGATTTTTTTGCCTCCCCACAAATCGACTCGGCCTAACCTGCATGCCATTTTTGCGAGCCATCATGTAACCATGTTGGATTAGTGTTTCACTCTTCCCTAGCCTGGAAGATAACCTTGTTTCTTTTAGTAAAATCAAGTAAGGGTTCCTTGTGGTTATTCGTCCAGTAAAGTCTCCAGGTTTAAGTTTTATCTTCATATGAAAGCAGAGTGCTTGCATGGCAGCTTCCTCTTGTATTGCTAAGTGTGATGGTGACAGATTTAAAAGCGCTTTCATGCCAGCAGTTGAGGTAGTTTTTAGAACTAATGGACACTTACATGATAGAAAAACGCTTTAAAATTATTGAAATTTATTACGAAAATAGTTGAACTTTAAGCACTACATTTCGCAAAAATAATCTTCTTAAGCTCATTTCACACTGGACGGGTATGTCAAAACAAAAAAAAAAAAATTGCGGCATCTGTGGAGAGAAATACTCCCGAGTTATGTCAGAAAAATCATTGCATCCACTAAAATTTACTACTTGGTATTTTGGGCTGGTGGAATAATTGGCGCGTTTTTCGTCGAAGACTAATAATGAAAGAACCGTTACTGTCATCGTTATAGACAAGTCATTGAAGATTTTTTGTGGTCTGAGCTTGAAGGAATATATAAATGATCTTAATTTTCAACAGGATGCAGCCACAACTCAAATACAACACGGGAAAACTTTGTATTATTGCGATCTAAGTTTCCCCAGTTGAACAGTGACATAAACTGGCCTCCTACATCATGCGATCCAACTGCACTAGACTACTTTTTATGAGATTTTTAGAAAAGTAAGTCTATAAGAATAAGCCCGCAATGATTTCAGAGCGGAAACACAGCATTCGGATCGAGATTACTGAACGCAGTGCGTTAATGGGTGAGCGAATCCTTGAAAATTTTAACTCTCGTATGACAGCCTGTAGATGTGGTGCTCGTGGTGCGCGTTTAAATGATGTAATTTTTCACATATAATTGCTAAGAGCCGTATTTTGAATAAAAATGATGAAATCTGAAATAATCTAAATTTTTACCTGAATTATTTTAAAACAATATCTAGGCACGTATTTTGAAATACCCTTTAAAATTCATACACATTTTAAATGCAATATTTTAAAATTTGAGTTGGGAATCGAATTGTATTTTTACTGCAGTGATAATGGCAGCATCTTTGGGACTTCGTTCTGGCATTTCTCTCTGCTTATACACCATCTCATAAGCAACTCCCTATAGGCTTTTAACTCTTTATTCAGCACCAAGAAGCAAATTGTATGCGCATATTTGAGGGACTGCGTCCTAGCAGATCACTGTAAGAAAATATTGGCATGAAGACTCTTATTTGTCGGAGAGAAAAGACTTAAATGGATTTCATACTAAAACGAAACCAAGTAATAAAGTTTCATATTTATTTTTTTTTTGTTTTTTTGTAGAGGAGGCGAAGCATTATAAGCCTGTGACCGAAGCCGTGGTGTGGGACTTTAACCTGCAGCAACTAAGCAGCACGAAGCGCTTGTTGTTCGTTTTCGAACCGCGGGCAATGAAACAGAATATGCGTTGCCCTTTCTTGTTCTTCTGGGCAGTGCAAACAATAAGGATCATCTTCGATTTTAAACCTGTGTAGGCTTTCTTTGAAACATCCGCGATCAGTAAGAAGCTGCGTTGTATCGTAATCAACTTGCGCTTATCCACGTCACAACCTCACGAATAAGTTTGAGAATCCAGCGACCGGATTGTACTCATCGCCGCTGCCATTCAGCAATTGTTTTTGTTCTTTCTTCCTGTTTGCTGTACTCGACGGCCTATGCGCGCTGTCGCTACGCAACCGTGTCATTTCATCCGCTGGAAAATCAATAGGTATCTTTTTCAAAAATTTTACACTTCGCGCCATTCGATGCAGTTCGGTATGTACTAGGCACTCCCAGGGCACCGATTCTGCATGTTGACTGACCATTTTTAAGATATGTTTACTTCGTATGAGTCCAGCTGAAGCTTTGTCCCTTGCTGACTGTAGTTGCTGCTTCAATGTCATACGCGAATCGATGAGCACTCACAAGTATTTTATATACGGCTGAGAAATGATGTTGTGATCACCAAACGTAATAGTTAATTCCTCACACATCTGTTGTGTGCCAAGAAGTGCCCAGTGAGTTTCATGTTCCGCCAACACGAGCTTTGCCTTTCTCGACCATCGTTGCACTCTTTTTTTTTTTTTTTGTTTTAAGGAGGTTGCAATCAAAATGCCAGAAACATCTCAAAGGTCCCGTCACATGTGGGGCACGCTCCCACTAATACTTTAACAATCCTCCACTTTGGCTAATTCTACCCTGGGACCACAAAAGTATAACTTCTGGGTAGAGCCGCGTTTGTGTCCGAAGATACAACAGGTACCTGCGTCCAGGTTCCTCTCCTGTAGGCGTATGAAGGCTATACACCGCCGATAGTCCCTATTACTCCCACGTTGTTTATAGGTGATTCCAAAGTAAAGGAGGCATCGGAAAGCTTGCAGTAGTGTTATCTTAACTCACTACCGTCTTGTCTTCTGTATGATACTGTATTGAGTGTTTCACTCAAGCGTCTGTGCTTGTTGTCGGTTCGTCAGAGACTGTCCGCCTTCTCTGTTGCTTTGCGTTCCCAATCAATATGGCCAAGTCGCATCATAATCTTACCTGCAAACGTTTGCGCTGCCTCCCACTTACCGCTGGTTGCGCACATATCTTGTATGAGGGTGCTGAAGGACGGTTGATGACCCAGGGCTTGCACCAGTATAGCTCGTTCCTCTCTAAAGCGGTCGCAATAAAACATGACGTGCTCTGCGTTTTCGTCTGTATTCGGGCAGTTTGGACAGAAAGGCGTGTCTGCCAGCTTAAAACGGTGTAGGTATTCCTGAAAACAGCCATGTCCGCTGAGCCGAAACATTTCATCTGCCAAGAGGTTTAGGGGTATCTTTCTCGCTATTACGCAGATTGCATCATCAGACACTGTTCTATACGCGCAAGCTATACGCAGCGCGCCTTGCCTATATGTCTGGGTGACTTCCCGTAGATTAGACTTTTTGGTCCCCGCCCAGATAGGTGCTGCATACAGAATTATCCCCATCGTTGCACTCTTGAGATAGCCACGTTACACAATGCCTGCAGCATATCTAGGTGTTTTGCTATATCATCTGCGTATCCTGTAAACGTTGTCCCTTCAGGCAGATACAGCTTCATTATGCCATCATACATACCCGATACCATGGAATATCGGGTCCAGTACCGACCCTTGTGGGACACCTCTAGTTACGAAACTTCTCTCGAAACTTCTAAGAGCACTCATGATCTGAATCCAGTTTGTCGCGTTGAATGCGTTTTTAACATCCAGTGTTAAAATGCACAATACTTCTCAGATCCGCATCTCCAGCTCTTGTCGCTAGTGGCTTTACGCGCAATACTCATGGCCGCTTGGATATCATCCATAGTAGATCGCGCTTTCCCAAAGCCGTACTGATTTTCGGAAAGTCCACCGGTTGTTTCTAAATACTTCTGTTATCCTTTGCTATCCACTCTAAATTTTTCCAAGCGCATCTAGCATGCATAGAGAGCGCTATGACGACGGTTGGTTAGGTTGCCTCCCCGGCTTAAGCAGGAGCGCCAATCTCTGATGTTTCCAGGGCGTTGGGAAAATACCGTCCTTCAAGCATCGTTGCACAACCTAGCGAACACTTCAGGTGTCGCCTTTATGCAGGGTGGGCCATATAGCGTTTGCTTTTTGAACCACCTATTTTTTTGAGAATGGTAACACAAATGACATGCCAAATGTGTTCATAATTTACTTAAAAGTTTGACATTTACGAAATGGGACGCTATATGCTTGAACGAAGTTGGAAAATATTGAAAACCTATTTCCAAAGTGGTTAGTCTTCTACTCAAACTGTGAGAAATTTGAAAAAAAATTCCAAAAAAAAAAAAGATTTGCCAACAAGACAGTTTGTGGATCAATTTGTTAATCGTGTTCGTGAAAGTGGATCGTTAATGGATAAAACAACACGTGAACGTGTTCCTACAGTGCGTACACCCGAAAACATTGCTGCTGTAGCCGAAAATGTGCGTGAACATCCAACAACCTTAACTCGTCATCGTTCTCAAGAATTGAACATTTCACGCATTTCTTTGAGGAGAATTTTGCATAAAGTTCTCGGTATGAAGGCTTACAAAGTGCAATTGGTGCAAGAACTGAAGCCTAATGACCATCCAATGCGTTTTCGGTTCGCTCAATGGGCAGAAAATCGTTGACCGAAGATGAGCATTTTTACCGAAAAATCATCTTTTCTGATGAAGCTCATTTTCACATCGGTGGCTACGTCAATAAGCAAAATTGTCGGATTTGGGGCTCAGAAAATCCACACGTTACTGTAGAGAAGCAAATGCATCCACAACCAATCACTGTTAGGTGCGGTTTTTGGTCTCGCGGCATCATCGGGCCATTTTTTTTCAAAAATGAGCGAGGAGCCGCGGTTACAGTAAATGGCGAGCGTTACCGTGACATGCTCAACGAGTTGTTTCCAAAAATTGAAGAGGATGACATGGACGACATTTGGTTTCAACAGTTCAACAGGACGGTGCAACTTGTCACACTGCCAAAGTTACACTCGAACTTTTGGCTGCCGTTTTTGAAAACCGAATAATCAGCCGAAATTCCGATATCAATTTGCCGCCTCGGAGCAGTGATTTAAGCCCGTTGTACTATTTTTTGTGGGGAGCCGTTAAGGACAAATGCTATGGGAACCATCCAGAGACGGTTGATGCTTTAAAAGGCGAAATCGAAGGTGCCATTCATGAAATTAGAGCCCAAACAATCGAAAATGTGCTTAAAAACTGGGTTGATCGAATAGCCTACTGTAAAGCCAGTCGAGGCAGTCATTTGAGCGATATTATTTTCATTCATAAATGACAATGTTCAATCTTCAAAATAAAAGAAAAGTTTGAAAAAATATTGATTCGTGTTTTTTTTTTAAAGCTTCACCGCCATATTTGGTAAACTATCTAGGACGGGAGTTTAGTGATGCTTTGATTGGCTGCCGAAAGCACTTTCTATGTGGTTACATGTGGGATGTTACGTCCACATGTCATGTCTAATATCCCAGCGAATGCGGGTGGTATTCCATACCCTCATCATTGAATGATGAAAAGTGACCGTCCACCAAACCCATAAGCTGTTTGTAGTTCCATCTGTTCAGTGAGGGCGGACACTTAGCTAGACCTTGAGAACAAAGTGAACTTAGCCTAGCATGTCATGCCTTGATGCCTTCGCGTTTTTGAAGCTTTATGATTGCAAACCTATTTTCAACCGGTTAGGGAAATGCGGCTTTATAAGAACACCTCAGCTTTCAGTGGGTACCTGCAGGTGCCTTGGAAATTGAGGGTTAGCGACGAGTAATGGAATACAAAAACTCTTCTAGATCGCAGAGCATCTCTTATCCAAACCATCTTAACTACTAATCGTTGAAAGAAAAATGATTTTCCAATCAATTCATTTACTTTTACCATATTTCAAAAGCGCAAAGCGACAAGTCCAATAGGGAAGGGGCGGCTGAAATTAAGTATCAAATGGCCAAATAAGGGCTAAAATGCGCACACACAGCTTTGCGTATATGTAAATCCACATGAAACAGCTGCTAATATACATCTCATACATATGGATGTATGCATGTTTGTATTCACATAAGGAGACTGCGTCAAAATCACGCAAATACAACAATTAATTACAATTTATTACAGTCTATTGAACTTGAAAGGGCAAATAGAAGAGTGAGTAAAAAATAGCCAGCGCCAAGCCACCAGCGGTGGCGTTTAAGCGCTTGAAGCTGGACCGTAAATTATAACAAAGACTCAGTCGATTGAAAGGCGAAGTGGCCAATTTGCCTGAGCCTTTTCAAGCGAATAACCAACCTATACGAGAATTAATATACTTATTGTATGTGTGCATAAATATATATTATATATATGTGTGTGTGTGTGTAGGTAATGCATGTATGTACTTTATATTTGCAGTGATGGTTATAGGCTTATTTTTCATTCACAAGTTTCTGCTATTGAATTATTATTTTTGTTATATTTGAGTTATTTTTTTTTCTGGTTGATTGCCTGTCAATAAATGTGCGGCAAGTACCAGTCAAAAATTGTCAATACAATTACTTTGTAAATAAATTGAGACCAAAGTCAAGTCATAGACTCACACTCATACTTACATATGTACACCTACTGTTGTGTTTTGAAGGCTAGCACCGCAATTTCTACATCCAAAGTGATTTGTCCGAAAGCAGCACGGCGTTATTGTTGCCGCCAACCGATAAGCAAAGAAAGTAAGCGTGAAATGACTGGGTAGATAAAGGCAAAGCGGAAAGCTTTGTGTGAGTGCAAAAGCAGAGGGGTGGGGAAATGAAAGTGAAAATCTTGCTGGTTTAGGAAAGAAGGGTTCCGGTGGCAGCAACCCAAATGGCTTAAATGGCTAGTCATTTGGTTTCACTGCAAGGCATTCGTGCATGCATACAACCACACATACCTATGTATGTACATACATTTATGCTAGAGATGCAATTTTTTTTAGTCCCAATAATGAAATTTTCATTATTTTGTGGCAGTTTAGCTCGAAAAAAAAATAGTATGGGAAGCTCTTCTGCCATATAAAAAATAATTTTGTTTGGTGGGTGAGGTCGTCTACTGCGTCGTGTGGTGTGGCCACTAAAACGATCCCTCCTCTCCTTCTGGGCAAACACCCTTCCCGGGACTGCTTTCTATATTACTTCGGGAGGACCCAAAACGGCATCCATAAAGGACCAATTCTACTCACTCACGTCTGAGTCCACCACATTTGTAGCCAGCTTTAATGCTACGGGCTCGTCTTCTTATATCTCTTTCTGTGCGGCTTCGCTTTGCTGCACTTTATCGAGGTCGAACTTTTTTTCCGTAGTACGTTCTCGATGTATTTCTTTACCGCGTTCCAGCTGTTCTCGCGTTCGAGCATTTTGCTGATTATGTTGCTTGGTGCGATGTCGCCAATCTGCTTCCTCAGAACATCTCTTTCCGCGGGCCATCTCATCACTCGGCGCTTCGCCGTATATGCACTTAGGATCGCTTACCTTACCCATGCGGTATGGGTATTTCCGGAAGTATCCGTGGTCCGAGAGAAACTGATTTAAAAAGCAGTTCACTTCCCCGAAGTTCCTTTAGACCCATTTTTTAATTTATGGAATAAGTTTCGGCTTTGCCGCCCGCTGATCACAAAAATTGCTGCGCCTGAGGCAGTGCGGTAGACTTAGGCAACTCTGAGTGCTACTGTTCGTTGCTCAGCCTCCAGTGAGTTGCGCCTGGCTTTGCAGTTTAGCACAATTCCCCATATTAGCTTTCTTTGTCTCTGTGTTGGCCTACCGATGTTCTGCTTAGCATACCCGTGACGTTTGCTGCTTTGGTAGCCGCATGCCGTATCTGGGCCCAAAATAATAATTAAATGGGATTTAAATACAGTAGAAACTTGATGTGGGATCTCTATAGAGAATAAAGACGGCGATCTGGTGACTGACGTACAGAGCAATCTTAAATAGTGGGAACACTACTCGAACCTGCCCATGTCACAGAGAATGTGAAGATCCCGATACCCCAATCGTTGACGACGGAATTGTTGTTCACCATGACGAGGTGAGAATAGTGATAACGCGGCTAAAGAACAACAAAGCCGTGGGCGCCGACGGACTGCCGGCTGAGCTATTCAAACATGGCGGCGAGGAGCTGGGAAGGTGCACGCATCAGCTCCTATGCAAAATATGGTCGGATGAAAGCATGCCTGCCGATTGGAATTTAAGTATGCTCTGCCCAATCCATAAGAAGGGCGATCCTGCAATTTGTGCCAATTACCGCGGGATTAGTCTTCTAAATATCGCCTATAAGGTCCTAGCGAGCGTATTGTGTGAAAGGCTGAAGCCCACCGTCAACCAACTGATTGGACCTTATCAGTGTGGCTTTAGACCTGGAAAGTCTACCATCGACCAAATATTTACAATACGCCAAATCTTGGAAAATACCCATGAAAGGAGAATCGACACACAGAATCTTTTCGTCGATTTCAAAGCTGCATTCGACAGTACGGAAAGGAGTTACGTGTATGCCGCGATGTCTGAATTTGTTATCCCTGCAAAACTGCAAGATGACGTTTCTCATCACCAGCAGCGCCTTCAGAATTGGGAAGGACCTCTCCGAGCCGTTTGATACCAAACGAGGTTTCAGACAGGGTGACTCGCTGTCGTGTGACTTCTTTAACTTGATGTTGGAGAAGATCGTACGAGCCGCAGAACTTAATCGTTCAGGCACAATATTTTATAAGATATCGATATCATCGGCCTTAATATCCGCGTTGTTAGTTCTGCCTTCTTCAAACTGGAAAAAGAGGCAAAGCGAATGGGTCTGGTGGTGAACGAGGACAAAACGAAGTACCTCCTGTCATCAAACTAACAGTCGGCGCACTCGCGTATCGGCACCCACGTCACAGTTGACAGTTATGATTTCGAGGTTGTAAAACACTTCGTTTATTTAGGAACTAGAATTTCGATTTTGATTTCTTTTGCGCACTCGCTTGTTCAGTAACACAGTGTTTCTGAGCCTCTGCAGCGTCATAACATCGTTTAAGCAAGCATTGTTTTGCTCTGCCCAATCCAAGCATAGATTGAATACTGCTATTGCCTTCGCCGATGGCATTTGATTTGTATTTAGCATCAAGTCGTTAGTTCCTTCACCGGCTGCTTCGTCGCCAGCATTACAGTTATCTTCTTTCAAAGCTGTGGGTTCCGAATGAGGCTAAACAATTCATTGCTCGGCTCAGATTGGGACTCTTCCTGCAATTCCTTTACTTCCCAAAGCAAAGTTGCAATGAATTGAAAATTGGATGCATCATCAGCTATCTGCAATCGTAACTCCGAAAGAGGAATGAGATCGTCACAATCCCACTCAGACACTTTTTCAAACAGTTTTTGAAACGATAGCTAAATGGAAGCTGTAGTAAGAGCACCCCTTGCGCCAGCTAAAAAACATATTGCAATTTTCAGGTCGATATTTCTCAGTGACTCATCGATAGTTTCTCCACGAGCAATAATGTGACTCAAGAGGGATTTTTTTAGTTCAATTCAGTAAGCCTCATAACGTTTTGGTCCATGAGGCGTGCAGTTTCGAGCAAAGCAAATTGCCGATATTTGGCCGTCGTAGTTCTTTAACTCGCACTCTTTGGCATGGCAAGGCGCATTGTCCGTAAGCAGAAGTGCTTTTCTCGAAGATTTTGGGCACGAAGGAACTCTCTTACTTGTTTAGTTAAACATTTTTTTAAATTATTATTATTGATTGGCTGTTTGTGCATTGCGACCTGAAAATGGAAGTGGTTTTTCCCATTGGAATTAAACAGGATTCTTTGATTTGCCAAGAAATGAACATACATCTGGAACAAATGTTCTGTGAAACCATTCTTCAAATAAAGCTAGATGATGCGAGCACCTTTATTCCCCTTGCAGACAACAGACATTTTAGTAACAAATTTTAATGGACGTGGAATCGCCTACTTCCCAATAACCATTATTTCCACAATACCTTACATTTTCCAGCAACATTTGTACAGGCAAGGAACTTTATTCTCTCCTTACTGATTTTATGCCTCGGAGCTGCGGTTTCTTTGAGCGCACAAGAGTTTTATCCCGTAAAAGCTTCCAAAATAAGCCAGACTCATCGGTATTGTTTATCTGCTTCTTTGTCAAACTTAAATCCATAATTGTTTTGTTAAATTTGTCCAAGAATAGGTTGATGGAGTCACTCGTATTTGATAATTTTTCTCCGCAAATTTGTAGCCTCTTTTTAAAGTTTACAATCCAACCATTGCTAGCGTGGAAGCCACCAGGTTTTTCCTGAATTTTGGGATGTACTAACTCCTCTCTCGACGAACAAAACTAACACTCTACAAGGCTCTCATCATACCCGTCCTATGCGCAGAAGCTGGGACGATGACAATATCCGATTAGACATCGCTTGGAGTGTTTGAGTGAAAGATTCTGCGGAAGATTTTTGGAGCTTTGCACGTTGGCAACGGCGAGTGTCGCAGGCGAAGGAACGTTGAGATGTATGGGCTTTACGACGGTTTTGCTGGCCGGTACATCAGGTAACCCTGGTCTAAAATCCTGTTCCAGATTACTAAAGAACTAAGTGGAAATTACGAAAATAACAATGCTCCCATCGAGAATGAGAATGATGTAATTGTTATGGAGAAGAACGAGCAATTAAAAGTATAGCAGAAATATTTTGAAAAAAAAAAGAACTGAAATGTCTTTTAACATGGAAATGCTGAGCTTCCTGTAACAAGTAGATGCAGGCCGTTAAACAGGCGCCGCTTCTCCGACTAGGCGGATACAGACGAAATAAGTACCGCTATTACACTATCAAAACTAGGCAAAGCCGCTAGAATCGATGGAATTCTTGGTGATCTTCTTATCAACGTCTGATCGGTGCATATCGAACCGTTGTTTCAATGAATTTGGGAATTTGAAAAGCCTGCCGACAGAGTGGAAAGAATCAATAATTGCAAAGATTCCTAAAAAAGGTAACAAATAGAAATGTTTCAATACGCGCGGAATATCGATCCTATCAGCTGTAAATTAAATTCATAATCTTGATGAACTTTCCCGTGCTGTATACGCACTTGATGCCAGTATTGCAAAAACCAGGCCGGCTTTCGTCGAAATCACTCGTTTCCGGCATTAAGCAAGGCTCTCTCTCCGCTTTTTTTTATAGTCGTTCTCTCGAATTCTAATTTTTCAGTTATTTAAATTGAACGTTGAAAAGAAAAACCCAGCTGATTTCTATCACAAAGTGTTGTAAACGTAACCTGCTTTTCAATGTTGCTTTCTGGCTATGAAGGGACATTTTCTGTCTCCATTTCGTATGCTTCACAAGAAAGAGCAAGTCCCGAAAATTTCGGGATTCATGAGCTATAGTCATGGTAAAAAATATAGTTGGGAATACCAATCACGAGCTCCCGCTCTTTTTTAAGTTCCGGAACTATAAGTCAAGAATCCCGAAATTTTCGGCACTTAAAAGAGCAGCATCCCGGAATTGATATCCCTAATGCCCATACTTATTTTAAGCATACGCAATCAGGGGGGTATAGTTGGCTGGTGTACATTAAGATTGCTAGAGCGAAGGGTTCTTTCCAACTATTCGTTGTTATTATTATTATAAGAGCTTTTCATTATTCTTTGCTATTACAAAGAATAACAACAATATCTGTGACAATTTTCTTTAAGAAGCCCAAAGCCCATTGTGGAGCTCCCATACAAACTACATTCTATTGTAAGTAGGTGGTGGGCACTTGCATGTGGTTGTGGTTGAAACTCCGTATAGGTTGTTATTGCTAACAACCACTTACCAGCGTGTTTATTTCCGTTTCCGCTGCATTCGAAGTTCATTCGTCCAACCACTGCGGAAATTTGTTTTCGCTTCATTTTCCTTTTGGCTTCGCCTTGTTAATACTTAGCGCAGTTGATAATAGCGGAATCACATGGATTTGCTCGAAGCGTTAACTGCACTTGTTTGATATGCCAAGTATGTAGAACCCAGAGTGGCTTCCGGTAGCCACTGTTATTCAGGATCAGCGGCAAGAAAGAGGGGCGGCAGAGAGTGGCGAAAATAAATACGGAAAGAAAAAATCGTTAGGTGTACTTATATGCGTTGCAAGACCGCACCCAGTGAGCTCAAAAACCAAAAAAAAGATAGTTTTTGATAAAGAAAGATTGGAGTTTTTGCCGAAACTACACAATAATATGTGCAGAAAGTCTATTTCTCGGGTTTGCTATACGATTTATTCTGCTTGGAATGCCCTCTATTTATAAATAAATCGGAAGCTCTTTCTCAACACAGCTCTTCCAAAAACTCCTTAAAACAGGTAGAAAAAATGAGCTGTAAATCAAATACATACCTAAATGGGCCTTTCATGTTCTCGAAGCGTCAACAAGAACCTACCAACAATTCCAGATATAAAAATTATTTGCAGTTTTCCCAGTGCGAGCAAATACCAAACTAGGTCTTCTGAGATAAGAATTACCAAGAGCTTACTCCACTTACAGAAATTCAATATCTCCTTGCCACAATCATCTATAATTAAAGAGGGAACAGTTAGATGTTGGTTCAACGAATTTAAACGTAGATGAATATTCCTTTTTAATGAGAAGCGACCAGGACGCCCGGCAGACCTGGTGACCGAGGAAATCATTCAAAAAGCCCTCGCTGATTGACAAACGAGAGTGCGCGAAGTAACAGAGGCCATTGGCATGTCGACCGGAACAGTAATTGATATTTTGCATGATAAGTTGCTCATAAAAAATTGTCGGCTCGATGGGCGATTGTTCACGGAGGACAATAAGCGCGTGCGGCTATTAACTTCGAATCAGTGTTTGGAGTAATTTAGGCGAAATGCGAAGGAATTTTTGCGTCGATTTGTCACTGTTGATGAAGCCTGGATTCATCATTACACACCAGAAACTAAGCTACAATCAAAACAATGAATTTCTCACCGGTCGATCTGCTCCAAAGAAGGCGAAGACAGTCCCATCGGCCGAAAAGGTCAGCGCGACGATTTTTTGGGATGCGAACCGCGTCATCCTCATGGATGTTTTAGAAAAAGGAAGAACGATCAATGGACAATACTACAGTGAGTTGTTGGCCCGCTTTCAAGAAAAATTGAAAGAGACGCGGCCGCATTTGGCGGAAAATAAGGTGCTGTTTCACCACGATAACGCACCAGCACATTCAGCCGGAGTTGTCGTCGCCAAACTGCATGAATTGCTGCCGCACACCCCGTATTCATCCGATCCGTAATGAAGAAATGGCTCGCGGGAAAAAAATTTAGTTCAAACGAGGAAGTCAGCGCTGAGGCAGAGGCGTATTTAGGAGAGCTCGAGAAATCCTACTTTTTTGAGGGGTTACAAAATGGCCGGAGCGTTGGGAGAAGTGTATCTTACCAAAAGGTTGAAAAATTAATAAAGAAGTTTCTGAAAAAATTTTGCCTTCATTTCTAACACGGGAACTTATTGAACTTCTCTCGTAAAACTATTAGCGATTCAAAGAAAACTCGATCAAAGCCAAGATGTTAAATTTTTCTCTACAAAAACTTCCCTTACAGCAGTCAGTGCTCGTTCTGTTTAGATATTAGAAGTGAATTTGCACTACAGAAAGTGTAAATTTCAACTTCTCTACAGCTCTTCTGCGACGTCCTCAGCCTTAAGACTTGCATCTATTTGTGGCGTGCATCTTGATGTTGTTCCACAAATGGAGGGACCTACAGTCGACTCCGAACGGCAGATATTTTTTATGGCAGGAATACACTCGGATGTTTGCCATTGCTTGCCCAAGAGCGACCGCTATTAGAAAAATATTTCTGTTGTTTCATGCCAACAGTTTCGAACCTACGCACTTCCGAATGGTAGTCACGCAACAACCCATTCGGCTACGGTTGCTAGATTATTTTCATGTATGTATATTTCAGCTTGAAGCACCGAGCTTACTCACTTACCTTGGATCATTTACTTATATATTTTCAGCACAAAAATGAAGCACATCTAATGACGATTTTTATATTAAGACAGCATTGAGTCGACAAATGACTCAATAATTTAGATCCTTAGCAAAAGCCACGCATTTGTATTAGTTACCTTGGAATATTAAAAAACAAGCTTTTATATCGCCACGAATATATTTCAGCCATATTAAAATGTCTCTGTGATTACCAATTAATTTTACTCGATGTAAAACGAATACTGCAGTCTATTTATTAAGATATCTGCGGCTCTAGCCGAGAATTCTTTTACAATCAAAAGCAAATCTGTTGATGCATTTTCACCATGAAAAGCTTGCCATAAAAACCATCCTTCGTTCGAAGGTGACAAATATTTGTCTGTATAATGAACCTCTAGTTGTTTTGCGGATAAAGAAGAGTTATTGTAGAGAAATTTCCTTTTATTGATGTTCATTGTTGTTTGAAGAGTAGTTCTTCCAATACGATATAAATAGTTATCGTCTCTTGATAATTATAATTATATAATTATATAGAGATAATGGGTCTTTTCATAGAAATGAAGATCCCCAAGTTATTTCGTCTCCCTTTCCGTTTTGCCGCACACTGATATATTATTACATATATTGATCAAATCCTGCTGAGACCGTCAAGTTGATTAACCTAGACTGGAGAGAGCGGGAGATCTGTGAATGGATTCAGTTGCCCCTTTATTCATCGATCTCAGAAACGAGTCAATATGGTTTGTAGAAGTATCGATTCAGGTATTCGTGTAACAAGCCAGATGAGGGTTGAAGAGCTGAGACAAATGAAACCATAGTGAAGCATGATGCACAGTCCGTATTGGGAGAACCAAAGTTTCAATTTCAAAAACTTAACAAATTTAAAAAAATTATCATCACCCGCCACCCTTGATCGAAAACTAGTGAGAGAACATATTTTATAAAATATGTTGACCTAATTGTAAGCATATGCAGAGGGCTTCACACACTTACAATTCCAAGGGGAGAGTTCTGCATACAAGCATGTCATAACCACTAATAAAGTAACTCCATAAAGAAGTCTTTCTGAATATATATATATATAATATATATTTAATACGACATACGGTGTTTGGCAAAGCTCCTCCTCTTTTTTGTGGCGTCCGTCTTGATGTTGTTTAACAAATGGAGGGAGTTATAGTTTCAAGCCGATTCCGAGCGGCAGATATTTTTTATGAGGAGCTTTTTCATTGCTTGTCTAGGGGCGACCGCTATTAGAAAAAACTGTTTCTTCATTTTGGTCTTTCACCGCGATTCGAACCTACGTTCTCTCTGTGAATTCCGAATGGTAGTCACGCACCAACCCATTCGGCTACGGCGGCCGCCGTCTTTCTAAATAGTCTCCTTTACATTTTTTACTGTAGTTTAACTTTTCCTACTTTACCTTCTGCTAGAAGCAAGAAAAGTACTTTGCCATAACTACATAATTCGCATGTCTGCGATGTGCATAGATTTCGTATTAAAATTCTTCACTATTAGGGCAGCCTTTCTTTCATTATATGTATGTATGTTGCTGCCTTTCCTTTTTATCAGATGTACATCAAGTCCGGTTTCCTTAGAATCAATTGTGTGGGTTGTACGCTTTTCCAAGCTTGGGGTTCACTTGTTTGCGTAATTTTCCTTCGCCCCTTTTCTATTTATACATTTTCGTATGTACGCACCCTCAACTGCCCATTCTTCTCTTGCTGTATTTCCACTCCTACACCTTTTTTTTCCTTTGATTCGTTTTCACCTTCACCTTAATCTTCAGAGAAAACAAATATAATTGTCTTTATGCTTCTTTCCCACTGCATATTTTCTTCTATTTCTCCATTTGTGTTTTATTTCCTCAAGCATTAGCTTTGGGTTATATTTTCGTTCCTGTCCTTAAGCGCTTGCTGTGTGTTTGTTTCTAAATCTCATCTTCCGACTTTTGGGCCCATTAGCCTGTTTTTACCGGTCAGTTGGAATTTCCTTTGATGTCATCTTCATTTTCCCTCTTGCCATAAAATATTTGATTGCTTGTTTCTCCGAGTAGCGCGTATGCGCACATAATCAGTCACCCACTATGTTCTGCTGCCCATTACTACTTCGATTTTTTTCTTCACCCTCCTGGATGGCTTTTCTTTGTACGATTTATAGTAGTGTACTATTATTGTACTTAATTTTTCCCAACTTTCTCGCTTTGTTAAATTTCCCTGTCCCAACTCATTTCGCAGGTTAACTATCTTGGTTTGCCGTTTAACTTAGTTTTCCATTTGCTTTTGTTCATGAAACTGATAAATGAGTTGTTTACTGTTTTGCCTGTCCTCTTGTTCCGTTTTTTCGTAGGTACTCGTATGTGTGTGTTTTTCCGTCCTTTCAATGTACTCGCTTGCAGTGAATAGTCTAGAATGACAGAAAAATGTTTACTTAGAAAATCTGTATCAAATGTTTTGAAAAAACTGTTTGATATTTTCGAAGTAAGGGGATTTTTAAAGGTGTTATTGGTATATGGATTGCGCTATCGAGAGATGATTTTTTATGGCTGGAATTGGATGGTTTTGATCTGGACAACGTTTATTTTCAACAAGACGGCGCTACGTGCCACACAAGCAACGAAACCATTGATATTTTACGGGAAAAGTTTCCGGACTGTGTTATCTCTCGAAGAGGTGATCCCAATTGGCCACCAAGATCTTGTGATTTAACACCTTGTGACTTTTTGCTTTGGGGCCACGTGAAAGAGAAGGTCTACGCCAACAGTCCAAGGTCGATTCAAAATCTCAAAGAAGGGATTCGTGAGGATGTCGAGGATATAGGGCAGCCACTTTGCAGTTCGGTTATTGATAATTTCATGAAAAGGATATCGTCCTGTAAGCGTAGTCGTGGTGGTCATTTGCCTGATGTTATTTTCCACTATTCACGGCATACCTTCCTCTTTAAATGAAAATTTACTCAAAAGGGCAAGAGTTAAGTTGTACTTTGAGAACTTTTTAAAAATATCTCACTACGTTACATAACCTCAAAAATGGCCCAAAATTGTATTTGAGCGTTTTAAGTAAGAATATCTTTCTGGGGCTATTCTGAGGTCCTTTTCAGATTAAGCTAGTCAATAGTCTTCGGAAAGAAAATTGTAGTCAAGTTCTTGATTCTGAGTGCCTATAAAATTTTGCCGGCCTGTGTTATCAATGAAGATGATCTTTTACTTTTCCCGACGGGTGGAAATGTCCGAGTAGGATGTCATAAGTGAGTTAGGGTGTGCATGTAATACCAGGATATATGATGTGATATCCATTCTTATTTCTTCAGCCAACCCGAATTTTGGGAAATCATCCACAGCCTCATCCCTGTGTTGAACCAAGATTTGTTGGCGGAGTTTAAAAAAGAGCGATTCCATGTCAGGTGATCGAAGTAAGTGGGGCATTATTGTCAACCAATTTTCAAAAGGTCTATTTGTGTGCCTGAGGATAATAAAAAGTAAACTGGAAAAATGTTGAAAAAACTATATAATTTTGAAATTCATTTAATGGTACAGAATTTGTTACAAAATGAAATATACTTTTTAACCATGATGGAAAGAGTAATCAGATGGCGCCTATCGTGGTCCCGTTTCTTTGCTCTCAGCGAATGTTACAACGAGTTACGTGATTTTAGCTCCAGTATGGCTAGATTACCGTTTTCGTAAAATCGGAGTTTTAGTTCTTTCTTTATGACATTTTTCTAGCCTGTTCTAATTAAAATGAAATGTTTACAATTTTGTAAAATATTCATTTTTTTTTTTAAATTAGCAAAATAATTCACTCAGTTTTATTTAGCTTTACTTTTTTTCAACATCTGGTGGCATTGCCCGCGATTTCAGTTGTTGTTGGTGTTCTTCTGCTTTCGGCAGTCAAATCTCTCTCTCGCTATTCCAGTGTTGCCTAGCTTTTGATATAAAAACGCACTAAAATGCTCATTTAAAGAAAATAAAATACCTAATTTTTATTGAATTACTTAAATAACTTTGTATGCGTGACAAATTGTCTTTAGAATGTGCGTTTTTTTTAAATAAATGTGTTATGCTTATGTACAATGTAATTTATGAGTATTTTTTGTTAAGCGAGACTCTTACTCTATAGACGACTTATTGCTATATTTGAGGTTATGTTTCTAGATAAGGTACTCTTTTTGTATAAATGTCACTATGGTTTCTTTAGTATTTTCTGGTATTTTGTGGCTTATATTTACAATGAATACACCTCTTAACATAGGGCATGTCCCACTAAGGATTGATGACCGGAAGAAACGATTACACCTCTATGGTTTTAATTCGCATTCAGTAAATTCAAACACCTTTTAAAATGTGTAAAAAGGTTTTCAATCTTAAGAAGAGTTGAGAGAGGGACATCTAATATTCTTGCATAACCTTAAAAGGGGCAAAAAATTAAATTGACACCTTCAAAATATCAAATTTCACAAGAACCAATTAATTTTCATTAGCACTAAAATCTTCTCGGTCTTCCTTCTTTTGTATAATAATACAGTTTTTTTTTAACTTAAAGTTGCGGTAGCTTTAAATTATAAAAAAAAGAAACAACCACGAAACTTCAATATTTTCGCTTTTTCGGTATAAAAAAGCACTAAATTTATTGCGAAGAGCAAATGGCTGGCAATACTGCACAACTTGGAAAAACGTGACGTCACGCACTCTCTGATGGGCGCAATCTTCTTTCTATCATTCTTGCTTTTTAATATTTTTATACATTTCTTATTTGGTTTAGCATAAAGTATACGATTTTTCACATAAAAAAACTTTTTTTCATGATTTTTTTTAATTAAAAAAATTTTTTATTCAAAATTTGTGGGGAAATTTTTTTTGTAATTTTTGGAAAACTCCTTCCCCCGCTGTTTTCACAAATGACAGAAAAAACCACTCTCCCAAAAATTTTTAACAAAGAAAAATGAATGAAAAAAAATTATGAGAATTATGAAAATTATGAAAACAACAAATTAAAAAAAAAATATTTATAAAAATATGTTTAACAGTGCATTTCATCCTAAAAATTAATAAAAATTTGTAAAAATGTAAAAACAACTGAAAGTATTTCACTTTAAAAACTCCAACACAAAATTTTGGGCATTGCATAGATCTCAAAATTAAAGAGGGAAGTATTTTTGAAAAATGACTAGAAAAAAAATTATTCCCACAAATTTCGAAAAAAAAAATTATTATAAAAAAATGTTTAAAAGTACATTTTATCCTAAAAATAAAAAAAACAGTGTGTAAAAATATAAAACCAAACCATTTAAAACCATTATTCCATCAGTGTAAAACTTTTGTGGTTTCTCGGCGAAAAACTGCGATAAGTAATTTTCACAGGCTTCTCTTCAAACCAACTTTACTCCATTAAGGGAGTTCTGCATTGACCGAAACAAATGGTAGTCCGATGGTGCAAGGTCAGGGCTATATGGTGGATGCATCAAAACTTCCCAGCCAAGCTCTCCCGGTTTTTGCCGAGACATCAAAGATGTGTGTGGCCTAGCGTTGTCCTGATGGAAGACGACGCCCTTTCTGCTGATCAGTTCTGGCCGTTTTTTTTTTCGATTGCTTGCTTCAATCTCATCAGTTGTTAACAGTAAAGTGTAGAATCAATCGTTCGAGCAGGCTGGAGCAGCTCATAGTGGATGATTCCTTTTCAATCCCACCAAACAAACAGCATAACCTTTCGAGGCGTCCATCCTGGCTTTGCGACCATTTGTTGAGTTTCAGCACCCTTGCACCATGATCTTTTTCGTACATTATTGTCGTATTTGATCCATTTTTCGTCTCCTGTTACCATTCGCTTCAGAAATGGTTCGATTTCATTTCGTTTCAGCAAAGAATCGCAGATGTTAATTCGGCCCATTAAATTTTTCACAGACAAGTCATGTGGTACCCAAACATCGAGCTTCTTTTTGTAACCAGCCTTTTTTAAATGGTTCAAACCCGTTTTATGATGAATGTTTAGTGCCTTGCCGATGTCATGGCAGCTTATGTGACGGTCCTGGTCAATATTTTCCATAATTTCATCGGCTTTTTCAACGATAGGTCGACCAGAGCGAGGTGCATCTTTCACATCGAAATTTCCAGAACGGAAGCGAGCGAACCATTGTTGTGCTACACGAACTGATACAGCATCGCCTCCGTAAACTTCACAAATTTCATTGGTGGCTTGCGTGGCATTCTTCCTTTTTTTATACAAAAATTTCAAAATATAGCGAATTTCTTCATTGTTTTCACTCATTTTTGAACAGCTATAACTTTTTTCAACTTCTCCGAATTTAATTGTTTTTTGGTTAAGTGAAGCTTAAAATGCCAACTTTCTAACACCATATGATATGACACTATGCGATTGGTGGCACTGGAGATAGATGACTCCAACGACATCTATTGACAAAATACGAAAAGACTTTTTCGACTACCCAATAACATTTTTTTCACATTTTCACGATATTAGGCATTGCATAAACCTCAAAATTAAAGAGGGAAGTGTGTTTCAAAAATGATAAAAAAAAATTTATTCTCACAAATTTTGAAAAAACAAAATGACTATAAAAAAATGTTTAACAGTACCTACATTTTATCCTAA
Organism: Anastrepha ludens; assembly: GCF_028408465.1. NCBI lineage: Eukaryota > Metazoa > Arthropoda > Insecta > Diptera > Tephritidae > Anastrepha > Anastrepha ludens. The sequence goes on along the minus strand of NC_071499.1, from coordinate 40,202,606 downwards.
AAATAGAAATAAAAAAGAGTGTTTTACATTTTTTGTAAAACAAACAATAGTGGAAATAAAAAATTCCATACCAAAATTTTGGGCATTGTATAAATCTGAAAACTATAAATTTTTTATAAAAATTGTTCAGTTTACTTACTATTTCCTCAATCCTACATGGATCGCTCAACATAAACTTAGTATACCAAACTGTATGATTCTGCTGCAAAAACCGTTAGGTACCAGCATGTAAATATAAAAGTATTTGTTTATGCACATGCATACATACATACATACATATGTTGTTTTCAATTTCGTTTATATGAATAAAAACTCTATTGGTTCTGCACTTATTTGTTTGCCTTTTCCCCGATGACTTATTTGCATGAGTTTGTGTTAGTAATAGTTTTAGTTTAATCATAACGAAACTATTTTGTCTTTCATTTCTTAGATTTTCTTCTCACTTAAGCCATAAACTCATTTCGACTGGTAAAACAAACTTTGACAAACAATAACAACACTTGTACGCTATACATACATACCTATGCACATGACAATATGTGTGCTATTTGTTTAAGTATTTGTTTGCATGTCAAATGTGTTTTGTGCCATAATGACCCAAATGTTTTCGTCTGCACCTCGATTGCTAACTCCAAATTGCTCGAAGGCTAATGCTTACTACCGTTCATCACCCCCACCTCACACCAAAACAATAAGAATGTTAGTGTATGTGACAACCACAATAAATGAGGTCCAGTCAACACAATGACCGTCATTATACCGATAGTCCTTTTTACAAATAGACGGTACAACAAAAATAACAAAAAGTCTAGTAAAATAGCAGTGACTTGAACTAACTACCAGCCATAATCGAAATCACCTTTTGGACAGTAAACCCATATGGATATATGCATGTATGTATGTACGTATAAAAGTCATAGGCACAAGGCGATATGCTGGTGCATATTCGTAAGGTATTCAGTTGTGCGTATGGTGCGCGTCTTTCCAATTTTTTATTGTAATTGCATTGTTTGCTGTCAACGGTCGTTTATATACAAATAAGAGCATGCAAACACTTAAATATGGGCTTTCAGTAGGACCAAACAGTAAAAGAGACTGTCGTTAGATCATTTAGGTATGGTTCAGTTTGCAACCAGTCTGGGACTAGGCCGTGACTGATCCACAGCTAAAACTGTTAATGGTTTACGTGCTACATTCTGCACTAGTCAAGCGTACATCACTACATCCTGCTTATGTAAACGCTTAAACGCAGGAACTATATAAGAAATAGCGACCTCCATCGTGATCTGGACATACCAACTGAGGACTGAAGTAACGAAGCAATTTGCCATAGCTCTCAAACAGCGACTAAAAATCATGCTTATTTCGGCTAAATTCTTCTCGAATGCGATTAATATGCGCAACGGTAGCAAATCTTATGAAGAGCCAACAGCGATTATATCGTAAAGGGATGTTAAAATATCAAATGAAAATTGCTTATTTATATCATTTTATTCTTATACAACGAGTATATACTAGGAGCGATTGTACAACACTTCTAAAAATTCATATAGAATTGGAAGTCCCACTCTAATCGGACGTTTACTCCCAAGTTTGTTAAGGAGCGCTGGAACATCCCGCAGACAAGAAAAGCAAGCAGATTACAAGAATAGGTGTGAAAGCCAGCTAAAAAAGACAGCTAAAAAAAGATAGCACAGATTTTTTTTAATTTAAAAAAAAGGCGAGCCAAGAAGCACCAAGAGATTTGGTAACTTTTAAAACACTCTGGCTTAAAAGCCCACAGTCAAAATGCTCAGTGCTATCCACCTCCTCTAAGAAAGATAGGCAAATCGGGACCTCAGTGATCCCATGGGTTCTGTTCTCTAGTAATACTGACCATCTACCGAACGTCTTTTCTACCAAGGTTTAGAAGACAGTTTTCTGTTCGGGCTTGTCACAAAACACTTTACAGTTATGCAGCGTTCTAGACCGAACCATCGCTCTTTATGTAAATTGCATACATCACTGATCCAATTCCTGATTCCTATAGAACTGATTCCGATTATTGGCTCTGGTGCCAGTGGACTGACCACTGATCCGCAGTTGACGAATTCATCGGCAATTTCATTTCCTTGAACAGCGTAGTGTCCTGGAATCCATACAAGTACAACCTTATTCCGCCTCACAACAGAATTAATTTTCTCCTTACATTCTTGAAGGTAGAAAAGGTAGGGTAGCACTAGCAAAGACATCGAGCAATTTCAACAGTCAAGCGGCAACAAAGGCAATAAACTCATATGAAATTTTATCTAAAAACAGTCTTAGGACCAGGGAAGCTATAGAGAGACTATCCGCAGACAGACGGTTACACATCTATTGGATACCCGGACATGAGGGCATTACAGGAAACGAAATAGTAGATGAGATTGCCAGAAGCATTGTTTACAGACAATTCGAACAAGAAAACGAAATACTGAAATCTTTAAATACGGTATACAACGACATAGCTGCGGACATGTAAACACGGATAGACAGGAGGTGGAATAATCTGTCATTTGCCAAGCTACGAAAACCATGCCTACACAAAATGCAGACAAATGCGCCAGATTCCTAATACTTCTGTCTAGAAAAGAAAGCAGAACTATCGTAGGTATGCTGACAGGCCACAATTTGCTAGCGGTGCACGCATACAAGATGGGAATTGCAAACAATGATGACTGCAGATTTTGCAATGAACTAGAAGAGAGGGAAACTCTTGAACACCTGCTATGTTCTTGCCCTGCATTAGCTAGAATCCGAATGAAATGTTTGGGAGCTCTACAATATGAGAACTTAGAATGCCTCTCGGGGATAGAGCTTCAGAGCTTACTTAGATTCGCAAAAGACGCAAGCTTATTACAAGAAGCCTACTACAAGGAATTGTAAGGGCCAATATCCATCTGGTACTACTAAGGGCCTATAGGTCAGCCAGCCAAGTCAACCTAACCTAACTTACGCTGCAAGTATATGGGGCAAAGCCATACAGTTTAATTATATTCGCCGTTTTTTTTTTTTTTTTTTTGTTTGTTTATTTATTTTCAACTAATATTATATTATTAAGTACTACAATAAACAATAGTATTAGTATAGTAATGATGTGTCGTACAATGTCTCTAGACGAGCTCTCAAGTATATTACGTATATTATCTGATGTCGAGTAACTTTTCCTTAGTATTGAAATTAATTTTGTTTTAACTTAGAAGTTATTAAAATATTTTATAACTTTGATGCAGGGAAAAAGGGAACAAAAACGATGCATAGATTATTGTTTATAATAAAAGGTTTAAAAGTAGTAAAAGAAGGTAGTCAGACTAGAAAGGTGGTATGAGTTAGTGTTGCGTGTCATTTGTTAACCACCAGCAGTTTTTAATGGTAAGGGTGGATTCGATTTTGTCGCAGCTTGAAATATATGTATCAAAACGTTTATTATTTGCATTAAGTGTTTTTGATGTGATTATTTTATTGTTCGCTCTTCTGAATATGTGATATATTATTGGCGTGTGGTTTTCGTTTTGTATAAAGCCTTTTTTGTCGAGGTATAAGAAGGATTCGGGAGGTGGAAATCCATTAGAAATAGCTAGTGAGAAATAATCGTCGCTTTCGTAGTAAAACGCTCTTATTAATATGTTATTGGTATTATATAGGCAACGCCGGATATGTTTTCTTATTAAATTTATAATATGACAATCAATTCTGGGCACTTTCGCTGTGTTATATAGCTTTGAGTTCGAGATGTATTTGGTATAGTTATTATTTTGTGATCTATATAAGGAAGTACATGATCGTAGTATTCTTCTCTCAAGCTTCCTTAGTCTTTCCATATATGAGGGTGAAATGTTGTACCAAATTGAGCAACCATATGTGAGTATCGGTCTTACCAGGGTTTGATACATTAATATTTTGACTTTCTTGTGTACTAGTTTCGATGAAAACATTCTTTTATAGATTTGGAAAGCTCTTGCGGTCTTCTCGACTTGGAGGTTAATGTGATCGTTATAGTATAAAAATTGATCAAGGTGAATACCGAGATATTTGACTCTCTCAGTGGTTTGAATAGGGATTCTGGTTTCATTAGATATAATATTTAGGTTTTTCCATTTTTTTCTGATATTTGAGTTGCATCTTTTTATGGGTGGACGAAACAAAATGCATTTGCATTTCTTTGTATTTATTTTAAGATGCCAGTTTGCTGTAAAATCTTCTACGATATTGTATTTCAGTTGTAGATTTCTGTTAATATCCTCTATTGTTCTGTCTGGATGGTAAATGACAATATCATCAGCAAAGGCTATGATATTGTCTATTTTATCCAGCAAGTCAAGTATAAAGAGATTGAAAAGTACTGGCGCATTTACTGTCCCTTGTTGCAAACCATTTGTTATATTAAATTCGCGCTTACTTTTCATATTATTTATATGTACTGAAAATTTTTTATTTGACAGCATGTTATAAATGAGAATGGCGAGGTGAACCGGGAATTTATAGCCTATGAGTTTAGACATCAGGCCTTCGATCCACACTTTGTCGAAAGCTTTTTCAATGTCTAAGAAGCAAGCTCCTGTGACATGTTTTTTATTCCAGCTCCAGTTAATTTCGGAGGTCAAAAGGTTAATTGCGTGTATAGTTGAATGTCTATATTTAAACCCAAATTGCTTAGAATTCACTAAGTTGTTGGTTTTAGTGACCTTATTTATATTTATGTTGATTACGACCTCAAAAACTTTACTAATGTTTGGTAACAAGCTAATTGGTCGGAGATTTTTCAAACAGTTTTTGTCTCTCTCTTTTTTTGGTATCACGATCAGTTTAGCTGTTTTCCAAATAGGAGGAAAATAGGCATTATTCAACATGTTGTTGAATAGTGTGCAATATTCTGAAATTATATTAGTTCTTGGGATAAGTTTTTCAGAATGATGTTAGGTATTTGGTCTAAGCCTGAGGACAGTTTACTTTTCAGATTGGAAAATATATCTGAGAGATCATCGAAACGAATAAAAAAGTTGCCTGTTTGTTCTTCGGTTAAATTATTGGCTTGTTTGATGTCATCAAATCTTGTTTTGGTTGCTCGAAAGCTGTCGAATAAAGTTTTTGTTTCTAAAAACTTATTGAAGCATTCTTGCACCTGTAAGTGAACGAGATTGTCAGGTTTGCACTGTTTTGAAGAATGAATTGCTTCAAAATGAAGCCCTACTATATTGGGTATATCTTCACTGTTTTTGATGCAGTAGTTGCCTGTTGTAAAATTTTTTTCTAGCAGATTGCAATCGAGGCCAGCTTTTTGAAGTATATCTGATGAGTTAAAAGGAACGTTTATATGACTAATTGAGTTGTCGTTTTTTAGAAAAGTTCGTTTAATTATTGAAAATTTTGAGGGGTCGGTATTCTTAAGGGAAATAAGTGTGTGTTCGAGTTGATTATTAAATTGAATCTTTATATTGTCATTAATTAATTTTTTGATAAGTTTTAGTTTTGTTTTTTCTTGTTGGAGAATGTTAGGAGGGAGGTATATTTGTAGACGGTTGTGTTTTTTGATGTTAGTAAGGATTATACTTTTTCCTTTCAGTAGTGTTTTTATGATAGGTAGGTTTACAAGAGTATTGGTAGGATTTTTTGTCTTAACTTTTGGTACATTTTTTTCTACAGCTGCTAAAATAATTTTATTTAGCTTAAGCAAGTGAAGATCAATTTCGGAATTAGTTAAGTTTCTATTGTTTGGTGCCAAAATCTCTTTCTGAAGCTGTGTGTTTAAGGTATTTCGAAATTTTTTCCAATTGGTTTTTTTATAGTCTAATGTTCTTTGGATTTGATTGCCTGCCAAGTTAAGATAGAATGTGCCATCCCTACGGGTAGCGTTGATTTCGATAGCGCAATGGTCGCTATCATAGTCGATGCATTTTAAACAGTTAATTGTATCATTGACCTTTTGAATATCTATTCTATGATCAGCAATACAAATATCTAGGAAGGAGTGGGCTCTTTCATAAGACGGGGTTACGGAGGCATACATATTACATCTAAATTCTATTGCATTTGAAGTAAGCCAATCTTTTAAAGCGTTGCCTTTAGTATTGTTTTGCGTGTTTCCCCAGTCCGAGTGCTTACTATTAAGGTCGCCTGCTAATATGTAGTAATGATCTGGGTTTTGAAGGTCAAGAGCTTCAAATATTACATTAAGTTCTGATTTGAATGCATCGTTGTTGTTTCCTGATGGATAATAAGCTGCAATTAGATACATGATATTATTCGGGGGCATATGCATTTTAATTATACATGCTTCTAAATAAGAGAGGGAGTCTACTCTATAATTAAAAACTTTGGTAAATTTCATATTTACTTTAATTAAAATCGCAGTTCCTCCACCTGTCGTTCTACTAGATCTATCTCTCCTTATTAGATTATATCCATTAAATTTTAGCTTGTGCTTTGCGTTTAGTTTGGTTTCGTTCAGCAAAACTATGTCTGGATTGTTATCTGTTAAGAACTTACTTAATTCTATTCTTCTATTTATATTAATGATTGAGTTAACATTAATGGAAATTATTTTTAAATGCGATTGCGAATTCATACTGAGTCTACTAGACTACATATTGCATCGATTCGTGCAGTTTGTATTTCGAGCTGCTTCTGAAGAGCCATAATTTGCCTACTTAGAGATAACATTGTGTTTTTTAATTCTAGCAGTATTTAACTTTGATTGTTAGTAGGACTATTTGTCCCAATATTTTCTTTAATTACGTCGGCATAGCTAAACTTAGGGGTAGTGAATTTTGAAGTGGTGCTTGTCTTAGCAGCAATGAGGTTTTGTTTTCTTAATCTAATTTTCTGCTGCAGTTCTTTGTATCGGTCGCATCCTTTGTAAGATGCTGGGTGTCCAAACTTCTTGCATAAGACACAGTACACATTTTCCCTCTCCGTCAAGGTTCCGCTTGAGGAAGAACAGTCTTCGGTTTTATGTGTTCCGCTACATTTGACACATCTTGGTGGTAGGTTACAATTGGCTGCACTATGGAAGAAGCTTTGGCAATTCCTGCATTGAGTTATCTCAGGCCTACGTAAGTGTTCCCATTTAATGCAGTGGTATAAAATGGTTTTAATTTGTTTCAGTTCGTTAACATTGCTTTCCGCACTTATTTGAACCATAAAAATTGGTAGTTTTATTTTTTGTTGTGTTGAGTTTTTAGTAGTGAATTGTGTTACTTTGAGGATTTCAAGGTTTTCGTTTTGATATTTGCAAAGTTCACTCAAAATGTCTTTGGTGTCGGTGTTACTGTTTAGCCCTTTCATTAATATAGTTTTTGTTTTCAAACATTTAGGCGTATATGAGTAGAATTTCACTTTAGATTTTTCTAAGTATTCTCGAACTCTTTTATAGTCGGCGATATTTTTCAGGTAAATTGCTAATTTGTTTTGTTTATATTCTTTAATTGTGAATTGTGTTATCCTTAAACCATCTTTTATTAGTTCTATAATTTGTTTCGATTCTATATCAAATGTATTTATAGGGGGAATATTTTTACTATTGTTTTTGTGTTTGACATTTTTGTTTGTTTTTGTTTCACTGTCATTGTTTATATTAGTAGAGGCAACTGGATTTGTAATTGACTTTGCACTTGTTGGTGTAACAGTGGTATTATTTGTTGTATCACCAGTTTTTATTTGTTCACTTATTTCGTTGCTTAGATTGTTGGTATGCAAGTACTGCTCAAATTTTTTTATCTCTTCATTACACTCTTCTAGTTCATTGTCTAGAATAGCATAGTAATTGTTTTTGCTATGTTTTGACATTGTGTCCTCTATCACGTTGTCATTTTTTCTTTTTCTATTTAAGTCACTGCTTGGAGGGTTTTTAGCATTTTTAAATGCAAATTCAAGCGCATTGCGCTCACACATCATTTATGAAACCACTGACGAATGGTTTTAGTCCACATCTAGCACTCCCGAAAACAAATTAATCTAGTTACTTATGCTTAGAAATTCGCACGGGCTAATTGAATATTTTTCTCAGCAGTACGTGTTGATCGTTAGACAGCATACGGCAAACTCATTATATTCGCCGTCTTCTCTGTTCGGTCCAAAGAAATTTCGCTATACGAGCAATCAGAGGCTTTCACACAATTTCGGATGACTCGGCTCTAGCGCTTGCAGGCTTCACGCCGCTGCATCTAAAGATAAAAGAAACTGTGCAAATCGAAAGTGTCAAATTATCTGGACTATACGATGAGACATTAAACGTTATGCTTGAACAACGTACTACGCCAAAAAGCCAACCCCATCCTTTCGAGCGTCAGTCTATACGTTTTAAAAGTATGGCATCACAACAGGAAGCTGACAATATTATCGATGCAAATGCGACCCACATCTATACCGATGGAAGCCTGCTTGAAACAGGCGCTTGTGGATCAGCTTTTGTAGTTCATAAATAAGGTGACGACTGGACGTCACGTAAATTTAAATTACATGACATATGCACTGTTTTCCAGGCTGAAGTTTTAGCAATTGACGCTGCACTGAAGTGGGCTCAGAAAGAATTGAAAACGGAAAAATTAGTCATATATAGCGACAGCCGCACTTGTTTGGAAGCTATCCAAAATCGGAGCAATCCTAATCCCTTAATAGCATCAATTCATCGGCACCTCCACCTTCTTCGCCAGGGACACAGAATTGAATTTTACTGGGTCAAATCTCACATCGGTATTGAAGGAAACGAGCACGCAGATGAGCAGGAAAAAGAAGCTGCAAATGAAGGGGTGGAGCTGCTATAGACTTCCTTTAAGTTATGCTATACGGCAAATACGTCTTAAAACATTCGAGTCATGGCTCCACGATACCACTGGCTCCATTACAAAGAGTTTATTCCCAATTTTTGATGATACTCAACTGTACCGACAACTCTTTGGGATAGCATTCGAATTGACACAGCTCTTTACAGGCCATGGTTTCAATAAGGCATACTTAAAGCGATTCAAAATCATTGACGAAGACTGGTGCTCGTGTGACCAACTCATCTTTTGCACGACTCCCCCCTCTTCACAGTGCACAACAGAGACACGAAACATTCTGTGCACAATATGATATTCCAGCATTTAACGTTAACATTTCAAATTATCCTAGTTTGATAACATCCTTTAATGATTTTGTCAAAAAAATTATTGATAATTTAAAAAACTTCAATTCTTCAAACATTCCTGCCTCATGTCTTAATCGTAATAGTACATAATACAGGTATAGTAGAATAACTATCTGACTGCTTGTATCCAATCGCAGGCATTTTATTTCAGTTGGCTTTGTTAAACTATAAAATATTTATTTGAAAAATATTTATAATCTGTCTGAATATCATTCTGCATATATGTACATATGTATGAAGACACTTGCACTAAAAGTAAACTACTCGAAACGCAGTAAGCCCTTAGAGGAAAAGAAAAAAACATACCAACATTCTTGAACAATCGTTGAGGTTTGTTTTGCTTTCTCCAGAGCACAGAACCAAACCTTTCATGAGATGGTGCCCACTTTTACGGCAGGGTGCAAAAAGACATCCGTCTATATGAATGTACATATGTATGTATGTATGTATGTTCTTTAAGGAATCCTTTTTCGTACATACATATATGTAAGCACTTATCTGCTTTGGACTCCAGGGCATTTCATTATGCTTGTTTTGCCCTTTTCTCACCTACTCATCTTTTTGTTTGTTTTCATTTGTTTATTGTCATTGGCCTATCGCTTCATTCACTTCCATTTATTTGCCATTTTACGAAATTTCTCATTACATGTAATTGTCAGCGTCTTTGGGCTGCCGACACGCCCAGTTAAATTTGTAATGAAGCATTAAATTCATCGCCTCTTGTTTGTGCCTTTTCAGCCCTTTGAATTAATGCATGCTTTCAAATATTTAAATACTTGTGTTTCTTGTGCTTATTACTTATGTATGTATTTGTTTATTATTATTCGCTTGTATTTGTAGTTGAAGTAGGCTTTCATGTAAGTACATATGTACATATATGTGTAAGTAATGTGTTAATGATGGTCAAAAGTTGTTCAGCTAATTCCGTAAAGGAGAATTATTTTGCTAAGTACTTGCATGTATGTGTATGAGAGTGTAAGTGTATGTATATGCAGTTATGTTTTTCCTTTTTTATGGGTACTCATTTTGTGGATGTCGAAGATTACTTAAATATGTACAGCGCACGTTCGATAACGTGAACTAATTCAAACCAAGGCAGTTCACGTTTTGGAATGCACAAAAAGACTAAGTAAATATATTTTTTCACATTTAAATTCACATTTTATTCTTGTTTTCGTTACATATTAATTGAAAATTAAGTCATACGATGGTTTTATTTAAAAAAATCAGTCATCTTGTTTTGTATCTTCTGTTTTTCTAAAACTTGAAGAACCGCTTTCTCTCTTAACCGTTTTAGCACTCTTGTATCATTTTGATCGACGCCTTCATGACCAGCCCATATTAACGCCTTTTTGAAAATTTCAACTGCTTCAGTCGGCTTAATTTTCTCCAGTTGCTCTCATACGCTGTCATCATCGGATTCGTCCCCTTTTTGATGATCGTCATCTGCATTGCCCTCCTCGATAGCTGCGTTCCTTTCATGAATGGCTGGTAACGTGAATTCAATCGGAAATTTTTAAGAAAAAAAACTTTTTTCAATAACCCACATACATATCTTTGAGCATATCTGCGAACACGAACGAACCTCAGGACTTAAACTACTAAGGCGATCGACGGTGTGCCCATCAAGGTGCGAAGTTCAGTTTCCCATTTTTCTTTTAAATCTGCCAACGGAACATTATCTTCGGGAACGTCATTGTTTACTCCAAAATTTAAAATACTGTTCCAGCACTCAGCTAATGTTGCTTCACCAACACGAAACCAAGCCACATCCAAAAGATTTATAGCTGTTTTTAAGTTAATTTTTTTCAACGACTCGAGCAAATCCGACTTTGTCGCTGCTATTGAATCTAGAAGGCTGTTTCTGTAATGCAATTTAATGATTTTTATTGCATTCTGATCCATCGGTTGAATGAGGGGAGTAACGTTTGGTGGCCTAAACATTGCCCATTCTCCGGTGTCAGTTCAGCTTCATTTGGGTGAGAAGGAGCGTTGTCGATTAGGGGGAGAGCTTTAATTGGTAAGGCTTTCTAAAGGCTTTAAAAACGATGTAACCTTAAAAAACAACCAGTTAACCTTAAAAATCGGACAAAACTTAAAATGAATATTCACATGAAGCCATTGCTTGAAAATAGCCGACGTCATCCAGACGGATTTCAAACTCTTACAGTCGGTGGGACACTCAAAGCTTTTAAAGCAGCGTGGATTCTTCGCCTTTCCAATTGCCAAAAGCTTAAGCTTGTGGGATCCAGTGGCGTTTGAACAGCATAAAAACGTGATTCGCTGCTTCTCGGACTTTACCCCTGGGGCTCTCTTCTCCAAACTTGACGCGTATGTTTTCTCTGGCAAAAGTCTCCAGAACAACCCCTACTCATCAGCACTATATAACTGATCGTTGCACAGCCCCAATTCGCCCATTTTAGCTTTAAGAGGGGTCTCTTATCAGTGGCTTTAAGAAAAGTGTTTTTTCTCAATTTTTTTTTCGAGGTGAAAAAAGCGACACACAGGAATAATCTTTTGCATTTATTTGAAGGCATGATTGAAGAGTAATAAACAATTTTTTAACATAAATAAAACAAAAAATGCCGGACATATGAGGGATCTCGCACAGCTTCTCGTTGCGCGCTAGTAAAACGGCGTGTAAGATTGCGATCGTAGTTTTCACCTGAAACACAAAAGAAAAATATTGTCTTGTTCAAAAGGCTTTCCCGCTTATAATAGACTACTCTTGTATAAAAATATGAAAAAATGAACACACAATTAATTATTGAAAAAAGTGCTTTTTTTCGCTTTCTTTTTTCAAAAAAGGTGTTAAATAACATTAAAAAATAATTTTTTTTGTATTTTGTTAGTTAATTAGTTGCGCATTTTAATTATCTTTATATAGATTATCGGTTTGAAACGATAACTTTCGTCGTTTTTTTAAATATTACATGCCATTTTCCAAAATATGGTTTTGAGAAAACGTGTTTCAAAGTTTTCAGAAGGTAGACAGTATACTCACACGAGGGACGGTACACAGGCCTGTAACTCCGAAATCACTTTGAATTCCGCTATAAAATTTTGAGGGCATATTTTCCTATAATATTGTTTATCTATCGATTGCACTAAAACAAAAAAAAATCGATGTTTTGAAGCCGACTGATAAGAGGCCCCCCTTAAGTTTTTCTTTAAACAGATCCACTAGCTGAGGTTGCGAAGACAGTTTTCCGCCTGATATTTTAAGAAGACGAATACCGTACCTCTACTTGTTTATTTAGCAACATTATATTTCTTTGCTAAAATCGTCACAGATGAGCCTTTTTTTAAAAGGCCCAGAATTTTAGCCTTTTGTTTTAATGTCAAGCACACAGGTTTTTAGAACTCATTTTCACCAGAAAGCATAAGACGAAACACTCTTTGGAAAACCAAAACCGCGACTGAAATATTTTACTCCTTATAGGCAATTACGTATAAAATGCCTATTTTATAATTAGGGGATTCCCCAATTTCAGAATTACTTGAGATCAATGTAAACTACATTTAAATAATTGTAACGTTTATTGTTCACGTTTTAGAGTAGTCAAAGCACAAAAATGTCTGTTCACGTTTTGGGGTGTTCACGCTTTAGAGCGTTCACGTTATCGAGCGTGCGCTGTATATATAAATATTGTATTTACTTATATATTCTTTGTTAACCCATCGTTAACCCGAAGTAGCGTACGATTACCATATGGTAATGCAAAATATGCTGTTGCATTTACACGAATAAATTCAATACGACATGACAAAATAACACGAACAAAAAAACAGTGTTTGATGCAAAATATTTGTGGATTGCCAAAACAAATTAGTTTCTGTTATTTTGAGTTTAATTAGTGTAGCTATCGCATGTCAAATTCAGGTGAAAAAAAATGGTAATATCATAATTCACATGGGTGAGTATACACATACTCTATGATCAAAAAGTACCGGGAATGTTTAATTTAAACAAACCGCGAAGATGGGAACCGGTCTATACTTTTTTCTTATGTTGGTAGGACTGTAAGACAATAAAGAATATTATTTATCCATTTTGAAGCGTTTGAGAGATGCTCTACGTCGCACACGGCCGAAAATGTGGGCAAGCAATTCTTGGATTTTTCAGGATGATAACGCGCCATCGCACCGAGCCCAAATTGTGCTGGATTATTTGACCAAACATCAAGTAAGTACCATCGTGCAAGCACCGTATTCACCTGATATGGCCCGTGCGACTTCTTTTTGTTTGCCAAGTTGAAGTTACCACTTCGTGGAAGGAGATTTCAGTCGATAGAGTAGATCAAAGAGAATGCGACGAAGGAGCTGAAGGCCATCCCTTCGTCGGCCTACCAGGCATGCATGGACGACTGGGTTAAATGTTGGCACATGTGTGTTGCTTCAGACGGATCATATTTTGAAGGAGATAAAATAAATTTGCCTGAAATTTAACTCTGTTTCGTTTTATTTAAACATTCCGGGTACTTTCTGATCATAAGGTACATATATTAATAATTTTTTGAAACGATTACGCGAACTCATTTTTGCTGAAAAACATTTTGTTTGTCTTACTTTTTTACATGATGGGTGGGGGACAGGGCCTGATGAACTTGTTCACGGATGGATCGAAAATGGAAGGAAAGGTTGGCGGAGCAGGTTTTTGTGAGGAACTCCCCATCAGACTCAAATTCAGGTTACCGGACCACTGCAGTGTGTTCCAGGCAGAGGTAGCCGCAATCAAGGAGGCAGCTGATTGGCTGCCCACATGCGTCCTAACAGTAAGATATTGTAAGAAAGTAAATATTTACTCCGACAGCCAAGCGGCAATAAGGGCCCTCGGGTCGGTGACGGTGCATTCGAAACAGGTTCGGGAATGCCGGACCTCACTTTCGACTGCGTCCGAATTCTTTGACATAAGCCCCATCTGGGTTCCTGGTCACAGTGACATTGCGGGAAACTGTGAGGCAGATGAGCTGGCCAGACAAGGGACATGTGGGGAGATTTCCCCGAGAAGGGATAGAATTGGGATCCCCCTGACTACCTGCGATCTGCTCCAGGAAAGATTGGCTTCGCACAAACTCAGCGAGCGTTGGACAAGTACACACAAACTTGTAAGGTCGCGAAATTCTTCTGGCCACGTGTGGACCGGGGGCGTTCGGGCGAGCTTCTGAGATTGACAAAATATCAGCTCTCGAATGCCGTGAGTTTTCTGACAGGAAATTATGCTCGAGGAATGTATGCTGTGAGACTTGGAGTTACCTCGAGTCCTTTTTGTGCTCTATTTGGGGAGGATGAGGTGGAATCATCTCAGCAATTGCTCCTTAGCTGCCCTGCTCTGGCGGGGTTAAGATCCAGGCATCTTGGCTCTTACTTCTTTGCTACGCCTGCTGATATATGTAGCTGGCGTTGACATTAAAAATCTGATGAATTTCATCAGCAGCACAAAGCGGTTGATGCAAATGCAGCACAATCATCGTTTATAATCCACACACTCTAAACACATCCTCCTAACCATCCCACCACCACATCCATCCGCCCTCTCCTTGCACCTCATCGATTTTTACCCTTTCACCTCATCTCCTTCATACGGTATCACAAAGGACGAATCCGCTTATCTCCGCCCAAGTGTACTCATTCTTTGGGCAACCATTCTAACCTAAGGTTAGCCTACTTTTTTACATTTTACTTAAAGCGTTACCATATGGAAATCGTTGGTCGCCTAGGGTACATGTTTCTTTCGCATTTCATGAGACTTTCTAGGCCTTTCTTTGTAAATGTATCTAAACTATTCATTTATACAAGGTGAAGTCCTAAGTAAACAAGACTGAGGTCATAAAAATGATTTTGACGGCGTCATCTTCTTAATGAGTTAGAGCGTTGGAAGTTACATCTCTAGCTGATTTCCAATGAAGGCTTGGTGGCATTCGGTTCAGTGGAAGCAAAGTTATTGTGTCGAAAGTGTCAGTATGTTTGTGTCATCGGCACAAAAATGAGTTTCGAACAAAGAGTTAATATCAAATTTTGTTTTAAAATCGGTAGAATGTTTACCGAAACACTTAAATTGATAAAAAAAAGTTGTTGGCGATGATTGTGTATCTCGTGCCAGAGTTCATGAGTGGTTTGCACGTTTCAGAGATGGTTGTGAGGGCATAAATGTCAATAAACTTACAAAATCAGTAATCACCAAAAACTCCATAGAAACTGTTCATAAATTTATCAAAAAATTAACCGAAATTGAATATCTTCAAAGCGTCGATTTATCGCATTTTAACTGATCATTTAGGATTACGAAAGGTCTGTGCACGTTTCATTCCGCACAAGTTAACTGAGGAACAAAAATTGCTCAGAATTCAACATTCGAAAGACCTCATTAAAGAGGCGAGAAAAGAGGAGAACTTCCTTTACAATATTCCAACTGGTAATGAAACGTGGTTTTTCCAACATGAACCTGAAACTAAGCGCCAAAGTGCCGAATGGAAGACCCCAAACGAAGCACCACCCAAAAAAATCGCGTTTGGAGAAGGCAAAAATCAAGTCGACGCCCATTTATTTTTACGATTCCAAGGGAATTGTTCACAAAGAGTTCGTGCCAACATGTCAATGTAATTTTCCTTCTTGGCGTTTTGAAGTGTTTGGTGCATTGCATTCGTCAAATTCGCCCTGAATACTGAGAAGGAGGAAGGCGCTTATTGCATGATAATGCACCATCTCATCGATCCACTCCTGTGACTGTTTTTTTTGACTAAAAATCGCATTCTAACCATCAATCACTCACCGTATACGCCTGATATGGCTCCCTGTTACTTCTACTTATTCGGAAAATTGCATTTGGCCATGAAAGGAAAACGTTTTGCGTGCGTAGAGGCCATCCAAAAGGCTTCTACCGACATCCTGAAGAACACTCCGATCAGTGACCTGAAACACTCTTTCCAAAAGCTTTTAGATCGAGGCCAGAGTGGACTATTTTGAATAAACAACCTCGAAGTTATCAGAACAAAGCTCCTGTCGTTCCTATTTTAGATCAGTCTTGTTTATTTTAGACTTCACCTTGTATATCTGGCGAAGATTATGCTGAAGACGATAATGTTTGCCAAAGTCAGCTACCAGGCGGTTATGGAATTGTAAAGGCTAGCGAACGCATTTTGATAACGAAAATGATATTGGATATTGGATATTGATATTGCACAACCTTCTGGATAGACTCGAGTTATGGCGCAACGATTCCGGGCGTTTTTCCTTAGTGCTTATTGCCGGAAACACCACCGGAGCCAGAACGTCCAGCATACAATACGCAGCACAGGCACTTCTCCAAAGAGCAATAAGGCTGGCATGTGGGTACGGGATGGTCTCATGAGACGCTATAGGCGTTATCGCAGGCAAACTACCAGCTGACATTCAGGCAAAGAAATTGAGCCGTCGACGTTGGAATGCGATGCCAACGGTATCAGACCACGATTTAGCGGTAATACTTTCGAAATTGTTTCCGCTCTTCCATTTGCTTATGAAGTGGAAACAATGGATACCATTGAGAAGGAGGTTTGTTATAGTGTTAGTGGGAGCATGCCCCACTTACCACTGGTGCGTTGATACCTTTGATGATGCTTCTGATATTTTGATTTTAACCTCCTTAAAAAAGGTGAGAGTACCTACTCTGCCACCCGTATTTATCAGTCATTTTAGCTTTTAAGTAAAGGTTTTTTCGAGCAATACAAATGTATTTACTATATCTAAGCATTCGAAGGGAGCAAGTTGAATCCCCAAATGTTCCGCCCTTGTCTAAGCACACTCAGATGTACATATGTATGTATGTATGTGCATACATATGCGGCTGCATCGGAATCTTTGTTCAGTTCCCATCTTTAACTTACAAATTACCTACTACTGTATTTATATACTTATGTACACATCTTTGTATGTATGTATGTACGTATGTATGTATTATTGGTAAACATTTGGTATTTACGAAATCAATTTTCAAACTGAAATTGTTTGTTGTTGTTAATTTATATAACCAAGTACATATTTTTCGGAAACGTAAATACGAAATATGCTTTTAAATATTTAAATATTCAATATCCATCAGCCAATATTTGTCTATCTCACATTTATGCTTTGTGTGTTTATTAGAGCTGTTAATGGTTTCTTACCTACTGTATCGAACTTGTGTATTTGTGTGTGTGTTGGCTTTTGCTACTACTTTGGTTTTGTAAGGCAAATAGACACTTGCAACTGTTGAAAAAATGTGACACGTGCAACAATGTTGCACACGAATGAACTTAAATATTTACACACTTATATTTCGATATAAAATTAGCATTTATATATTTTCGTGCAAATGCAATAGGTAAACTGCATATTAGTGTGTATAAAAAGGGTCTTTCGAAAGACGTGCCTAGATGTTGTTTGAAAATAATTCAAGTAAAATTTAGATTCTTTCGGGTTTCATTATTTTTTATTCGAAATACGGCTTTCAAGAAATATAAGTCAAAAATTACATCATTTAAATGTGCACCACCATCGACACGCCCACATTCGGCACGTCGCATTCGGTACAACGCCGAGTCAGACACGTTTATCAGCCGTGCAAATATAATCAGGTTCGTCAAAGCGCAAAGGATTCTATGGTACGATCACATTCTACGAACAAGCAGCGATAGAGCTATAAAAAAGATCTTCGAAACAAATCCACAAGGCGACAGAAGAAGAGGCCGACCGGGAAAACGCTGGAGAGAGGACATTGAAGGCGACTTTGGAGCTATGGGCAAATCTGAAATCAAACGAAAAGCTGATGACCGTCTGACGTGGAAGCGAATTGTACGAGGGGTGCCTTTTATAATAGGACTATGAATAAGTTCGTGCGGTTTTTTTCGAAATTTGAAACTTTATTGACGTAAAATGGTTACAAATTTAATATTCAAAATATTGTCCATCGCTTACTACTACTTTTTCCCATCTTTCTGGCAATTCACGGATTCCCTTTGTGAAAAATTCGGTCGGTTTTGCCGCAATCCACGAATCGATCCATTTTTTGACTTCATCGTAATTACGGAAGTGCTGGTCAGCCAGGCCATGTTGCATCGATCGGAAGAGATAGTAATCGGATGGCGCAAGGTCTGGACTATACAGCGGGTGGGGTAGGACATCCCATTTGAGCGTTTCTAAGTATGTTTTGACCACTTGTGCAACATGTGGCCGAGCATTGTCATGTTGCAAAATAACTTTGTCGTGTCTATCGGCGTATTGCGGCCGTTTTTCTCGCAGTGCTCGGCTCAAACGCATCAATTGTCGTCGGTAGACATCCCCCGTAATCGTTTCATTCGGTTTCAGTAGCTCATAATACACAACACCCAGCTGGTCCCACCAGATACACAGCATAACCTTCAGGCCATGAATATTCTGCGCCGACGTCGATGTTGAAGCATGGCCAGGGTATCCATACGTTGCCCGACGTTTTGGATTGTCGTAATGGACCCACTTTTCATCGCCAGTCACAATTCGATGCAAAAAACCCTTTCTTTTGTGCCGTTGAAGCAGTTGTTCGCATGCCATAAAACGGCGTTCAATGTCTCTTGGCTTCAATTCATACGGCACCCAATGGCCTACCTTTCGGATCATTCCCATGGCTTTTAAACGTTTGGAAATGGTTGATTGATCAACTCCCAAAGTTTTTGCAACCTCTTCTTGCGTTTGAGCCGGATCTTGATCGAGCAATTCCTCCAATTCGGTATCCATGAACTTTGGCGGCGCACCCTCGCGTTCTTCGTCTTCCAAGCCAAAATCACCACTTTTAAAGCGTGCAAACCACTTCTGGCACGTTCGCTCAGATAGAGCATGCTCACCATAAACTTCCACCAAGATACGATGACTTTCGGCTGCTTTTTTCTTCATATTAAAATAATGAAGAAGAATTCCCCGCAAAAACACATTATTTGGCACGAAATTCGACATTTTCAAGTGTGGTAAAAATATTGTTGTTTACGCTTCAAATAAAAAACTTATACTGACGTTTGTGCCTTACGACAGTAGCTCTCCAATGAATGTTTGGAAATGTGGATCGATGGAATAATAATCAAGTTACGCCATCTGTTGTAAAACCGAAACGAACTTATTCATAGTCCTATTATTTCGGGATTAGAGAACAAAAACAAATTTTAATCATCGAAAATCACTTTATTGTTTTTCAAAATATTCTCCATGAAGATCTATACACTTTTGCATGCGTTTGAACCAATTGTCGAAGCACTTTTGACACTCTGAATGAGTTACCTCCAAAACATGCATTCTGAATGCCGCAACCGCTTCTTCAGGTGTTGAAACACGTTGACCTCTTAGTTAGTCTTTTACGTACGGGAATAAAAAGAAGTCATTCGGTGCCAAGTCAGGACTATACGGCGGATGACCCATTAATTCGATGTTTTGGGTGCTCAAAAATGCAGTTGTTTGAGCCGATGTGTGAGAGCTCGCATTGTCCTGTGAAGAGTGATCCGTCTTTAGCGATTGGTTTTCCTAATTTTTTGGAAGACAACTGGCAAACAAATGGTTGTGTACCACTCAGAATTTACTGTTCTGCGTTGTTCTAGTGGTACGGTTGCGACATGACCAGTTTTTCCGAAAAAACAGGCGACCATTTGCTTGAAAGTGTTTCGTACGCGAACAACTTTTGTTGGATTTGGCTCATCTTGAAACACCCATACAGTCGACTGCTGTTTACTTTCGGGCTCATACGCGTAAATCCATTATTCATCACCTGTCACGATGTCATAGACGTGTTTCGAAGACCCGCGATCGTATTTTTTGAGCATTTCCTTCGACCAATCGACAAGAGCCTTTTTTTGAGCGATTGACAAATTGTGTGGGATCCAATGCGAACAAATTTTTTTGACAGTCAAATGTTTATGCAATATTGAACGTATGCTGGTCCCACTAATGCCTAAGATTGTCTCAATCTCATGATAGGTCACATGACGATCTTGCAATATCAGTTCGCGCACAGCATCAATGGATTTTGGACGACCTTCACGAAATTCGTTTTGGAGTGAACTACGACCACGATTGAATTCACCATACCATCGATAAACACTGGTCCTTGATGGAGCTTCATCGCCAAAAAATGAATTAAGTTCATCTATGCAATGTTGCTGAGTTAATCCACGTCGAAAGTTGTCAAAAATAATCGCGCGAAAATGTACACGATTTAATTCCATTTTTAGACCGAGATGAATCTTTTAAGTTACTGTAAACAACACAAATAGTGCTGGTATTTCAAAACGTTCTGAGTACGTAAAAGCCAAAAAATGTCAAACTTTGCGATACAGCTGTCAGTTGCCAGATTGCAACACCAGGGTTGCCAAAGCCTGCCAAATAAAAGGCACCGCTCGTAGCAGAAGCAATGGTTCACCTCCAACTGTGATGCTGTGATGATGATGATATTTTTTGAATATGATATCCGGTATATGTCTGCGACAGCTACGAGTTATATGGCTCATTCCGTCAGCCCAATTCTTGACTACTTTTGCCAATAAATCTAGCCGTACGGCGTCAACGGGGGCTTGAATATTGCAATAAATCGATTTTTAAGCGCGCTGTATGGCGAGTTGCTCCGTTTTATTGGAACCAAACGTCATTGATGTTTAATTGATTAGTTTTTGGAAACATAGATTTATGCCCGAATTCTGTAAGCAGTCTCAAGTCACTAATTGAGACTTTTCGTGGTGAAATTTGATTTTGAGACTAGTTGCGATTCGGTAAGCAATCTCACGTCATTAGTCTCAAAAAATTAGTGATCTATTTCTGAGCAGCTCAGAAAACGAAAAATATGGAAGGGGAATTAATTATTTTATATATATTGCAAAAAAAGCGCGAAAATGAAGCGAAGTAATATGTTTCGGGAAAAATTTCTTAAGAACACGAATAATTGTGTATTTATTGACGTTTTAGAAACATGCGTAGACGGATTCCGGCAAATTTACGCAGCACGGAGGACCCATTCCTTCTGGAAGAAGACGTTTTCAGGAGGTTTTTTAGATTCCCGAAATCCTTCTGCTGGGAACTTATTCAAGATCTTAAACCACTTGACAAGTTTGAGCGGAATTCGAGAATTCCATTTGAGCTTCGTGTGCGCTTGATATTTTAATAAAAATATATATGTATATAGGTATGGATTACAACATATTACTTTCAGTTTGTTTCAGTACTATATTTTCTGGCAAATGGCTCCTACCAAAGCGTATAGGAAACTGTCACTTCTCGGCAATGAGTCAACTAAGCGTGGCGAGATGTATTGAGCAAATTCGCAAAATGGTAGTGGAACACGAACACTTTGAAATTAGTTTTCCCAATGCGGCGAAGCATTACAACGGCATAAAGAGGGGGTAAGTTTTGAACATGGTACAAAATATGCATTTGCACCATTTCAACGGGTTAAAATTTGCAGTTTCCATAACAAATTCGGAATAAAAGGCGTCATAGGTGCTATTGACTGCACACATGTTGCAATATCTTCCCCGCAATCTTTAATTGCTGGAGTAGTACCTCATGAGTATATGAATCGCAAGGGATACTACAGCATTAATGTCGAAGCCGTGAGTTTATAAAAAATAAATACTGGTTTATCAACATTTAGTAATGTGTATGACTAACAACCCCATTCCTGTTTGCAACGACGAACTAATTTTTCAAAATGCTAATGCACGATTCCCAGGATCATGTCATGACTCCGGTATATGGACAACTTCGCCGGTGAGAATCGAACTCATCAGGGAACACATTTTGGGAGCATTTAAATGGCTTTTAGGCGATTCAGGTTATCCTTTGGAGCCATGGCTCCTATCACCAATAGCAACACCTTCTTCCGCTAGCGAATTTTCAATAAAATACATATAAAAGCAAGGAACACAATTGAGTGTGCCTTTGGAGTCCTGAAATCACGATTTCGGTGTCTATCCACAGAGCGCGTTCTCAGATATTCGCACAAAAATGCGGCAGCTATCATCTATACATGCATAATATTCCACAATATGCTGCAAAAACGTGGCATATTCACTGATGAGGTCTTGCCACCAGAAGACCCATCGAATGATGAAAATAGTGAACCAATAAGGTCAACAGAATATTATTCTGAAGGCAGAAGGGCGCGACAAAAGCCAATGCATATACATATATAAGGATGCACATGCATTTAACATTTCGCTTTGTTTTGCACTGTATATCTGTAAAAAAAATAATACATATTTTAAAAGAAATCAGGAAATTTCTTTTATTTTACAACTTACCCAGCTCGTTCATTTCAACGAAAGATGCAATTCAACATTTATCGATTACTAATTTTGTTTGTCTCAATTGAATTGTTGATAAACCGATTCAGGTACAAGGCTTATAAAACAGAAATTAACAACGTTATTTTGTATGAGCTTAGTAATATTCATATTCTTTATGTTTTTGATGAAGAATTTCGCTTGATAAATGAGTTTAAAAAATTCCATTACATATGGAATCGATAAGTGAATTTTTGCTCAACTTTTTGACTATCTCTAGTCATTACGTGCCATCAGCTGACTGTCTCTATTTATTTTCTTCTATTTACCATGATATTTGGTGAAATTCTTGTGACTTTCCCTTACTGAATAGCAAAATCGTCTCAAGTCACAAAAAGAGTCACTAATTTATGATCTCAATTTTAGTGACTTGAGATGAGATTCGCTTACAGAATTCGGGCATTAGTCAGCAAAGCTCGATAGCGCACGCCATTTACCGTAGCGGCAGCTTCTTCCTCATCTCAAAAGATATAAGGACCGATGTTGGTGCCAATTCTCTATGAGCTTTGCGTACAGATTTATTCTTTTCATAGTGAATTCACACAATTTGGAAGCTTTGTTCTGCCGTTAAACGATTCATGATGACCTGCCAAGCTCGAGTGAGCAGAAATGTCAACACAGTTTGCCATTCTCAGCTGTCAAACCATAGTTGTCGATAGCGATAGTTCTCATGCAGCTAAAAAAGCACCCGATATATTCACCTATCTCGGTGTATGCACAAAGTATGAGTAATAAAAAATATTTTTATTGTATGACTTTCGGCAGATATTTGGAATTACATAAATTGCATGATTGTAAGTTGCCTGCGGCAGTTGTTGCTAACGAAAAAATTCAGATGAACAAACATTTATTGCACATAATTTTAGCGTATATACACACATACGTATGAACAATATACCTTTTTTTTTTTTTTTTTTTTTTTTTTTTTTTACGAGGAGGAAGCATCGAAAGCCTGTACCCCGTCAGTGTAGGACTTTAACCCAAACTAAACCTCCTACCGTCCATGTACCGATCCCCTCCCGGTACTACCGTTAAGTAAATCGTCGGGAAGGCGGTTGAACTCTAGGCTCTACGTCAGTTACACTTCTCATGCAGTCCGTCAAAAGTTGCATGTACTTTAATCCTCCCCCAGTTTTGTTTGTTACCGAAGCAAACCACCCCAGTTGGGCCTGTCCACCCCCTCCCACCATACTTGTCACACGTCGACTTAAGAGTTCGTTCCTTTGTCAAGTATCGTCTGTTTATCTGCCGCTGACCTCGGATATGTCTGCGAGCTTTAATGCATAAATTATTTGGCTAATTGCGGCCGAGATCTTATCCCACGCATACTTTGAAGACATCATGATGTCCACTATGTTTTCTGGTACTATCGGATCATCTGATAGTGAAGCTAAATCCTCTCTGATAGTCACAAATCGCGGGCATACAAAAAATACATGTCTTGCATCTTCCTCTTCATGGCATATTCGACATAAAGGCGAATCACGTATCCTAAGGCGATGTAGATACTTCTGGTAGCAACCATGGCCTGTCAAAAATTGCGTTAGCTGGAAATTAGGCTCACCATAGCTTCTATTTAGCCATTTTTCGATTTTTGGGATTAGTGTATAAGTCCACCTTCCCTTTGTCGCGTTTTCCCAACGCTCCTGCCATTTCAGCATGGATGTAGCCTTCTCTCTTTTTATGATCGCGGATATGTTACTGTGGTCCTGTTCTTTCTGCACGAACACTCTCGCTCTTTCTTCCGCCAATATATCTATCGGAATCATGCCTGCGATCACCGTTGCCGCTTCGTCAGAGGTGGTTTTATATGCGCTTATCACCCTCAGTGCGCAAAGTCTGTACATGGCTTCGTACGGTCTTCTATATGCTTTTACCTTCATGGATTTTGCCCATACTGGTGCTGCATATAGCAGGGTGCATGCGATGACGCTAGATAATAGCCTGCGTTTGCTGCTTCTCGGCCCACCCACATTCGGGAGCATTCTAGAGAGCGCACTGAACATTCTTGATGCTTTGTGGGTTATATATTCCGCATGTGGGCCAAAACTGAGCCGGTCGTCAATTATAACACCCAGATATTTGAGCTGACGAGACGATTTAAATTTATGTGTGCCTATGCTGAAAGAGGCTATCTCTGGTTTCTTGCGGGTACTGATGAGGACCGCTTCCGTTTTCTCCGCTGCAATGGATAAACCTACGCTATCCAGCCAGTTTGTTACGGTAGCAATTGCAGTGTTTGCTTTGACTTCGATATCGCTCACCAGTTTAGCTACAATTACGAGAGCTATGTCATCCGCAAAGCCAACGATGTGTACATCTGTTGGAAATGGGAGTCGGAACACTTCATCATACATAATATTCCAAAGAACAATATACCTATAGATATGTATGTGCTATAAAGACTACCTTTTGCTCTTGCATATGTAAGCATATGTATGTGTGTGTGTAGATTCATATGTATGTATGCGCAATAGTTTATTTGAACAAAAAGCATTTGTTGAATTTGTGAAGTTTGTGGCTGAAATTCGTTTTAATTAAAAGTAATTTTGTCAGGGCACGTACACGTACACATAGAAAACATTTACACAAACAACAATCATTGGAGCAAATGCAGTGAGTAAATAAAGTGAGAATGCAGGGATGTTTAAAAGAAAGGTAACCCCAAAGAAAAGGCATTAAATCAAACACAAAGGAGTTGAAAGTTTTGTTGCCAAGTTTTGATACCAGAAATTAGAGTTGTAATAAAGAATTGTATAGAGTTTTTGGGGAAATGTAGCTATTGTAAATAAGTGTGTGTGTACAGGAAATGCACTTATACGAAATTACACTGAAAACAAATAAAAACAAATGGAAAGCATGGGAGAGAAATTTTCATATAAATGCTGAGACATAAATGTAAACAAACCGAAACAAATCAATAACAGAATGTAAACAAATTTTGGCTGCTAGTAATGATCAGAAATAAGATTGTGTATGTGTGTAAGTGTGTGTAACCAATTTTAGTATTTTTTTAACAAATGAGTTAGCTGGGCTTTAGTCAGTTTACTTTGGTATTATTGACATATTTTTTTAAAGAAAGCGATGAAAAGGTGAAAGGATGAATTTTGGTGTTGAGTGGCTATAGACACAATTCATAGTAACGCTGCTGGATACATAAAGGGCCCTTCAAGAGACGCGCCTAGATGTTGTTTTAAAATAATTCATGCATGTACAAATTTTGACTATTTCAGGTTTATTATTTTTTATTCAAAATAATTCAAAGAGCTCCAAAGTTCAAGGCATAATCGATGCCAGAAGAATAGTCGCACGGAAGGACAAGTTCTTCTGCGACAAAGTTAGATTTAAAAAACTCAGCAAATAAATTTCCCGTCTCACTTGAGCTTCACGCTTGACTATTATCTAAAAGGATATTAGTGGGAACACTGGTACTACTCTTTCTAGATTTTATATATTTCCAGACGGTTTTGAGATCTACTTTAATGTGCAACTCTTTTTTATATAGAGGATTTTTTTATAGAGAAATTTATACAAATAGTTGAAATCCTTTAACGTTCGTTTATAAAGGGTGATTAAATTTCAAAGGCCGATGTTGAATGTGAACCACACCTAAACGTCAAGCTTTTCTCTGCATTTCATTTGACATTTTTCAATTTTAGACTAATTCAATTTGAACCATGGAAAGATACCCAATCGAGCAACGCGTTAAAGGTATTCAGGCTTATTATGAAAACGGGCGTTCAAATCAAAATGCATATCGCGCACTTCGTGATTTTTTCAGTCAATTTAATCGTCCAAATGTGCGTACAATCGGAAAAATTGTGCAAAAGTTTGAGCAAACCGGGTCTGTTGGAGATGTGGATGCTCGTACAGCTCGTACTACAGAAAGTATTGCTGCTGTTCGCGATAGTGTGGTTGAAGAGCCGTCCACCTCAACTCGTCGTCGTGCCCAACAATTGCACCGCTCACGCTCGTCGTTGATGAACATTATGCATAAAGACTTGCATTTACACACCTACAAGGTGCAATTGACTCAAGAAGTAAAGCCTCTTGACCATTTTAAGCGTCGTCAATGGTCAGAGTGGTGGAAGGAAATGGCAACAGGGATTGACCTATTTTCAAAGAAAATCATATTAAGTGAAGAGGCACATTTTCACCTCAGTGGATTCGTCAATAAGCAGAATTGCCGCATTTGCGCGAATGATAATCCAAAAGTGATTGCCGAAAAACCAATGCACCCACAAAGAGTGACAGTTTGGTGCGGGTTATGGACCGGCGGCATCATTGGGCCGTATTTTTTCCAAAATGAGGCCGGTCAGGCTGTTACTGTGAATAGTGTTTGCTATCGTGAGATGATAACGAACTTTTTATGGCCCGAATTGGGAGATATGGATGTGGACGATATGTGGTTTCAACAGGAAGGTGCCGCTTGTCACACAGCTAACGAAACAATGGCTCTTTCGCGCGAAAAATTTGATGGCCGAATAATCTCACGACGCCGCGATGTCAATTGGCCGCCAAGATCATGTGATTTGACACCGTTGGACTTCTTTCTTTGGGCATAGAACATCAATTATGCCTCAGCGTCATGGAAAATTTGGACCATCGGATAGATGTGTGCCGCAGAGGCCGCGGCCATCATTTGGCCAATATTTTATTTCGTGCGTAATTGAGTCATACCAGTTTTATCATAATAAAGTGAAATGACAATAATTTCTCAAAACAATTGTATTTGATTCAAAATCAACACCGGCCCTTGAAACTTAACCACCCTTTATTTAATGGTATACGAGTACAAATGATTTTTAGTAATTCTAAACTACTTGAAATAAATATTTTTAAGATTTTTAAGCTTTTTTCGAATTCTCAGAGTACCAGCATCGTTTGCAAGTTTTTTTTCTGAGAATAGTTTTGAGAAAATGGGCTTGAGGACCTCGCCTTATTTAAAATGGCGTTTTTTGGTTTTTTTTCATTTTGTTATAAATAGTTTATACTTTCGAAAAAATACTTGCAAATTTTTATACTGAAATTCTCTGTAGTTTGAACGTTACAGTCCTTTAAAACGCGACCGTTGTAGGGGGTAAAATATGATCAATACATCGGTGATGGTGATACCAAAACCTTCAAATCGATATTGGTACTCAATCCATATGGTGACGACTTCATTGTGACAAAGAATGAGTATTAAAAATGCATCTACAGACGACTCAAGGATGCGAAGAAGACGCTTACGCAATCGAGGAAAATATTGAAGGCTGAAGCAACGGGAAAGACGGACAGTAAATCATCGAGTGTGGGAAAATCAAAATCACTTCCAAAAATAAAATCTGCACAATTAACGAATAAGTTAATGGCTGACATCTAACCTTGTATTATGGTCTGGCAATACAACGAAATACAGATTCCGTTGAAGCTATGAGAAACGAAGTGTGGGCAACGTTTCATCATAAAGCATGAACTGACGATTATCCACAACACGCCTGTTGCCCAGCCGGATGTGAGTCATGGTGTAAATGGCAGCAAACCCAAGCCAAAGGCGAAGATTTTGTCCATCCACCTGCATTAGATGAGGAGGTCCAGGTAATTATCAAACCAACTTATGAAGACCTAACCAGCGATGATCTTCTTAGAAGATGTTTAGGAGCGAATACACAAAATAACAACGAGAGTTTTAACTCGTATGTGTGGCAATTGGCTCCCAAACATGTCTTCTGTGGACGAAAAATTGTGGACATCGCTACATATTCTGCTGTGCGCACGTTCAATGAGGGTTTCAAGCCTCTCTTGAAAATTATGGACACAATGGGAGTGTCTGTAGGCCCGCAAGCAGAAGAATTGGACAACAAATGCGATGCCATGCGCGTAGCCCAAGCTGACGTTAGTGCCTCAGAATACTCAAAAGAGGTAAGTATGGCGAAAAAAGAAGCCAAGGGTGTTGAAAATGAGGAATTCGAGATAGCTGATGGAAAATTATATCAAGCTGGAATCGCAAATTGAGTGTAAGTAGCGATTATTTACTATAATTTTGCACTTGAAATTTTAACCGTATTTTTCTCGAAACTAAATATTTTTTCCGAGCTGGCGTTGGTAATTTCTCAAAAAGTACTAAACCGATTGATTTGAATTTTTAATATGTTATTGAGTAGACTTGTGGCTCTCGCGGGTAGCAGAATTAAATTTTTATAATCAATTTTTCTACTTTTTTCAAAGAGCGAGAACGTGAAAAAATATCATTTTTTTTGTTTTTCCAATAAACGGATAAAATATATGAAGGGTGATATTTTAGCTATTATCTTTTTAAACAGTTGGTTTTAACAGCTGACGCACGTTTCGTGTTTTATTTCATTGTCATACATCTTTAGTTTGGTCTATAATTTAACCATGAATCGTCCTACAAACGAACAACGCTTGCAAATCATTGAATTTTATCATACAAATGCGTGTTCTCTTAAGAAAGTTTATGATTCACTTTTTTATCGAAAAATTGTGTTCAGCGACGAAGCTCATTTTTGGATTAATGGGTACGTAAATAAGCAGAATTGTCGATTTTGGAGTGAAGATCAGCCAGAAGAATTGCAAGAGCTACCAATGTATTCAGAAAAGGTCACAGCTTGGTGCGGCTTATGGGCTGGAGGTATCATTGGACCGCACCTTCTCAAAGATGCTGCGAATCGTAACGTAACTGTGAATGGTGAGCGCTACCGTGAAATGATATAGAACTTTTTTTTGCCCAAAATGCAAGAGCTTGACTTGCATGACATGTGGTTTCAGCAAGACGGTGCCACATGCCACATAGCACGCGTAATAATGGACTTGTTGAGAGGTGAGTTCGGTGAACATTTTATTTCACTTCGGGACCTGTCAATTAGCCACCCAGATCGTGCAATATAACGCCTTTAGATTATTTTTTGTGCAGCTATGTTAAAGCTCATGTCTGCTCAGACAAGCCTGCTTCAATTAACACATTGGAAGACAACATTAAAGCATTTATATGTGAGATACCGGCCGAAACATTGGAAAGAGTATGCCAAAATTGGACTAAGCGGATGGACCATTTGAAGCACAGTCGCGGTCAACATTTGCATGAAATAATCTTCAAACATTAAATTATATGGACTGTACTATCGATTTAAATAAAAATTTCATGAATTTTTTTGAATTTTACGTGTGTTTTTTTTGAAAAACTTTTCTTAAAAAATCACCCTTTAGAAACAATTTTTTTTTCTTTAAACTGCTGCCCACCATACCGACATATTTCCTGATGAACGAACATATCTCAGACGTACTTGAGCAGCCCAATTAGTTACGCCAGTTTTTATTATTGTCATTGAAAAAAATATTTATATTTTTTTTTGTAAAGAAAGAATTGATCTAATGAATAAAAACGATTTTCAATTGATGCCGATTGTTTTTTTTTTCAATGAAATTTTTTTCCAAAAAAAGGTACGTCCTTGGACATACTGGAACTCACAGATGTCTGAAATCAAAAATACAAAAAGGTTCTTGTTCAGTATGAATTTCGTTATCGAGTGAACTACGATATTTCAAAAAAAAAAAAAAATTTGACAAAATGGCGGACGTTCAAAGATGAAAAACCGTTTTTTGGCCCTTTTTTGACCTTTTTTTTTACTTTAAAGATCCGAAAAAAATATTACAATTTTTTCCCCCGATTGATCGTAGTTCACACGATAACAACATCAATTTTATGTTATTGAAATTTTATTTCATAAAAATCGGCTTAGTAGAACTGGCTATATCTGTGTCCATCGTCCATTTGAATGCCATTTTTTGAAGGCTGACAACTTTTTGAAGGAACCTCGTATGGCCAAAAAATTTTTTTATTTTTTAGTGATAGATCAGTCAAATAAAGTACTGAAAAAAACATAAAAAATCTTTTTTTCATTTCCGTTTTATATGCTTTTAAAGAAACACCCAAATTTCAAATGAGGCGAGGGCCTTTCTCTTCCTCTCTCTTTCTCTTAGTTTTACAGTCTGTGTGGTGGACCATAGCTTCATCAACAGTCCTCCTTCAATTCAGTCTTTCTTTTGCCGTTTTCTCCAATTACGAACATTTATCGCTTTTAAGTCTGCTTCTACGAAATCAAGCCATCTCTTACGTATTCTCTTTCGCAATTCTCACTTTGGAACTTTGTTTAGATTTCCGTAATAAAAATCACATCCGCGATTTGATGGCACTAGCAGCCAGTGCTCCTTTTCTCGTGCCATTAGAATTGCATTAATTAATGTTAATTAAAAAAAATATTCTGAGGAACTTCCCGTGAGCGGGTGATTTCTGCGGTATTAAGAATATAAATAATATTCGAAAAGTGATATATATTAACATTTTAAATCTTTAAAATTATGCTGCTTTCCTTCCAGTCACTGAATAGGAGTTCTGTTCTGTAACGCCCAATACATACATATTTTAGTAACCAATACTTTTTTTTTTCTAATTTTGCTTCACAATGACACACAATCAATTTCCTAATAGGATATTTCTTGCGAATTCAAGCATAAATATGCAATATGAGCTTTAGGCTCTAGGCGGCATTAGACTTTACATATAGACATAACTTCCACATAGCATACGCACATACTTTTGCAAATTTAAGTAATCGACAGAATAGAAGTGAATAGCCAACCATTAAAATTTGCTCCACCAGATAAAAATACAAATTCTTACATTCCATACCTCTGCCTGGCCATCTGCTCTATTCTCTAAGCACACTCCGCTAGTTTTAGCACCTGAAAATAGTCTTAGCTGCAGTAAAATCTGAGTGGCGCCTGCGGTTAGCATTAAATGCAGCAAACCCAACAAATACAACACCACAATGCTATGTACGTTAGCCATGTGGTTGGTCGAACGAACACGAACACGAACACTAACACATCTGCAAGCCAATTGAAATGCATTCGAGTGCAAAGATTCCAACTTGCAGTAACGCCTTTGACGAACAGCTACAGACCGCAAAGTAGTTAAATAGAATTGAAGACCGTTTGCTCTGTAAGTTGGTGAGTTAGTAAGAAGAAGAATAACAGAATTATTAGTTTGCGCAGCAGAACAGCAGAAGGAGTAGTGAATGTGAGTAAGTGAAAAATGCTCAGAGCAACGGGCTTCAATTGTGGCCGAGCTAAAGAGTTTAATAGCCCATAAAGTGGTCGTTCGACAGCATGTAACGGTTATCTTTTGTGGCGTAAGCTTACATATATGCACACATACGCCTTTGTATACCTGAATTGGTTGCCCAATCTGTAAATCTCTGGAATTTAGGTGCGAAATTGAAGTTAGCTTGACTTGATGGCGTTTGTTAAACATTTTCTCATATTTTTGAGTATACACTTTGGGCGAAATTTCCGAAATGCATTCACCTACATAGGAATACATTGGTGTAAGCTTTTGTTGCCATATTTAAGCTTTCACTATTTTCCAACAGTAGACGGCTAACGACAGACATCAACACACCTCAAGGATGCATCTAAATTTTGTTTATGAAATTTTGTAAAATTGTTTTGTACTAACTGCAGGTATCGGCCTTTATTAGAAAAGATCTACAGGAAATTCGATCGATTAAACAATATAAAATTTACGTTCCCTGTCAAGGTGACATTTCACGCTAAAAAATTCGCTTTCCGTTTCTTGTTTGTTCCATTCAGCTGTAAGTTATACAGGATGCGCCATCTTTTATGTCGGTATGTAAACGTTGAATAACTTTGGCATTTCCCAACCGATCGACTTCAACATACATGATTTCGATACGTTAATTCAGTACAATTTCAGCCATGGATCGCTTTACACCGAAACAACGTGCTGAAATAGTGACGTTATACATCGAAAATAGTCCTATTGTTCTAACTCAACGCGCATATCGCAAAAAGCATCGCGGCAAACAGGCACCGTCTGACAATAGTATTCGTAGCTTGGTGACGAATTTTTTGAGCACGGGAGAGATCGTCAACATGCCGTTCATCAACGACCAAGACGTTCCAATGAACTTGTTGAAGCAGTGAGGGAGAGGGTTGCCCAGGAGCGAACAGTGTCATATCGTCGTTGCGCTCAGCATTTTGGCGTCAGTGAAACCACAATGCGGCGCATTTTAAAGGATGATTTAAATTTGTTTCCGTATAAAGTGCAATTGACACAAAGAATATTACCGACAGACCATTCACGTCGCTTGGAATACGGCCAAATAGTCGCTCGAATGGTTAACACTGAACCCAATTTTTGGAAGCAAATTTTAATGACTGACGAGGCACATTTTAACCTCTCTGGCAGCGTAAATAAATAAAATTTCCGCATTTGGGGAACTGAGAATCCACACGAGATCCATGAAACGCCATTGTATGACTGGAAATTAATTGTTTAGGCCGGCCTTTGCGCCAAAACCATCATTGGATCATATTTTTACCGAGAAAACGAAACGGTCGATGGAAACCGATATCGTTGGATGTTGACTCATTATGTCTGTCCGCAAATGCATGAGAAAGGATTACATGGTTACTGGTTTCAACCAGACGGTACGCCATATCACACTGCGAATGCAACAGTTGAATTTCTGCAACGAAACTTCACGAGGCGTCTAGTGTCAAAAAGAGGTGACATCGCTCAGGGGCAAGATCTGGGGAATACGGTGGCTCTGGCATCATTAGTGTGCTGTTTTTGGCCAAAAAGCCACGCACAAGTAACGATGTGTGAGCAGGGGCGTTATCGTGATGCAAGAGCCAATTTTTGTTCTTCCACAAATCCGGGTGTTTCTGGCGGATTACGGATTGCTTCGCGCAAATTGCGCTTAACTTGCAGGTAATATTCCTTATTAACAGTTTTATCCTGTGGCAAGAACTCATGATGCACAACGCCCCTGCAATCGAAGAAAACGGAAAGCAAAACTTTTACATTCGACCGAACTTGGCGCGCTTTTTTCGGTCTTGGTTCGTGCGGAAGCTTTGGTTTCCACGTCATAACCATAAACCCACGATTCGTCACAAGTTATGACCGTCTGGATTAAATTTGGGTCGTCGCGGACAGAGTCCAACATCTCATTAGCAATATTCATGCGATGCAGCTTTTGGTCGAAATTGAGCAGTTTTGGTACGAATTTTGCGGCGACCCGTCTCATGCCCAAATCATTGAAAAAATCGAATGGCATGAGCCAATCGATATGTCTAGGTCCTCAGCAACTTCTCTCACGGTGATTCGACGATTGGCCAGTACCATTTTCTTCGCATCATCAATTTTTTCGTTTGTTGTTGAAGTGTTAGGGCTTCCGGCACGATTTTCGTCGTTCACATCTTCTCGGCCTTCTGAGAACATTTTGTACCACCGATAAACGTTGCTTTGGTCAAAAGTACCTTCTCCGTATGACACAGTCTACACTCGGAATCCATCCGCGCACTTAATTTCGCTTTTTACACAAAATGTGATGTGGGTTCTTTGATCCATCTTTTTGAATAGGTAAAAATCGAAGACGAGCCGAAACACGTGCAAGTAAAGCAGCTGCCAACAATTGTGAACATTGAACATTCAAAATGGCTGAACTCGTCGGCATGAGTGAGCGACATGAGTACCAACATATCGCCACAAAAAAATCGAAATTCGAATATACGTAACCTGCGAAAATTTAAAATTCGCGATACTTTTTGAACATTTCTGCATGTATACTTTAGTCCTTCACTGTATGCAAAGTAAATTGAAAAGGCAATGAAAGTTATTAAGAATTTAATTAAAAATGAGTATATACGAGTACTACTATGGTACTAAAGTCAAGTTCATGAAGAATGACTTCACCTCTCCTAAATTTAAATGCTCAAAAAAAAAAATTGTGTTTGGCCCTTGGTATGGGAATGGTATTCAAAATGTACTCTTCATTTTGAGAAAAATAAATTTTCCAAATGAAAACATTTTTGTTGTTTTTTATTTTTTTTCTTCTTTTGGGAGCGGCAGCCAAAACGACAAGCAGTCTCGCACGAATTGTCTGCGCAAATAAAAAGAAAGAGTCTTCCGAAAGAAAGAAAGAATTCAAACTTGAGAATAGGCATGCCAAAGCGGCAAGAAAATAATAACACCAGCAATGATGTATGTATGTATGTATGTAACAACAATAACGAAAAAGTCAGTAAAATTCTTGCATCTTGTGCACTTACACGGTTGCACTATTTAACGACGCGCCGGCAGACAAATAAATAAAAAGTAAATATTTTCGTTACGTGCCTATTTGTGGTTTCATATACGAACATTTGTAAATCTCCTCCTATTCGCGCTGCTACCGATTGTACGGTGTTATTGCGTTATTGTTGTTGTTGCCTCTGCTGTCGTGATTGTACCTACTGCTGCTCCCTAAACTCACACGCGGCAATCGCTGTAGACAATATTAACAGACTAGCATCCGACTTTTGTTTTTGCCTTTTCACTTCTCTCATCTACGAATGTGTACATATGTATGTATGTGTGTCGATTCGTCTCGGCTCGATTGCAGCGCTGCATGCTCAAGTGGCAACGCCTTCCGGTCTTGTTTGCTGTAATGCCCCACCGG
Source organism: Anastrepha ludens (assembly GCF_028408465.1). Lineage (NCBI taxonomy): Eukaryota > Metazoa > Arthropoda > Insecta > Diptera > Tephritidae > Anastrepha > Anastrepha ludens. The sequence goes on along the minus strand of NC_071499.1, from coordinate 40,167,624 downwards.
ACTATTATTTCTTTAATTGTTATTGTACTACTTGCTGTTATTGTTGCTGCAGTTATTGTTTTCTTTAATTTGTTGTTGCTGTACTTGAATTTGTGCCTTCGAACGGCTGTTTTTCTTCGAGTGTATGCCTATTTATGTACGTACATGTGCAATTTGTTTTTGCTATTACAACTCAACTCAAGTGCTCCCATGGCTGTTGAGAGGGGAAATAAGAGCTATATCACTCGTTTATTTCAAAATGTTTTGCTTTGTCGATCCCCCGCCGCATTAAAATGGTTTTTATAGATTATGCAATTATTATTTCAATAATATTCATTTAAGTCTTTGATATTGATTATTTTTCCCACTTAGACCACTGATCTTATCCTGAATATTCAATTAGCATTTAAATGCTAGTTTTTATGGGCCTTCATGCGTACGCATATGCCTCGTATGCACATATTTGCCTTCATCGAATGCACAGTGATAGGGAGGTGATGATGGCTACAAATTATGAGGACTAGCAAGAGCGAAATTATGCATTTAAGCAGCATTGCGGGTGTGAGCTAATTGAGTTTTCCCTAAAATTATAAAAATGCTTTAAAACAATTAAATATTTTATAACAGTTTTGGATTTTAATTTTGAGATTTTCAGATTTAATTTAATGACTTTTGCAACAACTGCAGCAACTAAGTGGGTCTCCTCTGCACCCTCGCTGAGAATGGCGATCACCGGAATTTAATCTAAAGCGCAAAGCACTGAAGACTGTGCAACGAACAGCGGCACTCAGAGTTGCCTCAGCCTACCGCACTGTCTCAGGCGCAGCAATTTTCGTGATCAGCGGGCAGCGACCTCATGGTCCGGGAACGAATGGATGCATGGAACTCCAAGAAGAAACACGTCATCACTAGCTTCTCAGACCGGAGACTTCAAACCATGCTGCGGTGGCAAAGCCGATGGGACACTGAACCGAGTGGCAGATGGACAGTGAAACTTATTCCATAAATTGACAAATGGGCCCAAAGGAACTTCGGGGAAGTGAACTACTTCTTAACTCAGTTCTTCTCGGGCCACGGATACTTCCGGAGATACCTATACCGCAGGGGTAAGGTAACCGATTTCAAAAGCATATACTTCAAAGCGCTGAGCGATAACGCTTTTAAGTTGTAACAGATGGCTCGTGGAAAGCCTGAAATGCTCTGAGTCAGCAGATTGGCAACATCACACCGAGCAACATAATCAGTAAAATGCTCGAATGCGAGGACAGCTGGAACGGGGTAAAGAAATACATCGAGTACGTACTACGGAAAAAAGTTCGACCTCCACACAGTGCAACAAAGCAAAGCCGCACAGATAGAGACGCAAGAAGACGAGCCTATAGCATGAAAGTTAGTTACAAATATGGTGAACCTAGAAGTGGGTGAATAGAACTGGTCCTTTATGGATACCATTCTGGGCCCTCCCGAAATAGTATAGAAAGCAGTTCCGGGAAGGGTGTCTCCCCGAAGGAGAGGAGGGATCGTTTTAGTAGCCACACCACACAACGCAGTAGACGACGGTCGCTGTAAGTGCGAAGGCGTTTTGAACCCTACCGCACTCACCAAGAAAAAAGAAAAACTAAAGTAATATAGTAACCTAACCCTCAAATATTTCCAACCTAACAGTTTTGAACTTCTACAATTAGGATAGTAAGCCAATAGAGTTGGGCCTTCCTTTCGAATATATTTATATTTTATTTAAAAATTTGAAATTGAAAAAAAGCAATACGATTTTTATCTTTGCCTGTGTCAAAAAATGAATGGAAAATAAATCGGTTAACTCGAGTTGGTTGCCGTCGCCAAATGGCTAAGTGCATGACAACTATTCGGAAGTGCCCAGGCTCAAATCTCCGATCATGAAACAGCAAATGAGGGGAAAAGTTTTATCTAATAACAGCCACAATTCGGCAGATAAAATCTCCGAGAATATTTCTGCCTTGAAAAGGCTCCTCATAAGACACCATCTGACGATCAGAGTCGGAGACTTCAGAGCCTTTTATCTAGGAAGCAGCATTAACACCGATAATAATGTCAGCCTGGAAATCCCTTGTCTTGCTAACAAGTGCTAGTTCGGATAAAGCAGGCCATTGAGTAGTAAAGTCCTCTCTCAACGCACAAAAAAAACATTCTATAAGGTTCTTATCATGCCCGTCCTAACGTAAGGGACAGAAGCTTGGAGTAATGCATTATCCGATGAGACATCCCTTCGAGAGTTTGATAGATTCTGCGGACAGAAGCTTGGAATAATGCATTACCCTATGAGGCGTCCCTTCGAGAGTCTGATGGATTCTGCGGAAGGGACAGAAGCTTGGAATAATGCATTATCCGATGAGGCGTCCCTTCGAGAGTTTGATAGATTCTGCGGAAGATTTGTGGACATTGGCACTTTAGCAACGGCGAGTGTTACAGGCGATGGAACAATGAGCTGTATGAACTTTAGGGCGACATAGACATAGCGCAGCGAATAAAGATCCAGCGGCTACGTTGGCTGGGTCATGTCGTCCAAATGGATACAAACGCTCCAGCTCTGAAAGTATTCGATACGGTGCCAGCTGGTGGAGGTAGAGGACGAGGAAGACCTACTCTGCGTTGGAAAGATCAGGTGGAGAAAGACTCGACCTCACTTGGTATGTTCAACAGGCGCCAGTTGGCACGAGAAAGAAGATACTGGCACGCTTTGCTACACTCGACCAAAATCTCTTAAGCGGTTTTCACGTCAATCAAAAAGAAATTAATAAAATTTGGCATTCCTCGGGGCCCCTCTTTGAGTTGAGGAGTAACCATATTTTCTGGTGTGCAGACACGACGCCAGGTTTCAATACAGTATAGATTATCTAGTAACTATTATTTCAGAGTCGTGCTTGACAAGAGATACTGTGTGGTGCTGCCAGAGGCTCAGTTGTGGTCAAATTCACAAAATGAGCCCGGTAAGCACTGTTTTCGCATTCTCACGGATGCTACCAGGATCGAGCATGGCTCCAGCTCTGGGTTCTACGTGGAATCCAGCGAGACAAAATTGCACTTTGCTCTTGCAATGCATACATCTGTGCTTCAAGCGGAGGTGTATGCAGTTCAAGAAGCGATGAACTTTGTTGTGGAAATCGATGGAGAGGCAGATCTATATGTGTCTGCAGCGACAGCCAAGCTGCGCTCATGGCCTTAGACAGCCTACCAACCACTTCTAGGGCAGTCGAGTCCTGTAAATCCAGGCTGAACTATGTCGGTAGACTTAATAGCCTGATGCTAACATGGGCCCCGGGACACGTGGGTATCGCGGGTAACGAGATCTCTGTCTCTTTAGCCAGAAAGGGCTCTGAGGCCAACTTTTTTGGCCCGGAGCCCTTTCTGTTACTCCCTTCTGCAGCCATCAAAGCCACGGTTAGCAAACGGGTTACTCTAACCCACAAGCGAGCTTGGTATGCTGAGAGAGGCTACAGATGGACAAAACTGGTGTTACCTCTCATATCCGACCGACTGACGCAGTTTCTCCTGTCACTAAGCAGAGGGGACTGCAGGAGGTTGGTTGGACTGATGACGGGCCACTTTCTATGGGTAAATCACCTGGAAAAGATGTGCATCTCAGACAGTGCATTCTGCCCAGTATATAGAGTAGAGGATGAGACGGCGGACCACTTTCTGCGCGTCTGCCCCGCCATCGCTCGAATCAGGCTTGAGGCCTTTGGCACTAATGTGTTAAGAAGCAACCATCTTGGCTCCTTGACACCACAAGCTCTACTCAGATTTCTTCGAAGGTTGAGTAGATTTAAAGAAAATTAAAAAGGGAATCCGAGTGCTGTACAATGGATTTAATTGTGTCTGAGTGCTGTACAGGCTAGTCTGTCCCGACAAAAAAAACACTATTAATCCTCAAGCTCAAATATATTCTTCTCAGTCAATACCCATCAGATCTGCCAGTTTGCTTATATAGTTGTAAAATTTATACTACTGAATTATAGTTCGCCAAATATATATTTTTGTACTATTTATGACTGGAAATGCCTTCATCTGTTAGCTGCGCAAACTATGAAAAGGCGAAATGCATTACAGATTTGCGGGTCGCTAAGGCAAAATAAATCAATAACCTCCAGTAGATAGAGTAATTTTGCTGGCTCACAGAACATTATCAATACAATACGCCCCTTTTTTATCCTCGTTAAGGTGACTTTGACTTTTGCCAATATCAGTTATTATGTGCACATACATACGCACACTTATACATTCGCCCACGGAAATATACTGTGGAGCTGTAAATCACACTTAATCAAAATATCTGTATCGAAGAATGTCGGACAACACAATTCAACACCTCCACATAACATTTTGAATGAATGTTCATACCCCAAACCATATAAATAAATCAATTCGAGCAAACATAAAAACCGAAACGAACCAAAACGAAAGGCATAAAACAAAGCATAAAGGCGCAATCAAACACATACTCGTACCAACTGTAAGCCCACATATACATATGTACATACAAAAACAAAACTTGAAAAACAAAAACAAAGAATATTTGACTATTAAAGGTGGATACGAGGATACGAGAATTAAAGCATCATTTGCACTAAAAGTGACGGCCGCACCAGCTACTGTGCAAAGCGTAAGCCAAGCCAGTGTGGACAGACCGGACAGACAGCAGGCCGCAAGACGAGCAGGCGTTTAGGCGAATCGGCGCTTCGACGGCGCGGGCAGTTGTTAGGCGCTGAGTTGCACATCCGTGTGGCATGCGCTACTATGCGTTCGAGCCGAAAACTCGAAACCGAAAAATCACCACCTTCAATTTATCGCCAACATCAAATCACTGCCAAAGGCTTATTACCAACGCGCCAACAACACGTCAGCAACACAAAATGCAACAACATAATCAGTCGTTGAGTGAGTTGTGGCAATAGTGGCCGGTCGGCCAGCCAGCCATCCAGCCATCCAGCCATCCAAGTTGGTTATTTGGTTCGTTCGTTGTCTGATTGCTGCCAGTGGCACACACAGAAGTTGAATGTGCGGTGATAATGGCGCTCCTTCGCGCGCACTGTGGTTGAGAAGCGGAGAAAGTGTGTCGATAAAGGAGTTGTTGTTACGTGGTCACGCTCTTGTGTTTGTGGGTATGAAGCGGCGAATCTCCTTTTTATGCGTGTGTATGTATGTTAGAGTATTTTTGGAGTTGGGGAAGTGTTCCAAGTTGAAACTATTCCATAAGTTTTTCGGTTTGGGTTAAGAGAAAAGAAACAAACTGAATGAGAGAAGTGCTTCCCAATCTTTTTTGCACTGTGACTAAATACTTTTACAAAATTAAAGTAAAACAAAAAAAAAATTATTGCTAACGAAATAGCTGACATTAAGGGGTTACATGGGTTTCGTTGTTTGAAAAAATCGATTTTTTTTGGCTTATTAATTTCTACAACATCACAGGAATATTATCCTAAATTTTTCAAGTCGATTTGAATAATAAATTCGGAGATACAGTCTTTGGAAGGTGTGCGCTCGAAGCCACTTTTATTGTTACTCAAAACTTTAAACGCGTTTTTCTCGGAACTGTGTTTTCAAAGTCGGTTGTCAAAAGTTCTCGAAAACTACTCAACCGATCTTAATGAAATTTTACACAGGTGTTCGAAATACAATTTACTCGTGCTTGAACGAAGGATTTTGATTTTTTTTTAATTACAACTATTAAAAAAAACCAAAATGTCAAGCAAATTTGACCGAAATTTTCATTTTTTTGCAAAATGTCTGCCAAAATTCCAATTTTTACTTTTTTTTTCTTTCCTTCGTTCAAGCACGAATTTATGGTCTTAACTAAAGTACTTATTTTTGTTTCATTCATTTTTGATGAACCTGTCAGGAGTTATGCTGACAACGCGGACGCACCTTTTTTTCGAAGGGTCACCGGAAATGACGTCACAATGGAAGAGTTTTAATTTTTTTTTGAAAATTTTAGAAATTATTCTTTAAATAATTATGTAACTATAAGACAGAAAAAAGTTTGAATTATGTAACTATAAGACAGAAAAAAGTTTGAATTAAATAAATAATTTTTTACATAGAAAAAAAAAAATATTGAAAATAGGCCTTTTTTTACCCGACGAAACCCATGTAACCCCTTAAAATGACTCATAACGAAGAACGACGAAAAACTTCATATATGGGGCATATTCTACGAAACCCGAAACATGAACTGTTGCAACTCATATTGCAGGGCAAGATTGAAGGAAGAAGAGGTATAGGGCGTAAGCCGTTTTCTTGGTTGAGGAACATAAGGGTTTGATTGAAAAGTAATGAGCCTTCCCGCACGGAGCGTCTGCCAAGCGATCAACCGAATCGGCTGGCGGGGAAACTTATCGTTTTAAAAGTGTGTTAGGATTTTGCAGTGGCGAAAATGCAGCGATCGTTGGAGCAACGATACTCGATCAAATTTTGCGTAAAGCTAAACAAAACGAGTACCGAAACCATTGGGCTATTCAAGGAGGCTTACGGGGACCAATCTCTGTCCAGTGCCCATGTAAAACGATAGCACAAGTCGTTCAACGAAGGCCGGGAGGACGTCGAAGACGAACAGCGATCTGGAAGGCCTTCATCACGACAATGCGCCGGCACACACCGCCTTCCTCTGCACCTCTGCATTGTCCAATATGGGGGTTCCGGTGCTTCCCCACCCTTCCTACAGCCCAGACCTGTCCCCTTCGGACTTCTTCTTGTTCCTGCGCCTGAAAAGAAAGCTGAAGGGGCGGCGTTTCGACTCCATCGAGGCGATCCAAAAAACTGTGACAGCCGAATGGAACGCGATTCCGGCGGATGAGTGTAAAAAATGATTCCTGCAGTGGAAGGACCGCTACCAGCGGTGTATTGACGCTCAAGGGTCCTATTTTGAAGAATATTAGTTGTATAAGTCAAAAAGTTTAATCAAACTGCTTAAAAAAAAATAACGCTCTTTACTTTTCAATCAAACCCTGTAAATCAATAAGTTAATCAATAATTATATATATTCGCTGTTTACAACCTCTTCCTACCTCTCGACCAATTTGTTGAAGCCGTTTCGCCAAACATCGCCTGACTTGGTGTCAAAGAAGCTGTTGAGCCAGTTTTTAAGGGCCTCTTTGTTATCGAAGGTTTGACAGGGAGCGAAAAAGATGGTAATCGGTAGAAGATGGTCCCTCGCTGTCAATATTTTTCTAACATTTTCTCGATAACGCATTGGGAATTGGAGTTGTGCGGCGTAGGGACAATTAAATTCACTTAGATGACAAGCGAGCAAGGAGGAAGCGAGAAAGTTGTTAGCGAAGTAAGAAAGCACCAAAAACTTCAGATGGGTAAGTTGACTTCCTTTTTGCTGCATCTGATAAAAGCAAAGCGTGAATACCGGACTGTAGCGGTCCGCCAGAATACACACACATTTGTAAACACTTACACTTGTATTTATGTATAGTAGTTTAAGATTAGGTTGCGTCCGCCAATTATTGTATGTGTGTTGAGTACCCAGCAGGAAAAACCTGAGTTCGTGAAATAAATTCCATGAATTTCTTCAATTGAGAATTTTTTTGTCAAGGCAGGAAAGTATTTGAACAATACAAACAAGTTGCCCAGATGATAAAGGCAATTCGAGTCGATGATGAAGGTGAGGTGGCTTTTTCGAGTTTAATAAATGTCATTAAAAGTGCCAGTGGCCTATCCTTTAACCAGATTTGATTAGGAAAGAATGTGAAGGATATGCAAGCCTACATCGACTTCTTTTGCTGAGTGTGATACTATGGATAGGAGTTTTATATGCAAGTAAAAAAATATAAAAAAAACGTAATTGGCGCATACCCATCTGTTAGGTGTTTGTACGAGCTCCTCTTCCTATTTGTGGTGTGTGTCTCGATGTTGTTCCACAAACGGAGGGGCCACCGCTATTATTTGTATTCAAGTACTTGTTTCCTAATCAGTTTCACATCAGCAGATACCACTTCAGTATAGTTTAGCTATCGAGGATGCATAGTTCAAATGCGTTTTCCTTCGAAAGCCAATATAAATGCACGGGCATCAGCTGTCAGTTAGTGGGCTATATGACAGACCAGAGCATTGTTTAGTAGCGTACGGAAGCATTTTGCCGAAAAAGAAAATCAGTAATGGATTTCAATCGTAATAGTGTGATTGCATTATATTTGGCTGGAAAATCACAACCAACGATTGTTCGTGAGCTCGAGCACCTTAAAGTAAATAAAGTTTTTGTTTATCGCACCATTACTCGTTACAATGGTACTGGTAGCAACGCGAAACGTCATGGAGGTGGTCATCAAATGACTGCAACGTCACGTGAAATGGTTCAAAAAGTGGAGAAACGACTTGAGTGAGATCTCCGACGAAGTGCCCATAAAATGGCAAAAGAACTGAAAATATCTGACCGTAGCATTCGCCGCATACTAAAATAATACATCGTAATTACGGAAGTGCTGGTCAGCCAGGCCATGTTGCATCGATCGGAAGAGATAGTAATCGGATGGCGCAAGGTCTGGACTATACGGCGGGTGGGGTAGGACATCCCATTTGAGCGTTTCTAAGTATGTTTTGACCACTTGTGCAACATGTGGCCGAGCATTGTCATGTTGCAAAATAACTTTGTCGTGTCTATCGGCGTATTGCGGCCGTTTTTCTCGCAGTGCTCGGCTCAAACGCATCAATTGTCGTCGGTAGACATCCCCCGTAATCGTTTCATTCGGTTTCAGTAGCTCATAATACACAACACCCAGCTGGTCCCACCAGATACACAGCATAACCTTCAGGCCATGAATATTCTGCGCCGACGTCGATGTTGAAGCATGGCCAGGGTATCCATACGTTGCCCGACGTTTTGGATTGTCGTAATGGACCCACTTTTCATCGCCAGTCACAATTCGATGCAAAAAACCCTTTCTTTTGTGCCGTTGAAGCAGTTGTTCGCATGCCATATAACGGCGTTCAACGTCTCTTGGCTTCAATTCATACGGCACCCAATGGCCTACCTTTCGGATCATTCCCATGGCTTTTAAACGTTTGGAAATGGTTGATTGATCAACTTCCAAAGTTTTTGCAACCTCTTCTTGCGTTTGAGCCGGATCTTGATCGAGCAATTCCTCCAATTCGGTATCCATGAACTTTGGCGGCGCACCCTCGCGTTCTTCGTCTTCCAAGCCAAAATCACCACTTTTAAAGCGTGCAAACCACTTCTGGCACGTTCGCTCAGATAGAGCATGCTCACCATAAACTTCCACCAAGATACGATGACTTTCGGCTGCTTTTTTCTTCATATTAAAATAATGAAGAAGAATTCCCCGCAAAAACACATTATTTGGCACGAAATTCGACATTTTCAAGTGTGGTAAAAATATTGTTGTTTACGCTTCAAATAAAAAACTTATACTGACGTTTGTGCCTTACGACAGTAGCTCTCCAATGAATGTTTGGAAATGTGGATCGATGGAATAATAATCAAGTTACGCCATCTGTTGTAAAACCGCACGAACTTATTCATAGTCCTATTATGATCTCAAGGTTAAGCTTTACAAGATTCAAAAGGCGCATGATCTCATAGCAAAGCAGCAACAAGTCAGACTTGAGAGAGGGAAAGAGTTGCTTTGCTTAGCCGAAAGCGGTAAATTTCTGAATTGTGTTTTCTGACGAGAAACTTTTTCAAATTGAGCAATTCGTCAACTCCCAAAACGATGGGGCTTATTTGACCGACCGTTCATACGAGAATTTGAGTCATCGATTGGCCACGAGGAGCAGCACCCACTACAGATAATGATTTGGGCTGCTGTAACCGCAGATGGGCGATCCTGGCGTCAAGATAAATGCAAAATACTATCGGGAAAGAATGGAGGTTGCTTTGAAGCCGTGGGCAGACAAAAATTTCGGGGGCAGACTATGGACGTATCAGCAGAACTCGACACCGTCTCACAAAGCTCGAGTGAACCAAGAATGTCTAAACAACAACGTTCCGAACTTCATAACGTCCACACAATGGCTCTTAAAGTCACCAGACGCGAATCCGGTGGATTATTCTCTTTAGACCATTTTGGAGAGCAAGGTCCGAACTATATGATTCGGCAGGCTCGAGGCGCTGAAGAAAGCCATTGTCCGCGAGCGGCTTTCGATTCGTTACTGGACCATCTCAAGACCAAAGTCAAGACAAGTGGTGGTCATATCGAACAAAAGTAAATTGATTCTTAATTTCGTATTATTTTCACACATTTTTTTTAGTTTGAATTGAATAAAAGTAATTTTCCAAACTAAATGTATGGCCTTTTTAATTGGTTACACTTCGAGTGCCGGACCCTGTAAATAGAAATCGTGAAATTTAATACCGGCTTGAAACTACTGAAAAGGGGAAGAAGAACGTGCGAGATCCCATTCGTCGATTTTGGCACTAGTTACGAACTTTCAAAAAAATTATGCAGCGATAGGCAATCGACACTTTCAGGAGGTTAGCTCCATGTGTAGAAGCCCACACAACTCGGGAAAGTCACTGATTGCCGTTCATTTGGGATTCTTCACATTCGATTCTTCTGCATATGGCCAAAGCAGCTCGCAACTTTCGGGCTTTGCCCAAGTATCTTCTAGGTGGCTTCCGATCATTCGTTTTAGAGTGAGTTAATGTGAGAAGGTGAAACAACCCAGGATGTCTGGTTGTGCGTTGGGTTTGGAGCCCGCCACGTAAAAATGTTCGCCCAACGAAAAGCAAAACAAAGCCTCGTATGAGCACTGCCTGCTCTGATGATGACCGCTGCAAACGAACATTCGTCAGCCGCTTGGATGGAAAAAAGAAGTATAACGGAAACCACTTATGGTTCTAAACTCATTACATACGAATCAGCAAGCAACTAGTAGTGGCTTTCCCTGCAGTGTATGTACTATACGTTTCTAGCTGCGGTGGTGCGTGGCCGTGCTATATTTCGTTGCAAGTGAGCTTTTGTCGCAAATACGCTGACATTGCTTGATTACATCTACACACATACACATACGAGTATATACATATATACATATGCACGCTAACTCGTGTTCGATTGTGCGAACTCCTGTGTGCTGCTTCAGCAAATTTATGTGGCCGATGGCACTGTTTCGTGTAGCCAAGCACAATTCTCACTTGCCACACGCTGTGCCACGATCGTTCTCTGCTCCATTTGTCTTTTGTTGTGGAACTATCAACTAAATAAATCATCATCAACAACTTAGGTGACCCGTCAGTCAGTCAGCCAGGTGGGTTAGAGGCGTTAATAGTTGAAAAGAACCGAAACGCAACACCGTCCGATAAAGCAACAGCAACAGCAGCACTTTTGCGCAAAATATATTTACCTATCAGGTTGCCGTAGCCACTGGTGCAAGTGTTGCCTCTAATTGTGTTGGCTTCCAGGTTGCAACCAGCTTAGCTGCGACCCTGTAGAGAAATAGGAAGGAAGCTAAACGGAATTAAGTGCATTAGAGCTAAAAAATATACAATTTTTTCGTGAGATCTCATGTGTGTATGTATGTCTATATATACGAAAGGAAAAACTTTCTCATTATGTTCGTTGGTGTGAAGACTTAATATTTTTTCGGTTGTGGTATTTTGTGCAATGGTCTAACCCGGGATGTCAGGACATGGTTGCCTCAAACGACCATGAAATTATGACACAGACGATTATAATTCGGTATATTTCGATCTAAAAAATCTTTCTATTTGGAGTCTTGCTAAGAGTGTTTCACGTTAATTTATTTTTTATTGTTATTTCTCTTAACAAAATCTTGCGGTTATCTCAGAAGAGGAGTAGTAGGAAGGTAAACAAGGAGGTACTAAAATTTTTGAAGTTCCTTCCGACACGTCACTTGGTAACTTAAGGCTGCCAGAGATCTGCTACCCTTCACTAATCCGCGGAGCCTCAGTGGTCGACTAGCTGCCGTAGTCGAATGGTTTGGTACGTGACTACCATTCGGGAGTGCCCAGGTTCGAATCTCCGTGCACGAAATAGCCAAATGATAGAAACAAAATTTTTTAATAGCTTTCACCCCTCGGCAGGCAATGGCAAACCTCTGCGTGTATTTTTGCCGTGAAAAAGCTCTTCATAAAAATATCTGCCTTTCCGAGTCGGCTTAAAACTGTAGATCCCTCCGTTTGTGGAACAACATCAAGACGCACCCCACAAATAGGAGGAGGAGCTCGGCCAAACACCTAGCAAAAGTGTACGCTCCAATGGTTTTTTATAGTTCACGGCCTGAAGGATTGACGAAAATATGACATCTTCCTTCTGACTGGTGATCAATAACGCAGCTCATTAGCCGTAGGAGTTAATTTCTCTAAAATATAGCTGTACCGAGACTCGTTCTGTAAGGAACTTCTTGTTTTCTCTCAAACCCTATTAGATGGCATGTCTATTTTAATAAAATTAGAATCTTTGACGGCTTGGTTAATTCCTTTTTTTAATAAGTAACTCAAAAATAAGATCCAGACTAGTTCGCCAAGCACATAATACGCCCAAGAGCAAGGAGTAATCACCTTTAAATTTCCGTTTCTAGTTTGATTTCTGATTATTCTTATAATGAACCAAAGCAGGGCTATCGGTGTACAGATTTCTAAAATTCAAAATGCGCTGAGAAGAAGAAATATTAGAAAGAAATTTGCACTAGCTAGACTCTTGGGGCGCGCGGCCTCTATAAATGCTCCCTCCAGGCCTCTGTGACAAAATAAAAAAGGGGGAAAAATCGATTATTTTCTGGGTAGATGGCTTTAGTTATCAATATCTCGTAAAGTATCGAAGAAACAATATAAAGTTTAAGCTTGTTGTCAAGGTGACATTTCACATTACAAAACTCGTCTAAGATTTTTGGTTTGTTCCATTCAGTACTACTACTGGGCATAACTGAAATACCTCTGGACCTGGTTGGTAGTGGTGCGTGTTACGCAGTAAAGATTCCGTTCGCGCCCTCATATACTAATCTCGCCAGAGCTGACTTCACGATGAGACTCATCGAGCTTCCACCGACCTCGAGGCGCAGTTGGGTTGGCGGTAACAAAAACTAAAATATGACATTTTAGGTATATAGCAACTACACATTTTACTTTTAAGAAAATTCTGAAACATCTGCTGCGTTGCGTTATTTCCTTAGCTGTTATTCTTGCGAATTTGACGGAGAAATGCGTGAGAAATGTCGCTCTCACTAGGCAAAGGCGTGCTCTCCTAGGTAGTGGGATCTTTAATCCAACTGAAATGCTGAACAAGAGGCTGTAGTATTGAGGTTCTTCATATTCCAAGCAACCTGTAATACAATCAGTCTTAATGCAGTAATAAAACGGGGAGACTCAAGGATGAGCACTTAGCCTCACTTGGTGTGCCCAACTGGCGCCGATTAGCACGAGAGAGAAATGATTGGCGCACTCTATGAAACTCGGGCAAAATCGCTTAAGCGGTTATCTCGCGCCGATCAAAAAGAAGAAGAAGAGTCATGGCTAGGCCACTCCGAAATTCTCTCTTCTCCAGACTATCCATCCTCTTCTACTGCTTGTCGAAGCAGATACTTCACACAAATCCAGTTCAGCAGGATTTAGCACTGAATTCTACATAGTTAGTGCGGGTGCTAGGCCACATAGATGTACCAGGTAACTGCGTAGCGAAGAAATTTGTCATTAAATGAATCTCTCCATCTGATATCGAAACCTTTTTTAATTTGGGAGTTACGCTGGCTTAGCGTTAGAATCGGGTTTCGATGCAGTTTTCGTGATGGCGAAGAAATCGAAAGCGTCTCTGCCATTGCACTGCGCTAGCAAGAAAAAGAAGGCGGTTCTTTCATCACTACTTAGCGTCTTGTTGTTTAGTGGTTATTGAATTTTGAGTTTACTAAGCTTACAAAGCATTATGGGTGCTATGAGTACAACCTCCAGGGATGCCCTAAATGCTATGCTTGTTTTGCTCCCTTTGGGTCTTAGGATGCCGCAGGAAGCAATAAAAGCAATGTGTAGACTCCATAAATATGGTTTCTGGCACGAAAGACACAAATAAATCTGTAAGATAATTTCCGAGCAGTAGCCACTGTTTTTGGCACCTCAGGACGATCTCGTGCCTATAGTTTCATTTGGAAGGAAATTTGATGCCAAATTTCCATTGCGTGAGCAATCGGTCCAAGAATGCTATAGGCTCTGTAGGTGGATAGTACGTAAGCGACAGTAATAGGACGCTATGGGAGGAATGGCAACTGAAATTTTTGCCATTCTGAAAGTAGCAAAATAGATAATTGAGAAAAGTTGGAGCGGAAAACCGATTGGAGTCCTTAGTGACAGTTAGGCTGCACTGAAGGCCCTGGAGAATGCAAAGCAAACCTCACGGATTGTTTAAGAATGTAAGAAGAAGCTTAATACTGTTGCAAGACGGAATGAGATTGTACTTATAGGTACTTGGGTTCCTGCACACCGCAGTGCTCAAGGAAATTAAGTCACCGATGAATTGCTCAACTGAGGAACAGCAGTTTCCTCACAGGGGTCAGAGCCAATAATCGGAATCAGTTCTACAAGAATCATGAACTAGATCAGCGATTATATATGCAATTTACATAGAAAGCGATGGTTCGGTCTAGAACGCTGCATAACTGTAAAATGTTTTGTGACAAGCGCGAACAGAAAACTGTCGAAATTTCTTCTAAAACTTGGTAGATGTTCGGTATTACTACAAAACTGAATCCATGTTGGCAGCATATTACCGCCATTGGAATCATTGAGAACCCGATTGGCTTGTCTTAGAGGAGACGGATAGCACTGAGCATTTTCTCTGTGAGTGTCTTGGCTTTGTTAGAGCAGTGTTACGAACGCGTAATATTCGTTCCCTCAAACTGAAGGATATTTTCAGATTAGCCAAAGAATCTGGAACATGCTCATAGGACTAGCTATCTCTATCTCTGCCTCTATTCTATCCCTCTCTTTCTTTTTTTCTGCCACTTTTCTCCTTTCTTCCTTGACTATCAACCATTTCACTTTTCAGAACTTGAGTCTTTTAGGAGTTACCATTCTTTTGGTTCTTCTTGGCTCGCTTTTTTGAAAGTTCAATTTGAAGCTGACAAAATGATTGAGTTCTTAGAAGTATGGGAAGACGCAGGAGAAAAAGCATCAGCAATGAAAACAATGGGCCTGCCATAAATGTGGCTCGATCCTGGATAAGGAAGCCATAATATATAATAATTTAAAAAATTAATAATAGATAAAAAATAACTAAAAATAAGTTAACCTAGGTTGGGTTAGGTTATGGTGCTAGTCGGTCTGTACGACCAACTCACTTAGACCTTACAGGTCCGTTGTGATACCACTGTGTTGCATATGAGCCCCATTTTCTTTCCTTTGTTGAACCTTTTTGTGGCTCTTATGAAGCGTAGAATTGATCCCCACGCCAGACAGCTCTGTAAGAGAATTGATAGGCACAAGCCGGCCTTGTCACTCTCCTCACCTGAGTCCAAAGCTGGCTCGCCGCTGCGATGCATTCGAATGGTTGAGTCAACAAGCCCGAACCTCACAACTTTGTTTTTCTGCGCCAGTGGGGCACGCGACTCTCCATTGAGGATGAGCATCACTTGTCTCCTACCTTCTGCTGACTCTTCTATTCTTCCTACCTTCCAATTATGGGTTGGCAGGTCTCTACTGCGGCCGCCGTAGCCGAATAAGCTGGTGCGTGATTACCATTCGGAATTCACAGAGAGAACGTTGGGTCAAATCTCGATGAAACCAAAATTAATAAAAACATTTTTCTAACAACGGTCGCCCCTCGGCAGGCAATGGCAAACGTCCGAGTGTATTTCTGCCATGAAAAAGCTCCTCATAAAAATATCTGCCGTTCGGAGTCGGCTTGAAACTGTAGGCCCCTCCATTTGTGGAACAACATCAACATATATAGGTCTCTATTGCAGGATTTGAAGATCTCCTCAATTTACTTGGCTTTGCCGGCTTGTCCAGAATCCAAGCTCCAGCTCGAGGTCTGCTTGGAATTTCATTCTTACTGACCGCTTCGAGTTTGGCTTCCGGGCAAACCTCTTTTACCTCACCTACGGCCAACCTCTAGAGCGTGGCTGACCTAGTGTCTTCGCAGGCGATGAGTTTAGCTTTACCCTGATACCAGCCTGCGTCATGACAAAGGGGAGGAGGTCCAGGGTGCTCCTCTAGTGCCTGGAGGTACACTTCGGCGTTAGCCTCCTCAATCCACCTCCATTTTTCCATGGGAATGGCTCCTTCCTCTTCTCCCTTGTCGATGATGGCCGGTATTTCACCGCCGCTCTTCACAGCCTCACTAAACTTAATCCAATCACTGCATTTCTTAGATTACCACGCTCGTGCCAGAACTTATTTTTAAGGTTGCCTGGGAAAATATGCAGATATTGAAAATATGAAATTGTTGCAAATGCGCCGAGAACAAAATTCCTTTCACTTGAAAAAAGTATTTGTACGGCACATATTTTTTACCCACTGTGTTGCTCCACAAGTGCCCTGAAGTGTGTTTCTTTAAAACACAAAAAAAAAGTATAAATACACATAATTCTGTTGCGAGCTCCTGCTGTGTAGAGTCTGAAATACACACACACACACACAAGGAACACATTGCATGAAGCCGCCCCATACCGCATGCTTTTATAAAATTTCAATCACTAATGCGGTCATTAGTGCCAAAGAACGGTTGGTTGGATGGTCAGCAGGCCACTGCTGTGCAGCTTCATCTCCTGGATACATGGCTATGCAAATTAATTCATATCCAGGCATATGTACGCGAGTGTGTGTGTAGCACGCCTGTACACAAATCATAATATCTAGTTGGCTCCACAGTCCATAGCACACATCAATCTAACCGAAAAGCTGGCTTGTTGCCTGTTGTTGCCACCTTGTCAGCGTGACGAGTGGCAAGCTACTGTGTATGTATGTTTGTAGTATGCAACATGCGCAGTATGGCGGCTTGCACAGTTTTAATGAGCTGGAAAAATTGCGGTGAAAATACTCGTACATTGCCACCAGTGCCGCCAGTGCCGCTGTGACTGTGACTGTGAAACCTGAGCACTTACATTTCGGGGGCAGCGTTCACATTCACGCGTCGTTGTGCCTGTGGCCATGTAGCAACAAGCATTTCATTTGCTCACATCCTTTTAGGCCAAGTAGTTATGCCAAATGCTGGCGCTACGCTGGCTACGAAGGCATCGTTCGGCGAGCTTTATTGGATGGGGAATTTTAAATTTCAATTAGCACAAGGTGCCCACTTATTGTTGTTGGCTAACACACATGCATACACATACACGCTTCGAAATACCTACACAAACATAATTCTGCCAATTTTTCAACTCGCTTGTGGCATGCCTCGTCGCATTTCAGCTCATTTTGCCCGCTAAATATCTATAGCGGGAATTTTATGTTCGTTGCGTTGAAAAATACGCGCGTGTTTTGTGGAATTTATTTCGCTTTTTCCTCTTTTTTCCCTCCGCTGATGCACAAAGCAAGCAATCGCTCTCCATTTGCGGCATTAACGACGTCATTCGACGCACTGCCGATGCACGCAGACCACAACATGCCTCGAATTTCACAGCTCATTATGGAGAAGAACCTCAACTGATTGATATCATCAGCGGCGCTTAAAAGCGCTTAAGTAGCAGTATAAATGAGGCGCAGTTCATTATAATTTTTTTTTTTATTATTGTTTTTTTTTTATTTCTTTGTTTCCTCGTATACGTCAGCTTACCTCTATGGGGGAAATCAATATTTTGCCTGCATTTAAACTTAAATTTTTGTACAAATATTGCTTTTGTTAACACGATTCCTCTACTGCTCTCCACCTGCCGCTCTTTGCTCCAGCCTTCACTTCCCTTCTTCCGCTTATTTACATTAATTATTATTATTTTCAATCACTCCGCTTCTCGTTTAATCACTTTAATTACTTTTGATTTACCTGCATATTACATTTAAATGCCCGTTTCAAGGTCATTTGAGTGATGTTTCATGTTTAATCTGGGCAATTTGTTGCATAATTATAGGCTATATGCCTTAAGCGTCCACAGCATGTGCGCACGCAGGTGTGCTTTCAGTTCATCACAGTGAACTGTTATTTCGTCATTAACTGGCTGATTGAAACTCGTAATTGGCGGGCTTTTGAAGATTTAATTTCGTTGGTGGTACTGGCTTTTCATGGAAGCTGTCAATCAATTTATAAGTATTTGTTTAGAAATCCATGACAGCGTTGCATGACGAAACTGAGAATTTAAATAAGCTTAAAAAAGGAAAGTGACATCATGCAAGCCAATTAATGACGATTAATGAAAAAAAAATTATCTGCCAAAAAAAAAAAAACAAAAAAAAATATTAGGTGCGCAACTAAGTTCCCGCTGTTTGTCAATAGATGCCGCCAGCAGCGTGTGCTAGTCGATTCTAACATAACCTAAACGTCATAAACCAAGCTTAGACATATGGTAAACAAGATGCATATTAGTGATTTTGTTTTGGTATCATATACTTTTGGTTTTGTGAAAATGTCTGATTTTGAGCCGAATAATCGTCATTTGCGGGATGTGTTCCTCTTTCATTCGAAAAAACCGCGGCTGAAGCGCATCGAGAGCAACAAAAAGTTTATGGAGATGCTGCTTTAACACGTTCCCTGTCCGCTGAGCCACATATGGTTCAGGAAACGTGCGCCTGATAAGCACTGATACGTTCCTGAGCCATATGTGCGTCAGGGGGTATATGAAACTTTTAAAGCAAATTATTCGACTGGACGTAACGGAACTGTACAGTTTCTGCACTGGACGTGCTGGCACGATAATAAAGTAAAGAAAAACGCCGTGACATACGAAAAAATATTTTTATTTTACGCAGAAATCACAAATTATTTTTAATTATTTCTTATTACGCCACTCCCAGGCTTATCCAAATCAGCAATCTCGGGGTCACGCCCTATGTAAATATCATAATTCCAGACAAAACCCTCTTCTGTGCACAGTTTATAGATTTTCAAGCCGTATTTATGAGCTTTTGATGGGTTGTATTGACGGGAAACATATCCTGCCACTAAACGGCATCATCGACTCGTCAAGGACGATACATTCACCAGGTGTTAGCTCTTCCAGTTATTGATAACAAGGTCGTTTTGATCCCTCGGAGCTTCATTATCAACAAAGTGTCAGCAATGTAATATTGACGAGAACCGATTATATGACATGTTTACCTTGTGAAATATTGGACTTGTCGGTCAATTTTGCATTTTTGTATTGTGACAGGGAACGTGTTAAGCGAAACAACGTACCCAAATTGGTTCCGTCGCTTCAAAGACGGTGATTTTTATGTTGGCGACCGTCCGCGTGATGGAAGGCCAAAAACCTTCGAAGACGCTGAATTGGAGGCATTTCTCAATGAGGATCCGAGTCAAAAGCAAGAAGAGTTTGCTTCAGTATAAGGAGTTACCCGCCAATCCTTTCCAAGCGATTGCATGCTTTGGGAATGATTCAGAAACCGAGCCTCTTTGCTTGCTTTCTTATATTCCCTAAGGCAATCTTTGTAGGGTTTGAAGTACCTCTGTTTGTAGCAGATGTTGAAGATTTCTCTTCTCATTTTCCTCAGTTGACTTAAATCTTCATTCCACCAGGTTGGATAAGTTGTTTTGCCATATGTGACGGGACATGAAGCTTCAAGCCCTTTCGTCAACGAAGCTTCAAAAGCTCTTACTTTCTCATCTAAGTCTTTACTTGACGTTATAGTTTTATTTATATGAATACTAGGTTACTTTACGGAATATGTGCCAGTTTGTTCTTCTAGGGTTGCTATATGGGGTTGCTATAGGTATATCGAAGAGAATCCAACTGTGGTCCGAGAAGGATTTCTTGTCGGATACCCTTCAATTTGTGGCTATTTGGGAGTTATTGTTTATGCATAGAGTAACGTCTAAGACCCCTTCCCAGCCTGAAAAAATTTGCCGAGCTCAGAAAAGTGAAGGTTTGGGGTGGTCCCTACATTACATATGTTCAGGTTGGTATTTAAAAAGAATTCAAAAAGTTACTCACCTCTTTTATTCGTCTCTGAACTGCCCCAGAGCTCGTTTCTGGCGTTTACGTCGCGCCCCATCAACAGTTTATCCGTGTTGTTTAGTGTTGATAGGAACCGAGCCACTTCGTCTGGCGGCGCCGGTTTATCATGTGGCATATATACTAATGCCAGGTATATTGCCGATTTCTGCAACTCCACCTTCACCACAGTAAAATCAGGAGTACTAAAATTAGAACACGGAAAAGCTTTAATGTGTTTTTTAGTGACTATGCATGATTGGGGCTTACCGTCTGATTTAGTGTAGAATATGTTGATGTTGTTGGTGTCTTGGAACCCTTTAACCTCATTGCCTCTGAGCCAGGGTTCTTGATAAGTCCGATGCCGATGTTCTCTTCCCTGAGGAAGACATCCAAGTTCTCTGTAGCACATTTCGAGTGCTGCAGATTCACCTGTATGGCTCGAGGCATCGGGTTTGTTGTCGTCTTCAGCTGGGTAGAACTTTTCTAGCTGTATAGTGCTGTCGACCTCATCTAGGTCATCCTGATTTTCATTGCTGTCTGCTTTGAAAATTTTCAGTTTGGCCTTTCTTAGACCAAACCGCATTTTGTTGTCAGATTTTTTGAGTATTGGCAGGCACTCATCGTTAATCTGCAGAACGAATGACATGCTGATGTTTTGAGGTTTTTCTGCCTTCCTGATTGGCCAGTCGTCCATTGGCATCCCGGGGTTGTGTGACTTTAGGTATTTCAGCACATCTGCCCGCTTAAGACCATCACAGGTAGCCATGAGAGCACGAGGAGGGCAAGGTATGTCGCTCTCCGGAATAAGCTTAAGCTCTAAGCCTTCCAGTAAGCTGCTGATCTCAGCAACACACTTTTCTAGGACAACCCGTGACCACTCGTCGTCGCACTTGATTACCCTATAGCCTCTCCTGCAGAATCGAAGGAAGGGAAAGCTCCACCCTGTGCTCCAACTACATGCTTGTCTAACACGAGCTTGGACAGTTTGGCCTCCACTTGCCCCCACTTCTGCAGGACCACTTTGCCGCTATTTGTAATCTCGTTGATCAGTGCGCAGAGGAGATTATCTTTAACCACCTCACTGAACGGTCGTTGTTTTGTTTCTTCGATGCTGTTGGACACCTTAGGTCTCTTCGGTATCTGGTGCTTATTGCACGATAATGCGACATCTCATCGATCCACTCTTGTGCTTGAGTTTTTGACTAGAAATCGCATTTTGACCATCAATCACTCACCGTATTCGCCTGATATGGCTCCCTGTGACTTCTACCTATTCGGAAAATTGCATTTGGCAAAGAAAGGAAAACGTTTTGCGTCCGTAGAAGCCATCCAAAAGGCTTGTACCGAACATCCTGAAGGACATTCGGGTCAATGACCTGAAACACTCTTTCGAAAAGTTTTTAGATCGCGCAAAGCAGTGTATCGAGACCAGAGTGGACTAATTTCAGTAAATAAACTTGAAGTCATCAGAACAAAGCTGCTGTCGTTTCTATTTTAGCTCTTGTCTTATCTTTTTCTTAGTCTTTTTTAGTTTGGACTTCGCCTTGTATATACACTTTCATATTTTATAGTTTTTTTTATAATTAAACTTTTGTATGAAATTTAGATAGCATCTTTTTCATCATAACTTTTAACATTCTTGTCGTATAGGCTCATGTACAGAAGCGGCACATTCATTCAGTATCACATATTTTAACTTTCTCATCGTACAAGCGGTTCAACTTACACATATACATATGCACATACTAACACATACTCAGCTGAGTACCAGCTTTATGGTTTCTAAGACAGATATCGTATTATTTTATTAGGAGCTATATTTGCATTAGATATGACAATATCAGTGGCAAATTTTGATCCCGAGATTTCGGGATATTTTTGAAGTAATCCAGTAAGATTCATGTTGAAAACCATGCCATTATATTAAATAAATTGCAGTGAAAATTTAACCATTTTGAGTATTAATTATTTAATTAAATTGTGAAGTCAGAAAGTATTTCATAGCCACATTTAATTAAGTCTAGCTTTGGAGCGTTTGGTTATTTATTTACATGGAAGTAGGTATTTGCTCACCTCTATGAAAGAAATGTGGTATAGAGCGATCAGGTGGGAACGATAGGCAAGAAATGTAGATACGGGAATTGCCTTTTATATTTTGCGCCCAATAATGGAAACACTGTAAAATAATAAAAGACTTCAGCATTCGTTTGAATCAAATTTTACACCAAAGCGCGTTTGCCACTCAGAAGTGGATACCTCCAAAACGAGCTTTGTAAAGATTTCAACAGCTTCTTCTTTGTTGTTCGGAATCAAGAAGAAATCATTAGATCATCATCACTAAGTCAGGACAGAAGGCAGATTACCCATTAATGCGAACTTTTGAGTACTCGAAAACTCTCTTATGTGCGCACTACTGAGAGCCCGAATTGTTGGCTTTGTTGTAGCAGCTCACTAAACCTTGTCAGTAGCGGTCGTCTTCGTCTAGCTCACCTAATGGTAGGCCCAGGAAACTTGCTATTTCGTCAGGTTGGGTTCAGAGGGAAAGGAGTGTTAGATGAATGGGTTTGGTGGGGCGTGTGAAAAGTTAGTTAGTGTCCTGCGGGATGCCTTCACATGCCGGACATATGTTTGGTATGTCGGGATCAATTCTAGATAGGTATGAGTTTAGTCTGCTGCAGTATCCGGAACGTAACTGTGCCAAAGTTACGCGGGTCTCTCGGGGTAGCTGGAGCTCTTCATCTGCTGTGGGTTGTGTTTGAACTCCGATTACGGCATTTGGGGGTCGGGAGTTAAAGAAGCTGGTAAGTGTTTCCCGATGGCTGTCGTTGAGTGTATGTCTAAACACTGTGTGGTCCAATAATTGTCGATCTGTTTTGTCCTGATTCTCGTCGGAGTAATTGAAGAGATGCGACCTGACATGGCTGTATAATAGCAGTGTTTTGGAATATCTGGAACTATGTTCACTGCGTATCACTCGTTCCAGGCGATCAGACAGGCGCAGTGTAATTTAAACCGGGTGGCTAATTGATTTACAAGTCACCAGCAATGTTTCTTTGTCTTTGCCACAAGTAGTACCGGCTAGCCATTTGAGAACCTTCCTGTGGTTTTGGACTTCAGTAGTAATAGCGGTTGTGTGCGCAGGGAAGGAAAGTAAATTGCCAAAGGTAACTCCCAAAAATTTGGGGTTGTTTACAGTAGATTTTGGTGTGTCGTCGACTTTAACCTTGCGCTGTAGTTTGATCTCCTTTGCCCAGGTGGTAAAGAGGGTTACCATGGACTTAGTGGGAGAAAGTTGTAAATTCCTTGCAGTGAAAAAGCGAGAAAGACTGTTGAGGTAATCGTCTACTCTTGCGCACAGACCATCGATGTCGTTGCCCGAAGCCATTATCGTAAAATCATCAGCGTAGGAGATCAGAGAGACTCTCTTTGGTGGCTGGGGGAGCTTCGATATGTATAAGTTGAAAAGCAAGAGTGAAAGGACACCACCCCCCGGAACACCTTGCTTTTTGTTCCTCTGCTTTGATGTTTGATCTCGAAAAATTATTGACGGGTGCCGACCACTCAAATATTTAATTCGCGGACCACCTCTTCAGCCTTGGCCGGTGTGTCGACTGTATAAAGTCATTTAGTAGCATGGAGTGGCTGACTGTGTCGAACCTTCTTCAGGACCATTGTTACTAGGGGCTGTCCTCTCGTAGGAGCGATTTCGACACAAATTGTCTTAGTGAATGATGACTCGTCTTCGGCGGTTGGTTTTCCTTACTTCGCCGAAAATTTCTGGATAATAAATGGTTGTATATTACTCAGAATTGAGTTACATGTCTGGTATCGTCACTTTGACTTCAGACACCAGCTCAAAAGGATAGTCCTATGGCAAAGCCGTTAATTACTACATCGTAGGACGAGCTTAGGCTATTGGCTATATAACTTCAGGGATTTATTTACTGGTTCATTGCTAAGGGTTCCCGTTTTTGCCACCTCTTCATATAGCAAAAATCATGGAGTATGAAAGATGACAACTTATTAATACAATCTTATACTTCTTTAGATTGCAGCATATGTGGAAGAGCATAGTCTAGAGTTACTCTTTCTGCTATTTTTTTTTTCTAAAAACTTTCGCTCTTTACTATATATTGGACAGTAAAGAAAATATGCTCTGCATTTTCATTTGCCTTGGCAGAAAATCGTGACCATACTTGTGGAGATATTATCTAAAGTAATAATGCCCCATCAGGAACTGTGATAACCTCAATTTGGTGAAGCTCGTTTGTCATTATTTTGAACTAAATATCATCTGCATACCGAATTAATCGGGCTTCACATGATATTTGACTGCGAAGACTCCGTCGTAAAGTATATCCCACAATAGAGGACCCTGCACGGAGCCTCGTGGTACTCCCCCAATTACTCTATGTTGCTTCGCTCCTTCCTCTGCATAATAAAGTAATATTCTATCTGCGTTTCCAGATTCCCTAACGCTTATATTATGTAGGACCAGCATGCAGCATTAAAAGCATTTTTTAGAACAAATGCTTTGACGGTGCAATACTCCTTGGTCCCATGCATCCACCTTGTTCCTTCAATGCAATTTTCCGCTATTGATGGGAATTTTGAGCTTGGTTGACCCGGCGTCTTATTAGGTTTTGGGAAAAGGACAAGTCGTTTCGGTTTCCAAATTTTTGGGAAAACACCATCTCTAAAACACTTCTTATAAATCTCCGTGAAGGAGTTTACGTCTTCTTGCAGTGCAAGTTTAAGAGCTCCGTTAGGGACTCCATCAAGTCCTGGAACTTTGTGAGTGCGCGTGTGTATAATTTCTTGTGAATTGCTTTCGCCTACAATTCCTCTTCACAAAAAGGAAGGCGGGATCCTTTTGTTTGTATATTCTCGGGGCCTGTCGACACAGCGAATTTGGAAGGCGCAACCTTGTTTACTTTCATCCTTACGTATTGAATATGTTCTGGACTTGGCAATGCCTATGCATGCGAGAAAGATTTTGATTTTCTCTCCTTTACCGCAAAAAAAAAAATTTGCCTCGTATTAATATCAATTAGCTATAGTAGTTACGGAAAAGTACCCGGATACCATCAGTAATGTGATGAATAACACACTTAAAACGGTACACCAACGGACATCTCGTGCAGCGATGGGATAAACGCCGGAAAAACGGACGTGGCTCTTTTTACCAGGAAGTACAAGGTCCCGGCGTGGAACCTCGCGAAGCTAGGCAACAACGAACTACTTCTCAAAGATCATGTGAGGTACCTCGGAGTAATACTAGGCAGTAAATTACTGCGGAAGCACAATGTGGAGGAAAGGGTGTAAAGGCCAGTAATGCGCTGTACGCATGTAAACGAATGCTGAGCGTTACTTGGGGTCTATCGCCCTCTCTGATGCATTGGCGCTACACGGTAGTAGTTAGACCGATATTGCTGTATGGGGCCTTAGTATGGCGGACTGCGACAAGAAAACTAACATACTTAATGCCACTGGAAAGGATTCAGCGACTCGCTGCTCTGTGCATAACAGAAGCGATGAAAACCACTCCAACAGCGGCGCTGGAAATTATACTCAGCATGCCACCTATTAACCTTATGGCGGAAAACCTGACATGGAAATCCGCGAGGAGGTTAGTGGTTGCTGGGGTGTTCACCTGTAGAACCTTCGGACACAGCTCAATAGGAAAGTGGAGCTCAGGTTGCACACACTGCATGACTCCGTACTTTATTTGGGAGAGAAGGTTTCGTACTTCAATTGAAGAGGAAGGATGGCACAAAGGCATGAAGCCTGGCCATAGAACTTTTCACATCTATACAGACGGCTCTAAAGCTTT
Organism: Anastrepha ludens; assembly: GCF_028408465.1. Taxonomy (NCBI): domain Eukaryota; kingdom Metazoa; phylum Arthropoda; class Insecta; order Diptera; family Tephritidae; genus Anastrepha; species Anastrepha ludens. Next base: position 40,141,787 of record NC_071499.1, on the reverse strand, counting down.
AGATGGAGTGGGAGCGGGCATTTACTGCTCAAAACTAGGGATAAGACAGCCTATCAAACTGCCAGACCACAGCAGTATTTTTCAAGCGGAAGTTTTTGCTGTGGGGAAAGCCGCGGAGCTAGCCTACACAAGAGCAAGAAAGAAGTCAACAATTAATATATACGTGGATAGTCAAGCAGCAATAAAAGCAATAAGCTCATATTGTATTAAGTCCAAAAATGTTCAACGGAGCAGGGAGGCCATAGGAAGGCTAGCCGCAAATAGTAGGCTGCATATCTACTGGGTACCTGGTCACAAAGGTATTATGGGGACCGAAATAGTAGATGAGATAGCAAAAAGTGCTGTTAGACTAACTTTTAAACAAGAGAACGACATACCAAAGCCGCTAAATACAACATACAACGAAATGGATAACTGCATGAAAAGGCGAGTGGAAGCAAGGTGGACTTATCTGTCAACATGCAAAAGAGCAAAAGTTATGTATAGAACTAACGACAAAAAACTGATTCAATTCGTACTTACACTCTCGCGGAAGGACTGCAGGACTATCATAGGTATGCTGACAGGTCATAATCTTTTGGCTGCACATGCGTACAAGATAGGGATTGCTAACACGGACGAATGCAGGAAATGCAGAGAGGATGTTCAGGAAACTTTAGAACACCTCCTGTACGTTTGTCCGGCATTATTAAAAACGTCGTCTCAAAAGCGGATCTCCCAGCTCTGCTTAAATTCGCCAAAAGCGCTGACATCCTAAATGACGTCTACTTTCAGTATTCATAGAAGTCGGTCTCCTTCTGGTATCGCTAGGGACCAAAAGGTCTATGCGTGACTTGTTGCCAACCAGGTTAACCTAACCTAACCTAATATCAATTAGTCCCGTGATTTGCGGTACTTAAAAAATGTCGGGATTACCATCACTAGCAATCCTACATATGTACATAAAATGTGCCAATCTGCGTTTGTCATCAAAAATTGTACATTTTTCGTGGAAAGAAGAGTTTCACTTAATTGTAAGAAAAGTGAAATGGTGAAAATTGAGTGACAATGAAACCGACACCAAATTTTATACAAATGAGCAAAATAAAGCAATTTCGATTAAAATTTACTGATAAAAGATCTTTAAGCCGAAACAAATTAAAGCGCTGTTGGAAGTTTGTAACTAAAAGCACAGTTAAGTTTAGGGCCAAATAAAAGAGGTAAAACATAATAACGCAAGTTAAGTCCAGTTGAAGAAGGTGATATACATACAGATGTACGAGTATTAGTTACGACCTGTGCACGCTCACTTGGCGAATGATGGGGATGATGTAAACACAAAGATATTAAATTAAAATTCCATTACTTGCAGCAGCAAACCAAAATATTTTCGTATAATCAGCGACCCAACTCAAGTTGGTGGGCATACAACGAAACTCGATTTCAGGCCTAGTGAAATACAAATACGCACACACACACACACACACACTCACATACGAACAAACGAAAACAAATACATACCCGTACATGTTCAATGACAGTACTCACAGCAAAGGGCGGCATAAAAGTAAATGAATGTGTGTGTGTGAATGTGTGTATGTATGAATAAAACGGCTGCGATAGGAACACGCAGGAGCACCTAGGAGAAAGCCGTTGTATTATAAATATTGTCTGCAGGAAAAGGGGGAACCACTACCTTGGGCAGATATGTATTAATATTTATAAACAAAGATTATAAATAAATCATAACTCACTTCAAGTGCACACAAGCAGGTCAAAACAGATGCAAGCAAATATACAACAACTGTGCATACAACTGATTAATACAAACAAATTTGGTGGTAAGAAATATCGCCGAACAAATTGAAAAATGTGAATTTTTGCCGCAAGAACTATGAAAATCGAAAAAGTACAACAACAACAAAGAAGTAAGAAAAAAAAGATAGCTTCGAGCACCCACAAGTATCAGATAATGCTGAAAATCTGCACTTGAAGTAAAAACGAAAGAGGAGCGCTTGCCATCAGCTTAAAGTTGCACGCACGATGGAGCAGCGGTAACACCAACAAGCAAAATGTTTAATATCGACCACAGGGAACACAATCTGAAATGTCAGAAGCAATAAATCAGCAGCCTAAATGTGTCCCCTCGTCTGGTGGGCCTATGGCGGAATGAATAGGCAGTCGACCAGCAAAACAAGAAAATATGAACGACTAAAAGTACATACATATGTATGTATGAATGTATGTATGTGTATATTTGTGTATGTACATACATATGCATATAAAAAAGAGAAAACGCTAGTACTGTTTTCGGTGCGCGAATGCTTTCTGCGATGATTGGGTCAAAATTGAGTTCTGAATTAGTGGTTCGCTTTTTTTTGCTTAGTACGATATTTTCTCTGGCAGATCGAAAAACTCAAAGACCCACACCCTGATGAAAAGATTTTTAGAGGTGACCGTTATTCGGCTGTAAGCGAATTGGACAGATTTGCCGACGTGATTCATTTTGTGTTTCACTAACCTAAAGCTAAATTTTGTGCAAAGTTCATCCCCAATATTTTTTTTCACCATACCTAACGAGCAAACCTGGTGGCTATCAATCTTGTCCCATACTTCACCTAAACTCATCTCAACTCACTTCTTCTCAACTCCCCTCAAGGATGATAGATTTACCAGGTTTTGGCCAATAACTCTGTTGGAAAAGAAAATTGTGAGGGGAAATCCGGCAGCCACGTCATGGGAGAATTCTGCCCACTCATTGCACACCTATTCACACACTCGTCCAATCAGTCGTTGTTCAAACAGCAATGAAGTGACACTGTATTGATTTTTTCGCAATCTTAGTTCTTTTGTAAACAAACCGCTTCGTGACCCCAGTTCCGTCAGCCTCTAGCTGATTCTGTCAAATTGGCTGAGAGCTGGATAACGGTCTGCCACACCCATTCAATTATTTTCCCCATGAACTCTCCTTATTTTTAGGCTACTGCGCACTGTGACCAATAGGGATCTGTTGTGCGAAGCCTGCTGAGGTAGGCTATATTTTTATTGGGATTTATTGTTGCAGAATTTAGCAACCAATACTACCAAAGAGGTGAAGCTTTTTCTGCCCAGTGCAAGACGGACATTCACAATGAATGTGTCCGGAATTTTCAGTGCCCAGTTCACAGATGAGGGCCTCAGAGATACCAATTTCGTTTGGATGATACCTCAGGCTACAGAGGTAAAGTAACCATTTAAAAGTCTGAAGACTGCTCTGTCGAGCGAAAGTAGCTCTACAAAAATTCCACTGCCCGGCGTTCGAAATTTGTTTCGCTTGTCGCTGACTGATATAATTTCGCCAGAGTTCAACGAATTTCTTCTCCACCCGCTTTCAAAGAAATGTAGCCTTTCGTAAATTTCACAAAGGCTGTGGACCAATTAGAGGCATTTTCTCCCCTTTTGTAGCTAGATAATCAGCCATTTCATTTCCCTCATATTCGTCATGTCGAGTAACCCAACCTAATAATATTGTGTTCAAGTTTCCTAACATGTTAAGATGGTCCGGGCAGCGATTTATCATTTTTAAGGTGCTTGCAGTTGGTAGAATGACTTTCAAAGCCGCCTGACTATCTGAAAGTACATATGTAAATGTGGGTTCCTCTCATTTTCCCTCAAATATACCTCGATGGCATGTATTTCTATTTATAAGATTGTTGGTTAAAACCCATTGGAATCGATATCTTGAATTTAGGCCCATTCATTCCCATCATCCCTACCATCTCCTCACTTTGATCAATCAGTAAACCATATATGGGAGCCAGGTGGAAGGTGATAGAATTATTTCTGTAGGACAATTTATCATAAGATATGAAAAATTTTTGAGCAAAAAAATAGCACTCAAGGAATAAGTTTTATTTTCTAACCCAATTAAAATAAAAATTAAAAATTAAAAAAATAATTCTTCTTTCTTTTCTGCTTATGTGGCGCTACACCGTGTGCCGGTTTTGGTCGAATCTTAAATAGCGCGCCAGCTATTTTTGTCTTGCGCTTGTTGGTGCCAGTTCGAAATATCGAGTGATGACAGGAGCTGCAGCACTTGATGCTCCCAACGGAGATGTGGTCTTCCTCCTCTTTCATATGAGGGACTTGGCCAAGCCAGTATTTTTTCACGCTTAAATATGTCCATGCCCTTATGTAGTTCATACAGCTCGCTGTTCGACCGTACGCGATACTCTTCACTAACGCGACGGGGGCTAAAGATCTTATGTAGAATTTTTCTCTCGAGACTTTCTCATCTACTGTTAACATCGTTCATGTTTCGGCGCCACATAACAGGAGGGGAATGATGAGCATTTTGTGGAGTGTCAGTTTGGTCCTTCGAGAGAGAGCTCTACCTGTTAATTGTCTATTGAGCCCAAAGTAACACCTGTTGGCAAGAGTTATTCATCGTTTGATCACCAGGCTGACGTCATTTCCATGATGGAAAGAATAATAAGATGGCATCTATAGTGGTACCGTTACTTTGCTCTCAGCGAATTTGACAATGAGTGACGTCATATTAGCACTAGTATGGTAAGATTAACATTTTCATAACTTGATTTAGCATTTTTTTTGTTATTTAATTTCGGAATTTTAGTTCTTTCTTCATGACATTTTTCTAGCCCGTTCTAATTAAAATATATGGAAATGTTTATAAATTTGCAAAATAAAAATTTTTTTTTGAATTAGTTCAATAATTCACTCAGTTTTATTTAGCTTTACTTTTTTTAACATTTGGCCACATTGCCGCGATTGCAGTTGTTGTTGGTGTTCTTCTACTTCCAGCAGTTAAATCTCTCTCTCGCTACTGCAGTGCTTCCTAGCTTTGGATATAAAAACACACTAAAATGCCCATTTAAGGAAAATAAAATACAAAATTTTTGTTAAATTCCTTAAAAAACTTTGTATGTGTGACAAATTGTCTTTAAAATGTGCGTTTTTTTAAAGAAATGTCTTATGATTATGTACAATTTAATGGTTTGAGTTTTTTGTTAAGAGAACGACTTTTTTGCTATATTTGTAAAAATGTCATTATGATTTCTTTAGTATTTTCTGGTATTTTTTGCTTATTTTTAGTATGAATACACCTCTTGATGCCCTGTGTCCCACTAAGGATTGAGGACCGGAAGAAACGATTACACCTCTATGGTTTTAATTCGCATTCAGTAAGTTCAAACGCTTTTTAAAATGTGTAAAAAGGTTTGTCCAGGACTGTCCCCTCTCCTCACTCTACATTGTCCCCATTGAACCAACCTGTGGCTTTAATAAATATATCTAACAAGACCTGCAATTTTTATATTGGCTACTTCTGCCAAGTTGTTCAGGGAACTTTTTCCTAAAATATTGATCCTTCTTCCATCCAGAGCCATGCGCCCGCACAGAAAGTGTTCTTTAGTCTCTTCTTCTTCAATATCGTTCCAGCTTCTGCAATAGTCGCTATAGGATGCTCCCAGTTTACTGGCATGCCTGCCAATCAGACAATGCCCTGTTAGGACCCTGAGAAGATTTCTCAATTTTTTTCTGTTTAGTTTCAACAGTCGGTTTGTGCGGCCCATATTCCATTCCAAGCACTAAATTTATTGCGAAGAGCAAATTGTTGGCAACACTGCACAACTCAGCTAATGCGACGTCACGCACTCTCTGATGGACGCAATTTTGTTTCTATTATTCTTGCGTAATTTCTTTCACAACTTTAAAGTGTTGGTTGTCAACATTTACATTTTGTCCAAAACGCGAGAACTCCTTGTGCATTGACAGCAGATTCTTTGTTTTGACCTCATTCAGCGCAAGACCCACATTGCTAGTCTCTTTCTTGAAACTGGAGTATATTTTTTATCCCTAAGATGTCATTGTTTCAGAGCGAGCAAATATATTTCGATAAATTAGTTTTTTTGACGTGAAAACGTGTTATAATTCGATGTATGTAGCCGGCTGCACGCACCAAAAAATGCGTCGTTATCTTGCCCATGCGGCGTTACCTTGCTTGAACTGCTTGTTATGTTGTGTTATGTTATGTTATGTTATGTTATGTTATGTTATGTTATGTTATGTTATGTTATGTTATGTTATGTTATGTTATGTTATGTTATGTTATGTTATGTTATGTTATGTTATGTTATGTTATGTTATGTTATGTTATGTTATGTTATGTTATGTTATGTTATGTTATGTTATGTTATGTTATGTTATGTTATGTTATGTTATGTTATGTTATGTTATGTTATGTAATTTGTTTTGAAAATTGCAACCATTACATCAGTATATCCTTATGACGTTGTCACGTTAAACTATCGTCAGTAAACCGACTTTATAGACAACCTCTTTTTATGAACAAAAAAAATTAAACTCGCTGCAGGACTATTTTTTCTGAGCAGTACAAAAAAAACGAACTCCGATTTTTATTATTTTTGTCGATCGGGAATTTTAAAATCGCAAAATAATTATAAAATATAATTTTTTTTGGTAAGTCTCATAATGGTTACGGACCCTTGTATCACGGTCATTACGAAATCTAGAAGTCGTATTGCAAGAGGGCACTTATTGCATTACTCAGGAACTGGGTTGGTACCTTGAAATAACTAGACATCCAGTTAAAGCTTGGCCAGTAATTAGAAACTCTGTAAATTTTCACTGAAAAGTCTTATGGCATTTTCACTCTAGAAAGCTCCAGTTACCATTACTAGTGAACATTATTAAAAAATCTTCGGTTCGTGGCTGACTTGAGTTATTTTGAAATGAGTAAAGTTTAATGAAAATATCCCAATTGCTTAAAATCCAATTTTTCATTTCCGCTTCACTAATAATTCCACACATATTTCCCAGCGCACAGCAAACAAATATTTGTATATACTTACGCATGAGTGAATTAAAGCAGGCATTACAAATTGCTGTACTACAACAGCACAGCCCAGTGCTTCTGCGGTCCTCACTCACTCCACCGACGTAAGCTTCAAAGCCCAGTCAGCGGCTTAGCCGGCCGTTAGTCAACCTTGGCATTTCCTTAAACGAAAAAATATTAAACGGTGAATTTTTCGTAACTTCCCCGAAAAGTCGACCACACCAAAAAGAAATATTTCGATTTAAGCGAAGAAAAATTTATTCTTTACCGCTGACTACCCTCCACCTACACATACACACACACACACACCGTAAGCTTGTATGCACAGCAAAGTGAGCGTATCAAAAGGCAATTGCGCGGTCTTGGAGTGGCGCAAGCCAGCAACGAAATGCGGTCAAGCAATGAAATTCTATACGACAGCTTATGGTGACTTTCACAGCTATTACTAACTGTCCGACCAATTGCTTGTTTGCATTGGTGGTATCGTCAAGAGATAACCCTGCAGATAAGCGGCGCAACCTCTGGCTAAGGTGTGAAGCTGCGCCGGTGTGGTGCGCCAGTCACTAGCGGCCGATGCTTGTCGCGGTTTTGGTTCGTTGGTTGGGGTCGCGAGCTGCCGCTTGCCGTGAAATTATTAACTGCCCGCTTTAATTTCAAGAAAAAAAAAACAAAGCAAAAAACAATAACAAAAAACGACAATTATACAACGGAATAAAGGAATGAAAACAGATATTTATAAATATGTTTGTACTTATATGTGTGCGTGTGTATGTGCGTGTGTAAGGAGGTAGGTCATCTTTAGCAGTCGTTTGTTTTTTTTGTTCTTTTTTTTGCTTCCCAAAACGAATTTGAATAATTTCTTTCTCTGATTGTTTTGCGTTGCGTTGCGTTGCCTTCTTTGCGTACCTTGGCGGCTCTGTTGCTCGTTATAAATATTTTTTAGCGGAAAATTCGTCTGCGCCTCTGCTGGTGCTTCCTGATGCGTAACGATTGGGTTTCAACTCACCTATATATACATACATATGTACTTTGAGTGCCTGCAGCACGTCTTTACTTCATGCCGCCTACATCAGCTTTGGCATGTTGCTTTGATTAAACGTTTTTGGCCGGCGAGCAAAAATGACATCTTTTGTGGACGTGCTAAGGCTACAAAGAATCTGATTTTACTTTTCTAAAGAAAATTTTATGAATATCAATCTGCTTATCAGGTGATAAATAGGCTGTGCAAGTCATTTTATTTGAATTTTTCTTATTCTGTAGCTGCAAAGATTTTACCTTCAAAGGTATTTTAACTTTGTCACGATCTCGAGCAATGCGAAATATAACAGATGAGTCTGCAAATTATTTAACTACACGAAATAGCTTCTCCTATTGCAAATTGCCTGAATTGGTTTTCCGAAATGATTTCAGACTCACTAATAGAGTATTTCTTGATCGAGGGGAAAATCTGCACCGAAGCTTGCACCTCTACCTTCACTGACGGTTCCAAGATGGAATTGGGAGTCGAAGCAGGGGTTTTCTCTAAATCAGTCAATTTATCTATCTCCTTTAAACTACTGAATACTGCTGGTGTTTCTCAAGCAGAAGTCTTTGCGATCCGGCAGGCATGGAAAATACTGAGGGAGCGCGGGAGCGAGGGAGATATTAACATTTTCTCCGATAGTCAAGCCGCGATCAAGACTTTGACGACCCTATGGTGCAGACTGAAACTAGTAATCTCCCGTAAGGAGGAGTTTAATCTCTTGAGGGTGCAAGTAACATTTCTCTGATCTGTGTTCCAGGACAAGGGAACATAGACGGAAATGAAATTGTTGATGAGCTTGCTAGGAAGTGGACTGAATTGGCCTCAGAGACCTCTTACCCGGTCATCGGCATGCCCCTGACAGTTGCTAAAGGGGAACTGTACAAAATTATTTCTCAAGGAAGCGCAGAAAAGACGGAGCTCCATTTCTTCTTGTGCTATTTCGAAAACCCTTTGGCCCCAATACGATATACGAAGGACTCAGAAAATCCTTTGGACTAGTCGCCATACAATTTTCAAACTCGTAGCTGTGTTTACCGGTCACCGGACGATCGGCCCACACGCGGAAAAGCTAGGGTTACCATTTAACCTCCATTGCAGAAGCTGTGGGGACCTTTCAGAGAAGGAGACTGTTGCGCACTTTTCCTTTAAACGTCCGGGTTTGTCAACAAGACGACTTAGGTCACTGGGTGCTCCTTTCTTCGACAGCCTGGGGCTGTGTGCCAACCTAAATCCCATCAATCTTCTCCATTATATCAACAGCTCTGACTGGCTGTAGATATCTGCCTGTTGGAGGTCTCATAATGGTATCGAAACGGCGCTTTACTGTTACTTGAGGAGTGCCAGACTCCCACTTCAACCATTTCACCTACCAACCTACTAATTTCTTTTTAATGAAAGAAGACCTGAGAAGAAGGAGTACAACTTTGAAGAAGCATGACCCAAAGCCTAGATATTAGCATCAGACGTGGGAACGCATTCAGCTGAGACCGAATGGGTAACTATCGAGCAAAATATGTGAGTTCTACTTACTAGTACTTCCTCTACTCCGTATCTATGAATATTTTCATTTACAATTATCGATATCAAGGATGGGATGGCAATACGTGGTGTGCGTCTTGATATTTTTCCACAAAGGGAGGGGCCTACAATTTTAAACCACCTCCAAACGGTTTAATTTTAGTTTATTCCCTTTGAGCCATAGATTTACTTGTTGAGTATAATAAACTTTCTTGCTTCCGCATTTGGCTTCATTTCTCCTTCTGCATGTAATACGAGTAAAGAGTATAGCACCTAGAATGAACCTTTGTGGGACTTCTATTTCTATTGGTATGGAAATAATTTTGCGCCCGCGTAAAAGAGGTGTCGCTGCTGATACTATTTTTGTGTTCGCTCTGGTAATAAACTGGTGATTGGAAGGTGTATTTGTGAGGTCTCGATCGCAGTAGTTGACATTCGTTTGAAAAGTAAATATCCTTTTTTATCTGACGTCAGAAATGTCTACGTTCGCCTCGAAAAAACAGCATTTGCGGGAAGGTATGCTTCCTTATTACCTTTCAAAGAAAAGTGCAGCTGAAACGGGTCGTATATTGATAAATATTTACGGTAATCACGCTCCATTAAATACAACTTGCAAAGAGTGGTTTCGACGCTTCCAATGTGGCAATTTCGACGTGAGTGATAAAGATCGAAGATCGCGAAGGGGCACCGAAAAAATTCGACAACAACAACAATTATTGGATGAAGACCCGGACGGACGAGTGCCTGGGAACCGTGTTTAAGCGTATAAGCTTCTCGAGGTATCTTGCCTTTAGAACTTCAGAAGGTTAGAACATAAGGGGAGCTACTCGGTACATCTTCAAATTAAGTGGTCGACTTATATACTTACTCAATCTACCTAGATGCTTAGGGATTTTCAACAAGCGCATCTTGAAACCAAAACGGTTATTTGACGGGCCCGCGTACGACATTTTCCATGTAATATTACATCGTCTAAATGTTCGCTGTTCTTTCGTTCAGTATTATGGATCCGATAGGTGTAGTTTTCAATGACTTTGCTGCATAGAACCGAGTTAATTTGAGCAGCTAACTGAGTTATCTTGGCTTTGAGGACATAGGCCGACTGTGGCTCGTTAATATAAACCAGAGGCTTTAGAAAATTTCACTAGGAAAAAAATCGTGTGACCAAATCGCTCGGTCTCGGGAATCAACTCTTATCACCTTCAATTGTTGTTACCCATCAGCTAAGATTTTGACGCTCATTGGTCCAAGTTAATTAAGTCTCTTTCTCATAATATTTATATAGAATATATATAATTGGCGCTGACACTCCTTTTGGGTATTTGGCCGAGCTCCTCCTCCTATTTGTGGTGTGCGTCTTGATGTTGTTTCACAAATGGAGGGGCCTACAGCTTTGAGACGCCTCTGAATGGCAAATATTTTTCATGGTCACTGTGCCAAAAGTCATCTAAAACTACTGCAAGCACCATATCACACAGCCGCTAGAAGATGTATTCAGGCTTTCCCCACATCCCCAACCATAGCTGTCTTGACATGGCATGACTACCAGATATCGCATCCAGAGTACTGAGCAAGACGCTGATGTTAATACCAAAAATTTTGCACTGCAAGAGCAAACTTCTATTCAACATAGTCGAAAGGTCGGCACAGCCTACAATGCAAAGCAAAAAACCGTCGGTCCTTTCGCGATTCATCACACTCGCCAAAGAATTGAACATCATATCGACTCCGATCCTTATGAGAACACCAACATACCCTCAGTGGGTTTCCCTTAAATCCTGTTTCTATAATAAATTATTCTGCCTTAAAAAAATTCAAACAGCATCGGCCGAATACATACGGCACTACAGCGAAGCTATTGAACCTTTTCGTGCAGAATGGGATTTTATATTCACAGGCGGATCCAAATCGGACACCAGCACAACATTTGCTGTGACAAATAGCGACGGTGCCACAATTTCTGTCGGTGCACTGCCTACATACTGCTCAGCTTTTACAGCAGAAGCAGCTGCACTGCATGAAGCAGTAATGTTTGCCTCCCAAACGAGCAAAAAACATCTAATATGCAGCGACAGCAAATCCGTCATTGAAGCCTCGAAGAACCCAAAAAACGATCTGTTACTCATCAATATGATAAGAAATATTATATATGAAAAGAAAGACGCAATAAAAATTATGTGGGTTCGTGGTCATGCTGAAATCAAAGGCAACGAAGTTGCTGATGAATGTGTAAATAAAGCACGGATGCAGCCATTACATTTCTTTAACCATCTCACTCCTAAAGACCTACGGATGTATGCGTCAAATTACTTAGCCGGAAAACTCACGCATGATTGGGCCACATATCATCACTACTACAAATTAAATAATCCCCGTGGAACTAAACCGATTTTCCCATCTAACTCTCCTTGCAGAGAGATCAGAACTTTTGTGCGTCTACGAATCGGGCATTCAATTCCCACTCATATTCATTTACTAAATGGAGCCTTGAAGCCGCCATGCTCGTACAGCAATATACCAGATTTATCAGTACAACATCTCCTGGACGAATGCCCTGGCCTAAGTCAGATCCGAACAACAGTTTTTGGCAGCAGCAAACCCTCTGACCATCTGAAATTAGCAAACTCAGATAATATTAACGCTTTCCTTAAATTTCAAATCTTAGCTAAACTAAATAATATATATAAAATTATTGTTACTTTTATCCAGCATAACACACAGTTTTTGTTTGTTTTTTAATACTTAATGTAAATTATCTCTAAATTATCTAAAATAGTCTTATAAGTATAAATCTCGAGCCGAAGGCCTTAGTAGCCAGAGTTCTTGTTAAATGTTAGTGTATTGGTTATTTATAACTATTACTCTTACATATAAATAAATAAATAATTTAAAATACCTGCACATGTCCAAGTATCATCTAATTTGAATATAACAAATCAAAACAATGTTGTTACCCAAATGTTGCTATCCAAATGTTGGTAAACATTTCGTTGCATACATAACACCTGATGCTGCGCACCATCTCTGTTGAAAATTTTAGACGACTACCTCAGTTCTTGTTTACCGAAAGAAACGTTCCACATGAATGAAAACCAGCCGGTTAGTGAGTGCTTGATGTTGCCGATGCTGATGCTGATGTTGCTGAGAACCCACAACTGAGTGTGAGCATATGACCCGCAACATCAGAAGCACTCTCTAAGCCAACAGTAGGCACACAAAAATAAATTAGCCGAATTTATATATTTAGTCAGCCAACTGAGAGTAGCAACCACCACAATCAGCAATACAAAACACAATTTTCCTACCTTCTTCAATGTAAATGCGCTCGTTGTTTGATGGCTTGTTTTTTAGGTGAGCGTGTGAGCGCAAAGTGCACGAATAGCGAAAACTGTAGGAAAGCAAACAAAACAGACGCGTGCCTCAGTACAAAATCAACTCTCGTCACGTACAGAACTAAAGGGAAGTTTTACGGTCCGTCGTTTGAGAGTGTGAATTGCGAATGTGATTTTACGCTGCCGGTAAAACGAAGTGCTGTGAGTTAGGAAGCAAAAACGAATCGAGACGAACGCTTGACGCGAATAGTATAACGACGCGTTGAAGCGAATACCGGAATCGGAAGTGAAGTGTAGTGAATAAAGTGAATTGAAGAGGATACAGAATAACCAGAGCAATAGCCACCCACCGCTGTGTAAATGGGCGTGCGGTGTAAGTGTATGGCGAATGCTTTTTTTCTTGTGCACAAGGAAGTGTGGTGAATTTTGAAATTATATTGAAAACACAACAAAGGCAACTTCGCGTGATAGTGTGATAGTGTCGGGTGCCGATTGCCAGTATACCGAGAAATAGTTGGTTTGCCTAGCTGCTGCTGCAAGCAAACTGGTCCATGCGTGCACATAATTAGCAAACGTTTGCACGCTCATGTTGTCAGAAGAACGTCAGCAGCTGACCGTGTTGGACCACTAGCACGGCAGTTCCTCCGACCCCAGTGTGGGTAGTAATCAAGTCGAAGCCAGTAGGGTGCAGTGTGAAAATTATTGGCAAATGAGTGTTTTGTAGCGTGGCTGCTAAGTACATACATACATACGTATGTGTGCTCATACGTAGGCTGACTGACTTGCCAGTTTTTTTTTTTTAGATACTGTCTATACACAAAAAACACACACCTCGCGCGCATATACATTTTACGGACAGCTGTTGCGCGCTCGTGTTGCTTATTTGGTATTCAGAGTCATCAACGTCTGTTTGCCGTCTGGTCGTGCGACCAGCCTAGAAGCGCTAGACAGTGTGACGCCACTGCCAGAACCAGGCGGAGTATGTGGCCGCGTTGTTTTGAATGAAGTGGTTGCGCGTTGAGTGAGTGTCAGTAACGGACAATTTGCATAAACGCATTAAGTGCGCAAAGGAAGCGTGCGATTGTGTGCAACGAAAATTTAATTCCTGCAACGCGTGTAGGTCGTAGCCGATAAGAAACAAGTGTCAAGTCAATCACAAATTTGATATTTCATTGCAAAAATAAACTCAAATAGCGGACAGTGCAGAAAAGTGTCGCGTTCTCTACTCGAAAACCGGCGGCCAGCGTTTATGTTTGTTCGTGTAGACGCGTCTATGCCGATAGTGCAACGTGTGTGCACGCGTAGAGCGCGCTAATTTATGCTGAAAATTGGCTCGCTGTAAGCGCGGAGGTGTGAATTAAAATCCGGCCTCGTAAGCAGACGGCGCATATCTTTCAATTGTACGTCGCGCGCGTAAGGTGCATCTCCGCGTCCGCTCAGTCCAACGGTTCGGACGTTGCACATGCCAACGTTGCTTGTGCTGTTGTCTAACTGGGATTTGTTTCCTTTGGTCTGGTAGTGGCAGGCTGCGCGTTCTATACCCCATTGGGCAATTAGCGTGCATTCGTGTTGTCGTTTAATTAAAATTAAAAATTCCACTGGAATATAAATTAGCCGGAGGGTCGCTCGTACGAGGCCGTGGTTGCATACAGCACGTGCTGCGGCCGTTGTCGTTGTCGTTGTCACAGCTGCAAAGTGCTTACTTCGCTTGTCTACCTGCCCAGAGAAAAGTGTTGCGTGTTGGCCATACGCTGCTAACTATAAAGAACAACAACAAATATATATATTGCTAATAGGAAGTGTTGCAAGTGTTAATCGGCGCGTGTGACTTGAATACGTGAAAATTCGTCTCGTTGAATTGCATGCAACGCACCTAAACAGAAGTCGGTGAAAAGAATTCAGTGAACATTGCGTAATGCGTTCCAGTGTAAACATGTTGACGGCAAGAGGAGCGCGCACCACCAACAAAGTTCCCTACAGATGCCTCAGCGCACTCAACGCGCTGTCCACCATTGTCTGCATCTGCATTTGTATGCTTAGCTATGCGTTACACCCAGCTGCGGCCGCTTCCTCCTCCAGCTCTGCGCACTCCAACAGCGATCCCTGCTACTTCGAGGGGAAACCACGCAAGTGTCTGCCCAGCTTTGTGAATGCGGCCTATGGTAATCCCGTGCAGGCATCCAGCATTTGTGGCGCGACCAAGCCCGAGCGTTTCTGCGAAATCAATCGCGATGGTTCGCTTAGGGAGTGTGGCATGTGTGACAATAGTAAGTCCGAAACGCGTTTTCCTGCTAGCGCGCTAACTGATTTGAATAATCCGAACAATGTTACGTGTTGGCGTTCGGCGAGCGTACCAGTGCCGATCGATTTGGATACTGCGCCCCCAGACAATGTTACGCTCACACTATCGCTGGGCAAGAAATATGAATTGACTTATGTTAGTTTGTCGTTCTGTCCAAAGTCGCCACGTCCAGACTCATTGGCTATTTACAAGAGCTCCGATTTTGGTCAGACTTGGCAGCCCTTTCAATTTTACAGTTCGCAATGTATGAAGTTCTATGGCCGACCGGATCGTGCCAAAATCAGCAAGTTTAATGAGCAGGAAGCGCGTTGCATAGATTCGCATCGCGATGGCACCACTAACCGGTTTGCTTTCAACACACTTGAAGGCCGTCCCTCAGCCAATGACTTAGACGCATCGCTTGTGTTGCAGGATTGGGTTACCGCCACAGATATACGTGTTGTCTTCCACCGGCTCGAACTGCCACGTGAGTTGGTTGTGGCACAAGTAAAGGATGCCGCTAAACCAGATGCGAATAGTTTTAGCGATGAGATGGGCAGCAGTCAGGAAGACGAAGAGGACGACGAGGAGGAGGAGGAGGAAGACGGCGAGTATGACTACAATCTACAAGGCAACGATGGTACTTACGAAGATGAAGAATATGCGGCTGAGCCCAAGAAACATTTGGAGTTGGATGACGATGATTTAGATCTTGACTATCCCAACGATGGCCACAGCGGCATCAGTATCGTGCCAGAGGTCAAACGCTACAATAGCAAAACCAAATTATCCGCATACGAGAAGCATTACCAAGCTAAATCTGTGCTAGCTGCGGCCGCAGCAGCTGCGGTCGCGAGCACCACAAAAGCAGCCACCACAACAGCGGACAAACACGCGGTTGGCAATGATGGCAAAGCAACGCCCAAACCCAGTGCTAAGGAGCTATTGGCCGTATCGCAACATTATGCTGTCTCCGATTTTGCGGTCGGTGGACGCTGCAAGTGCAATGGACATGCCTCGGAATGTGTGGCAACAGTGGGACCCAATGATGCCCTTCCACATATGTACAATGCAGCAGATGACTTCGATGGCGCTGGTTCTGCAGTGCTCGTACACACCAACAACAACAACAATCATAATAATAACAACAACAAAAACAATGGCAATGTGAATGTCAAGTTGACAATGACGTGCGCCTGCAAGCACAACACAGCCGGACCGGAATGTGAACGTTGTAAGCCGTTCTACTTCGATCGTCCATGGGGACGTGCAACGGACACCGACGCCAATGAATGCAAAAGTAAGTGGAATCTCTCTATGCACATGCATGCCCATGAATACATTCTTCGATGGCACGGCCAATGGATGCCGATAGTTAGATGAATGGCCTCGCAAGTGTGCCAGGATTTGAGTTTGCGAAGAGTTTTTGTTTTATATACGGGTATGTGTGTGTGTGTGGGTGTGTGTGAACATAATAGAGTTTAGTGCGGTTCAAGTGCTTGCTTGAGTTTGTAGTTGTAGTTGAATTAGGGTGTCTGCTAGGCATGAATGGCAAAAACGGTTTGGTTTGGTCTCGCCAGATTGCTAACTGCGGCGGCAGATTGGCTATGAATTGTTAGAGAGGCAAGTGGGCAAATCGCCGAACAGCAAGGTTGACAAGAGGCAAAACGACTGAGCAAAAATATGGATTCACTATAGAATGGTTGCTTTAAGTTGGTATACGTAAGGATGAGGCGGCAGATACCAGCCAATGTTTGGGCAAAAGGAAAATGTGAATTTTCGAATATTTATGATGTGCAAATGTTCGACGCAGCATTGGCCGCTGCCCCCCATACGGTCGTTTGACGCTGATGGAGCTTTAGTTAGTTTTGTGGGTCTCCGTTAATGGCCTGCCGATGGACGAAAAAGTGGTTAGCAGACTTCAAAATTCACACACACACACACATACGCATGAGTGAGCAAAGCTACACAGGCTGAGAAGAATTTGCTTATAAGCAAATTAATATGGGTGTGTAGGTAGCAGTAGTTCATTGCTTGGGTCTTGTCACACGAAAAGCAGTGGGCGACATGCCGATGACACTGGCCATACATGCAACAACTATGTGCCACCACTGACTGCTTGTTGCTCGTGTGCATTCTCTGTTTACAACTGTGCGGAGATCATGTGAAAATATGCAAAATGCATTTAGTATTTTATGCCTTTAGCCTTGTTGCTTGCTCCTGCTGGCCAATGTCGATGCGCTTGTACTGGCCATTGCCAACTGGGACATCGGCAGGTCAGCTTGCGTTATCAGTTTACGTACACTTGTACGAATGAAATTTTAAAAGCACTTTTATGCGCTTATGTTGGGATTAACATTGGAAATGTAAACCAACTTGTTGACTCAGGAGATTAGAGTGAATTTCGAGAGATTAAATGTTGATTTTGGTTAGTTAGCAAATATTTATGGCTACATAATAATTTTGTGGAATGGCGTAGAGGCAGAGGCAAGCGAGCTTTTGTTTTCAAAGATGTTATAAAATGGGATGGAGGCGAGGATTTCAAATAAATATCAGACATTTTATGAAGAAACAGGAATGTGGTTTAATTTTTAAATAAATTTGCTGAAATATTTGGAAAGAGTTTGCATTATTAAATGTTTGCAGCTGAAATGATGCGGTATTAAGCTGGGTGGCCACTATAATTGGGTGGCCAATTGAAACGAGATATCTTAGAATTTAAAGTGATTGTTTTCAGACAAAACTCTAGCTAATGGAGGATTGAGTGGTAAAAAAAAACTGTCTGAAGAAAAACTTAGCGAATCGAATCGGTATTTAATTTATGGCAAATTGTTTAATGCGCGTCCAGCACAAAGCACGGTTGAATACACACTGAATGGGTATAGTACAATACAATAGTATGAGTTGATACTCGAAAAACGGTGTAGAGTAGCCACAATCGATCGAGTCCAAAGAATAGCCTGCCTCCTGATAACAGGATGTTTAAGTACAACACCTGCTAAGGCTCTAAATACGTTGCTTCACTTGTTCCCTATCGATCGGGCTGGCAAAGCGATTGCAGCGAAAGCAGCGAAACGCATGAATGCTATATCGAAATGGAAAAAGTATCTTGGCCATTCGGCCATACTGAACAGCAACACTGTTATCTCTTCCGACATAGACTATCATGTAAGTCTTCCATAACCACCATTGCTATTCTCCTGTTCACTCCCAACTAGGGAAGAATGGAAGGCAAATCTTACCGAAATCGATGGCACTCTGATTATATATATATAGATGGTTCAAAACAAGGCGGTAATTGGAAAAGATTCCAAATCCCCTCACATCAATCTATCACTTAGATTACCCGACTACTGTAGTGTATTCCAAGCGGAATATGCGCTATCTGGTATGCTGCGAAAACTCTCTTAGAAAAGAGAATATCACTAGAGGATATCCGATTTTTCACTGACAGTCAAGCGGCCGTTCGAGCACTCGGCTCCGCTTATACCCACTCAGATGTGGTTCGATCCTTTCTCTTATCTCTTAACGAGATAAGTGTTCAGAATTGTGTCCAAGTTATATGGATACCGGGTCACAGTGGATTCGAAGGTAACTGCAAAGTTGATGAGCTCGCGAGAGCTAGAGCTGCGCAATCAAATGTTAGTAACTTACCCAAAATCCACATTCCGCTCTCAACATGTAAAATGATCATTGATCGAGAATTTCACAGCATTGCTGATCGGAGGTGGCGAGTGGAAACTACTTGCGTCACGACCAGACAAATCTGGCCATCCTACAATCTGAAACAGACAAAAACACTTATAAGTCTTTCGAAATACGAACTAAGGCATATAATATCTCTTAGCACCGGCCACTGCCTTTTGGGCACTCACGCACGTCGGCTCGGGGTTCCTCAAAACGTCCTGTGCAGATACTGCGAGCACGAAGATGAGGAAGTATTGAGCAGGCATTTGCTGTGCAGTTGTCCCGGTCTAGCCAGAAGTCGACTCGCTCTTCTAGGCTCTCCAACAATTGACAATCTTTCAGTACTCGCGGACCTGAAAATCAAATCTCTCATCAAATTCTCGAAACGAATTGATATCTTTGACCAAAATCTATAATAAAAGATCTCGGTTAGGTGAGGGAATCATACAAGATAATGAGCTCTAGGGCAACACAACGGACCCAACTTGCGGTCTATGTGGCACTCCGATGCGGGGTCACCCTTAAACCAGCTAACCAACCAACCAACCAACCAACCAACTATGAGTTGATACTAAAGCATTACCGGACCATTTTAAGCTTACCACTATAATTTTAACAGGAGGATTTTCTCTCCAGCTGATCATTTGCCCAATCGACGTTGCGAAACATCGCACTGGTTCGCCTGTTTTGTGATAAACGATTTATAGTACCGGAGAGGTATAGCAAGATGTGTTTCGCTGCAGCCTTGTGCTCTGCGTGCGGATTTGTGTTGCGCTGCGACAATTTGCTAACTGCGTGCAAAATGTCAGCCCGTCTCAAAATTGCTAAATAGATGAGAGAACCGATTCATGATTGATATTGCGTAACATTTACCTTAACACAGCTATCATCGTTGCAACCAACGTGGAAACCGGGATCGAGCGGTGTTGCAACAGCTCGACAGTTTTGCATGCCATATGTGCCTAAAAGGTTTCTGATATACCTACGTTCTCTAGCATAGTGACACAGAACCTCATTTGCCGTCTCGTTGTATTTCTAGCCCAAGGAAATACGAGAGAAGACCGCCATCGTGCATTTCAAATTTGGATGATATCTTCTTCTTAATCGCGCTGATTTCGTTTTCGCTTGGTGAGATGTTTATCAAATCGTCGTATTAATAGTACATATATTGTGTTAGCTGTTTGCCGTGGCTTTTTCTACCTGCTTTATGCAATGAGTTTAATAGGTTCTTATAGGCTAAGTAGACAAACTTTAAGGTTAGTAGGCATTAAAAAAAAACAATAATTTTTGCGCCTAACGAAGATTTTCCTTCACTTTCCAAACAAATATTTTCTTTAACATTAATTCAATCCTTATTTTTCAATACCACAACCTGTTGTGTGCTGGCCTACGTGAACCCACTCTCCTTCCAAGCCCAATAACGCGTCTTTTAGCTCCTCAGTAACTTGACTGTTACCAACAGTTTTTAATATAATTATTTATTGATCCGATGTGGTTCTAAAGCAACAAAAAATGTAGTCTGCATTTCCCTTTGAACAACCTACATTTTTTTAGAAAAATATCCATTCATCTGAGTTGTTAAGGGGACCCGGTGGTCTCGAAAGCATAGTATCTTAAGAATATACTGTGAGATTTTCATGCTCAAACTCCCAGTATTATAGCTTCTACAGCCCATTAAACTAAAAAACTAGTGAAAAAACCGATTTTACGAACTTTTTTTCAAAAGTGCGCCATTTTGTCAATTTTTAATTTTTTCGATTCGTTCTAGTTCCGACCATAACTGCACTCTTTCTGATTAAGAGTCTTCTTGAATTTTGTGTTTCAGATGAGTAGAAGTCTCGAAATCATCTACGCCGTCCGGGTTCGATTTTTCGAGAGGGTCATCTTTAGCGGCATTTTTATAATAATAAATATTGTTTCAAAAGTAAAAAAAAAATTGTTTGTTTGCTCAATAAACGTACTAATAAGCCCGAAAAGTTGAAACAACGTTTTTGAAATTTTTAATGGCAAAAAAAAATTGTGAAAATAGGTGAAATTGTCGTGCTCTAGACCACCGGGTACCCTTAAACTTCAATCGATAAAAGTGGTGCCAAAATTTCTTTGAAAAAATATTTTCAGTTCAAAGTTTTGTTCTCTTATGTACTGAAATAATCTTCAGGTGTAATTAAAATTTTCTGGCAATAAAAACGTTTTATAAATAAAATAAAAAAAAAAAAACATTATTAAAAAAAAAATTTATAAATTCTTGTTTTTGTTTAATTTCCGCTTTCAGACATACAAGTAAGGAATTTAATTTAAAGACATTTTTTTTGACTCAGTTTAGCTTTTTAATAACAAAGTTTTCATAAGGCAAACAAATTAATGTAAAATTTTCTTATAATTCCTGATTCATTTAATTGTAAAAACTAGGAATTTAATGGAAAGAACACTTTATCGACTTGGTTAGGCTGCTGGGAAAACAAATTTTTTTACAAAAAAACAAAAAAAAATTAATTAATTAAAAAACAATTTTTAATCCTCCAGATATGTGATTTTTGATTTCAAATGCACAAACCAGGAATTTGATAAAAAAAAATATGTTTTTTTACCCAGTTAGGTTTTTTAATAACGAAGTACTCTTAAATTTATTCAATTGTATAAACAAGAAATTCAATACAAAAAAACAGTTTTTTCGTCAAAATTAGGTTCTTTTAGTAAAAAAATTTTCTTACAAAAAAAAAATTTTATCCGCTATTTATTTGATTTTTTTTTTTATTTCAAATGCACAAACGAAGAATTTGTTAAAAAAAATATTTTTTTATTACCCAGTGTTTTACTTTTTAATAACAAAGTTTCCTTTGAATTCCTCATATACTTAAAGAGTTACAAACAATTAAGTTTAAACTATTGTAATTTTTTTAAATTTTTCATGTATTTAATAATTAAATTTAAAAAAATTTCATCTTCAAATATGCATACACATAAGGAATTCGGTGAAAATAACCACTTTTTCGCTCTCCCTGTATCCCATCGGTCATTCTTTTTCACCTCACCTCCTTCATAATGGTATCACAAAGGACGAATCCATGTTTCTTCGTCCAAGTGTGCTCATTACTTGGGCAACCATACCTACCTAACCTTACCACTTTTTCGACTCAGTTTAGCTTTTTAAAGCCAAAGATTTCTGAACATTCCTCATTTATTTAATTTTACAAACAAGGAATTTCAATAAAAAAAAATTATTCTTTTTTCTTATTTTTAATTAGGTTTTTTAGTAACAAAATTTTCTTAAAATTCCCCATTTATTTGATTTTTGACCTGAAATGTACCAACTTGGAATTAGATAAAAAAAAAAACTTTTTTCGAATTTTTTTTCTAGCGAAACTATTAATATCAGTTTTTTTAGGCAAAAAATTTAGTTCAAATTAATTTTCTCATTTATTTAATACAAAAATAAAAACAAAATTAATTTTGTAAAAATGCATAAAACCAAGTACTTTAATGGAAACAAAAAATAGTTGGCGGTTTAAGTTAGCTTTTTAGTAACAAAATTTTCTTAAAACAAAAAATATGCTCTTAAAATTCCTTATATATTTGCTTTTCATCTTCAAAAGCACAAAAAAGAAATTTTATTTCAAAAAATATTTTAGACCCAGTTTGGCTTTCTAATAACAAAAGTTTTGTAACACAAAAAAATTTAAAAAAAAAATGTTAAACTTATTTATTTAATTTTCTTCTTTAAATGAAGAATCAAGGTTTTAAAAAATCAAGGCTTATTCTACTCAATTTATCTTAAACCATTTGAAAAGTAAAATTTTTTTGACTCAGTTCGGCTTCCTAAAAGAAAATTTTCTTAAAAAATATTTTCCAAATTTTTTT
Organism: Anastrepha ludens; assembly: GCF_028408465.1. Taxonomy (NCBI): domain Eukaryota; kingdom Metazoa; phylum Arthropoda; class Insecta; order Diptera; family Tephritidae; genus Anastrepha; species Anastrepha ludens. The sequence continues at coordinate 40,119,252 of NC_071499.1, read as the reverse complement.
AAAATTTATTTATTAGATTTTGCTTCAGGCTGATCTGATGGCAATAATGAAAGCCGTGACACTGGTACAGTGTGATGCGATACCTGGAGATGATATCTACATTTCACTGATAGCCAGGCGGCGATAAAATCCCTCACAAAACAGTCGACAACCTCCAAGGTAGCCATGAAATGCCGCACATCTCTTAACGAGATGGCTGAGTCATTTCACCTAAAGGTAACATGGGCTCCTGGCCATTGCGACATTGAATGGAACTGCAGAGCCGATGAACTAGCGAGAATCGGTACCAAATTGACTGAAGAGTACATAGACAGTGATATAGGTATACCCTTGCAAACATGTAGACTACGTATTCGCGAGGAAATTGTAAGAGTAGCGAATGCAAGATGGCGTAATGAAGCCACTTGCAAAATCGCTCAACAGATGTGGCCGACTCTCAATGCTAAACGCACGGAACTTCTACTAAGAAGAGATTAGCATAGTCTTAGCACAATGATTTCAGTTATTACGGAGCACAGCCTAATCGGTAGGCACGCCCAGAGAATGGGTGTGCAAACACATGACTTCTGCAGAAGTTGTCTAGACGAGGAAGAGGAAGAGACGATCCCGCACCTTCTATGTCACTGTCCTGCTCTATCTAGACGACGACTCGCCATTGTGGGGCGGGTATTACTTTTTTTTTTTTATTACTTTAATGAATTAGAAGATCTCGGCTCTGTCGAAATTAAGGATCTTATGAATTATGAAAGGGCTTGTTCTCTACGCGGCATCACAATGGGCCATGAGCCTGAGTGTGTCTTACAGTGGACAAATGCTTCAACCTAACCTAACCCAGCGTTTGCTTTCAAATGTATCACTAGGAATTTTATAAAAAAAACTTTCGTTCAATGCAGATTTGTGATTTTAATAGTTAAAAATTCTCAAAATTTCATATTCATTTACTTTATATTGTACGTTCCAATGCACAAACAAGGAATATAATAAAATTTAGGTTTTTTCGACTTAGTTTAGGTTTTTTCTAAACAAACAAATTCTTTATAACGGAAAATGAGTTAAAAAAATCATAAAATTCGCTATTTATTTGATTTTTGACTTAAAATGTACAAAAAAGGAATTTGATAAAAAACTGGTTTTGACTCCATTTGACTTTTTAATAACAAAAGTTTCGTAAAACAAAAAGGGTAAATTAAATATCACATAAATCTTCCGGTAGGGTGATTAATTGTGCGCCACCTTGTATACTCCAGTTATTTTCTGAATATTCCACAGCCGTTTGCCAAAGATATCACACGGCAACACAACGCTATGACTTTCCAGAAGAAATAAAATTTGTAAGTTTTTTCCAAATTATTTCGCTTTCTGGCGCTTTCGAAATTAATTGCCGAAAGTTTGAAAAGAACTTTCACAAACTACCTTTTGCATGTTCGTACAGTAGAGTGAAATATTTCGGCACACAAAATTGTGTTGAGAAATAACTTGCCTTGCAATGTCCGTCTGTCCCTGCCATTAAATAAGTTAACTTTTTATGCACTTTACCGTTACTGAAGCACTTGTTTTGGCGCTATTGCTATGCCTCCGAAAGACAAAGTGTTGACTGAGCGAAGACCAGCAACCGCAATTTATAAAAAGGAAGAAAAATATTAACAACAACAAAAAAAACTATTGTACAAGTTAAAAAAGTTTACGATTGTGTTGTTGCTACAAAGAAAATGAAAATTTAAAAAGAAAAAAAAACACAAAAGCACGCGCCTGACGCTGTGCTAGCGAAGTGAGCCTGTCACAATACCTCGTATTGTCATTCTGAGTCAAAAAAGGAAAAAAAACACAAAACAACAAAAAAATTAACTCATCCTTGCAAGTTGAAAACACAATAAAGTGCCGCGAATTCCAGTTGTCCAGGCGTCGAAAGATAATAATGTCCTGCACATCCGTTTTCATGCCATTGTCGCCTTACTTTTTTACACATTTTTTAATGAAATTTTTTTTTTTAAAGCCTGCTCACGATTTGTAATAAAACAAACAAACTTGGCATACCGCATGACAGTCAGCTGCTGGCCCAGGTCCAGCCTGCCGCTGTGTCTACGAGTGGCTATGTTTGTATGCCCAAGCAAAGGTAGAGATTGCCTGTTTTATGGCCTGCTCCTGAAGCAGCTGACCGACCAACAGAGTGGACATAGTCGTCGGATGTGTGTGGCGAAGAGTCTATTGGGAAATTCGTCGCATTTTTGCAGTTCTCAGTTTTCACTGACGACGCGTTCAAATGTAATTCTGTATGTAATTTCGCAAGTAAGGGTGTGCGTGTGTGTTTGCGCTGCAGAATAGAATGGAAAAAGTGGTAAAAATATTTATGTGCTTGCTTGCATGAGGGGTGAATGACATGTAGCATGCCTCGCTGGAAGGAAGAAAGGAGGGAAGGAAGGCAGGAAGGACGCAGCGTAGTGACGCGGTGGCAAAAAATACAGCAACAGCCGCAGTGCTGACAGCAGCCAAAGAAGATACGTACATATGGCAGCAGCAGCCGCAACTACAGCGGTGCCCTAAGGGATGGCGGCTGCAATGGGCAAAGATTTACTGCCAACCAGGCGTATAGCTGGCCTTCATTTGCTCACTAAAACCCATCAGTTATCCTAGCTGCCACATAATCCTTGTGAAATATTTGCTGTTATTGTTAGTTCTACCAGTGTACGAGGCGCAGCACAACAAATAAATGTTAGTGGGTGATTTTTGTCTACTAATTTTAGCTTCTCTTCGGATTTCCATAATCGTACACATATAAATATGATACATACATACAGACGGCTTGTGCATACATGGGCTTTTAGTGGTGTTGTATTGTAGTTATTGTTGCTTTTGCACCTTTCACTTCTTGTATCAGTTGTTGTTATTTGTGTTTATTACATCGCTCTACCGCTGCTTACCCCCAATTTACATTCATTGAGGGTTTCGTTGTCAACATTTATTGCTGTTGCTGCAATCGACCGGCGCCTGGCGGTGGGCTTTCAGGTTTATCTCGTCCGCTGCGCATCATCATCAACATCCTTCCTTTTCTCACTTAATCTACGCAATTTCGCTTACCGCCATTTACTGTTGGCGTGTTTTTGTGCGTTTGTGCGTTTGTCTTTCCTTTGCAAATAAGAATTTGCAGTCAATCGATTTGCCCACAAATCGGGGGTTGAAAGTGATATGAAGGTGTTAAGTTCTGGGAGTTTGTTTGCTGCAAAATATTTTTAATTAAAGAGTATTTTTAAAATATATACATACGCATATACATATGTAGAAATACGCCACTATATTACAAAATAGTGATTTCCGTCTACCACGAAGAAATATTTTTGCACAAAGGGAACTCACTTGGAAGGTCGGGTGTGAAGGGGGAGGGGCACCACTAAGTGATGTGATGGTGCGCAACTTTCGTCTTTGGCGAGTGAAGCACGCCGGGTTCCCTACTTTTATACCAATAAAGAAAAACATTTTATCCAAAAACGTAGACAATTTAATCTAAAAAATTAGACATTTTTATTATTTTCAAATAATAAAACTTTTGAGTCAATTGCGATGACTTTTAGTAAATACCCTACTTTACCCTGGTTTATAAGGTAAAAAAAATCATTTTTTTTTTCGTTTTAAGCGATTCCTAATACATTTCAGAATATTCACACAAAGTTACAGAGCCTAATTCTCAATATTTCGGTAGATACAAAGCCAAAGGTAGGCGAGCGTTAGGTAGTTACGCTGTGACCGGACAGCTATAGTAAAAACTTAATCTTCTTTTCTCGACTTTTCATTTTTATGATTTCTTTGAATTGGCGTACATGAATGAAAAAAAACTAATGAACCTTTTGAAATGAATCATAGCTTGTTCCCTTCAGTATTAAACTCTCTTCTATTTGAACTAACAAAATAGATAAAAAAAAATTCCAAGATTTTTATATCAAGTTGAGGTGAATTTTTTTTTTATGGAAAGACATTTTTTTCTTTTTAAACCTCCAAAAAGTTGAAATTTTGGAATTTCTCGCAGTTTTCTTAGTTCATCTGGAATAAAAAATCATGATAATTAGAAATCCATTTGAATTTTTTGCTTTAGATAATAATTACGAGCTGTATCTTGTACGCCAGTTGGAAACTCCAGCGTTGCAGCGCTCTACTAAATTCTATGTTAAACAGTTTTTTCGACTTATTTTAATCAGTACAAAGTTTTTTTATACTTTTTAAATGTTCATTAAAAGATAGAAAATACTTTGCAGTGTTAAATTAATTTTTTCCTTAAAAACAAAAAAAAAATCGCAAAGAGATGCAATTTTTAGACCTCATAAACCAGGCTCCCGCCTTAACTTAAGCTACGTAAGAGCTTAAAGATATTTACTCAAGCTTACATATACAAGAACACGCCCAATAAACAAGAACACGAAATTGTTTCCCATTTTTTCTTCGCAATTTTATTGAGCTCGATAAATACTCCTAAGCAAAAGTAGTCCTAACATCTTTCACTCGATTCTTACTCCAAACCTGGTCTGCTGCTCTTCCTCAGCTAAGCATTACCTTTAACCCTAGGTGGTACACAAGAACTCCTTCATGCTGAAAGGCAATAGAGAATTGCATAAATTGCGTAAAATAAAAATAAAAGGAAAATAGTAAGTTTTCTGATAGGTCACTATTACTTAAATTACCATCTCTCAAACATTCACATTGGCAATGAGACAGGGTCTAGTCTAGTCTCCGACATTTTTAAATTTTTCCGCAAGGCGCGAATTTGACTGAAAAAATTTGGCGACCTGAAGCAGGGAACCTCTATGTTAAATAGCACCTGATGTTGTACATTTCATGGCAGTCGTGTCAGTCAATAGGAATGGTATTAACTACTTCAAAAAAATGTAGTAAGACGCACAAGATCTTTTAGATCGAAGGGTCGGCTATTGGGTACACGACAGACACGAAATAATTATTCATTATTACTAACCTTAGCTGGCACTTTTTATTTTTGCTACGCTAAAGCTCATCTTCGTCAATTCGATGACGCCTATTTTAATTTAAAGTGTAGTATAAAGTTGATCCAATACGTTCTATAAGCTCTTCATCAAGTTAGTTCAAATACACCGATATATTCATTTCAGTCGATATGAAGCAAATAGAAGTTTTTCCTTCATAACAAAAAGTAGCACACGCCATTATTGCATCTCCGTCATAAACGCGACGGTGGCAGAAGCGCCGAGCATTTTGTGTTTGGTGTCATTATAATTTTATACCCATTATGATCATCTTCTTCTTTTTTATTTTCATATCCATTTTAGAACTTAACCGATCGTGCAAAGGAATATATTTATATGTCTATATATACTTTCTGTCAAAAAAGTACCGCAAATTGTTCAATAAAATAATTGTTCAAAATAGGTTCCATTCTAAGCAATACCTGTACACATATGCCAACGATTAGTCCAGTCATTAATGCCCCACTTATACATGTTTGAAGAGATCTTCTTCAGGTCCTTCAGCGAATTCTCCTGAATGACCTCTATCGACTGAAAGCGGCGTCCGCAGAGTGACAATTAAAGTTTTGAGAAAAGGAAAAAGTCACAAGGGGCAAAACCCGGAGAATCCGGTCGTTGTTCGATGATATTTGCCGAGTTTTTGGTCAAAAAAGTGTTCCAATATAGGCCTTGTGAGACGGTGCGCTGTCATGGTGCAAGATCCATGAGTTTTCTTTCCACAAATTGGGCCTTCCAAATAATATTCTTTACTTACCGTAGAACCATTTGGAATAAATTCCGAGTGCACCACCCCATGTTAATCAAAGAAAACGAGTAGCATAACTTTCACTTTTGACCAACTTTGTCGTGGTTTTTTGGTTTTCGGCTCATGTAGAGGACTGAATTGGCCTCAGAGACCTCCTACCCGATCTTCGGCATCCCCCTGATAGTTGGTAAAGGGCAACTGTACAAAGTATTTCTCACTAAAGTGCGGAAAAGATGGAGCTCCATTTCTTCATGTGCTATTCCGAAGACCCTTTGACCCCAGTACAAGATACGAAGGACTCAGAAAGTCCTTTGAACTCCGCGCCATTCAATTTTCAAACTCCAAGCTGTGCTTATCGGTCACTGGACGATCGGCACACACGCGGAAAAGATAGGGCTATCATTTAAACACCTTTGCAGAAGCTGTGGGTACCTTTCAGAGAAGGAGACTGTTGAGTACTTTCGCGCCAAATGTCCGGGTTTGTCAGCTAGATAACTAAGGTCACTGGGTGCCTCTTTCTTCGACAGCCTTGTGCAGTGCGTCAACCTAAATCCCATAAATCTTCTCCATTATATCAAAAACTCTGACTGGCTTTAGATATCTGCCTGTTGGAGGTCTCATAATGGTATCAAAACGGCGCTTCAGTGCTACTTGAGGAGTGCCAGACTGGCACTTCAACCATATCACCTACCTACCTTCCAATGGTATTGTGCGATGAGCTTCCATATGCACAATCCATGGCGACTAAATATGTACCGGTGTTAGGTGACTCGGTTTGTTCAAATAGTTGCCATTTGATAGTCTTCTGGTTTACAAAAATTAGTGATTTTGAAAAGTGCCTGTACAATTTAAAATGTTGCTATCTTTTGAAAAGAATGGTTACGTAAGAGACGCCAAGATATCTTCCAAGAAGTTGTGTGCTATCAATAGGAGATCGATTACCTCCTTGTCAGTGTTTGTTACAAAAGTAAACGCACAGTTAAAACTCAGACTAGGTGGTGAGTTAGTAACGTGAAATGTCATTCATAAAATATTATGCATAAACCACAATACAAGAAATGGATCAGTGATTTATTCGTAATATTTAACAAGCAACGTTTTACGCTTCCCACGCATATTTAGGTATTGAAAAAGCATCGGCACCGACACTCATCAAATAAATAATTAGAATACACTTACAATACATTCAAGAAGAATATACATTTAGCAAATATTTGTCTTCTAGTTCATTGAGTATTTAATACACTTTTTTTGAGGCCATAAATATAAGTCAACTGTGTACTTAAAAAAAAAAAAACAAAAAAAAAGACAGGACAAAATATTCCATTCAATACCTCTTGTAGAAACACTCTGCGCCTCTTGTGTTCACTTTATTACCAGTGCAGCACACGGGACAACCCTCAATGTTTTCATTTCCAATTCATTGGCTCGCACATTAATATCTCGAAACGGAGGCAAAGGCGGTCTGGTATTCGCAAACGATTTGTTGCCAGCTCAATTTTCCATTGTCACTGCGGCGGCTAGTGAACTCTCACCCTCACTCACACGAGTGGCAGCTACACATGCATACATACACATATATCCGCATAAATACATATACACATACACAGGGGCCACTATGGCAACTAGAGTCTGGGGCAAGGGCAAGGACAGAGATGAAAGTGCGGCGCGACACCAACTTCAAGTGTAATTTGTGGCATCTGTTTGTCTTTTGAATTGAATTTCGGGTTGGTTGCACGCCAACTCGCCCTCGCAACATATACATACCTACATACATACACATACAATGACTGCGGCGAATGCCAGCTGTTGCTGCTGCTATTGTGGCGCGGCGGAACTGTTGAGTCTGTGCTTCGCGCCGCAATGACAATGAGGAGACGGCTGCTGTTGGCGCGCACTGCGACATTGAATTCCGTGCATATTCTGGAGTCTCGAATGGAGTTGAATTCAATTGAGTCCGGCTTGCCAACACACTGAATATCTACATATTCACAAGCCTGCACTCAAATTCGTATGCGCGTATGTATGTATGTTTGTATGAATATGTGCATAAAGTTGTTTTCAGGAATTGTATTGCAAATATCATTTTTGTCTTGTCCGAAAGTGCTAATGCAGTCCAGCTGCCACGATCGTCCAGAGTTGGGAAAATAGTTGACTTTTTGTATTGCCAGCTTACTCCTTTAGCTATTTGCATGACTCGACTCATTCGTGCCGCTTGTCGCTGATTCCCGTTTGTGGCACGTTCATGTTGTTGGCTGTCGCGCTAAATCGCGTTGATTGCAATTGTTTGAATTGTCTAAAATGCTGGCAGCTGCAGTTAATTTTCATTGGCATTTCACTAATGTCACTTATTTTACTTAGCACACGTACACACAAATACATACATATACTCATGCATATCCATATGTACATGTGAAATATAGCTTTAGATAGCGAGCGTATGCCGGTTGACCTTACTTTGCGGGCATTTTGAACCAATGGTCCAACCACTCGGCTACTGCCATTCTCCATATCGCGTGAGTGTTAGTGAGTGACGCGCTGTAATCTGTGCTGGCAATGAAATGCAGTAATTATTGTAAATAGTAATTGACGTGATTGCGAGAAATATGTTGTAAAATATAACGGCAAATTCTCGAATTAGACAGCTGAGTGGTTGGGTAAATAATGCGAAACGGAGGGAGAAACGAATGCGAGCGCTTAGAAGGCACAAATTTGAATGAGGATTGACTTGATGTTCATCTTGACAAATACATATAAACATATACACATACGCATGTTAGTGTTACTTGCATTATTTTAATCATATTGAATTGCCTTAATGGGCACTCTAAAATTTTCGATTAAAATGTAAAGGGGTTTGAAATATAAAGCTCGTAACAAAACGACAGCAATTCGACATTTTGACTATTTTTCATTGAATTTTGAATGTTGATTTTTTTTTTTACAAAAGTGCAGCTCATTGTTTAACAAATACTAACCTAACCACTATTAATTCGTATGTCTAAGATTTGTTTCCATATTAGTTGCGGGAAGAAGAAATCCATTATTTGCTCAGCAGATGGCTGTAGTCAGGGCCGTAGAGCGCATATCCGGGCCGAGGGCAAAAATTGCAAATGCGGGCCCTTTCCAATTATGTCTAATTCATATAATTCGAATTACTCTCGAGTCCGGGCTCCTCTGAGAACTCCGGGCCCGGGGTAAAAAGTGCCCGATCAACGGTTTGGTCACAGTTTGGTGCGGCTTATGGGCTGGAGGTATCATTGGACCGTACTTCTTCAAAGATGATGCGAATCGTAACGTAACTGTGAATGGTGAGCGCTACCGTGAAATGATATCCAACTTTTTTTTGCCCAAAATGCAAGAGCTTGACTTGCATGACATGTGGTTTCAGCAAGACGGTGCCACATGCCACACAGCACGCGTAACAATGGACTTGTTGACAGGCGAGTTCGGTGAACATTTTATTTCACGTTCGGGACCTGTCAATTGGCCGCCCAATCGTGCGGTATAACGCCTTTAGATTATTTTTCGTGGGGCTACGTTAAAGCTCATGTCTATTCAGACAATCCTACCTCAATTGACGCATTGGAAGAGAACCTTAAAGCATTTATATGTGAGATACCGACCGAAACATTGGAAAGAGTATGCCAAAATTGGACTAAGCGGATTGGCCATTTGAAGCGTAGTCGCGGTCAACATTTGCATTAAATAATCTTCAAACAATTAATTATATGTGGCCTGTTCTATCGATTTAAATAAAAATTTCACGCATTTTTCTGAATTTTACGTGTGTTTTTTTGAAAAAAAAGTCCTATAGCTCTTAAAAAATCACCCTTTAGTACTAGCCATTGATGTAGTGAACAACATATTTCTGCTACTGGAGATTTTCCTTCCAAAAATTTGACAATGTATTTTTAAAAGCCCATACTTTCGAAATATCAACCTACCGGGACCCCTTAATGACCTTTTTGGGTATGCTTCATCCTAAAAATAAAATAAAAAATTTTTTTTAATATATTTCAGTCTAAAATTTGAAATGTTTTTTAGGTTAAAAAGAATTCAATATAGCCCATCAAAAATTCCATATCAAAATTTAATAGAACCCAAAATATATGAAGTTTGTTTTTTGGTTTCATCCTAAAAAAAAAAATTCTCTTAGGAGAACTCAATCTGTCACTTTAAAATTTCTGTATTGAAATTTTCAAAATTTGATAAATTCCAAAGTAATAATTTTGTTTTTTAATTTTTAAACAAATTTCTGATAATTTCCGAAATACTTGAATCACTTCATAAGGATTACTCACTCAATAATTACTCTGGGCGTGAATATCAGCTTCATTGAAAGTACGAACAACATTTGACGACGATTCACTTTTTGGCATCTCTCAATTTTGCTACTCGGGAACTCTCTCGCTTTCACCCTTTTTGAGTGTTTGGTCGCGCTCCTCCTCCAATTTGTGGCGTGTGTCTTGATGTTGTTCCTCAAATTTACAGTTTTAAGCTGACTCCGAATGGCAGATGTTTTTTTTATCCGGATTTTTTTTCTTGGCAGAAATACACTCGGAGGTTTGCGGCTGCCAGCCGAGGGGCGACCGCCATTAGAAATATCTGCTTTACTATCATTTGGTGATCCATGCACGGAGTCATGATAGGCACGCACCAACCCATTTGGCTACGGCGATCGCGTTTTATTTTCATAGGCTTTCTTAATTAAATTTCTTAAAAAGTTTTTTTTTATTTTTTTATTAGTGATTTGAGTGTTAACATATTTAAGTGTTAAAATAATAAATTTCGTTTGGTGAAAAATATTTCTCCCAATGGCATCATCAAGTGTTTGCTATTATTCAACTAAATACTTTTGCATAAAAAACGAACAAAAAAATCACAAAAATCTGTAAAGATATGTTGAAAGGCGGGTTAGCGGTAGATCGAGCTGAATATACGGGTTGTCAACTATTTATAAGGAATAACTTTGTCCCAGACATCGAAGATGTTCCATCTTTTGTATTTACGATACAAATACACTTTTAATTTTTGAATTTCAATAAAACCAGTGCGGAGAGTTGGACTATAATTTTATTTAGCAAAAATGGACAGCCTGATGTCCACTTTCAAAAATTCCCTATGTTATGGATGTTTTGTTGCAAAAATGCTGTGTGATAGTGTAATTTACTCCGCTCGAATTTTCAAACTTCTTCTTTTTCGCCCTCGCCATGATCCCTTAGATGGGGTCGGCTCTTCTCACGCGCAATCTCCACGTTACTTGGTCCGCTTCTTGTCGCTTCTTTGACTTCGCTTCGCTGCATATCGTTTTTAATAGTGTTTAGCCAAGACTTAAAGGATCGGCCACGCCCCATAGATGGGAGCAGCTGTGTTGCCAATTCTTCTCTTAATTTGCTCATACTATCGCAGGCGATTTTCTTTCAATTTCTCTGATCTTGGAGCCACCTGACTCTACTCGAATTTTCACACAATTTTCCACACTTCAAACTCCTTTGTAAATATACAGATTCCATATTGTTGCAAATATAATTCCAACTCAATTGAATGGAATGTACAGACATCGCCCAACCCTAACGTTCGCACAAATAAGCAAATTTACAATTTGTGATATCAGACTGGTTTAAATCCACAAATCGATTGCAGCGAAGCCAATTTGCTTATATTATTTGATTAGGCCAACTGCATAGTGCGAGTGTGTGTGTGTGAGAAAGCGAAAGGAAGCCATAAATCTTCAATGAACTATTTAGAAAATGACATTTGAATGGTATTTAAATGGGTGACAAATCGTAGCAAATAATTTAAATAAACACCTACTTACAACACATCGAAGTAGATAAATGTTCAAATGAACCATTTTTGAGACTCCAAAAAAAAAAAAACTGAAAAGAAAAATTTAAGTAAAACGTTGTGTAGTATAATTTCGCCCTCTGGCGGGGCACTGCGGGACATTTTAAGTTCCAATTTCATCAAAAAAAGAGGAGTATATGGAAACCGATCCTGCCGAATCTGTTCACGGATGGCTTGCCGTTACATAGAAGTGAAGTATTCTGTGAGAAGTTGCACATCAAGCTCAAATTCAAGCAACCGCTTTTTTTTTGTTTATGTTTTTTTTATTTTGTTTTGGTCGGAACATACTAGCAAGCTCAGCACTCAGACAACATTAAGTCCATTGTACTGCACTTGGGTTCCCTTTATAATTTTCTTTAAATCTACCCGAGCTCCGAAGAAATCTAGTAGATCTTGTGGTGCCATGGAGTTAAGGTGATCGCTTCTTAACACATCAGTGCCGAATACCTCAAGCCTGATTCGAGTGAAGGCCGAACATTCGCACAGAAAGCGGTCCGCCGTCTCAACCTCCTCTTGAAATCCCGGACAGAGTGTACTGTCATCAGTCCAACTGGCTGATAAGCCACATCAGACATGACAGGCCACATCAGACATGAGAGGCCCCATCAGTTTTGTCGATCTGCAGCCTCTCGCAGCCTGCCAACCTCGCTTGTGATTTAAAGTAACCCGTTTGGTAGCCGCGTCTGTGATGGCTGCAGAAGAAAGTGCCATAACGGTTGATAGGTTACCTCTTTGCACAGCTGCAGTGAAGTTAACATTTACTTCGACATCAATTAGGGCCCTGAGCCATTTGCGGGTGAGCATGAAATTAGTCGGAGAATGCCTAAGTTCCTTTCCACAGTATCCGAGTACTTCAATGTGTAACTCAATTCGGTACTTGGTCATAGAGACGTTGCAGCAAACTGCTGGGCGGACAAACTAGCGGCACAGAAGACTAGTGCTTTCTCCACGAAACGAGAGGATTGCCGTTCCCTTGAAAATCAGTAACCTGCTCGTGGAAAGGTGTTAATCGCCTTAACTCAGAGAGCACTGGTAAAGCATATAAACTTGCAAAGTAGCGATATCTTTCAGGCCACGGATGCATCAAAAGCGTTCAAAGGAACTTCTAGAGTCAACACAGCCGCAACTCTCGAATTTGAAGGCATTTTGGCTCACACATCTGCGGGTTTTCATTTAGCAGGTTCAGATATTATTTATTATTATTATAATGACGTGATGTAGCACTGAAATTTGAAATATTTATTGTGCTCCGCTCATTAAATTCAGAGTATTTTTCTGAGCTCAACTCAGAGTATTTTTCTGAGCTCACCTTCATCAACGAACTTTAGTACAAATGCGGCAGTATTCAGATCGTCACCAAGCCGTTTCTGTACCTGTTTCGCTCAGGTTATTTTCACATTGAGTTAATGCGCATTGAGTAGGCGCTTACGACAGCATCTTTTACCGTGGTCAAATTCTAATCCCCTAACCCACTGGGGTATAGATATTACCTACCTGATGAATTGAAAGCACGAAAGCATGAGAAAGCTGATGAACTGGCAAAACAGGGGACATCCTATAACGGATCCGAAGCGGTAGAAATAGGCTGTCCTCAAGGCGTGCGCAAAAGCGAGATCTTCTTGCTATTCCAGAAGCAGGCCGTTGACAGGTGGACTCACACGAATACCTGCAAAATAACTAACTAAAACTGACACAATTTAAGCAAATCCAGAATTGACGAGTTGTTAAGAAGGCCATGAGTAGAGATATTCAGAATTACATCAACAATAACCGGCCACTGGCCTTTGGGTGACCATGCCAGGAAGAAGGGACGGCCGTACAACGATAGATGCAGAGATAGAAGCAGTATTTCACTATCTGTGTGAGAGCCCAAGTCTCGGTGCTCTACGACATATAGTGCTAGCCTGGGGCACACTTGGGCGAATATTAAAAATTCGTCCGTTGTAATGCCATACAGGCGAGAGGAGAAAAGAGAAGGGAAGGAAGAGGGAACCTTGGGATTAGAGTCGATGATGACCAAGTATTGATGAACTTCACCAAATTTGTGATATTTAGACCCGCTATATCCGCAGGCGTAGCGAAAAAAGCCCAGATGTCTAAATCTTTGCCAGACGAGAGCAAGGCAGCTGAGAAGAAGGTGTTGAGATGATTAAACCTCGTCCTCAAGACAGCTTCTGCAGAACAGCCTTGAGGCAATCCCAAGTTGGGACAATCCCGAATGGACAATGCCCGGTAAGGATAGCCACCAAATTCGAGAGCTGGGGCTTTGTTAGCCTTAGGAGTTGCCTCGAGCGTCCCCGTTTGTGCAGTAGCCCAGTGCTCGCTGAGTTGACTCGAGTCCCATTTTTCCAGGAGCAGACCACAGGTTCTTAAGGGAACCCCAATCCTCTCATTTCGCGACGTAACCGTCTCCAAAGTTCCCTGTCCAGCCAGCTCATCAGCCCAGCAGTAGCCCCCTATGCCGCTGTGACCGGGAACCCAAATGAGCCTGATGTCGAAGTATTCGGATGCAATCGAGAGAGGAGCCAGACATTCCCAGACCAATCTCGAACGCACAAACCGCGAGCCCAAGGCCCTAATTGCCGCTTGGCTATCGGAGTAAATATTTACTTCCTTAACGGTAATTGGCGAGGTAAGCAACCAATCCATTGCTTCCTTAATTGCGGATACCTCCGCTTGGAAAACACTACAGTGTTCCGGAAGATTGAATTTAAGTTTGATGAGAAGCTCCTTACAGATACTCCTCCACCAACCCTTCCCTCCAACTTCGAGCCATACGTGAACATGTTTGCCATGCCTTGTCGCGAAATGTTGCACACCGCCCACTCCTCCCTTGAGGGAATATGAGTAGAAAAATGTCCGCTTGGACCTAGCGTGGGTGTACAGTGATCCAGCACCATAGGGATGAACTCAAAATTTTTAAGGATGCTAGAGTGTTCGTAACTTAAGTTATGGCCCGCACACCTTACTCTGATTGCGGCGCGTGCAGCTGTAGTTTTTCCTACAATCTCCAGCATAGCGTTAAGCGCTAGAGTAGGACTGGTACGGAGCGCCCCACTAAAGGGCAGACCTTTGCACCCTCTCTAGCTTCTTAACTGATACCATCCTTTCTAGCGAGTTCCACCCTCATAAAAAATACTAAACAAATTAAGTTTTAAATTAATTTTTGAGGCATGCAGACCAAATTAAGAATTTTGAAGTTCCTTCACGTAACACTTAAAGTTGTATTCGTGACGGTCAGGCATATTTACAGTGAGTCAAAAAAGTATTGGGATTTACTACGTATCAGAACAAAAAAAAAAATTAATATCGACATAGATTTACAAGCTCAACCTTGAAAGGTAAAATAAGGCGCAAATTCCCGTTATTTTCACTTTCGCTTTTTTACTTATTCGTACGTTTTAGGAATTGCATACGGTCGCAATCACTTTTGATCACGATTTCAACGGACATAACTCAAAATGAGCATGGAGCTGAAATTTCCCTAGAACTACGCCAATTAATGATAAAACTGTATTTAGAAAAAAAAATCCTATCGCGAAATTGGCAAACTTGTCGATAAATCATGGTTCAGCGTTCGAAACATCGTTATGCATTATTGCAATACTGGCAAAATAGCTCCGGAGAGCAGATCGGGCCGCCCAAAAAACTTAACCGAACGACAGGAGCGAATTGTGGTCGTTTCCACGACAGTCGGCTCTACGTTACCGAAACGACCCGGATTTATATCCGGCCAAGGACTGTCACTCCAGCAGATTCCCCGTATGTAAGTATGGGGAATGTTTATGCTGCTACAACAACAAAAGCGAATTGTGGTGTCAACGGTGGCACAAAATCCAAAATTTTCGGCTGTCAAATTGTGCGAGGCCCTGAAAAATTCAGTTGAAATCAATTTGAACCCCCAAAACTGTTCAGAATACCCTATATAAGGCTGTTTATCATGGCCGGGTTCCTCGACGCAAACCCTTCATTTCGAAAATAAATAAGAAGAAGAGGCTGGAATTTGCTAAGCAGCATTTAAATAAGCCCGACGCTTTTTGGCACACGACCATATTTAGTGTTGAATCAAAATGCAATTTATTTGGGTCAGATGGAGCACAAAAGATTTGGCGAAAGCCAAATAAAGAGCTTCAAGAGAACAACCTGCTCAACGCTTATATGAGTTAAACTCAATGGAGGAAAAGTGATTGTTTGGCTGTGTTTTGCGGCATCTCGTGTCGGAAAGCTCGTGTTCATAGATGAGACAATGGATAAGCATGTTTATCGCAACATTCTTCAGGAAAATGGCGAATCGAAGGCGCCTTATGTTGGAATTCAAGAAACATTTGCTTAAAATGTATCAACGAAAACTATGAATCAACTTTTTCTGTGAAATCTAGCATGTATCCAAAATGATACACAGCTAGAATTATGAAGTATTTTTACTTACGAAAGGGGAGCTAAGTCAACTAATATTAGAAAACGCGGCTAAGGTAATCACAGCCACTATCTCCGCACATTTTCATCACGCTGCATTGCGCCTTTGCCTCTTTTCTATTTTATTCAAACTTGGATTCAATAGGAAATTCTTTATCACTAAGGAAAATACTTCAGTTAACGTAAATTTGTTTTCTTTCGTTATCATTGGCGATGCTTTATGAAAAACTCTTTCGTTAGCTTACAGTTAGACACATTTTGATTTTAGTGTATGGGGGCTATTGCTACTTCGGTGCTGTTTTTGTTGACTGTGTTGTTACTGTTAATCCCTATGCTATTGCTGATGCGGATTCTCATAGTGATGATGGTGTGATGTTGACTGGCATAGCACATCTCTTCATTCTTCAACTACTTGAACTACATGGACAGAAAGCTTTATCGGTACTCAAGACCATTACTATCCAACTCACGACCCCGTGGTGGGTGAATTAAGGCTCCGTGTCCTGCACCGCCGCTGGACTTCCAAGTGTCAAAAAATTGGGCCTTAATGGCACAACTTGGCGATTTCAACAATATAATGGCCCAAAACATTCGTCTTATCTTCTGCAGGAGTGGTTGATATACCATTGCAAACAGCTGAAAACAAAAATACCGTTTTCCTTTGTTTTACACTCTCATTAGAAGAAAAGTTATAGCACTGAGAACTTTGATTTTTCGAGTGTGCCAATACTTTCTTGACTCACTGTACATGACCACGTAAGACAATAGCAAGCCTCCGAGGGATTACTTGCCTTCTCATCGTAGACATTAGCAGCTCGAAGGTAGCGAAAAACAAAATTTTGTTTCCTGCTTTAGAGGCGAAAGTAATAATAAGCACACCACAAATCGCAGAAAAGCCTTTCCTTTTTTTTTCTCTCTCTCTCTCTCTCTCTTTCCTTCGCTGATGTCTTAAACGTCACTCCATTCAAATTATTTAATTTTAGTAAATTTTTCAAATTTATCTGCACTAAAAATTAATTATACAATATTTTTTAACGACCATAAATATTGCATTCCCAATTAGCTATGAATAAATAACAATTAAGAATGGCACAAGGAAATATATATACTTTTATAATTAATTTTACAGCAATATAACAGTGAGGCATAAAAGTCAAGCTTCCTTTGAATTTGTGACTGCAATGAATATTTATGTATCCACCAACTAAAGGCACTTGTTCGCGAATGACAAACCGTATAGTATTTTTAATTCTACAGCATTTTAATTAGAATATGAAAGGTACTGGAAATACTCATAAGTGAGTGCTACCAATGGAGGCGACTAATTAAAAGCGTGTTTTCCAAATGAACGCAAGGCTGGGGGAAGCAAAGCATTTCAGACTTACAGAATTACATATAAGAAAACATACACGCACACATACATAGGCAAGGATTTATGTTTATGCAACGCCAAGTGCATTTGTCGACTGCAGAGGCACAAAACACAATTTGACGCTCGAGGAATAATAATAATAAAAACACACCTCATTTACAGCTCGTCGTCGCGCATTTGCCGCACAATTAGTGACAGACAGCAAAAGGGAAATGTGGTTGGCTGCAAAGGTGTGCACACACATACACACATGCATTTACACTAATGTGCAGTTGCATGCATGCTCTGTTGCTGCTAGCTAACGTTGCTGCTGTTGCTGCACTCAGTCGGGGGGCTACCAGCAGGCCTTGACTTGGGTGTAAAAGGCGAATGTGGAGCTTGGAGTGGCAGCAGTATCGACTTACACACAGCGGTGGCGGTGTGGCACATAAATTGCCAGAAACGATCCAAACAAGTACAAATAAATTTTGTGACAAGAAAACGCATGCACATACATACATACCATACATATATGCAGCTGTCAAATGAAAATCGATCGCGTGTTGCACGTACCAATCAAAAAATAGTCAGCCCGTTGCTGGAGTAGTGTCTGGTGATAAAGACAGCATATCTTTTTAGTGAATAGTTTGTGGGGCACATACACACCAGGCCACTTGAATGGGGCCGCACCAAATTTGGTGTAATTCGCGCCTACACCCTTTTTGGGTGTTTGGTCGAGCTCCTCCTCCTATTCGTGGTGTGCGTCTTGATGTTGTTCCGCAAATGGAGGGACCTACAGTTTCAAGCCGACTCCGAACGGCAGATTTTTTTTTCTGAGGAGCTTTTTCATGGCAGAAATACACTCGGAGGTTTGCCATTGCCTGCCGAGGGGCGATTAGAAAAATGTTTTTTTTTTATTTCGAAATTCGAACCTACGTTCTCTATGTGAATTCCGAATGGTAATCACGCACCAACCCATTCGGCCACGGTGGCCGCCAATCATCTGCACAATGCGTGTGTATTTTCCCACTCCTTTCTTCTCACTACAACAACAATTTGCAGTCTGATTCTGAACAGAAACTCTCGGAAAATTTGTGCGTTTTTCCTTGCCTCCGGGTTATGCAGGGCTACAAAATTGATTTTTTTTTGTTTTTTTGTTTTAATTCTTTTTATAGGAAACTCGCTTTTTGGTACGATAAACACTTGGGACCGATTTCGAGAAAATTGTACGTAAAATCCAATAAAAATGTTTTTTTTTTCTGTTTTTACTCCTCTTTTCCTCAAATAACCAAGAGCTTTAGATACTAGAGACCTATACTGCAGAACAGTTTTAATAATAAAAATACCATTTCGAATGACTCGCTAGAGGCATGACTCGCAATGCCTCAATCGAAGCTGGTTTATCCACAAAGCATTTAGACATTACATATCTCCACAAGTAAAAGTCCAAAGGTGTGATATGACACGATCTTGATGGCCAATCCACAGGTCCGATACGAGAACGAGAGAATAAATTGCTCACCGAATATACCGCGCAGTAAATCCCTGCTGTTGTTGTTGTAGCAGTAATACAAGCCCCGTCAGTGTAGGGTATATCACCGTTCGTCTTCGTCTGGCTCATCTAAATGTAGGCCCAGGAAACATGCTGCTTCGACAAGTTGGGTCCAGAGGGAGAGGGGTGTTAGACGAGTAGGTTTTAAGGGGCATGTGAAAAGGTGGTTAGTGTCGTGCGGGGTGCCTTCACATGCCGGACATAAGTTTGGCATGTCGGGGTCAACTCTGGATAAGTAGAAGTTTAACCTGCTAAAATAGCCAGAACATACAGTAAATCCATTGTTTCACACGCTGCAGGTCTGTATGGCAAGTAGTGCCGTCTTAGTGGAACCACGCCGTCTTATTGGAGAATGATGGGCTGCAATTTCAATTTCGTCATCAAAAAGATGTTCATCGTGGCGCAATAGTGTTCGGCATTCACTGTTACATTGGCGCCCGCCTCGGCTTTGAAGAAATATGGAAATGAAATGATTCCTTCAGCGTCTAGGCCGCACCAAACGGTTGTTCTCAATGAATGTAATGGCTGCTTTTGAATGGGGTCGGGTGGTTCTTTAACCCAAATACAGCAATTTTGCTTATTGACGTAGCCATTAAGCTAAAAATGGGCCCCATCGCTGCGCATCGAGTCCCACAATACGGGTCTTCGGCGAGTTTTTCAAGAGCCTCACGTCTAAAACTATGACGCTTTGGAATATCGCATAGCTTCAAACCTTGGACTAGCTATATTTTATACCCTATCAAACCAAGACCTTTGCGTAAAATCGCGCAAGTAGTGCTATAGGATAAGCCAAGTTGTTGAGATCGAATCGTCGAATCGAGTTTTCCGGGTCTTCGACAAAACTCTCATTTACAGACTCATTATTCTCTTCACTTCGGGCTGTACGTAGTCTCTTTAGTCGAGTATCATCCAGTAATGTAAAATTATTCTGAATTTCCGCGATGATTTGCCGAATAGTGCGTTCGGTAGGACCGTTATGTACACCATAAGTTGGCCTGAGCGCGCGCTCAACACTTTTCACAGTCTTTCCACGATGAAATGTCAATGAAAACTGAAAAAAATATCTATTTAGTTTGACAGTAGTCACGCGCGATCTGTCAAAAAAAGCCTATTGTAAAAAGTATCTCCAATCTGATCACCTGACAACTCCGTCTGACTGTTTTCTATTGCCAAAGCCTACCATAAATTACTGCCTTAATTCCGGATAGAAGTTGTGTAAAAGGAAAAAGAAAAGAACAACCAAAGTCAATTGGACGGAAAGCGCGATTGGTACAATATAATATTGGGTTGGGGAAAAAGTAATGTCGTATTTTGTCAATTGAGCGCGACATTTAAACATATCTTGCGTTGTACTTATTGTATCGGGTCACACTAAACGGCGATTTGAAGACGACAGATTGTACTACAAGTGTCTCTTTGACAGTGTTGTGATCGTACGTTTCATTCTTAAGTTATAGCGCGCAAAAGATGGAGCCCACCAAGCAAGAAATTCGTCATATTTTACGTTTTTACTACCTTAGAGGTAAAAATGCAACGAAGATGGCGGCAAAAATTTGTGAAGTTTATGGGTCTGATACTGTAACGATTCGAACAGCACAGCGTTGGTTCGATCGATTTCGTTCTGGTGTAGTAGATGTTGAAGATGTACCCCGTACTGGTAGGCCAATCGTCGTAAAGACTGATAAAATCGTTGAAATTATCCAAAGAGACCGGGATGTGAGCATTCGCTCGATTAGTCAGGAACTAGGTGTAGACCACAAAACCGTGGATGCTGGATGCTTGGGTGCCACACGTGTTGACGCAAAAAAATCTCTTGGACCGAATCAACGCTTGCGATTCTCTGCTAAAACGGAACGAACTTGACCCATTTTTGAAGCGATCGAGAAGCGGCGAGCCGGCCCAAACCATCGCCAAGCCCGGATTGACCGCCAGGAAGGTTTTGCTGTGTGTTTGGTGGGATTGGAAGTGAATTATCTACTATGAACTTCTCAACTATGGCCAGACTCTTAATTCGGACCGCTACTGTGAGCAACTTGGCCGTTTCAAGCAGGCGATTGACCAGAAGCGGCCAGAATTGGTCAGCAGGAATGGTGTTGTGTTCCACCAGGACTACGCTCGTCCTCACATATCTTTGATGAGCCGCCAGAAGCTACGGGAGCTCGGATGGGATGTCCTATCCCACCCACCATGTAGTCCGGACCTGGCACCAAGTGACTATCATCTCTCCCGGCCCATGCAAAACGCCCTTGGTGATATCAAGTTGGCCTCAAAAGAGGCTTGCGAAAACTGGTTGCCTGAGTATTTTGCATATAAAGAGGGGAGGGTTTATAAAGGGAGGATAATGAAGTTGCCTTCTAAATGGCAACAAGTTTGCGAACAAAACGGGGCATATTTGACTTGAATCGGATAATTCTAAGTACGTTAAATAAAGCGTCAAATTTCGATCACAAATACGACATTTCTTTTTCCCAAGCCCAATATATTTTTTGATGATTGGAGTGAGCCAACTTTGAAGGCGATACAATCAATTTGAATGCCTTTTGCGTTTTATTGATCAAGTTCAGGTACTTTTTGATAGAAGTAAGTGTAATAGACGTTTACCTTCTTTGCTCTTCCTTAAATTGGTGATGTGCGTCAAAGCGAGTAATCCGCTGCTCTTTATGCCGCCTCCAAATGTCAGATAGTTTACTATGAGGTGCTTTTTCATCACTGAAAGGTTTGTCATTGCCTGCTGACGTTGTCTCGTGCGCCCCAGCGGGTTTCAAACCTGGTACTACCGAATCGTAGTCACTCACCAACCCATTCAACTACGTCGGCCACAAAGTAAGACGCAAACGAATTTAGTTTTATATTTCCAATTAAAGCATTGAAAATGGAAGGCGATACACTCGAATTGCGCATTTCAAGTGACCGCTATTGTATGTCCCTGCTGCTGTTGCTGCTGGGAAATTGGGAAATCTCTGATACTCCTTTTTCTGTGTGAAATGCCTTTTAATGGTTCCACGCTTGATTTATGAAAATTTGATCTTTACAATGTATGCATACAAGCGCGAGTTGCCCCATGCCACCTATGTATGTGTTGAACTATTTTTGGTTTTTGTTTTTTTTTGTTTTGTGCTCTACCTTTCCCTTCTATGCTGTGTTGGCAACAAAGTAGCTTTATGCAATTAAACTTTACTATCGCTTAGCTGCCATGTAAGTTTTTGTTTGCGCTACTCGGCTTCAATGTTAATTAAAAGGAAATGCAATGAAAAGAAAGCATAGCTGCAGCTTGTGCGAAGCTTAAGCGGCATGCAACCACTTAATTGGACGGCGGAGAGCTTCTAATTCAAGTATATTAGTCAGTCGCAAGTGTAATATAAGAAGAGGCGGAAAAGAAATGGTGGCCGATTGTAGCAAATCCGACTTACTGGCTAAATCACGGTCATGCCGGCTGCAGATGCACACACACACATGCACATTACTTGCATAAACACCAACGCATGGAGGCCTACACATACTTACATGCAATTCATACAGGTAGATATATGCAAGTAAATCCACTCATTTCGTTGGAAAGTGTAGAAAAGGCAGAAGAACGCGAATGGTTGCTGTGGCAGTGGCAGTGCAGATAAGCGCAACTCGCAAACCAAAATCCTTCGCTTAGTCACTGGCTTTCAGGCGATTGGTAGTGTTGGCAGTTGGTCGCTGGTTGTTGGTTGTTAGCTGCTGGCAGTAGACTAACACAGCTTCCACTTCTTCACTTCTTCACTTTCTGCCTAGTGGATTTCTAAATGCCAGAACATAAGTCAACACTAATTGCGATTTACAGCAATGCTCAATGACACAATCACCTGAAAGTATATGTTCGTATGTATGTTCGTTTTTATGTATGTATGTATTGATATGAGAGGGAATCATATGCTGGTATTCATATCGACATTTGACGAAACTTTTTTCCTAAGTCGCTAAACTGTTTGGGGTTCTAATATAAGACTTGTGTCGTTGGTCTCTCATTTCCGTAGCCGAAAAATTAATTTTGAATAAAATTTTATAAAAATATTTAATTAGTCTATAAAATACATGCAATTTTTGCTCCGTAAGTATAGAGCAGATTTACTGGGTAAGTTCACATTTTATACGCAACTACAGGGTTGTTCAATCAGCTTTGTGGTTCGATAAGAAAAACAAAATTTTATGGCTTGAAATACACTTTGCTATTCAGTTTCGTCTCCCTGAACATCAATTCCAAGATTCCAATTTATTAACTCCCTCCTTGAGTGAGAATCTGAAAAGGCTGCAAAACATGCTTCCACAGCTGTTATGACCTCATCATTTGATGAAAAATGCTTGCCATTCATGCATTTGTTTAGTCCCGGAAACAGAAGAGAGTCGCTAGGGGCCAATATGGTAAATACTGTGGATGCTGCAACAATTCAAACTTTAATTCATAGATTTCATCCATTGTCAAAATGTTCTTGTGACACGGCGCCTTGTCCTGATGAAAAATAATTTCTTCCTTTGCGAACTGGGCCTTTTTTTACGACTCTTTTGCTTCAGTTGGCCTAAAAGATTACAATAATATTCAAAAATTGTTGCTTCACTAGTTTGCACGTAATTCACAAACAAATCTCCTTTCGCATTCCAACAAACTGATGCTAACAACTTCTTGGCCGATTTCCTCACACGAACTCGTTTCGGAGCCGAAGAACCAGATTCCCACCACTCTTTCGCCTCTTGTTTTGATTTGAGATCATAGTGATAGACTCAAGTCTCATCCATAGAGCTGAATCGATGCACCAAATCTAGTTTAACCTTTCGAAAACGCTTTAAATGTTGCTGAGAAAGTCGTAGCCGGATGAGGTTTCGTTCTACAGGGTAATGAGCCCTATTTCTTTAAGCAGTTTTATTAAACCGTTTGGCTTATACAACTAATATTCTTCAAAATATGACTCTTGACCCCCAATACACCGCTGGTAGCGGTAATTCCACTGCAGGTAACATTTTTTAAACTCATCCGCCGGAATCGCGTTCAATTCGGCTGCCACAGTTTTTTGGATCGCCTCGATGGAGTCGCATCTCAAGTTCTCCGGTCATGATTTCCCGCACATTGTAATAAGTTAAATTTAACTCTTCACTGATCTCACGTAGACTAGCACGACGGTCAATGTTCAAAAATTCACGAACCCGGTTCACATCTTCGTCTGTTTGCGCCTTCCAGATCACTGCTCGTCTTCTACGTCCTCCCGGCCTTCCTTGAACGACTTGTGCTACCGTTTTACCTGGGTACTGGACAGTACCTGGGTACTTCTTTTAGCTCTTGAATTAATGCTGACTTATCGACGTATACTTTTTCTTTCAAATAACCCCAAAGAAAGAAGTCCAACGGTGTCAAATCACTTGATCTTGGTGGCCAATTGACATCGCCGCGACGTGAGATTATTCGGCCATCAAATTTTTCGCGCAAAAGAGCCATTGTTTCGTTAGCTGTGTGACAGGTGGCACCGTCCTGTTCAAACCACATATCGTCCCCTTAGTATTAAAATAGCCTATAAATTTTTTGATGTTTTGAGAAAATGAATTTCAAACTTTTTGTCGAAAGTAGCTCTCACTCACATTTGGAGTATTAAATTGGCCGAAAAAATCACGAAGTGGGCACCCGTTTTCATAATAAGCCTGCATAACTTTAACGCGTTGCTCGATTGTTTATCTTTCTATGATTCAAATTGAGTTATTCTGAAATTGAAAAATGTCAAATGAAATGTAGAAAAAACTTGACGTTTAGGTGTGGTTCATATTCAACATCGGCCTTTGAAATTTAACCACAAAAATATAAAAAATAAAAATGCTGAAAATATTTCATCCTCAAAACAACAAAATAAAAATGAATAAAAATACCTGAAGATATTTGCCTTCGAAAAACTGCATACCAAAATTTCAAATATTTAGTGAATCTGAAAATTATTAATTTGTTTTCGAGATTTTTTCAGTTTACTTTTTATTATACTCAAGCCTAAAAAAATAACATTTCGCTGAAAAATTGCTAAAATACTCGGATTACTTGACATGGAATCGTTCATCTACTAAATTTCGTATTTACAAGAAAAATAAAATTATCAATTCGTAATTTGCTATTTTTAAAGATTTTTTTCAATGAAATATACCAAAGCCTTGCCCAGCTCAAGCAAACAAACGTAAAGTTTGTGCGTTCGTATGTGTTGTTGCCTCGCAAGGCCGGCAACACCGGCAAAGTTGTGAACAAGTATGCTGACATACTCTTTTGAGGGCTGCGACATGCACCTATACCCATGCAAAGCCATATCTGCGCACTCCTGCTCGGGGTATTTATATTAAATAAGCAGCAAAGGATGATAGGTTTTTTGAATTTTCGCCTCTCTTATTTTGTTTGTGCTTATGCTGGTTGCTAAATAAAAAAGCGGTGACTGTTGTGTGGGTGTATCTGCATGCATGAATTTATAAAAAATTGTAAAATAGTTGCCAAGCAACGGGAAGATACAAAGTATTTACCAGCTTGGGTATGAATATGTATATGTATGCAAATATGTCTGTATGTAAGCTCGAATCGTACGTTGGATTCAATTGCAGCTGGATGGTGTGCTGCCAAGCGAGCCAATGCATTGCATTCATTGAAATACTGATAAACTTTAAGTTTATTGCTCAAAAGTGATATTATCGCCTTCAAGGTACTGCACATCAACTGCAAGGCGCTTATGCCAGTTTTTGATCCAGCTCTCGAAACGTTTCCGGAACTCTATTTTCGGTATAGCAATCAGAGCCGTCCTTGATTTTTCCATTACTTCTTTGCAGTTGTGAAGTGGTGTTATTTTGACTCGATCAAACAAAAAAAAGACAACAAATCGTGGGAGTCATATCAGGGGAGTTCGATGGCTGTTGGAAGGTTTTCGTTTCGTTTTTGGTCGAAAATTCGCAGTTAATGTTGGCCTGGAGCAAAATTCACGAGTTGTGTTCACACAAATCCTTTATTTTTGGGTTTGTCTCACGTAAACGTTTCATAATGCCCAAATAGTAGCCCTTATTAACTGCCTGACCTTCCGACAAACAATCGTTTGGTACCGACAATCTATCCGATACGATCAATCCATGAGCATCGCTTTTTTTGACTGAAAACAACGTGAAGCTTTTTGGTCTCTCACTCTCCTTATTTATATCTGGATTGTGTGTCATACTAATAATCCCATGTCTCGTCTCAAGTACTGATGCGTTTGATTAATGTTTGGTCGTATTAAGCCTTGAAAATCATCTCCGCGACATCAACGCGGTCCCTGGTTTGCATGAAACTCAGGGCCTTTGTGAACGACTTCGCAGCAACAAGGCGCAAACCCAAATCATTAACGGATCCTGAACGCATCCATTACCAATGTTGAAATGCTCCACCCGCTCTCTGTCGGTTAATTTGCGGTGATTGATCAACTTTTCTTTCACTTTATTGATGCTTTCATTAGCGCCTAATGTCGATGGCTTACCACTACGTTCGTCATGGTCGATTGACTCACGATCTTTTCTGAAGTGTTCATGGCCACCGGTAAACGGCTGTCGGCTGTTTTCTTTCAAGTGTCATTACCGAAAAGTTTCCCAACATTTCTATGGTTTTCGCACGATTGAATTCATTTTTAATGCAAAATTTAATACAAATTCGTTGCTGCAAATTCAAAACCACTTTCAAAACTATGAAAGATCGAAAACACGTGCAGAGGTAGATTTACTCAAGGCCTTCGCCTCATTTAAAATGGTGTTTTTTTTTTGTATTTCTTTAGATATTTTATTTTTGTCGTGAGTATTTAATTTTTTATTGTTAAAAAATAAAAATTTTTTTTGACCCTGCAAGATTCGTTCAAAAAGTTGTCAGCCTTCAAAAAATGGTCTTCCAAAAAAAATTTATGTCGCTGGCGACACGGATTCCGGCACTCACAGGTGTCTGAAATCAAAACGATAAAAAAGTTCTTCTTCAGTATCGTGTGAAATACGTTATCGTGTGAACTACAATCTCAAAAAAATAAAATTTGACAAAATGGCGGACGTTCAAAGTTGAGAAACCGTTTTCTTACCCTTATTTTGACTTTAGAAGTCCGAAAAAAATACTAAAAAATTTTCGTTCCAAATGATCATACTTCATACGATAACGACATCAATTCTACGTCATTTAAATTTTATTTCATCAAAATCGGTTCGGTAGAACGGGCTATATCTATGCCCATTGTCCATGTGAAGACCAGGCTTGAGGCCCGGCGGCGTAACTTTTATTAGTATCAAGCATTGGCCATACAAGTTTGGTCGTAATGTTGAACACAGATGTGACAACCTAACAAAAAATAAAAAAGCACACACAGAACTCAAAACAGTTGTCTCTAGAGTATCACCTTGTGATGCTTGTGAGCTTATTCCGGAAACTTTTTGATGAAGGTGGGGTGTCTGGCAAAGACCAATAAAATAAATTTCACTCTCTCTTTAAATGAATAAAAGGAGAAGCTCGGTCTAAATAACATTCAAGGATGAGTTACAAAAACTTTTTACAATATTTTAATAAATTTTATTAAAAATGGCAGCTGGAATTTTTGTAATTTGCTATAGTTTTGTAATTCTAACTTCAAATATCCAGCAGTGACTCAAATTGAAGTAGCTGATTTTTAGTAATGCATCAAAAAGTATTTTTCAATCGTTTGAAAATGTATGGTTTTGTATTAAAAAAATCAACATTTTCGTGTATTTTTTTCCTTCGTCTTAATTTTGAAAAAAGTGCATCTGAAACTTAAATGCCATTTGATGGTAAAAGCAAATGGTGCTCATTCTCTATCAAAGCCAAATTTTGTGGTTTGATTTCAAAATAGTATTTTTGTCGTCAGCGTCAAAGAAGACACGGCACGGCTTGAGGATGAGGAGTTTCTTCAATTACTTTGTGAAAATTAATGTTAAATTCTGAATTAATTATCAGAACAGCTCTAAGTGACATAAATTTCTGTTGTCATAATTTTTGGAGGGACTAAGGCACTGAAACCTTGAGATCTATTGTGAGCCACCTTCAAGCATTCACATGGATAATATCTTTTAATCTTACTTCGGAGAAGTACTTTCGTATGGACTCTCAGTCCTTGAAATTCATCGGTATGCCGAGTATTAGGTGGCCACTGAAAATGATCTTCCAAATTCAGGTCATTACTAAAGTATACTCGTATGCCTTGCAGTTTTGATTTCTAAACAGCAGAATTTGTACATTCCACTCGAAAGAGTTCGGGCTCCAATATTATGTTAGAACTCCTGCTAAAGTTCTTAAGCTATTCTTAGAGAAGCTCATGCAATCTTTAAAGCGCTTTGGGTTAAATTTGCACCTTTATTTGAAAT
This sequence comes from Anastrepha ludens, assembly GCF_028408465.1. Lineage (NCBI taxonomy): Eukaryota > Metazoa > Arthropoda > Insecta > Diptera > Tephritidae > Anastrepha > Anastrepha ludens. Next base: position 40,090,996 of record NC_071499.1, on the reverse strand, counting down.
TTGGATTGATATGATGTTTTGTAGGAGAACGAAGTACCTATGTTTTGATACGAGGTGGTTCAATGAGCACTCGTGTTAGAAATGAAGATAACATTTTTTCAAAAAAAACTTTTTCAACATAGTTCCTTTTAGAAAGATACACTTCTTCACGCCTCTGTTTCGGCGATGACTTCCTCGTTTGAATTCAATTTTTTCCCGTAAAATATTTCTTCATGTTAGGGAACTAGAAAAAGTCGCAAGGAGCCAGATCGGGTGAATACGGGGCGTGTGGCAGCAATTCATGCAGTTTGGCGGCGACAGCTTGGGATGAATATGCTGGGGCAACAACACCTTCTTTTTCGCCAAATGCGAAGCGGTGTCTCCTTTTGTTGAAGCAGTGCAATGACTCACTGTAGTATTGTCCCGTGATCGTTCTTCCTTTTTCTAAAAAATCCATGAGGATGACGCCGTTCGCATCTCAACAAATCGTCGTCATGGCCGTTCCGGTCGATGGCACTTTCTTCGTCTTCTTTGGAGCAGATTCACCGGGAGAAAACCATTGCTTTGATTGTTACTTAGTTTCTGGTGTGTAATGATGATTCCTGGTTTCATCAGCGGTAACAAATCGATGCAAAATTCTTTCGGATCTCGCTTAAATTGCTCCAAACACTGCTTCGAAGTTAACAGCTTCATCTACTAGTTTTCCACCGTGAGCAATCTCGGCACGAATCGAGCCGAAAATTTTTTAATCGCCAACTTATCATGTAAAATATCAACGTCTGCCGGGTGTCTTGTTCGCTCGTCGTTTAATTTCGTTGAGCCACTACCTAACTGTGGTCATAGATGGCGAAGCGTTCAACTTTCACTTATCTCCTCGAAGATAGCATCCAACTTTGCTCTTAACTCTTCGCTTTCTTTCCCATCCAAAAACCAAAAGCGAATTACCGAACGATGCATCTCTTTTTCCATCTTAGCGAAAATCACGAAACATATCTTACTCGAATAGCTGTCAAATCCAAACTAATGGATCAGCTGACACAATGAAACTAATGACAGCCCCATGTAAATGAATTCTCACCACCGTACCGCTCCGTAGTATCGTAGACCGTTGCTTCATCGTGTCAGCTGATAGGGCGTACGTTTACGTTGGTGACTGTGAGCACCATAACCTATCAATCGCACTGAAATTTATTTTGCCGTCGTTTGATAGATGGGAGCCCAAGATGCTAACACGAACTTCCCTCAGGAATGCCCTCTTTCATCAGACACGGGTACTTATTGAAACGCCCTCGTAAAAACAATTGCTACAATTAAATGGAAGACAAATAAATTTTAAAAAACTTGTTAATAAGTTCCCGTGCTTATACAGACTTTTCCCTACTTTTCCTTTTTTTATTACTTCAATTAAATTTTTTGCTTCAAATTGATATTTTTTGACAGAGACCTGTTAAAAAATTTCTTCAAATATTGACAAATAGGTAAGTCCTCTGAAACTGTATAGTTCAATGCAAGAAAATAAAAAAACGTCCTTTCTATTCAATGATTATTAACTTTGCCTCAAGTCTCAAATACTTACTTACTTAGGTGACCTTAACAACCCGTTACCGAGTTACGGCCGACCTCATCAGCTCTCTCCCGGCGCGTCTGCTCCGCGCGCGCCTTCTCCAATTCTGTACACCAAGCGAACATAGGGTTTTCTCCACCTAATCTTTCCACCAGATCAATGGTCTTCCTCTGCGTCGTCTCCCTTGGACTTTGCCCTCGAACACCTTCTTTGCTGGAGCTTCTTCATCCATACGCACGACATGCCCTAGCCAACGCAGGCGTTGGATGGCAATGCGTTGAACTACGCCAATGTCGGCGTAGAGCTCATACAGCTCGTGGTTCATTCTTGAACGGTAATCTTCGCCAACGCGCACAGGACCGAAGATCTTACGAAGAACTCTTCTCTACTACCCATGCCTCTGCGCCATAAAGCAACACGGGTATGATGAGCGCCTTGTAAAGTGTCAGTTCGGTCATGCGAGAGAGGGCTCGACTACTCTATTGCTTACTTAGCCCATAGTAACACCTATTAGCAAGAGTGATGCTCCGTTTGATCTTCAGACTAATATCGTTGTTGCTGTTAAGTCCCAAGTCCCAAATACTAACCGAAAATCTGATAAGCCCCAAAGAGTACAAAGAACTTTTCTTCAGCGTAATGAAAATCAATTCCTTTGGAGTGGTTTTAGCTTGAAATTTGCGAAATTTTTTATTAAAGATGCTACAAAGCTTAAAGAAAATTGGCTTGGAATGATTTTTATTCTTTCTTGTGAAAATTGTAAAATTTGGAATACTGGACTTGCAGCTTTTTTCGCTAGCCTGGCGATGTGTGTTTTCACTTAAGTCATCTGGCTTCTTCAGTTTATTGGGTTTACCAGCATTCAGGGTTTTCCTCACGTGTAAGTATACTCGCATTCATATTAGCATTACTAAGTCTATGGTAAGTGTAGTCGTTTAAGTGAGAGCAACTCACTACCGAGTAGTGTTGAGCTTTAATTAATGGCGTCTGTTTTGCTGATGTTTTTCGTCGCTGGTACTTCGTTACACTCAAACTGCGCGGCTACCAGCTGCTGTCCCGCAATGTTGCTTTCAAGTGTCTGACTGTATTTTTTTGCAGCAGAATCCTTTCTTTTAATTTTTTGTTTGCTTATTCTTGAATTTGTTTTTGCATTTGTTTTGCGCAACTGTGTTGTTGTACTTGTCGCTGTGAAACGTCATCGCCCTTAGCGAGTTAGTCAATGCCACAAAGTATGGTAAATTTAATAGTGGTAGTGGTACTGGTGTTGGTGTTGGTGACGATGTGATTGCTGGCTGTGCCGGCTTGTGCGCCCATGTGTATGCAATGGAAAAACCTCAGTAAAATTGCTGTTGCTTTAATCCGTTTACATACAAAAACAATAGAAACGCAAATGTGGAGATTAAAAGGAAGGAAGAAAAAAGCGAAAAGGAAGATATGCTTTGTCAAAAAATAAAAACGAATTAAATGAAATGAGTATGCATACACGTACGTAACGGTAGTGCGGATGTGGAGAAATGTAAATTGTAAAAAGTTGTAAGGAAACGATGGTTTTTGGTTTCTGTGGAAACTGGAAAATAGAAAATAGCAAATACTATGAAAATTCAAAAAATAAAAATACAATATTGATACAAGTGGAATGGCACTTTTACACACATACATTTGCATACTACTATGTGTATGTGTATACTCACCTATGTATGTGTGTGTACTAAGCTGTAAGTTTTACAATACCCGCAAAGAATTTACATTTCTAAAGTTTTTTACTTGTCCGGAGTAATTTTTCTTGACTATAAAAGTTGAACAGTAAAACGAAAATTACTTTGGAAACAGTTCATGAAATTGGGTGCAGTAATAAGTTTCGGTACTTTCTTAAGGGGGGAGCCTGCTTTAGAGGCTTCAAAAAATTGATATTTTTTTTGCTTAAATGTCTTCCCAAACTATGCAAAAATGTCTCCTCAAAATTTCAGAAGCAAATTCAAAATATTTTCGGAGTTACAGAAGAAATTGTGAGCAAGCGTCGGGTAGGTATACGAGCGGCCGGACCGCTCGAAGTGCGATTCCTCGGTTTTTTATTTTTACGATTTTTCCTAACTGGCGGGAAAGATAAGGAAAAAGTTAAAAGTCCTGTCGAAACGAGATTACATTGATTGTATTAGGAATTTAATTCTCCTTTAGTTGAACCTAAAAAACCTTAAGAAAGTTAAAAGTTTAAACAATCTAAAGTGAATTTGTTTTTCGAAAAAAAATGATGTTTTTCATTAGCGAATAATTGTTGAATTTCTCACTTTTTGTTTAATTTTCTTGGTTTAACTAGAAGCTATACTATACTAAAATAACATTTTTTGGGGGTTTTTGGTTTGAAATGGAAATTGCGACCTGCATCTTTCTCCCCGCATGACACATGCACACTCGAGGCGCCTCGGCAAAATGCTTGTACCAGACATAATATGACATATATTTTAATGAAAAAATTTGAGAAAACTGTTGAAATATATAACAATGAAACCTGAAAGTTTCGTTTCAATCGAATATTTCTTTTCTTCCCAAAAAAATCCACGAAACAATCGATTTTGTGAACCCTCTAAAAAAGCTCCCCCCTTAACCAAAATTATGAATTATTTAAATAACTAAATAATACCTGATATTGAAGTGAAGTATGTGTCATTGGAAGCTACAATACAAATTTACTCCACTTTTCAGGCAGCATACGGATTCCTCTGACCAAAAATTCGAGTTCTTTTAACTTGAGCCAGTTTGCGATGCTCTCGTAAAAAGTTAATCGCTCTCCAATAAAGGCTGACTGCATTGATCGGAACAGATCCGAGCAGGTAATCCGAAGGTGAAATGTTTGGGAAATACGGCGGGTGGGGCAAGATTTCTCAATTCAGTCCGTCTAAATATTTCTAGATCGATTTAGCAACATGCGGCCCAGTTTGTCTTGTCTACCGTCCCATTCCGACCGCTTTTCTTTGAGAGCTTGATTCAAACGCATTAGCTGCAGTCGATAACGATAGCCAGTGATGGTTTCAGATGGTTCAAGAAGTTCATAATAGATAACGCCCTTCTGATCCCATCAGATATATGCCATAACCTTTGAAGCATGCATTTTTGTCTTCGTTGTCGATGGCCCTAGTTCACCTGGCAGCCTCCAACATTTTCGACGCTTAGGGTTATCGTAAAGATCCATTTTTCCGATGCAGAACACCTTTTCTTTTCTGCCGTTCAAGAAGCATCTCACACGTCACCTAACGTCTCTTGATATCCCTCTCCTTCAATTGATGTGGCACCCAGTTACCTGCTTTTTGGATCATCTTCATTGCGTGCAAACGTTTACCGACGGTTGATCTGTCAGCATTCAACTCTTTAGACATATCGAAAGGGGTTCGACATGCACCTTGATCCAATAATTCTTGTAGTTGAGTATCTTCGGATTTTTTCGGTGCCCCTTCGCGATCTTTATCACTCACGCACTCACGACGAAATTGCTACTTTGGAAGCGTCGAAACCACTCTTTGCAAGTTGTATTTGATGGCGCGTGATTACCTATATATTGGTCAATATACGTTTCACCTGCACTTTTCGTTGGAAGGTAATAAAGAAGCATTAATTTACTGCTCCTTATTGTGCCTGATTCTATATTCGCCATTTTCTTCACGTATTGAGTCAAATTCTTTACGCAATATTTTGCGCTCAAATAATTTTAGGCGGTGCTCGCCTGCAAGATTCATGCATATCTGGACCGTAGGTCAACAAGGGTCGAAAGAGCGATTTATGAATAGCAATTTTGCACCTACGTGAGAGAGATCTTGATTTCAGGGGATTTATTTTAGCGTAGTATGCACGATTCGCAGCTATTATCCTATATCCATTATATAGTCCGCGTATGCTATAGTGACAGTAGACCTGGAGACATCGATCTCGTGAAGTCTTTAATAGCATAATGCAAAACTAAATTGAAGAACGCTGCTGATTTTAAATGGGCTGGCCATATTTTGTTGTATAAAAACTCTTCCTTTTGTGCCTTTTAGCGTAAGCATAACCTAGTAAAACGAACCAGCTTCGATGGGATTCCTAAGTCATGCCTTGCGTTGGCGATGGATTCTCTATGGATGCTGTCGAGCGGTTGTTTGAAGTCAATGGAGATGAACGTTAAAACCCGATTCAAGGCACTTGTCGATATTTTGCTTAAGTAGAAAAGTTGTAGATCCGCTTGGTCTGAAGCCGTACTGATATGCATCCAGTACCTGCTCGGCTAGGGCTTTAAAGCTCTTCGATAACAGCGTTGAAAACAATTTGTAGCATACGGTAAGAAATGTTATACCGCATAGTTCTTGCAGTTAGCCTTGTACTCTTTTTTGAGTCAGATACTCCAGCTACTCTGTGACGCTTATTCAAGGAGAAAATTAAATGCCGTGAAAACAAAGGAGAGAAAATAAGTGGAAGGAGTTTGAAAGATTAAAAAAAAAATAAATAAAAAAATTGGTTATTAAACTTTTTGTTTAATATTTTAAAGAATAGCACCAACACCAAAATGGGTGAGGCTGTGGCGGAACGAGTGTGGGTAGTGTGGCCGGTTCTTTGATTTGTGGCCACAACGAGTGGCTCTCCGTACTAAGAGAAAAATGGGCACATCTACGTAGAGATGCAGATGACTTCACTGAATTTTCTGTAAGAGCGAAAGCGAAATTTCTCATAAGTTTGGCTGGTTCTTCTGGAATCTAGGTAGGTGAAATGGTTGAAGTGCCGGTCTGGTACTCCTCAATTATCACTAAAGCGCCGTTTTGATAGATTGGAACCTAACACACCGCATTTCCCTGAACTTCGTACAGATCTCTCTATCCACAAGCAGGAGTTTGATTTTAGTGTAAGAGCAATTCTTCCCGCAGAGCGCAAACGCGGGAACGAGGGGAAAATCTGCATCGAAGCTGGACGTCTGCTTTCACTGACAGCTCCAAGATGGAATCGGGAGTCGAAGCAGCTCTTTTCCCTAAATCAACCAATTTATCTATCTCCTTTAAACTGCCAAACACTGCTAGTGTTTTTCAAGCAGAATTCTTTGCAATGCTGCAGGCAATCAAAATGCTAAGGGAACGCGGAAGCAAGGGAGATATTAACATTTTCTTCGATAGTCAAGCCGCGATCAAGGCACTGACGACGCCATGGTGCAGAACGAAATTAGTAAACTCCTGTAAAGAGGAGATCAAATTTCTTGGGTGTGCAGATAACATTTTTCTGATCTGGGTTCCAGGACATAGGAACGTAGAGGGATAAGCAATTGCTGATGAGCTTCGCAGGAAGGTCATGGGTATCCTCCTGACATTTGGTAAAGGGGAACTGTACAAAGTATTTCTCAGGAAAGCATTTCTTCATTTGCTATTTCGAAAACCCTTTGGTCCCAATACGATATACGAAGGACTCAGAAAGTCCTTTAGACTCCTCGTCATTCAATTTCCAACCTCGAAGCTGTGTTTACCGGTCACTGGACGATCGGCATACTCTCGAAAAAGCTAGGATTACCATTTAACCCCCATTGCAGAAGGTGTGGGGACCTTATAGAGAAGGTAAATGTCCGGGCTTGGCAATTAGACGATTAAGGCTACTGGTTGCTCTATTCTTTAACAGCCTGGGGCAGTGCGCTATCCTAAATCTCATAAACCTTCTACGTTACATCAAAAACTCTGGTTGGGTATAGATATCTGCCCGTTAAAGGTCTCGAATTGGTATCAAAACGGGGGTGCCAGATTGGTAGCAGACCATTAAGGTCACTGGGTGCTCTATTCTTCAACAGACTGGTACCAGACCACCCAAAACTAAAAGAAAAATGGGCACATCTGACACACAAATATTTTGAATATTTTTGTTTAGCATTTTTGAAAATTCCTCTGATAGGGAAAAGTGCTCTTATGCATATATATATTAACCACGCTTAAAGCTTTTTAAATATCAATAACAACCTTCCTTGAACCAAACACACAAAACATTTGTATCAACTTTGATTCAGATATCTAAGTTTTCGCTCGGTTTTAACTAAATCGATTTTTCTGATCACCCAAAACTCTCACTCCCATTCGCACTCACTGCATATAACCATAGAAACACAAAGCAATACTCAACTTTAAAGACCAAAAAGATTTGCAGCTGATAGACGCGCTTGGTAGAAAAGCAGCAGCAACGTAAGGTAGTTGCCACACTGACACGGCTTCCTCTGTTCAAAACTGAAATGAAATTAAATCACCACTTTGCCAACAAATGCAATAAAATGTCTGCGGAAGTGTGCAAATGCATTAGCATATTTACAGGCGCCACAGCCGAGTATGCGCCGCTGCCAAGCAATTACCAATTGCCTGGCACATAGGAATTTTTCTGCAACTCTGCCGTCGATTATTGAGAAAATCACATTTGAGCGCAAATGAGTTGCAATTTAAATGGCGGCCGCAGCCACTGAAACAACGCCAGACACATATGGCCATGGCGGTGGCTTACTTGCATGTCAGCTGTTTCTGGTCGCTAGCCGCACAAAGGGCACCAGATCGTGGGCACACGCATTTAAATTAAGTGCGCACAAATGAGTTCATTTTATTTGGTTCATCGTTCATTCGTTCGTTTTGTTTTCAGTTTTTTTATAGCCCTTTGTGTTGCATTTGCAACACTTTTGCGAAAAATATCATGCACAGCAACAATGTGCCGCGCCGCATTTCTATGTAGTTACTGAGTACACACCGATGTTCACAATAATAGCAGCGCGGCATGTAGAAAAGTTCGGTTTTTTTAGTTAATTTTTTTTTTCATTTGTTTTTTCACAGAAAAATGGTTTTTATTACAATAAAATCATATTAGCTAAAGTGCTCGACTTTGCACAAAATTTGAAAAAATGCATTCACTTTTCATTAACATTCCACACTTTCTATTGAGATTTTATAGAAAAATTCCAGTATGCAGCCTTATAGCTCTTTGAATTTTGGTAAACTCGCTGTTAGTACGAAATTGTGCTTATTTTTGCCAATTTTGTTCCTTTGGTCTTGGCTGGCAGTTTTGTGCATTTCCTTCACTTAAGAAATGCGAGCTTCGTTATGTGGAAGAAAATGCATAACGTCAGCAAAAAACGAATTAATAAAAAATCAGAACAAATTTTGAGCTACTTGAAACTGCATACTCCTCTTCTTCTTAATTGGCGCGATAACCGCTTACGCGATTTTGGCGGAGTTTAACGAGGCGCGCCAATCGTTTCTTTCTCGTCCTAACCGGCGCCAGTGGGGCACACCAAGTGAAACCAAGTCCTTCTCCACCTGATCTTTCCAACGCAGAGAAGGCCTTCCTCTTCCTCTGCTACCACCAGCTGGTACCGCATCGAGTACTTTCAAAGCCGAAGCGTTTGTATCCATTCGGACGACATGACCCAGCCAACGCAGCCGCTGGATCTTTAATCGCTGCGCTATGTCTATGTCGTCGTAAAGCTCATGCAGCTTATCGTTCCATCGCCTGCGATATTCGCCGTTGCTAATGTGCAAAGGTCCAAAAATCTTACGCAGAATCTTTCTCTCAAACACTCCAAGCGTCGCTTCATCGGATGTTGTTATTGTCCACACTTCTGCGCCATACGTTAGGACCGGCATGATGAGAGCCTCGTAGAGTGTTAGTTTTGTTCGTCGAGAGAGGAGTTTACTACTGTTTGTTTGAAGACATGAGGTACTTCGTTTTGTCCTCGGTCACCACCAGACCCATTCGCTTTGCCTCTTTATCCAGTTTGGAGATGGCAGAACTAACAGCGCGGTTGTTAAGGCCGATGATATCAATATCGGCATACGCCAACAATTGTACGCATCGTACGATGCTCTCCAACATCAGGTTAAAGAAGTCATACGACAGCGAGTCACCCTGTCTGAAACCTTGTTTGGTATGAAACGGCTCGAAGAGGTCCTTCTCCTTTTCGTACTGTCGAGTGCAGCTTTGAAATCCACGAAAAGATGGTGTCTGTGGATTCTCCTTTCATGGTCTTTCCAGGTCTAAAGCCACACTGATAAGGTCCAATCAGTTGGTTGACGGTGGGCTTCATCCTTTCACACAATACGCTCGCTAGAACCTTATAGGCGATATTTAGAAGGCTAACCCCTCGGTATGGTCGGGTAACGGAACGACAATTCCGTCGTCAACGATTGGGCTTTCGGTATCTTCACACTCTCTGTGACATGCGCAGCTGTCACTATTTACAATAGTAGGTTCAAGAAATGTTCCCTCCACAATTTAGGAATTAGGATCGCCGTCTTTATTCTTATAGGTCGCATCGTCCTACTCTTCCGTCGGGGCGTGGGCGCAAATCAGCGATATGTGAAAAAAACGGGCTTTGATGCGGATTGCTGCGAGACGCTCGTCCACCGGAGTGAACGACAGTACTTGGCGACGAAGTCTCTCTCCCACAACAAATCCGCCACCGAATTTGCGCTCCTTTACATAGCAGCTGTAGGAGGCGTCGCAAGGTCCTATGGTTTTCTTGCCTTGCCCCGTCCATCTCATCTCTTGGATGGTAGTGATGCCAGCCTTTACTCTCACGAGGACCTCAACCAGCCGAGCAGAGGCACCTTCCCCATTAAGGGAACGGACATTCCAGGTGCATGTCCTCAAATCATAGTCCTTAGTTCGTTTGCAGGGGTCGCCATGAATGTTGGAAGTTCTCATCCGAGACTTTGTGTATGTTTTCATTGGGAGAGGTTTTTAAGGAAACTGCATACTATTCCACCAGAATTAAGTGGGCTTACTCACAATCCCTCCAAAAATATTTACTAAAAATTTTGTGATATTGCTGAAAATTTTTTGAGTTTTTTTTAATTTAAAAAAAATTTAAAAACTTTATTTAAATGATTTTTGTTGTAGTATGCATGATATTTTTCTAAATAAATGGCACAAATTTACAAAAACATAAATAAATAATCGGAACTTTGCCGCAAGTCGCGCTGCTATTATTGTGAACACAGGTGTACACGTGCGCTTATGTGTGCGTGGATTAACTTGAGTGATTTTCATGGCGCGCCAGTGGCTACAGCAGCGATTTTTATGGCTACTGCCGTTGCTGTTGTCATTAGTGTTGCTGATTTCATTCCTAATGAACGCAATTTGTTGCCGCTGCTGATTTGTTCGGGGATTGTGGCAGCCACATTTCCATCTCATTTGTAATTTACGGTGCTTTTGCAATTAGCAGAAACATAAGCCAGGCTACTCAGCTGAATTGCTTGCAAGGAATTGCGCATAAATACGCACGGATATGTATATACAAGGTGGCGCAAAATTAATCATCCCATTTTGTTTTTTTACTAAATTAAAAAATTATTTTGAGCGGTGGAAATCTTTATTCTACTTTAAGCCACTTTGCGCGCTTCATTCCTTGTCTGGTGGTATTCTGCAGCTTTCTTGTTCACAAGCGTCAAATAGGTTTGACGTACGACGCCGTTTGCAAAAATCATAAATTTTTTCGGTAGGGTGATTAATTTTGCGCAACCTTATATATACATATATGTGCGTATTTATGAGTGCACGTTTTATGCAAAAAAATTATCATGGGAATAGTAATGTAATAAAAATTTTATTTTCCTTGAAAGCAAGTCAGTCCTAAACAAAATTATCACTTCAAATAATAGATATAATCCGGATTTGCGCTTCAGGAAAGTTCTTTGTCAACTCATGCATATTTTTTATACGTTTGTAAGAAGAGTGTATTTGGTAAAAATTTAACTTAATTCCATATTTCGCTTAATTTCTTTCATTTAACTATGAATAAATATTGTAGTTGATCTCATTATCGTCGACTAAGCGGGTTTCATACAGCATTTTTAAAAATCCTTCACTCTCATTCCGTGCAATTTGAAATTCGTTAGATATCTATTGCCCATCAAATCATTATTATAACCTTTGTGTCCTTAGAACATCTTAAAAGTATACACTAAGAACTCCGAAGTGTAAAAGTGGGTTTTATAATGACAGACATGGGCACCACATAGCCTCTTCTGCCAATTTTCTACTCTCACCTTACCGTGGTAAACCCTGTTAATCTCTAGTACTTCTCCGAACGATCGGGTAACCAACACTGGTATGGTAAATCAGAGAGGGAACTTCAGCGCGGTTGTTCATCAGGTTAGATGCTGCTGAGAGCGGATCGCTATATAAATGTGTTTGAACGGTCAAGACTGGTTGTTCTAAAACTTCCAGTACGTATCCCACTGACACATACGGGGCCACGCAAAGTTGGGACGCTTAACATAAATAAACAACACCCAAGAAACGGAGGATAGCCTCAAATATAAAATCGATAACCAGATACCGACTTTTGGCTTTCGTGTATCGACTATATCATATATCGATTAGGAACATGGAATGCAAGATCTTTATCGGAAGGAGCCAAGCTGAAAGAGATGGCTGAGATATAAGCTGAGCATACTTGGATTGGCCTTTTATCCAGACACGTCTCAGAGTCTTTGTTGGAATATAAACTTACTTGTTAATCGATAAATTGTTTGCCCCTTTTATAATATCTTAACTAATAATAATTTAAGACATTCGCTTCTCCTATTTGTGGCGTGCGTCTTGATGTTGTTCCACAAAGCCGACTCCGAACGGCAGATATTTTTTATGAGGAGCTTTTTCATGGCAAAAAATCACTCGGGAGTTTGCCATTGCCTGCCGAGGGGTGACCGCTATTAGAAAAAAATAGTTATTCATTTTGGTGTTTCAACGAGATTTGAGATTTGAACCTACGTTCAATCTGAATTCCGAATGGTAGTTACGCACAAACTCATTCAACTACGGCGGCCGAATAAATAATAAAGGTTTAATGTGTCAGGTAAGTGGCTTAACTTTAGTCTTGTCATAATTTCTGTGACAAATTTTACAATGCATACGTCGAGAACAAATTCCAAAAAAAAAGTTCCGTTATTTTGGCTTTTGTTCTTATACATTGTCTTGTCATAAAGTATAGCTGTCCTCGCATGGTTCGAACCAAAGCAGCCATAAAAGCCGTTCCAGGAAAGAATTCGCAGAAATCCTCTTTAAAAGCAGAAAATAATGTCGAGGGAAGTGAATGTATCGATCAGATCCAGGTGAAGACTAATTAGAGATGATCTCAAAATGAAAGCCTTCCGTCGCTCAACTGGTCATCTTTTGACAATGCGCTTGAAGATTCAACCGGCTTCTTCGGTGGCACGCGATCAACGGCCACGAAAATGCTCTTTTTACAGATGCGAAAACGTTCACTGTTGAAAAAGTTTTTAATAAGCACAACGACAAAATCTATGTTAAAACTTCCAAAGACGCAAAAAATGTTGTTCCAAGAGTTCAGCGAGGCCACCATCCAGCCTCCGTAATAGTTTGGTGGGGAATGTCTTGTAAAGATGTTCATTGCTGCGAAAAAGGGGTGAAGAGCGGAGTAAAAGGGTACCAAGAGAATGTCCTAGAAGACGTTGTGAAGTAGCTGAGCAGTACTCTTTTCAATTGAGAGCGTTGAATTTTCCAGCGAGATTACACTCCAGCTCTTAAGGCAAAAACTACCCGCTGTGGCTAAAAATCAATATTCGTCGGTTCATAGCCGCAGAAGATTGACCGTCTGGAAGTGCAGATCTGAATCTATTAGACTACAGTTTGTAGTCAGAATCGGAGAACATGGCCTATTAAAGGCCTCACAGAAATTTTAAGATTCTCAACCAATATTTGGTGGGAACAGCGACGTCAATATCCATTAAAACCGTGCGTGCTGCAATAGTTATATGACCAATACAGACAAGCAAGATCAAGCCGATGGGAAAACGACTTTAGCAATAGTTTATTGGCAAGACTTGTTTTTATATGTACGAAATATACCCAAAATATGACGGAACTGTATTTCATTACATAAGTGAATGCCACGCTTTAAGTCGGAGAATCTACATGTATTTTGGTAAGATGCACCTTATACACGCCGATCTCATGTAGTTCAACATAATGAAGCTTCTGCATTTTACGATGGTTGGGCTTCAGAGGAGAATTGTGGTCAGCGCAGTGAATCATGGCCAGTCTGGGCTACTTGCTAGTTAGAAGGAAGTCATTTTGCCGAGGTACAATATATAAGGAGCGTCTAAGTGGCTACGATTTGTGAGTTTGTGAGTTACGCTCAGTCTCCAAATAAAGAATAAAAAAAAATTAAATAAAGAATAATACAGGGTCCGCCATATAACTTTACGGAATTAAAAATGCTATAAAAAAGAAACTACTCAATATTTTTCCAAACTGTTTTTTTTTTATTTTGAAGTACAATCCTTCCGGTTAATGATGGAACACAACTTCATTCATATGGCTGCCTCGGCTAGCCATGCACCATCCCATACGATCGGTCCAATTTTTCAAGACATTTTCGATTGTATGCGGCTGTATTTCAGCTATGACATCGCGTATGTTGGTCTTCAGTGCATCAATTGTTGCTGGTTTGTTGGCATAACACTGGTCTTTGACGGCACCCTAAAGATAATAATCCAACGGCGTCAAATCGCAGCTCCGAGGCGGCCAAACGATACCAGAATTTCGGCTGATAATGTGATCTTCGAAGACAGTGCGCAAAAGATTGATCGTAGTATTCGCTGTGTGGCAAGTAGCGCCATCTTGTTGGAACCAAATGCCACCAATATCCTCCTTCTCAATTTCTCGGAACAAAAATTCGTTCAACATGGCCCGATAACGCTCTCCATTGACGGTTTCGGCCACTCTTCGCTCATTTTCGGTATTAAGCAGTCTGAAGACCATTATTCTGCTTCAGTAAACTTTTTATTGTCTCTACACAGCAATTAGGCTGAAATTTGAAACCCATTTCGGCTGACATATTATCTTATTCCATTTTAGTGCAAAGGATATTCTTCGGGCAACGCCTCAAATTCAACTAGAAATTTATAACTGTTCAGTTCGTTCTGAATTGTGGTATATCCCATTATATATATAAAGGTACTTGTCTACTATATTAGGTACTTGTCCGAACTCCTTCTCCTATTTGTGGTGCGTGTCTTGATGTTGTTCCACAAATGGAGGTGGACTGCTTTCTATATTACTTTGGGAGGGTCCAGAATGGTATCCATAAAATACCAATTCTATTCACTAACGTCTGGGTCACCCATATTTCTAGCCAGCTTTCTTGCTATAGGCTCATCTTCTTGTGTCTCTGCTTGTGAGGCCTCGCTTTGTTGCACTGTTTCTCCTTCCTCGGTCTTTCTCGCGTTCCAGTTGTCCTCGCGTACGGGCAATTTGCTGTTTGTGTTGCTCGGTGCGATGTCGTCAATTTGCTTCCTCAGAGCATCTCTTTCCGCAAGCCATCACTCGGCGCTTCGTAGTATATGCACTTAGGATCGCTTACCGCGGCCCGAGAGGAACTGGGTTAAGAAATAATTCACTTCCTCGAATTTCCTTTAGACCCATTTGCCTCTTCATGGAATGCCGCTCGGTTTAGTGTCTCATTGGCTTTGCCACCGCAACATGGCTTGGCGTCTTAATTCTGTGTCACTAGTGATGACGTGTTTCTTCTTGGAGTACCACACATCCATACATTCCAGGGCCATGAGGTCGACGGGTATCTCCCCGTTGATCACAAAGACTGCATGCAGCGCCAGAGACAGTGGGTTAGGCTGTAATGACTCTGAAAGCCGCTGTTCATTGCACAGCCAATGCACAGCACACAAAATTAAAATATACTAGCAGTTTTTAGCTTTGCTCATCCAAGATTAATATTGATTATAGTTCCATTTTGCATTATTTTGACTAGCCTCAAACCAGTTACACAGGATGACCATGCTGCTGGAAGTATCGGCTTGCTATAAGAATATACTCGTGCTTTTTTCGTATTAGTGGATGCTCTTATATTTTAATATTTATGTTAGATTTTGATTCTTCGTCATTTGGTTGAGTGAACGCTGGCACTTCCACTCATTTACGTTTGCGATTGCATTGATTTTTTGTTTATATTTATTTGAGTTCGAGAGGCGCTTAAGTACTTTTAACTGCATTTAAATTAGCAACAACACAAACAACAGCATACGCCAAGTCAATGCTCTCAATGGCTGCTACTAATTGTTCAATTAAATCGCAGTTAGCATTTAAAAGTGCATAGAAAAGAAAATCAAAGCTATTGGAGGCAGTGAATGATGAATGCAGAAAAAGCTACAAAGTAGGAAAGCGAAGAAACGTAGCGTAGCTAAATCCAGCGGATGAACTAGAAAGGCATGAGAAAAAGTGGCTAGAAAAAGTAGGGAGAAAAACGTTAGATGACACGCGTAAAAAAGGTTAACTTAACAAATTGAAAGTAGTCGAAAGCAGGACCAACAATACGAAGTTAAAAAGAAGAAATGGAAATGGCAGAGCAGTAGCTGGAGGAAAATATTTACATATATTAAAAGTACTGTACGAGTATATCAGCCAAATGCAAGAATACACAACTGCAGCCCGAAAAAAAACAACAAAAATTCCACAACAATTCGACGATTGCGGCTGGGAATTGCTGTAAAAAGTTAAATCGCTCTTAAGCGTGTTGTATGCCACAAGAATCGGCACGAAAAAAAGGTGAGAAAACGAAGCGGAACAAAGGTAGGCGGGTTGAATGGTAGGATGAGAGCATAGCGGCTGATTGAACAAACAAACGACTATGCGAATGAACGGATTCGATTACCTTTTGATTGTACACGCCCGCGCGCCTTTCATGCCACCCCGCGCTTGTAACATGCCACAGAAAAAGCCAACAAGCAGCACTACAAACGCTTGAAGTGACACGAAAGAGTGCGGCTAAAAGATAACAAAGGAAAGCAACAGAAAGTGTAAGATGGTAGGTGAAGGTAGAAGGAGGTATAAAAATACAAATCAGTTGAAAGTTTTTATTGTGCCACAAGAGAAAAAAATCAACAAAAAAACAAAAAAAAAAAAATAAAACGGAAAGCAGCCAAGGAACGGCACAATTACAGCAAATGTAAAAGATATGCAAATATATTGAAAGAGCAAGGAACTAAGAGTCAAAAAAGCTAAGCGGAATGGTGTTAGGAAGTAGTTGAGGGGAACACAGTGACTCTTAGCAATAATATTGTTAAGGCTTGTAGGTAAGTTTGTACAAGTATTGCACTCATACAAGTGTGCAATTGCAACAAGGCAAGCATAAAAGGTGGGGGCATACCAGGTGCTTTGCAATGGAGGAGTCTTGTTGAGGTGCGACTGTAGGCAAACACTCGAGTTCAGCGCTTGCGGGTAGTTGAGCAACGCAGTCTCGGGAAACAAGGGGGTGTACGATGTCGGTGGCTGGGCTACACACTCACGCTTCACTTCAGTCTCATTCTACAGCAAAGCTACCTCCGGGTACATACTTAGTAGTTTACCTTTTCGATTTCACAGTTCGATTTACTTTGCAACAATTTGTTGCAGGCAGCCAAGCGCTCTGGTGAATCATTGTAGTGCTTTCTATTGCATTGTCTGCTTATTGTAATGCTTCTTCTTGAATTTGTGCTTAGTTTAGCTGCAGATTGTCAAGTCGCTGTATAGTGTTTTGGACGATGCAAATCTCCGCTGAGAATGCAACAGAATTGAATAGCCGCGACAGACGGCTCAAACAACTTGTGAGCAATGTAAGGAGTACTATAGCGTATTTCGCGCGGAAGAAGACGGAGGAGAGCATGCGATTTGCTTTTGCTGTCAAAGTACTTCCCCTCTTCAGTGTTATCCGAGAGGCTGTGCGCTGAGCGAACGGAGCAATGAGGTGTAAATCGTTTTGTTTAAGTAGGCGAGTTAACTGAGTAGGGAGTTTTGTGTGCCGTTTAAGTGGCGGTACTTACGAGTGTTTGTATGTCAGCTATTTCAAGGTGTGGGTTAGTGTGGCTAAGGCTTACGATTGCAATTCAAAGTGATACAAGCAATTATTGAACGATAATCGCAGCTATTGGTTGTTGAGTGTTGGATGCTTAAAAATTTTCGTATTGGTTTAGCGAGATGGCAGAGAAATTCATGGAATTCATGGTATGAGTTTTTATTTATGTATCTAAGCAATATGTATTTAAGATTAGTACATAGAAAATATGTTTTTTTATATATATATTTTTTTTAATATAATTTTTATATGTATGCAGTGAAAGCTCCCTAAGTAGGTCATCTCACGGTCAACTAATTTTTGTCCGCTTATGACAGATGCGCCAACTGGGTATATCATAAAAAGTGATATTGAAAGCCCTATTTAAAAAAATGGGCGTAAATGCCTATTTGTAAATATGTAAATGTAAATGAAATATTATTTGGTTGAGTCACTTTTGGAATCACCTGTCAAACAGCGTAAATTCATTCTAACTACTTAGCGATTTTTTGACTAGTGGACCACATTTTGGCATATTTCGATACTTTACCTTAGGAAGCCACTCCAAAGATAATTTGTCAATTTTCAAACCATCACAGCGCGCAAAGTTTCTTTTCACAGTATGTTCGGATTAGCGCTACTGGCCCACTGAGATTTGCTATTTAACGCTTTTGCTAAAGTTCGAACAGAAAAATATGCGCTGAAAATGTTTATTATTTCTAGTTTTTCTTTCAAGGTTAATAAATTTTTCATCGATGATATAATTTTTGCCAGAGTCAACATTAAAGTGAATTGTTCTTGTAAAATAATTCAAGGCACAAAAAAATTATGTGTAAATTCAATAAAAGAAAAAAAAATCATTGAGCCTTTGAAAAACGCCCAAATTGGAGGAAAGGAAAATCAGTAACGTTTGTGATAAACAAAAAAAAAGAAAAACAAACAAACGCGTCGCTTATTAAAGCTTTCCGTTAATTCATGGGACATATTTTTATATCACTTCCATTTTCTCTTGTCAAAAGAGAGAATGGGAAGTAGGCTGAATCAGCAGGCGAATCTTTAAAAATCCTTCTTGATACAGATTTCCCGGAAAATTCTATTGCTCCAGAGTGTAACGAAGGCGCGAATCGGCAGGAGGGGTCACCTGCGATGTCCCTGACATCTATCCTGTCCGTCAACAGAATAAACTGGGAAATCGATAGCTTTTCCCCTTTCAAATCTCCAGGTATCGACGGCATCATGCCAGTAATGCTTCAGAAGACTAAGCCCTTGGTGGTTCCCGTTCTTCATAAGATCTTTTTGGCGAGTATCTCGCTAAACCGCGTCCCACGCGCAAAGGTCCAAAAATCTTCCGCAGAATCTTTCTCTCGAACACTCCAAGCGTCGCTTCATCGGATGTTATCATCGTCCAAGCTTCAGCGCCATACGTTAGGACGGGCATGATGAGAGTCTTATAGAGTGTTAGTTTTGTTCGTCGAGAGAGGACTTTACTGCTCAATTGCCTACTTAGTCCAAAGTAGCACTTGTTGGCAAGAGAGATTCTACGTTGGATTTCAAGGCTGACATTGTTATCGGTGTTAATGCTGGTTCCGAAATAAACGAAGTCTTTTACAACCTCGAAATCATAACTGTCAACAGTGTCGTGGGTGCCGATTCGCGAGTGCGACGACTGTTTGTTTGATGACAGGAGGTACTTCGTTTTATCCTCGTGCACCACCAGACCCATTCGCTTTGCCTCGTTATCCAGTTTGGAGAACTAACAGCGCGGTTGTTAAGACAGATGATTTCAATATCATCGGAATACGCCAACAATTGTACGCTCTTATAAAATATTGTGCCTGAGCGATTAAGTTCTGTGGCTCGTACGATGCTCTCCAACATCAGGTTAAAGAAGTCACACGACAGCGAGTCACCCTGTCTGAAACCTCGTTTGGTATCAAACAGCTCGGAGAGGCCCTTCCCAATTCTGATGGCGCTGTTTGTGTTGAGTAACGTCATCTTGTATAACCGTATTAGTTTTTCGGGGATACCAAATTCAGACATCGCGGCATACAAATAACTCCTTTTCGTACTGTCGAGCGCAGCTTTGAAATCGACGAAAAGATGGTGTGTGTCGGTTCTCCTTTCGTGGGTCTTTTCCAAGATTTGGCGTATTGTAAATATTTGGTCGATGGTAGACTTTCCAGGTCTAAAGCCACCCTGATAAGTGCCAATCAGTTGGTTGACGGTGGGCTTCAGCCTTTCACACAATACGCTCGCTAGAACCTTATAGGGGATATTTAGAAGACTAACCCCTCGGTAATTGGCACAGATTGCTGGATCGCCCTTCTTATGGATTTGGCTGAGCACACTTAAATTCCAATCGGCATGCGTTCATCCAACCATATTTTGCATAGGAGCTGATGCATGCACCTTACCAGCTCCTCGCCCCAAAGCTCAGACGGCAGTCCGTCGGCGCCCATGGCTTTGTTGTTCTGTAGCCGCGTTATCGCTATTCTCACCTCGTCATGATCGGATAGCGGAACGACAATTCCGTCGTCGTCGACTGGGGTATCGGGATCTTCACATTCCCTGTGACATGCGCAGCTATCACAGTTTAGCAGGTTCGAGAAGTGTTTCATCTATAATTTAAGATTGCTTTGAATGTCAGTCACCAGTTCGCCGTCTTTGTTCTTACAGGAAAACGCCCCGGTCTTGAAACCTTCTGTAAGCCGCCGAACTTTCTGGTAGAATTTTCGGGCGTTGTTCCTGTTGGCCAGAATCTCAAGCTCTTCGCACTCACGTATTTCGGCCTCTCGTTTCTTCTCTCGGATAATACGTCTCTCTTCCTTTTTTAGCTCTCTGTAGCGAATCCATCGCTAATTACGGGAATTATATTTTATAAAGCTGTTTTACTCTTTTTGATTTTTAGTTCTTAACGACTTCATTATATATTATGGTATAATTAATTTATTAGTATAAAAGTAAAAAAAAAATTGCAGTGAAAAAATTGAATAAACTTCCATTCAAATAATTTTTACTCGCTAAATGTGAGTACTTTGTGACAAGCGCCAATTCGGAAATATTAATTTAAACATAAATTTCAAACTATCCGTGTTCTATGCCCCTATGTGCTATACATACATACATATGCACATACATGTGTATGTGTGGCAATGTGTGTTTTAAAATTTTACGCAAAAATGCGCAAGTAATCAACGCCTCTGTAATAAATAACAAACTACATGGCTGAGCACTCGATTAGTGTGTGGCAAATTTTGCAGTTCATTAATCGCATATAATAAGCCATAAATTAGGTTTTTGCCAACGCAGCACTTTAATATTGCGCCATAATTCAGCGCTATTAAAACATTAAATTTTATAACTGACAAATTTTTTATAAAATTTTTGAAAAGGCGCAGAAAAGCTAAACCAAATGCAAATTTGAATTACATATGGAGATATGTGTGTGTAAATTATTTAGAGGATTTGAGCCATTGATTTTGAAAGTAGTGTAAGTCAAAAATTTTATAGGTCTTGTTTATCAGCTATTTCATATCAAAGCCTAATAAAATGACATAATCTGAAGATATTGACAATATGCCATGAAAACTATCTCCATAAAATGTGTTTATTTTTTGGTTGGTAAACAAAATACGATAACAGTTTTTTTTAAAAGTGGTATAAGTCAGTCTGATCACAAACTTTGGCAAAATGTTTAGTACTCTTTTCATGCCTTCAGATCAGATATGATCAGGTAAGCCTTTTAATGTAAAAACGTAATTGTAGACATTATACGGAGAAGAAGTATAAGTAATGCTTCCAAGAAATGGAAACGGATAAGACTAATATCGTCTTCAGATGAATCAGTTCATACTTTAAAAGTGAACTCGGCACCCTTACAAATGGAAGAAAGCAACATGGAATCAAGAAAGAGGACACCAAATCAACGTAATTACGGAGAGGAATATATAACAGAAGAGTCTAGGCATGGGAGTGGTAAACTTTTCCAAAATGACGATAGCCTTTGTTCCAAAAAATGTATAAATGGAATGGGATATGAAGACAGGAAAGCTAACTTTGGCTCTTTTTGGAAATTAGCAAGTTTCGTATGGTTTCTGTTATCGTTTGGTTCGAAAACAATCAATAAAACAAAGATGATCCAGAAACTACGAAGGATATATGAGAAAATGTAGTTTAAGTTTCATCTAAATGTACGGAATTCAGAAGCTTCTGTTTGCAAAACTTTTTTTTGGATTGTTTCAAAATATCTAACGGAAGATTAAGCCGTGTGTTAAATGCCAAAACACCTGGAACGGATGGTCGTGCCAAAATGGCTGGTTCATCTAGAAAAACAGATAAAGAAGAAAATTAAAGTGGTAGGAGAACATATTTTGAGCTTTTCAGCATCAGAGAGCCATTACACGAGATCACATCACACTTCTAAGTGCTGACTTAGATATTCGAAACATGTATGTATGAGCTGTATTTGAAAAAATGTGATGAAAATAATTCACTGAGGAGGACGAATGATCTGTTAGGATGCTCTCGGCCAAAGATCTCACGCATCACTGCAACCCTTACAGGCCATTGGAAAGTAGTGGAGCATACAGCTAGACTCAACCTACCCTTCAATCCTATCTGCAGAAGTTGTCAAGTGGAAGGGGCGAAGGAAAGTCTTTTCCACTGCTTATGTGAATGTCCAGGGCTAGCTAGGGCACGACTCTGCTCCTTTGGTAAGCCTTTCCTGCAGCAAATTTATGAGATCTCTGACATCGAGATAAAGAATTTGCTGCTATAATTGAACCTCACTAAATGGGTCTGACTTAGAACAGCAAAAAAAAAAAATAAAAAAAAATTAAAAAAAAAAAAAACATCATTATACGAGGACGGTGGTAGTAAAACGGTGCTGGTCACTAAATAGGATTATATCAGTGGAAATACTCAACCACTTCAACAACAACAACAACAAGTCATTTTAACCTTTCACAACCACATTATCTTTTAAAAATGGTTATACATTTCACAATCATAATAAATACTTGTTTGTTGGTGGCACTACACTACTGTCGAAAAATCATATACCATAGTACAAAAATATTTTTGAGTCCCTTAAAATGCAAATGCTCTAAATATCTCGAAACGAGGAAAATATGACTTATACGACTTTCAAAATCAAGGGCTCATTTATGCGACATCAATTCGACTATCGAATATTCACATTTTTTCCAGCCCAAAAAATCAAAAGTTTTGCAGCAAATATTTACATGACCATTCGCAGGGGTATTGAAATGTTAAACCACTATCTATTATGACAGTTGCATAAATTCGCACACACATGTACATGCACACATACGCATACATATATACATACATTGTTATAGGCGGCAGTACTTGAAAAGCTATAAATTGCTGGCTGACAGCCAAATAAGCAACAGCGGCTACAACAATCGCCAGTTGCTCGTCTCTTTAATCCATCGTAACAAATTCCAAACTATGGATGTTTATAATATTTGGAGACTTAAACCAGTTTAGATAGCAGAGGAATAAAAACAACAACAAACCGAACAAATTATTTTGCACACAAAACGGCTATTCTGCAGTGCCATTTTATTGACAATAGCAATAACTCATTTGATCCGTGAATGATCCTGGGTGCGCACATCACAAACAAATATAATAGAGCGATTATATGTATATATGCGTGTGTGTGTGTGTGTGTGTTTCACTAATTCTCTATGCTGCTTAAGGCAATAAACAATAAAATGCAAATTTTATTATTATTATTGTTTGTTACGGATATCAGTGCTTCTATTGTTGTTTGTGTTGTGACGCTGATGATTTACTCGTCTGTGTATTCGTGGTGTGTCAAAGATTCTGCCGCATTTATTTGGGCAGCTGAGCGCTGAATTTCGAATGTTTAATCGGGCGGCAAATGCTGGATACAACGAAATTCAATTTGCACCAGGTGTTCTTTTTTAAATGCATGTACAGGTGTGTGTTTATCTATGCTCATATGCTTGTGTGCTTATGTCTACATAACTATTCATAGCAGATGATTGATTTGATAGCTTTTTCATTGGCATATGGAAAAATTGAATTAAAAAAAAAAAAAAACATCAAGGCATCTCTTCCAATGATAGGTTGAGCAGTAGTTGAAAACCATGAAGTCACATGGAGATGTCCGGCAAGCTTATGCTACCTTTCACAGCTGTTTTGGATTTCATGCCTGAAGCTACTGCCGCACCCAAAGCAGTCGACTGCGAAATTAAGATCAAAGGCAAATTTACTGCTTACCCAAAGGAAAGTCGCTGGTGAATTCTTTACAAAGTCCACTACCAGATGAGAGACTCATTCGAAACGTAAAAGAAAAGTGAGTGATCTAGCAAAGTAATGTAAAAATATAGGTAGCTCCAAGCCTGGCGCAGCTTAAATAAGTCGACGAAAGCGCGAAATCAAAAACATTTATGCAGAAAAAATTTTCGCATGTCCTTAAGAAAAATCGCAAAATGGGTTGTGGCACAATTACTCATCTTTAGCAAAAACAACAAAAATGCCTTAAACAAATCGGTGAATATGAACAATAGGTATAACCAATAGATATAATTTTTTGAAAGGCGGTATTTTATTTGGAAAATGGCTTTGCGCGTACCGGGTTCGAAGCCCACTCAGAACTTGAAACATCAAATCTCCTAATAGAACTCAGATATCTTCCATTCGGAGGAGGAAGAGACGTAGGTCTCTACACAATAAGAACGTTAACAAGAAGCGTATCATAAAGTGGTGGAGAAGCTCTGGCAAAGCCCCAAAAATGAATGAATTCTAAGTTAAATATAGATTTTAAGTTTTTCATTCTCAGTTAAATTACGTTAATTGCAGCTAAGTTAAAAAAAAGTTGAGTTAAGTTAAGTTAAGTTAAGTTAATTGCAGTTAAGTTGAAATAAGTTGAGTTAAAGTAAGTAAAGTTACACTCAGTTAATTGCAGTTAAGTTAAAAAAGTGGAGTAAGCTTAAGTTAAATTAAGTTATGTTAATTGCAGTTAAGTTAAGTTATGCTAAGTTCATTGCAGTTAAGTTAAAAAAAGTCGAGTTAAGTTAAGTTATGTTAATTGCAGTTAAGTTGAGTTATGTTAATTAATTGCAGTTAAGTTAAAAGAGGTTGAGTTAAGTTAAGTTAATTTATGTTAAGTTAATTGGAGTTCAGTTAAAATAAGTTGAGTTCAGTTAAGTTAAATTAATTAAAGTTATGCTCAGTTAAATGTAGTTAAGATAAAAAAAGTTGAGCTAAGTTAAGTTAAATTAAGTTATGTTAATTGCAGTTAAATTGAGTTAAGTTAAGTTAAATTAAGTTATGTTAATTGCAGTTAAGTTGAGTTAAGTTAAGTTAAATTAAGTTATGTTAATTACAGTTAAGTTGAGTTAAGTTAAGTTATGTTAATTAATTGCAGTTAAGTTAAGAGAGGTTGAGTTAAGCTAAGTTAAATTATGTTAAGTTAATTGCAAGTGGAGTAAAGTTAAGTTAAATTAAGTTATGTTAATTGTAGTTAAGTTGAGTTATGCTAAGTTCATTGCAGTTAAGTTAAAAAAAGTCGAGTTAAGTTAAGTTATATTAATTGCAGTTAAGTTGAGTTATGTTAATTAATTGCAGTTAAGTTAAAAGAGGTTAAGTTAAGTTAAGTTAATTTAAGTTTTGTTAAGTTAACTACAGTTCAGTCAAAATAAGATAAGTTAAGTTATGCTAAGTTAATTGCAGTGAAGCTAAGTTAAGTTATGTTAATTTTTCGCAGTTAAGTTAAATTAATTTAAGTCAAGTTAAGTTCAGATTAACTGGGAATTTACTCTAATGCTCGCAGTTGTTCTTGATTTCCTGGTTAAAAGGAACATCCATGAAAAGGAAGGAGCAAAACTGCTACCACTAACCTTAGCTACAACTAGTCTTCTGACAAGGTTCCCAATAGGCCCGTGCTTAGTAGGAATGCCACTTTGGATTTGATGTCTGGTTACGCAAAGTTCCCTAGTACTAATTCTAAGCCACCATGACTGAAAGGAATGTGCGTGACTACCATTCGGTAATGCCCCGGTTCGGCATGAAACATCAAATGATAAAAAAAAAAAAAAATTAATAGAAATCACCCTTCGATAGGCCATGGTAACCTTCCGAGTGTAGTTTTGCTATTTAGAAGCTCTTCATAAAAAGAACCGTCTGCCGTTCGGAGTCGGCTTAAAACTGAAGGCCCCTCCATTTTTGGAAAAACGTCAAGACGCACACCACAAATAGAAGGAGGAGCTCTGCCAATAAATGGTGTAGGTGTCAATTATTTAAGCAGTCAAAACTTCCGATGAGACGGTATTCATCTGAGGTTTGATTACTGCAATGGCCAATAGTCGTCAAATAATTGCCTCCTACTGTGGGATATCTTTGAAGGCGCCTCGATACCTACGGCCGTTTAGAAATAACTTAGATAGTATAACCATATGAGTTACCTTCCATAAGATGCCCATTCTGCGTTTGCGGTGTACTAAGCGAAGTGAATTTAAGTCTTCTCTTAAGTGAGCAAAATAATGAAATCGGAAGGAATTTTAAAGGAACCATTCCATCTCACACCGATTTCTTAGAAATTATGGTTTTCTTCCAGGGACCAAGACATACCGGTGTTATGTAGTTGATGTGGTTATCTTCCTATTATTTTATGCATTTGATGTTATTCAAGGCTCATTCATGCAAGGTGGCGTCACTAGCGCAGGCGATTTTTTGCCTTGTTTGAAAAAGTGGTCTGCTTCTTTGTTTGTTCTTAAAAAGAACTTAAGAAGCACAAAAAAAAAAAAAATACTAATATAGTAAATGTTGTTGTTGCCCAAGCGCTATTACCTGTAGCAGATTCGCCTTGTTGTGAGTCGCTTTGGCTTTGAAAAAATATTCGTCATATACAGGTGAACGATATGAAGTGTTACCAACTTCACACTGCTTGTATCTGTAAAACAGCTCATGACATCAACGTCAAAATTGTTCTAAAGACAGTTCAATATTATTGTTTATAAGCCATCAAAAGCATTTGCCTTTCAGTTTTGTTGAATTTTTTTTTTCTGTGATGGAACTCAAACGTAATAGTGTGATTGAGTTATGTGTCTGGAAAACCACAACCAGCCATTGTTCGTGAGCTCAGTCACCTCAAATTGAATAAAATGTTTGTGTATCGCACCATAAAACGTTACAATGATACTGGTAGCATTGCAAAACGCTATGGAGGTGGACCAAAAAAAATCGCAACAACGCCAGAAATGGTTCGGAAAGTGAAGGCTCGACTTGAACGAAATCCACGTCGAAGTGGAAGAAAAATGGCCAAAGAACTAAAAATATCGCAAGACAGCATATTCAAAAATGAGCTGAAAGTCAAGGCTTACAAGTTCCAAAAAGCACACGATCTTTCACCCCAGCAAAAAAAAGTTCGGTGCGAAAGAGCAAAGAAGTTATTGCACGAACGTGGCGAATTTCCTAACATTGGGATTTCTGATGAAAAAAATTTCCCAATTGAGCAGTTCGTAAACTCTCAAAACGATCGTGTTCACTTGACCGAACACTCATACGAGAATTTAAGCCTACGTATGGCCACTCGAAGCAATTTCCCATCGCAATTAATGGTTTGGGTCGCAGTGACCGCTGATGGACGCTTTAGAGCCGTGGACACGCAAACATTTCGGTCGTAGACCATGGACGTTCCAACAAGACTCGGCACCGTCTCATAAAGCTCGAATGCACCAAGAATGGCTTAAAAATCATGTTCCACACTTCATTTATTCCAAACAATGGCTTTAGAATTCGCCAGACGCAAATCCGATGGACTATTCCATCTGGTCCATTGTGGAGAGCAAGGTGAGGAATAAAAAATATGCCTGTATGGATGCGCAGAAAAAAGCGATTATACGAGAATGGGCCGAAATACCTCAAGATCACATTCGTGCAGCATGCAACTCACTTTTTGACCGTTTGAAGGCTATAGTCAATGTATAGAATGTATGCTAAAATTGTAATCATTTTTGAACAATTTTGTCTTTGAAATCAATAAAAACTAATTTCACACAAAAAAGTTATGGTGTTTTGAATAGGTAACACTTCATATCGTTATATATATATTTGCAGCCATGTCGGTCGCGTCCGTAAAGGAATATCGCATGTTTGTTTGTAGAAGACGTAAACCTTTCTTCAAACTTTATTTCTCATTCGTGAAGATTACAATCTTGTCATATAATGTACAGGAAAGTTATTGATCAAAGTCGATCTTTGAGATCTGATAGCCATAGCTAATTGAGTGTAACAGTGAATTCTCAGCTTATTTTCATTGAATAAATGATGACGCCAATCAAATAAATGTTAATTCAATTATTACCCAGTGAAGATATCTTTGAAGATTATCTTTATTCATTAACGAAAGTTTAAATCCATAGTTACAGCGCTTTCTTAAATTTTCTCCGCCTTTATCCCAATTTTTAATTTTATATATTTTTGCTGCATTTTTAATACCGCCATTATTTATAAGTATGTACAAGTATGTCAACAGCCACCAAGTGTTTTTACACGAAAATTAACCAAAAATATAAAAATAAATAAGCAATTGAAACTGAACCAGAAGCGACGTCCAGTGAAGGAGAAGTCAGCAGTCACATCTGAGGCCAACCACAACTTTGTATCTACATAATTGCAACTGCAGCCGAAAATGAATATACATAAATCGCAACAACAAACGGCGCAAACCGGCAGAAAAAAGCATGTACAGAATGACGAAAAATGCAGCTAATTAAAAATACAGTAACGTCAATGAATGTGGAATTAATCACACCACAAAAAGAAGAAACGAAAACAAAAGCAAAACTGGAATTTAAACATAAATAAACGAGACCCGAAAATTAACCGCCAACGAAATGAGATGCTGTAGTTGTTGTGCAGGGGAGGGAGAGGCAGCAGCAGGGTCTGGTATATGGGCCTGCGTGGCACTTCGCTGCTGAAAGGCGAGATGTAACTTACAAGTGCAACAGTAGCTACGAGTCTGGTGATGCTGCCAAACAAATTGAGTTGAAGAACGAGCCACTTGAATGCTGATGCGGCAGATGAGCCGGGTAATGCTGCAAAGATAAAGCGTATTTATTTAGGGTTCGATAAGGATGTGGATGGAACAAATTGTTGTGGTAATGGCAGATCAGTTGGTTAATGAAAAACAATTTGAATATGGAGAGTATTTAATGTGTTTTTTTTTATTCTTAGCAAATTGTGGCTGGTTTGCTTCAGTGGGTTGCCGAATTGCTTTATTGAAATTGAAATATATTTGAAAATAATTATTAATTCTTTTATGTATTTAAGATTCTTACTTTTATTTAATTTTTACATAATTTATAATTATTAATTCTCTTTGATAAATTTTTATTTTGTTTTCTATTTTTGGCTTATAATTATTTATTTTTTAATTTTTTTTTCAGTTAAGTTAGTTTCTATTGAATTTAATTAAATTTTACATAAATTTATATTAATTCTTTTTTATGTATTTTTATTTTTTTTGCTTTGTAATTATTTGTTTTTTTTCATTCTATTTTACTTAAATTAATTTTAACTAAATTTTGTATCATTTTAATGCATAAATTTATATAAAATTTTTTGATTAATTTTTTCATTTCTTATTTTTGTTTTGCCGACTAAATTTTATTTATTTAATTTTTGTTATTGTTGTACTTTTTTTACGTACTTATTTTTTTTTAATATACTTTTATGTAATTTTTTTATTTAATTAAATTTATGCCATAATTTTGTAATACATTTTGGTTATTTTTTGTTTTGAGTTTGATTCAAATGTTTTAGAATATTGGGATATGTTAAAAGAGTTTTTTGAGAAAGTTATGGTGCTCCTCATATAAAGGGTGGTTAAGTTTTAAGGGCCGGTGTTGATTTTGAATAGAATACAATTTTTTTAGGAAATTATTGTCATTTCTCTTTATTATGATAATACTGGTATGGCTCAATTACGTATAGAACAAAATATCTGCCAAATAGCCGCCGCGGCCTCGGCGGCACACCTTCATCCGATGGTCCCAATTTTTGATGACGCTGAGGCATAATTGAGGCTCTATGCTGTTAATGTGCCGAATTATCTCATCCTTTAGCTCTTGAATTGCTGCTGGCTTATCGACGTACACCTTTTCTTTCAAATAACCCCAAAGAAAGAAGTCCAACGGTGTCAAATCACATGATTTTGGCGGCCAATTGATATCGCCGCGACGTGAGATTATTCGACCATCAAATTTTTCGCGCAAAAGAGCCATTGTTTCGCTAGCTGTGTGACAAGTGGCACCGCTCTGTTGAAACCACATATCGTCCACATGCATATCTTCCAATTCGGGCCATAAAAAGTTCGTTATCATCTCACGATAGCGAACACTATTCACAGTAACTGGCTGACCGGCCTCATTTTGGAAATAATACGGCCCAATGATGCCGCCGGCCCATAAACCGCACCAAACAGTCACTCTTTGTGGGTGCATTGGTTTCTCGGCAATCACTCTTGGATTATCATTCGCCCGAATGCGGAAATTCTGCTTATTGACGAATCCACTGAGGTGAAAATGTGCCTCGCCACTGAAGATGATTTTCTTCGAAAATTGGTCATTTACTGTTCCCATTTCCTGCCACATTCTGACCATTGACGACGCTTGAAATGGTCAAGAGGCTTTAGTTCTTGAGTCAGGTGCAATTGTTCGGCACGACGACGAGTTGAGGAGGACGCCTCTTCAACCACACTATCGCGAGCAGCAGCAATATTTTCTGCAGTACGAGCTGTACGAACATGCACTGGTGTTTTCACATCTCCTACAGACCCGGTTTGCTCAAAGTTTTGCACAATTTTTCCGATTGTACGCACATTTGGACGATTAAGTTGACCAAAAAGATCACGAAGTGCGCGATATGCCTTTTGATTTGAATGCCCGTTTTCATAATAAGCCTGAATAACTTTAACGCGTTGCTCGATTATGTGGGTTTTCATAGTTCAAATTGAATTAATCTGAAATTGAAAAATATCAATTGAAATGCAGAAACAAACTTGACATTTAGGTGTGGTTCACATTCATTATCGGCCCTTAAGATTTGACCATCCTTTATAAGCGGAAAAGCTGACTGAACTTGGTTGGCGCCACAGTTTTGTACCCAATGCTAGATTCCAAAAAAAAAAAAAAATTAAATTAAATTAAAAAAGGAATACAAAATTTTTTTAAAGAATTTCGTTATTATTTTAGAAGTTCTCTTTGTAGAATCTATTTTTAAAGCTGGCCTCTTGAATAGAATTTACAATTATTTATAATAATTACTCCATCTGGATTACAGACGGGCAGACTTAGGATAAATCGCTATCCTTGAAAAGAGCCCACATGGAAAAATACTCAAAATTCGTCTGTTGTGATACCATACAAGGGAAAGCAGAAAGAAAGGAACCAGACAGGTGCAAAAAAAAGGGGCCTTGGAATTATTGAATGATGACCAACTGTGGCTAACTCACGATCGTAATTAGCCGCTTGAAGCTATTGCTGAATTTCACCAGATGTGTGATATTTAAACCCGCAATATCCACAGGTGTAGCGAAAAAGTGAGAGCCCAGATGCTTTTGAGACAATCTAAAGCCTCGCCACATGGACGTCTATCCGGTAAGGATACCTACCAAATTCGGGATCTGCAGCTTTGTTAGCCTTAGAAGTTCCTTCGAGTGATCTACCCGCGGCCAGAAAGATCTTGCGACATTGCACGTATGCGCACTAGCACAGCGTTCGTTGAGTTGAAGCGAGACCCATATTTCCAGGAGCAGACCCCAGGTTCCGAAGGGAATCTCTTCAATCTTCTCATTGTGCTCAAACCGTCTCCAGGGTTCTCTGTCTAGCCAGCTGATCAGCTCAGCAGTTTTCCTCTAAGTTGCTGTGATCGGGAACCCAAATGAGCCTGATGTCGAAGTATTCGGATGCAATCGAGAGAGAAGCCAGCCATTCCCCGACCAATCTCGAACGCACAAACAGCGATCCCAATGCCCTAATTGCTGCTAGGAGTAGATATTTTCACCATTTACAGTAATTACCGAAGAGAGCAACCAATCCACTTCTTCCTTAATTGCGGCTACCTCCGCTTGGAAAACACTACAGTGGTCTGGTGGACTGACATACTAAAAACTGGACGTTCTGTTGAGAATATGGTTTCTGTAGTGCAAAGTGTTGCTGAGCAACCTTCAGCAACGACGTTCTCAACAATTAGAATTTTAGAAAAATTGGCAAAATCCAAAATACCTGGACCACTTGGCCATGAAATCGCTTATATTGCTTTCTGAATTGATTTTGAAAAAAATTATCTTAATATTACTTTACTGCACATCCTCCCTCTCAAACGCCTTGGTGCTACACAACAGTGATCCGACCAATACTACTAAATGGAAATACTTTATTTGCAACCTATCTTAGAATACAGATATTCAGCAAAGGAGATCTTATTACCTAATGACAGCATAGTATTTACACTGGTGCAAAACTACATAGAAAACTATAGATTTTTTTCTTTTTACAATTCTTATGCATATTTTATGTTATTAGATTTAATTTTTACTCGAAAATTGTATAACTTACTTCATGTATAACTTATATTAGAATTTTAAAATTTATTGGAGCATTTTAACAATTTCATATTTAGCTCTTGTTTTTTTTTTTATTATTATTATTAAATTGACAAATTTAAAGGAATGGCAAGTCTAAGACATGATTGCGCTTTAATCGTCTAATTTCATTGGTTGTGTCCAACAAGCAAATAGCATTTGTGTTTACATGATTTGACAATCTTTCAATGCATTTCCTAGAATATACTGAGATTTCTCTCTTAACAAATGGAATACCTAAATCCATGTGTATGGCTTCGTTTGTGATAAACCAAGGTGCATTAACAAGTGTTCGTAAGGTCTTTGACTGGTAGCGTTGCAAAATCTCCACATTGGACTTACTAGCAGTAAGCTAGCTGTATACCGTAGGTCCATATAGGCTTCAATATAGCTTTATACAATCTAACCTTGTTTTCTAGACTAAATTGAGATTTGCCACCAAGTAGCCAGTACATTCTTTTGGTTTTATTTTTAAGCTGTTGATGCTTAGCTTTAATATGATTTTTCCATGTGAGGCGTCGATCAAGATGCATTCCCAAGTACTTGACTGTGTCGCTAGTAGGAATTTGATGACCATTTAAATACACTGGAGGACATTGTTCTCTTCTTAGTGTAAATGTAACATGAATAGACTCTTCATGCCTGTATCACCGGCCTGTATAAAAAAGTAAAGCGAATGGATTTGGTGGTGAACGAGGACAAAATGAAGTTCCTTCTATCATCAAACAAACATTCGATGCATTCGCGTATCGACACCCATCGAAGTTGAAAGAGACTTAGTTTATATAGGAACCAGCATTAACACCGATAGTAATGTCGGCCTTGAAATCGAACGGAGAATTTCCCTGGCCAACAAGTGGTACTTTGGACTAAGCAGGCAATTGAGTAGCAAAGTCCTCTCTCGACGAACAAAGCTAACACTCTAAAACGGTCTCATCATGCCCGTTCTACCACATGGCGCAGAAGCTTGGACGATGACAACATCCAATGAGGCCTCGCTTGGAGTGTTCGAGTGAAAGATTGTGTGGAAGATTTTTGGACTTTTGCACGATGGCGACGGCGGTTATCGCAGGCGATGAAACGATTAGCTGTATGAGCTTTACGACGACATAAACATAGCGCAGCGAATAAAGATCCAGCGGCTACGTTGGCTGGGTCATGTCGTCCGAATGGATACAAACGCTCCGACTCTGAGAGTATTCGATGCGGTACCAGCTGGTGGTAGCAGAGGAAGAAGAAAACCTCCTCTGCGTTGGAAAGATCAGGTGGAGAAAGGCTAGGCTTCACTTGGTGTTTCTAACTGGCACCGCTTAGCACGAGAAGGAAATGACTGGCGCGTTTTGAAAACTTGGCCAAAATCGCGTAAGCGGTTATCGCGCCAAGCAAGAAGAAAAAGAGTTAAATGAATAAATACTAACTATATCCTTTCTTGTTTGCGTAAATAATTTCAAATCTTAACATTCACAAAATCTGGTAACTCCCTCGTCACTTAAAAAAGTATCGGCGCACCACTACCACCAACAGCGTTTGTCGCTAATGCGGAAAACGTTTGCCATAAAATGAACAACGCCGCTGATAGCGACGATGACACAAAGACTATTTCGTGATTCGCAAAATCGGCTGTAATGTTATCAAAAAAAAAAAAAAAACAACAAACAGCAACAGCAATAATCACGAACCGCAAAAGCAATGCCCGCATGCAGTTTGTGAGGTACTAACAACCAACCAACAGCTGCAACAACAACAAGCGCCAGCAACATTGATGCCGTTGCAAGCTCGTAAAATTGAAACCGTTTAAAAATGTTGATGCTATAAATTAAACAGTTTTTCCACTCATGCAAAGGCACACCACTCACGCTCATCTCTCGCTGGCTAAGCTCCACAGCGCTTTGCTTTACAATTTACTACACAACGCTTGCCTACTCTGCTCTGCTATTGAGCACTTTGGCACTTCCTAATCCAAACAAGTAAACATTTTCAATATGCATCGCCGCAATTGCCTTTGCTCCCCCTGCTAGCCACCTATCCAGCCAGCTTACTGTGGCTTTACGGTGAAACTGTTTATACTTTAGATGGCATCCCGATCACAAAATTGCGCGCTGCTAGATTAATACTTGCAGCATGCAACAATGTGTAGTTGCTGCTTGTGTGGCACACCCGCTGTGTGCATGTTGCACGCCACGTTGGAACTGTATTGCCAATTATGCAATAAATATTTTTGGACTTGTTAAGTAGTGAGAGGCGGTGCTGTTTTTGGTTTCTTTCAACGAAAAAGGAAAAATAAATACGAACTTGGAATATTTTTGCTCCAAAGAAATTGAGTTGAGATTTAGTTTGATGATTTTTAGTTTAGTTTACTTTTATTCCAAAAGTACATAGAGTTTGTCAGTAAGACGAATCGGGCTTGAAAAATTGTTAACTGATTATTTTTTCTAGGCTGGTTTATCTGTCAGCTGTGCGCTTGCCACTTTTGCGGGTAATCTGTCACATGGCGCGTGCGTAACAGCTCTATAAAAAAATTGCTTGGTTTCTTTTGAGAGCTTAGCTATGTCGATTTTTGGTAAGCAAATTTGCTGTTTCTAATTTAATATCATTTTCGGAAGCATTTGAAAGGTGCCCCGACAATGCCGGACATGCGAGCATACGAGTGGTATACAGAGCTTCGAGCGGGCCATACTGCGGCTGACGACTTGCCTTTTTCATCCACCTCCACTCCACGACTAACGAAAACAGATAAAAAGTTAAGAAAATCTGCTCGAAAATTATTGTCTGAACGTTTAGCAAAAAAAAATCCAAGATGGGTTTTACGTTTAGATCGGTGTAGGAAAGTTTTGGAGATGAGAGTTGAGTTAAAGTGCAGCTTATGCCAGGAAAGCTGAAGTTTTTTGCGGAAATAGTGTTTCATTGTGGTCGCTAAAGGAATGTTTCTTTAGATAAAATTGTTTGTGTAGGCATAAATACCGGTGGCGGGCTATGGATTTATGAAATTTGCATCGAAGAGAAGCGACAATCAAAAACCCGTCGATTCAAAATCAGCTCATCAGGCTTTCAAGGTGCACTGTTCGTTGCAAGAGGTCGGAATCTCATATTATTTGCATTTGTTGAATCACAAACAACGATAATACCTTTTCTCAAGCTCCATATTCATCCGAAAGAGCCTCGTGTAAGTGTTTTGCGCGTACACCCTTTTTACGTGTTTGGCCGAGCTGCTGCTTCTATTTTTGGTGTGCGTCTTGATGTTGTTCCACAAATGGAGGGATCTACAGTTTAAAGCCGACTCCGAACGGCAAAGTTACAACTAGCTTTTAAGACGATTGAGGTGATAAGGATAAAAAGCGCCGTACCATAAGTTGTATGTGTGTTTGTTAATAGAAAGATTGCAGGTAACCCACACATTGAACCTGACTCGGAAATCTGGAACACAAAGATGGATCAAAACTTGCGGATTGTAGGATTATTGCAGGCGTCCTTTGACTAAACTTTAAAAGATCAATACAAACAGCATTGCAAGAGAGAAAAAGTGGCATATGAATCTACGGCAGAACTTTGCAGCTCATCTGCCTGAGTGTCAGAGAAGCAGGGAACTCGAGCGACACTGGATGAAGAGTCTAGGAAAGAGGCAGGCTAAACGCTTTATCTTTCTTTACAGAAGAACATCAAATAGGCTCCTAAACCTGCATAGAGAGAAGTTGCGGACTCTCATTGGATACTATACGGGCCATTGTAGTTTTCGTTATCAATCCAGAAAACTAGAAGTAGTAGAAAGAAGCGTATGCTGTTTTTGCGAACTGGATGATGGAACTCGAGTGCACATTCTTTACGAATCCACAGCTCTCGCAAGACGACGGCTCGTGCTGCTAGGTGGTGCGACTCACAACTCCTTAGTCATTTGGAACAAGAAGTCTGAGGAGGTACTCAAATTCATCAGAAGCATCCAATGTCAGACTTACGGTTAAGCAAAATAGACAAGAGATATCAGTGCATTATGTGCCAATATTAATAATAATATTAATACTATTAAGATTATATAAAAAAGGAAACAAAATATATACCATTAGAAGTTAGTTCGAAAATAGTTCATCGTCTTTCAAAACGAAGTACTAAACTACACTTGTTGGAAGGAATTTGAAAGCTGGATCCAATATACTGAAGCCCTTGGTAAAGGTAAACGAGAGTAGATTTGCATTTGAAAGGAAACTCCTGGAGTGCACTCTGCATTGGTACACAGATGGCTCGAGGGCACAAGAAGGCAAAGGCGCTGAAATATATGACTCCAGAACAAAGCGTTCTGTGCCGATGGGCAGTTTTCCAAACATCTTCCAAGCGGAGGGGTATGCCATATATTAATTTAGAAATACATTTCTGGAATAAACGAATTGGCATTCAAGCGACAGCCCGGTGCCACTCAAGGCTTCGTCATCCTGTGAGATTAGGTCCAATGAGATTTGGTTTTACCATAAAGTCAAATTAAACCTGAAATATGGACATCGAACTATCGAAAACTCATTCTGCTGTTTCCACTGTTCTTTGTCTGTTCATTGTCTGTTGTTTAGAAACAGAAACTCAGTCAGGATGGCTTGATAGCGTTCGCTATTCACTTAACGGCAACTCTTTTCACATTTCGAATTTCTATAATTTGGAAGCGGCTTGTTGAACCTTACTGAACAGAAATGTCAACTCAGTTTGCTACTCTCAGCTGCCAAATCAAAGTTATCGATATCGATAGTTCTCATGCAGCTCATGAACAATGAAAGAAAAAATGTTTCACATCACTTTACATATGGTTGCTTCTTCAGAAGGGCTACAACATCGCTAAATTGGAGAGAGCGCAGAGAACTGCCCGTTTGGGCATCACTGGGGCATGTTCTACATGCGTCATTCTGCACTTACTTCCCGTGTATCTTCAAGTTAAATCCATTTATGCTCAGAGCGCTATTAGGTGGAAGGAGATTGCCATATGGATGCAACTTCCTGTAGGACATGGTAGCATCTTGAAGCAGATCTCCCCTTCCTTCTTTGTACTTCGCACTGATCTCTCCATCCTTAAACTGGGTTTTGAAGGTTGTGCTAGGGCTATCTTTCCGAGATTGGAAGAAGGGGAGAGTTGGCACGGATATACGTACCTCTGCTTTCACTGACGAATTCAAGATGGAATCTGGAGTGGAAGCGGAGGTTTTCTTTAAATCAGCCAACATTTCAGTCTCCTTTAAACTGCCGGAAACGAGGAGCGTTTTTCAGGCAGAGGTCTTCGCGTTACTGCAAGCATGCAAAATGCTTAGGCATCGCTGTTGGGAGGGAGACTTTATATAACTTTTTCGTTAGTCAAGCTGCGATCAATGCCTTGTCGTCGCCGTATTGTAGCTCTCTTCTCGTGAACTCCTCTAAGGAGGAACGCAAACATCTCGAACGTGCAGGACACATTTCCATTACCAGGGTTCCTGGACACAGGAATATAGAGAGAAATGAAATTGCCGAAGAGCTTGCCTGAAAGAGGCCGACAGAGCCGGTTTGAGTTATCCTCATCCCAGACATCGGTGTCTCCTTGACCGTTGTTAAAGGAAAACTGCACAATTCCTTTCTCAAAACAAGCGCAAGACAGATGAAGGTCTATCTCGTGTGTTATCTCAAAAACATTATGGCCTCAATACGACAGGAAGAGGATGCTGAAGGTGTTGGGAACTCCCCGTCATTCAATTTCCAAACTCATTCCGGTGTTCGCATGTCACTGGGTGATTGGAGCTCATGCGGACTTCCATACAACCCCTATGGCAACAGCTGTGAGGATCCTGCGGGGAAATATATTGTTGAGCACTTTCTCTGCAAATGTTCGGCTCTGGTGCCTAGGCACTTGAAATTCCTTTGCGTCCCCTTTTGGGATGGCTTGAAGAAATTCTCCAGCCAAGATCCCTTTTCGCTCCTTCACTACATCAATAGCACTGGATGGCTGTAGATGGTTTCTGTTTCCTAAATTTTTCGGAGCTAGTGGTCCACATTATGGTATCAAAACGGCTCGTAGGTGCTCTTGTGGTGGACCTTTGATACTCTTGCCATCTTATGTACCTACATCTACATATACGAGGTTTGTTAAAAATATAGGGTGAGTTTTCAAATATCTCGGACTGCGTAAATTCGACTTTCGATTATTATGCGTACCTAAGTTCCCAATAGAAGTTCTCAATAGATAGTTGTCAATGGATGCCTCCAGCAGTGTGTGCTAGTCGATTCTAAGATAACCTAATCGTCATAAACCAAGCTTGGACCTTTGGTAAACAAACTGCTTCGACATATTAGTGATTTTGTTTTGGTATCATATGTATACTTTTGGTTTTGTGAAAATGTCTGATTTTGTGCCGACTAATCGTCATTTGCTGGAAGTGTTGATTTTCCTCTTTTTCCTCTTTCCAAAAAAGCGGCGGCTGAAGCGCATCGAGAAGTACAAAAAGTTTATGGAGATGCTGCTTTAAGTGAAACAACGTGCCGAGATTGGTTCCGTTGCTTCAAAGACGGTGATTTTAATGTTGACGACCGTCCGCGTGAAGGAAGGCGAAAAACCTTCGAAGACGTTGAATTGGAGACATTGCTCAATGAGGATCAGTGTCAAACGCAAGAACAGCTTGCTCCAGTATTCGGAGTTACCCGCCAATCCATTTCCAAGCGACTGCATGCTTTGGGAATGGTTCAGAAACAGGAGGCTTTGGTTCCTTATGAGTTAAAACCAAGGGATGTTAAACATCGTTTTTTCGCCTGTGACCAACTGTTCCAGCGGCAAAAAAAAGGGTTTTCTTCATCGCATCGTGACGAGTGATGAAAAATGGATTCATTACAGCAATCCAAAGAAAAGAAAGTCATGGGGACGGCCCGGTCATGCCTCTACGTCATCGCCTCGGCCGAATATTCACGCTGCGAAGGTTTTGATATGTATTTGGTAGGACCAAGTTGGTGTTATTTATTATGAACTGTTAAAACCAAGCGAAACCGTCTCTGGGAATCGGTGTCAACTTCAATTGATGTGATTGAGCCGAGCACTGCGCGAGAAGCGGCCGCAATACGCGGAGAGGCATGCAAAAGTGATCCTACACCATGACAACGCTTGGCCTCACGTTGCCAAACCCGTTAAAACCTAGCGGGAAACACTGAAATGGAAAATCCTACCCCTCCCGCCAAATTCTCCAAATATTATGCCGTCCGATTATCACCAGTTCCGATCGATGGCACATGGTCTAGCTGACCAGCAGTTCCATTCATATGAAGACATCAGAAAATAGCTTGATCCGTGGATAGCCTCAAAAGATAAACTGTTTCAACGTGACGGTATACGAGATCTACCAGAAAGATAGGGAAAAGTAGTAGCCAGCGATGGGCAATACTTTCAATGATTCACTTGCAACCATTTATTCAGAATAAAGTTGTATTTTCATAGTTTAGAACTTAGTTGCGAACCTATTATTTTTTATATTGGTAAACTCGTCTCGAAGAGATGTTCACGGTTTTGGCAACATCGCATTTTTAGTTTGCTTGTGAGCGGCATAAATAAGACAAGTTGTTTGCGAGTTCGGCGATTTTCTCTCTTGGCTCTCTTGGACTCTGCCATTGGGACGATTGGGCTTTGATTTCGATGTCATAGCACGACATGGTTCGATACCAGTTTTGACCCCTTAAGCTCGGCCTAAATTTGCTAACCTTTTAAGTGACTCCGATTACTTAGCGTTACTTTACCACTTCTACCTTTAGCTTCTGTCCTAAGCTTCGCTAGTAGTTCGCGGTACCTTATTTCTTCCTATCCGGTTTCCATTAGTACCACACTAATAAAGTTGCCTTGATTGCCGTCATTTAAGCCAGATAAGATGTAAATAAGAAAATGCAAATAATTTTATGTAAAATTGTTAATAAAAACGACAGCTGTCGGCTACTGGTTTGGTCGAACAAATGAGGTCTTACTTAAATGCGCTCATGTGATTTGTAGTTTGTGTGTAGGTGAGCTCAGGTGGGTTGGAAAAATAAGTGTCTAGGTGCTGTTTAGTAGCTGTAAACTTCCTTTAAAGTAGTTGTATCTAATTAATACTTACACAAGCATGAATGTATGCATGAATGCCGTCATAATGTTGGTGCAGTGAGGTGTAAGTTGGAATGCATTTAAGCGTGCGCTATTTCAGTTAGAAATTTGCATTAACTTGAATATTTATAAGTTTATTTCAAAATTACAGCTATTTGAATAGTTAATTGAAATGCACGATGAAATTTTGTATACGTAAAATTAGTAATGCTAAAAAGGAAAAATATAATAATAATAAAAATAAATAAGGAATGGTGAAGTGGTGGCGTTAAATTAATTGCCATTTATGCACCGTTAGACAGCAGTCATAGCAGCTTGCAAAAAAAAAACAGCAAACTTATTAATAATAATTATATGGATTACAAAACCAATTATCATGCCCATTGGCACTTACAAACAAGTCGCTCCATTTTACAGTAATAAAGCGATTGCAGTTAAGTTAATTTACAGCAACATAAATCACTTTATGCAACGGCGACAAGTTAAGTATGCAAAGTGAATGCGACTTTTGAAAAGTTTTTATTAAAAACTCTCAGATTGTTGAAAGATTTAATGCTCATAGTAAAATTTGAATCTGTAAAGAATATTTGTAGTTGTGTGGCATCTTTCGACAGACAGAAAAAGCACATCGCCTACCATTAAATATGCATACAAAGGCAGACAAAAAGAGGCTGATAAAAAGACACATTTTGCATAGCGCATACAAAGCTGGTCGTTACCTCGCTGCCGGCTGATATCTGTTACCATGGCTGCCTGTGATTAGCTGAGCATTCATTAAGCCAGCCTTGGTGTGTCAGCTGAAATTACAAAAATGTGTGTGAAAAAAGTAAGCCCAAAGGTATTTAAATTTTTTGGTAATTCGGCAATTATATTGTGATTATTTTTCGATTAGACGTAGGTGGAAATTGCAAATATTTTAAAAAAGTGGATGCCTCCAAAACGAGCTGTTCAGAGATATCACCAGCTTCTTCAGATGTTGAAAGACGATGGCATTGCATTTTATTTTCGATCGCCCATTGCTCTGTGAAAATCATATTCGATGGATCAAAATAAGAAACTTTGCCGAAGGAACCGTACCTCTAAAGCGAATTCTGATGTCCCCCAATTTGGGTCCAACTTTTTAGTTTCTTTTTTCATGTAAAGGCCAAAAATGGTGATATTTTGAAATGATTGTATAGGGAACCCCCCCGGGGGAGTTCCAGGGGGTGTGCCACTGGCATGGGTGGATCGGCCGTCCAAAGTTAGTGGGGGTTGGTCATACATTTGGACTCGATTGGAGCACTCTAAATGGGTCAAAGTGGGATTTTTCGTACGACCCTAATTGGGGGACATCAGAATTCGTTTTAGAGGTATGGTTCCTTCGGAAAAGTTTCTTATTTTGATCCCTAGAATACGATTTTCACAAAGCAATGAGCGATTTTTAAATCGACCCGCCCTATTATGTATATATATATATATAATTGGCGCGTACACCCTTTTTGGGTGTCTGACCGAGCTCATCCTTCTATTTGTGGTGTGCGTCTTGATGTTGTTCCACAAATGAAGGCACCTACAGTTTCAAGTCAACTCCGAACGGCTGATATTTTTTTTATAAGGAGCTTTTTCATAGCAGAAATACACTCAGAGGTTTGCCATTGCCTGCCGAGGGGCGACCGCTATTAGAAAAATGTTTTTCTTAAATTTCGAACCAACGTTCTCTCTGTGAATTCCGAATGGTAGTCACGCACCAACCCATTCGGCTACGGCGGCCGCTGCATAGCGTATGACTGATTATGTCGATCTTTAGAGTGCTCAAAAGCTCTCTTGTGGGAGTGGATACGTGAGAGCTCGTATTGCCTTCGTGAACGATGATGTATGACTCGTTAGTTTTATTTACTTCTACGGAAAATTCTGGCTAAAAAATAGTTGTGTATCTCTCAGATTTTGGTTGCACCCCTGGTTTCAGTTTTTCTAGCGCTGCAGTTGCGACTCGACCAGATTTTCTGAAAAAACAGGCGACTATTGGCTGTGAGTTGCTTCTGCTGCGAACTACTTTTCTTGTACTATGCTCGACTTGAAACATCCATTCTGACGATTGTGGTTTTGTTTCCAGCTCATATGAATAGCTCCAAGATTCGCCAACTGTCACAATGTCATAGACCTGCTTTGAAGCAACGCGGCTGAATCTCTTCCACATTTCTTTACACCAAACGACACGAGACTTTTTTACGGGACAATGTTCGATTGCCAAATTATGCGGGAACAAATCTTCTTGACAATAAAACGGTAATGTATTATTGAATGGTTCCACTAAAGCCTAAGGATGGATGCCTCTAACTCGCCAAATGTCGTATGACGATCAATTTGTTATTTATGAATTATCAATTGACGCACAGCATCGATTGCTTCTAGCGTAACAAACGTTTTTGGGCCGCTTAAACGATATTCATTCTGGATGCAAGGATAGACGGCCACGTTAGAATTCTAATTGGGCCAGCTTACAGGCGAATAGGGGAATCGGTTCCCATACAAGGGAATAGCTATAGCAATCACTGTGTGGATCCGGTAGCATGCAGCGGGGTTCAGCTACAGTATTGTGCGTCTTAGGTGCAAAAAAATTGCCTCATCTTTGGATTAAATATTTGTACCGAGTTGAGAGCACATAAATAGAGATGTAAAAAAATTGAATTTTAGTCAGAAGAAAAAAAAGAAGCCATACTGCCATTCGAACCTATTAATTAGTTGCTCACATTCACTGCTCTCAATCAGCGCAATAAATAGCCAGCCAACTACATAAAATCACTTCGCACCTGAATATTAGCTCCAAAAAATGTATGCAAAGCTCTGAACGTTGTGAAGCCTTAAAGTCCCTCAATGCAGTTATTACGAAGTTGAGCTATAAAAAATGCAGCAACTCGATTAATCTGTAAAAAGTGTTATCGTTGTTGTTGCTATTCATGTTTCTTTTTTTTTTTTTGCTGTTTATTTATCAATTTATAATGGAGTCACCGACTATTAGCATTAAGCCAATTTCGCAGCCGGTTTAAATTGATGATATCGTCACACTTACACACATGCACACACACGCATATTATACACACACATACACACGCGTTTTTTATGGCAACACTTTAAGCGCATATTTATCAATAGTCAAGCGCTTTTACTATAAATAAATCAAATAGCTCGGCGGCCAGCGCACCAGTCACTCAGCCAGTGAGTTGGTTCGTCATTCAACCAGTTGCCCAACGAAGCGTATTCGCGGCAAAGCTGTTTGACAATAAATTGTCTGTGTCTACGTCTGTGTCTGTGGCTGTGTCGGTGGGTCGTCAGTTTCATTGTTGGCCAACATGATGAATTGTTGTTGGACACTCATTGCTTGCCGCTGCTGCCGCTCATTTGTCGCATTGTTGCCTTTGCTGGCTTTTGTTTTGCCACTCAGCTGTGGACTTGGCCACTTCTGTGTGTGTGTGTGAGTGTACTTCAATGCGCATAATTAAAACTGTTAATTATTTTCGTGGAATTTGCATTTCAACTGAAATTTGCATAAATTAATCTCAGTAACGATTAAAAGTTGAACTGAACAAAAAATAAAAAATAAAAATTATTTGTAATAATTTATTCAGAGAAAAAGTTAAAAAATCCGTAATAATGGGTATAAAATTACACGGATTCATTTACGATTTGTGGCGTCTTTGTTAAATTTTTAAACAATTTTTTTATTTTCCACAGAAA
The DNA here is from genome assembly GCF_028408465.1 of Anastrepha ludens. NCBI lineage: Eukaryota > Metazoa > Arthropoda > Insecta > Diptera > Tephritidae > Anastrepha > Anastrepha ludens. Next base: position 40,047,228 of record NC_071499.1, on the reverse strand, counting down.
GCAAGCGTAGTGGTGTGGCAATTTTGAATTGTTTTTGTCTACGAACCATCACAATACCTAATTCATATGGGATTTTTAGATATTTTTGGTATTTGTTTTATGTATTGTAACAAAAAAAACAAAAACAAATACAAAAAACAAAAGCAAACACAAAAAAAAAACTTTTTCGTACAGTTTTTGTTTCGAGTTAATCTGTTTTGGTGCTAACAAACTGTGGCTGAATTTTTTAAAGAAAATTAATCACCCTCTCGGAAGGGTTATAATTTTTGCAAATGGCGTCGTACGTCACTCGTATTTGCCACTTGGGAACAAGACAGCTGTAGTATACAAACAACAAACAATGGAGCGCACAAAGGGCAAATAAAGATTTTTATCACCCAAAATAATTTTTGTAATTGAGTAAAAAAGTTATTCAAAAACCAAATTGGATGATTAATTTTGCGCCAACTTGTACCAGCCCATAATGCCAGTAGTTTTTGTTACGAGGGTTACTACTTCAACTTTCAGCAAGTCAAATAAAAACAAAGAAGTATACCTGAAAACTGATTTTTCAAAATATGAAGCTGAGCCAAATTTGACAGCCGATATGATAGCTTGGAGGTTAAATTCATCGCATGGCACAGTTCACAGGTACCTGGTTCAGTAGGGAAAGGTTTCAAAGTTGGGAAAATGGGTTCCGCATAGACTTTCCGTCGCCAACCTTCAGCAGAGAGTGAATGTGTGCTCTCAGCTGCTGCAACGGCTTGAAAATCAAAGTTTTTTTAACCGTATCGTTACTGGTGATGAAAAATTGGACGCCAATGGTTAGATAAAGATGAAACACCAGAACCGACCCCTAGAGATGGCCATCACCCCAAAAAGATTCTCCTGTCTATTTGGTGGGATATGGCCGGTATTGTTTATTATGAACTCCTGGAACCAAACCAGACGAAAACTGCTGATTATTATTCCAATCAGCTATCAAACCTGATTGAGGCACTTAAAAAAATCGACCGCCTTTAGTGACGCAAAGTTTTGTTTCACCACGATAACGCAAGACCTCATACCGCAAGGCAAACATTAGGCAAGCTGAACGAGCTCGGATGGGAGCTAATACCGCATCCACCATACTCTCCGGATATTGCACCTTGTAATTATCACCTTTTCCGTGGACTTCAATCCCATTAGCATTTGCAGCTATAAAAAGGGATATCGAAGCGTATTTTGGCTGCAAGGACAAAAAAATTTTTGAGCAGGGAATTAAAAATTTGCCATTGGGAAGACATTGTAAATACTGAAGGAAAATATATTATTGATTAATAAATACCTTAAAAATTTTTTTTATTAATTTTAAAACCACCTTTAAAAAACGCATGAATTTGTGGACTGACCTGATATTACTCATCACTTTTGCACTCTTTTAGACCAATTTTCGAAGTTATAAGCAAAGATTCGTGAGTGATTGCCTAATTATACGGTATTCAACGCAAGCGCATCTTTTCGGTTGCCAAATGATTATGCAATAATTGAATGCATGCCCAAGGATGCTTCAATTTCACATAAAACAAATGAAGACCTGAAATTTTAGCTCTCGCATAGCACAGATTTTTTCACACGCGACAACCGATATTAGACGACCTTTTCACGATCGTACGAACATTTCACGATTTAATGCCTTTCCATTTTTGAACAAGACGAAACTTTCAAGTATCTGCAAATCACAGAAAAGCAATCATAAGACACAAAATTCTTAGCACGATTACCAGTAAAAAATCAAACTTTATTACAGCAAAAACAGATTTGAAATATTTACACTGGTGTTGCCATATCTCAAAGCTTAAGTAGAAACCCACGTAGAGTTTTATTTAGAATTCGATGGAACTCATATGAATAGTGGTGATGTGATACCACCTTGGAATTATTGATTTTACTTCTTTCTGGTATCGGAAAAAAGTATCGAGCACTGAATAAATATTGGTAAGAAGCATCGCATAATCACAATGAGAGCTGCGCATGTCACAGGGAATGGGAAAGATCCCGATACCCCAATCGTCGACGACGGAATTGACGTTCCGCTACCCGAGCATGACGAGGTGAGAATAGCGATAACGCGGCTAAAAAACAACAAAGCCGAGGGTGCCGACGGACTGCCGGCTGAGCTATTCAAACATTACCGCGGGATTAGTCTTCTAAATATCGCCTACAAGGTTCTAGCGAGCGTATTGTGTGAAAGGATGTAGCCCACCGTCAACCAAATTATTGGACCTTATCAGTGTGGCTTCAGACCTGGAAAGTCTACCATCGACCAAATATTCACAATACGCCAAATCTTGCAAAATACCCACGAAAGGAGAATCGACACACACCATCTTTTCGTCGACTTCAAAGCTGCATTCGACAGTACGGAAAGGTATGCCGCTATGTCTGAATTTGGTATCCCCACAAAACTAATACGGATATGCAAGATGACGTTGCTCAACACCAACAGCGCCGTCAGAATTGGGAAGGACCTCTCCGAGCCGTTTGATACCAAACGAAGTTTCAGAGAGGTTGACTTGCTGTCGTTTGACTTCTTCAACCTGATGTTGGAGAGCATCGTACGAGCCGCAGAACTTAATCGCTCAGGCACAATTTTTTATAAGAGCGTACAATTGTTGGCGTATGCCGATGATATTGACATCATCGGCCTTAACAACCGCGCTGGTAGTTCTGCCTTCTCCAAACTGGATAAAGAGGCAAAGCGAATGTGTCTGGTGGTGAACGAGGACAAAACGAAGTACCTCCTGTATTCAAACAAACAGTCGGCGCACTCGCGTATCGGCACCCACGTCACTGTAGATAGTTATAATTTCGAGGTTGTAAAAGGCTTTGTTTGTTTAGGAACCAGCATTAACACCGATAACAATGTCAGTCTTGAAATCCAACGTAGAATCTCTCTTGGCAACAAGTGCTACTCTGGACTAAGTAGGCAATTAAGTAGTAAAGTCCTCTCTCGACGAACAAAACTAACACTCCACAAGGCTCTCATCATGCCCGTCCTAACGTATGGCCCAAAAGGGTAGACGATGACAACATCCGATGAATGATTTTTATGGCTGGAATTGGATGGTATTGATCTGGACAACGTTTATTTTTAGCAAGACAGCGCTACGTCCCACACAAGCAACGAAACCATTGATCTTTTCCGAGAAAAGTTTCCGGGTTTTCGAGTTATCTCTCGAAGAGGTGATCACAATTGGCTACCGAGATATTGTAATTTAACACCTTGTAACCACGCCACGTGAAAGAGAAGGTCCACGCCAACAGCCCAAGGTCGATTCCAGACCTCAAAGATGGAGTTCGTGAGGCTATCGAGGACATAGGGCAGCCACTTTGCAATTCGGTTATGGAAAATTTCATGGAAAGGATATTGTCCTGTAAGCGTGGTCGGGGTGGTCGTTTGCCTCATGTTATTTTTCACTATCAACGGCATACCTTTTTAGAATGAAATAAATATCCGATCATTTATATTAAAAAGTAGCATTTTTCTTTGAATATCAAAATAACACCTCTTATTGGAAAACCCTTATTAGAACAAGTCATAAAAATCCCTAACAACAAGCTGAAAATATCGAAAGGCGTTCTTAGTGGGACTGTGAGTGTGATGTCAAGCTGAGAATATCGAAAGGCGTTCTTAATGGTGACTGTGACTGCGGTTTTAGCTGTGCGAAGTCGTCTTATGGCCTAATGACTGCTGTCGTCTCTGTGATTTGCCCCCAGATATGTCAACACACTTGTTTTTCCAATGCTTTTCGATGCCATAGCGAGAAGGAGGAGCAAGTATTATGACCGGTACTGCCGAGTGAGTCACACACGCGCAGTTCAACCTGGTATAATTTTAATTTTCCTAAAAAAACTTGGACTCTTTGAATTATTGTGAAAAGAGGATGACCCTTTAAGGCAGTACTCAGCTTCCATTTATCAAATTTGTATTTGGTATTTTGTTTATTGTTTATTTGTTTTTTTTTCTTGTATAAAAATGATTATTTTTACAAGCAAAAAACCACTCAATAATATTGTGAGATGTTTTTACTCTGAATCCATTCATTGAAAAAAATATTAATTTACACTTTTTTTTTTTTTTTATTTTCAGGTAAGTTTCCAAATGAATTTATGATGGGCTAACTACATAAAAATATGTGTAAGTGTTTATTGCAAATTTCATTAAAATATTTTTTTTTTAATTTAACAACTACAACAACTTGTCTTGAATACTAAGGGGTAATGGTTCGAAATTTTTTGCAAAACCGACGCTTCAGCAAAAATTTAAAATATGGGATATTTAAAATGGTAATAAAATAAGTTACGCAACAAATGCTTTAAAAAGTATCTGATAAATCTAAAATTATTCTAAAAAAAAAGATTCTTTATGAAGTCACTGAAGTGATAAATAAAATGAGCCGCCAACACTACGCACTTTGCGCCAAAAGGCTAAATGTGAAATCCAATTAAAAGCTTTGCATACATTTTGACTCGCAGATTCCTTTTTCTGGCCATGAACCTGAGCAAATAAAGCTCCTTTTTGGCTCACCTTTTTCGGCGCAACATCCAAAGCTGAGATGTGGCTTTCAGATATTTAATAATGCAGAAGGATGTCGGTGGGCTTGTTACCAAAAATGAAAATAAATAATGAGAATAAATAATTTCTAACTTACAAATTGTAATATTGTCAGCTGTGCTTGCTTATGAAGACGCAATTGTACACCTGAAATATTCTGAAGCAGCTGAGGTGTGGAATAATTAAGAAAAAGTAAATTACATCGGTGGAAGGATTGCGTTTCTTAAGTAAATACTCCACATTTTATTTACCTGCTTTAGGTACACTAATTCAGCTGGGCTCTTCTGACTCGGTTGCATTAGGGTATGCGCGAAGTTTTTTTTTCAAAAACTTGGTAAAACTACAAAATAATTTGGGGAACGTTTTATTTGCTGAGTTAAAAATAGTCGAAAATTAAGTTAAAAACCAATGATCAACCGAATTTTTTTTTTTTTAACTTGATCGCTTCTCTGATTTAAGGTGGCACGCAAAATTGATAAATCTACCGAACCCTAAGCCTCGTAGAAATATCAGGAAAACAGACTGGGAAAAGTATGTAGATTGTATCGGGGTTACCCTAGGAACATGTCCATCTGTTGTACCACAAAGTATAGCAGCACTAGAAAATTTGGTTGACAAGATTACTTACAACATGAATGCTGCCTCAGCTGAAGCCTGTCCCATAACAAGACTGAGGGGTAACCCCAACCCTAGTGGTGGACGGTTGAACTAAGCAAGCTTCAAAAAACAAGCATACTCCTATACTGATATACCCAGTGATTGTGACCATCACGCTCCTATTCTCTGCTTCGAAAGGAATTTCTTAATGAAAGTCCCTCCTAGACTGGAATGGCTTGAAGAAGAACAATCACCCAACACACCCGTTAGGATCGGGAACACTAACGAATCACTGTAGTGTTTTTCAAGCGGAAATAAACGCTATTCATGAAGTCTTAAAATAGTTAGGCTTCTATCAGACAACCAAGCTGCCCTCCGCGCCCTGGATGCATTCCAACTAACATCAAGGAGTGTCTTACATTGTCGCCAATCTTTTAATGAGATGGCGAAACAATATCGTATCAACTTAAGCTGAGTTCCAGGCCACAGAGATATACCAGGGAACTATAGGGCTGACCAACTTGCAAGAGAAAATACTTGTATGCCAGAAATAAGTAATTTTATGGAGATCAGTTATGCAACTCAAAGATGGATTAGCGTTAACACCTGTGAAATTGCTAGGCAAACATGGCCAAGGCTAAATCTACATCTGTCCAAGAATATTATAAAATTTAGTAGACTTCAAATTAGGACCTTAGTAGGGGCCCTCACGGGACATTGTCCCATAGGAAATCATGCAAGGAGATTAGCAGTTTACATGCACGATTTCTGTCGTAGCTGCAGAAATGTGGAGAAGTTGGAAACAATGCAACAACTTTTTTGCACATGCCCGGCTCTAGCAAGAAGCAGGAACCAATTGTTAAAATCCTACTTCTTAACGATTATAAAGGGTGGTTAAGTTTCACGGGCCGGTGTTGATTTTGAATAAAATACAATTTTTTTAAGAAACTCTTTGTTATGATAATACTGGTATGGCTCAAATACGTATGGAGTAAAACATCGGCCAAATGGCAGTCGCGGCCTTGGCGCCATACCTCCATCCGATGGTCCAAATTTTCGATGAAGCTGAGGCATAATTGAGGTTATATGCCGTCAATGTGCCGAATTATCTCATCCTTTAGCTCTTGAATTGTTGCTGGCTTATCGACGTACACCTTTTCTTTCAAATAACCCCAAAGAAAGAAGTCCAACGGTGTCAAATCACATGATCTTGGCGGCCAATTAACATCGCCGCGTCGTGAGATTATTCGGCCATCAAATTTTTCGCGCAAAAGAGCTATTGTTTCGTTCGTTCCTGTTGAAACCACATATCGTCCACATCCACATCTTCCAATTCAGGCCATAAAAAGTTCGTTATCATCTCACGATAGCGAACACTATTCACAGTAACTGGCTGACCGACCTCATTTTGGAAAAAATACGGCCCAATGATGCCGCCGGTCCATAAACCGTACCAAACAGTCACTCTTTGTGGGTGCATTGGTTTTTCGGCAATCACTCTTGGATTATCATTCGCCCAAATGCGGCAATTCGGCTTATTGACGAATCCACTGAAGTGAAAATGTGCCTCATCACTGAAGATGAAGTGGGCGATATGCGTTTTGATTTGAACGCCCGTTTTCATAATCAGCCTGAATAACTTTAACGCGTTGCTTGATTGTGTATTTTTCCATGGTTCACATTTAATTAGTCTGGAATTGAAAAATGTCAAATGAAATGCAGAAAAGAACTTGAAGTTTAGGTGTGGTTTACATTCAACATCGGATCTTGAACTTTAACTACCTTTTACATACCTGCAGCCCGCGAAAAACATACACGAGTATCACCTCAACGGTTTGACAATTTTTATTATTTTCATTTTTTTATATTCATTAATAATATCTTACTCACTTTTCATACAAAGATTAGAAAAAATCGCCAAATTTGCATCAAAATTTTATTCAAATTTTCGTGAATTACATTTTTTTATAAAATTTTCTTCGCATTCAAAATTAAAAAATTGAGTACACAGTTATATAGCCTATTAAATATTAATATAATAAAGTGCAAGTTAGAAGTTGCTGAAGATTCCCGTTGATTTTTCTAATTTTTTTCTTTGACCGTATTCCGCATTTTCTTCATATAAGAAATCCACAACAATTTTTTTTATATGGCGAACATACAACACCGTCAGAGAAAAAATTATTAAAAATCAACAAGAATTTTGAACCACTTCAATCCTGCTCCTTGATGTATTAAAATTTAATGGGCAATAAAGCCGCGCACTCAATATGTTTCTTTTTTTTCACTACTGATTACAAATTTCGAAATTTTAATAAAAATATGTCCATTTACAAGTTTAAAAACTTTAATGAATAAGGTTTTTATTACAGAATAAATCATATATTTATAAGAAAATCCTCTAAATAAAAAAACAAATGAATTAACAATCAAAAAACGTGAACATAGTGAAGTGCTATACCTGTATATTTTTCGCAGGCTGTATGTGCAAGAACGGTGCCGGACCTACTCCTGCCAGCGTGCGAGCCAGCATGGCTGTCAAATAAACGAACGCGCGCAACGGAAACGGAAACGCATTCAAATGGAATCATATCTGCGGCCAAAGCACAATTTACGCGATGCACAAAAACAAAATCTAAAACAATAAAAGCGGCTAACAAATCGAAAAATCCCTCACCAATAATCAAAGTAAACAAAATCAGCAAACAGTGGCGTAGGTACATACATATGAACGCCGGCAGCATTCGCATTTGATGGTGGTAACTCTGTTCCTGCGTATTCCCTGTCTGCCACACAGTCGATACGAAATTTGTGCTCGTGTGTGGTATGCAACAATTTCGTGGATTTTTAATTTTGAAATCGTTTGACGTAAAGTTCCACTCCACGCCACTCCTTCTACCATTTCCTATGCTCTCCCACCAAGCATTTTGCTCTTAAATAATTTTTGAAGTCTTTGGCGCTTAGGGCTGTCCACTTGCTTTTTGGTTTTTGTTTTTTTTGTGTCTTTCTCTATTTGCTTCTTCTTTCCATTTGTTTATGATTGCGTTATTCGCCTGAAAATGTGCGTTGCGTTTACCGTCAAATTTGAAAATATTTTGTGTGGAATTGAAAATTTCCATTGTTGGCGCCAGTAGGCGAGGATCGACAGGCGCTCGAGTGCTGTCCCAAACAGGACCTGAAATGCTGAAATAGCCCAGAGGTGTCGAGCGCTGAAATTGAGTTGAAATGTTGGAATTTGGCGAGAAAATGAAGAAAATATCTTCTTTTATTCTACTTTGGGCTTTAACTTCTCCGTGTCACCCACGCGTGCGGTAGATGAGGAAAAAAGCGAATTTGTGTTTTTACTACTGGCATTTTCTGGTGCTGCTTTAACCTTAAAGCATTCAGTGGATTTATTGATTTATCTGTGCTCAACTGCTCAACGAACCGCTGCTACTCCTCTTCCAGCTTCTCATTGTCGCTGTAATTAAAGCTTAGCCTGCTCATTTTAATGGAAATTATTGCATTATTTTGACAGCTACGTGGTATAGTTGTCGCTTTTAATGGTGTTTGTGGTCGCAGACACTTGACGAAAACGTGTCGTTGTTCTTACGCGCCGCAACAAATAGTGGTGGGTCATTATTAAAACCGACAGACATTGGTTAGTGGCTCGTAAGATAGAAACTTCATGAAAACTCTACTATTATCTAATTTGGATTGCTGCTATGCCAACGCGGCGTCGAGCTAAGCAGAGCGGAATGAAATTTAGTTGCGCTAAGTTCCTTTGGTGGTAGCACAAATGACATTTCTGAACGTATTACTGGTGGTAGCCAACTAATGGCATTTAATAAAGAACTTGAGGCGGTGAAGCAAACTCAAACTAGTAGCTGATTGAAAGAAAGTTGTACAGCTTAGGGATGTAAATAAAAAAAATGTAATTGCTTTCGATTTATTTAGCGCATGCGGACCTGTTAAGTAGTTATTAATAGTAATGAATAGTATTAATTAAAGAATATTTTTAGATAATCATTTAATGATTAAATATTTTAATTTGCATCCTTTTAATTATAAATAATTAATTACTTTCCCAAAAAAATGTAATAAATTTCAATATCAATTTAATAATTAAAACATTCATAAAATTTTGAAAGAGTCAAAGAAATCAATCCGAATTGAAATTTAACAGCTTTTCATCAAAAGCATTCGTCTTCTTCTTCTATTTCATTTTATATTTAGCATTTGGAAATTCAACTACAGACCATTTTGAGTAAAATAACCCCCGTGATAAGGAGGAAATTTAGTTTATGATTAGACATTTAGAAAGTGGTTCGATTTTCTCCTTATAAAAAATCATCGAAAACAGGATTAGGAAATATACACCGCTCAGTTTGAATCATCCAGGATTGTCCCGATAGCCGCTTAATCAATTTTGGCCGAATTTAACAAAGCGCGTCAATCTTTTCTTTCTTGTGCGCTAACTGGCTTCTTCAAGTCCTAGATTGATATATTTGTAGGAATTCAATGTTAGAGTCACTTGCTGTTCCCACAGCAGGATTTATTAAAGGGTAGTTAAATTTTAAGGGCCGATGTTGAATGTAAACCACACCTAAACTTCAAGTTCTCTTCTCCATTTCGTTTAACATTTTACAATTTCAGATTGATTCGATTTGAACCATGGGTTAAAGTTAGTCAGGCTTATTTTGAAAACGGGCGCTCAAATCAAAATGCATATCACGCACTTCGTGATTTTTTCGGTCGATTTAATCGTCCAAATGTGCGTCCAATCGGAAAAATTCCGCAAAAGTTTGAACAAACCGGGCCTGTAGGAGATGTGAAAACACCAGTGCATGCTCGTACAGCTCGTACTGCAGAAAATATTGCTGCTGCTCGCGTGTGGTTCAAGAGGCGTCCACTTCAACTCGTCGTCGTGCCCAACGTGCACCTCTCACGCTCGTCGTTGATGAACATTATGCATACAGGCTTGCTTTACACGATTACAAGGTGCAATTTACTCAAGAACTAAAGCCTCTTGACCATTTCAAGCGTCGTCAATGGTCAGAATGGTGGCAGGAAATGGCAACAGTAATCGACCAATTTTCGAAGAAAATCATCTTCAGTGATGAGGCACATTTTCACCTCAGTTGATTCGTCAATAAGCAGAATTGCCGCATTTGGGCGAATGATAATCCAAGAGTGATTGCCGAAAAACCAATGCACCCCCACAAAGAGTGACTGTTTGGTGCGGTTTATGGGCCGGCGGCATCATTTGGCCGTGTTTTTTCCAAAATGAGGCCGGTCAGACAGTTACTGTGAATAGTGTTCACTATCGTGAGATGATAACGAACTTTTTATGGCGCGAACTGGAAAATATGGATGTGGACGATATGTGATTTCAACAGGACTGTGTCACTTGTCACACAGCTGATGAAACAATGGCTCTCTTGCGCGAAAAATTTGATGGCCGAATAATCTCACATCGCGGCGATGTCAATTGGCCGCCAAGATCATGCGATTTGACACCGTTGGACTTCTTTCTTTGGGGTTATTTGAAAAAAAATGTATTCGTCGATAAGCCAGCAACAATTCAAGAGCTAAAGGATGAGATAATTCGGCACATTGACGGCATAGAACCTCAATTATGCCTCAGCTTCATAGAAAATTTGGACCATCGGATGGAGGTGCGGCGCCAAGGCCGCGACTGTCATTTGGCCGATATTTTACTCCATACGTATTTGAGCCATACCAGTATTATCATAATAAAGAGAAAGGACAATAATTTCCAAAAAAATTTGTATTTTATTCAAAATCAACACGGGCCCTTAAAACTTAACCACCCTTTAGAAGATCCGGCAAAAAAAATGTATATGAATAATACAAACTTCGAAAATAAAGAAACCTACCAGCAAATTGAATAAATTATCTGTTGGTTTTCTTTTCCGAGAGCTAAGAAAATAGGGGAAACCATACAAGGAAATTCAAGATTCCATAGGATGTTCTGCTCAGATTGCAGAAAATACCACGAATTATAAAAATAAGCATGAAACTCGCGGACGAAAGCACAAAATATCTACTAAAGACAATCGCATTAAAATAAGTTACTGGAAAAGATATCCATTTCTGCAACCAGGGTCATTCGCAACGATCTCAGTTTGCCAGCTAGTGCCGAAACTGCGCATAGATTTTTGAGGCAACACAAATTATTGGCGAGAAGTCCACGAAAAGTAGCGCTACTCACAAGGAAATACGTGAAGGCCCGCGTAGAGTTTGGGAGAGCGCACGTGTCCTGGCTCGTGAATAAATGGTGAAATATATTGTGGTCAGATGAAAGCAAAATCGAGTTGTTTGATAGTACAGGCTCCAGAAAGTATTTTCAGCGTTCACACAACACGGAATATATCCCCGATTCACCACAAAAAATGGTTAAACGTGGCGGCGCTAAAGTTATGGTATGGAGTAGGTTTTCATGTGCGGAGTAGGACCAAATTTATAGTCAACGGAGTTGAGGTGATGCATTTGCCTGCCATAGAAAACTTGTGAAGCAACATCGGGAAAAAAGTGTTTCCAAACCGTCCATTTCTAGGGATTTATGGAAGCTAGTAAAAGAGGCACGTTAGCAATGGCGAGTATCGCAGGCGAGAGAACAATGAGCTGTAGGAGATTTACGGTAATATAGACAAAGCGCAGCAAATAAAGATCCAGCGGCTGGCAGCGTTGGCTGGGACCTGAAAGTATTTGATGCTGTACCAGATGGTAGGAGCAGAGGAAGTGTAAGATCTGAGTTGGAAAACTCAGGTGGAGAAGTACTTGGCTTCTCTTGGTATGTCCAACTGACGCTGGTTAGCACAAAATAGAAACGATTGGCACGCTTTGTTAAGCTCGGCCAAAATCGCGTAAATTAAAAAGAAGAAGAATTAAAATAGGTGTGGAAACGAATACCATTAGAATATTGTCAGCATGCCACAGCTTCTGTGACACTAAGATGTGATGTGGTGCTGAAAAACCGAGGGTATTAATGGAAATATTCGAGTTTTTTCGTTTCATAAAGCTTCGAAGGCTAGTTGGAAATTACACTAGTCTACAAGGAAAAGTATCCGAAATAATTTAAACTAATATCTGCTTCTCTGTCCATGCAAAATTCGGATTGATAACTAAAATTAATTTATTAGTTTGAGTTTTCGAGATATCCTAACCTAAAAGTGCAAAAAACCCCATTTTTGCCCATATTTGAGGTTATGTAGCCTTGCAGATGTTTTCTTTCACCAAAATTAAAGGATGGCATCTTTAAATACAATCCTTCTTTTTTCAAATGGCGTTTTGTTTGCTCAAATATCATTTTTTTTCGCAGAGATATCGCATTTTGAAATTTTCATGTTTCGAAATTTTCCTACACCTGAAAATCGATTAAGATAACATAGACATGATATATTCGATTACTAATTTTCTTGGGTTTGAGGGCCTGAAATATATGGATTAATAGTATGTAAATTTGGAGTTTGTGGGAAAGCCTGCTCGCGGTATGATAGGGGTGGTTTCTAGGGGTTAGGGCTGTGTGTGACTCGGTACCCAAAGGTTAGATAGTGTAGGGATGTGGTGAGTCAGCACACTTATGGTGTGAGACAAAATTTTAAGAAAAATAAGACTCAATTCAAGAAAATTAGTAATCGACTATATTATGTCTATGTTATCTTAATCGATTTTCAGGTGTAGGAAAATTTCGAAACATGAAAATTTCAAAATGCGATATCTCTGCGAAAAAAAATGATATTTGAGCAAACAAAACGCCATTTGAAAAAAGAAGGATTGTATTTAAAGATGCCATCCTTTAATTTTGGTGAAAGAAAACATCTGCAAGGCTACATAACCTCAAATATGGGCAAAAATGGGGTTTTTTGCACTTTTAGGTTAGGATATCTCGAAAACTCAAACTAATAGAGCAATTCTGAGGCCAGATTTGGATTCAGCGCATCATAAACCTTCGGAAATATATAGTCTGGTTTCTGGGTCTGAATGTTGGTTAAATTTTGTCGGCCTGTGTTATCTGGCATTAAGAAAATTACTCCTATTTTTATGTGGAACGAATTTTAAATTTGCTTTACTTAAATTGAAATTCCAATTTTTGTTTACGTTTGATGGAAATATGTGAACTACGGAAAGATAAATGCAGCTTAGGTGATATATTTTGTGCCAAAAATTGTGAAATAAATACCGTTCTTTTATTGAAAATTTACCATTGCCTATTCTCCTACCCGGCACTCCTATTATTTTGCGGATAGCTGTACTTAAACATATCGCACCCTTAATACAAAAGGGGCACAACTCAAAATTTTCCTCACTCGAGCTTGACTTGTTTACAGTAGCACAGAAAACAAACTATGTGACATATCACGCTGAAATTTGCCATGTAAACTTATAAAAGTCCTACCAAAAAACAAAAAATTTATTTTTGCCATATGCCATCCGCGGACCGTTTTATTGATAACGTCTCGTTCATATTTGAGCAGAAGTACATTTTGAGTTGTGACCCTTTTGTATTTAGGGTGCGATATGTACGTTTATATTCTGCTCAAAAACAATTTATGAACTTTTTCGATTTTTGTTATTGTACAATTTTGCTATCTCATTTTCTTCTATTTTCTTTCTCTTTTCTAATTTTAACTTTGCTCATTTTGCTTTTCCACATTTTTTTTTGCTTTGTTATGCAAATAATTCGTTTTTTGAAGACAGGAAAAGGTTGGATTTTATATGGGTTTTAATTCATAATTTGCTCATTTAAATATTTTGAATGCGCAAAGCCAGTTGCCTGATGAGGGTTAAGCTATTTCGTATTCCGTTTGTAGAAGATAAAATTAGCTAGTCGGTGTAAGTTTCAGCATCTTCGGATCAGAAGAATTCGGATATGTTTGTATGTAGCGTCTTGTATATGGATATCGGTTTATTGAACAACGAAATAGTAACGAAAATCCCTAATAAAGATAAAGGTAAATTTTTATATATTTTTCATATTAAGCTGTTTGGAGCGTCACATAACCTTCGAATCCTCTTCTACTAGAGATCGATATTGGCAGCCTGACAGGTTTCTTCAACTCTTCTATTTACTTTCGCCTTATGGTATGAGTCAGCAGTTCATTTTTATTTTTACACAAATTCTCTTCGAAATTCTTCCCATTAAAATCACAACCTCTTCAAGGTGGAGCTTAAGCTAAGTAATTGAATTGATTTTATTAATTTTTCTTCGTTTGCGTTTTATGAGAAATTCGAGTTTCTTTTAATAAGAAAAATCTAGCATGAATGCCAACTCCTTCACAGCAATCAATTAGACAAATCAATGCATCAAGTGCATACCAATTTAATTTACTAATTTAGCCAATGAGCTAAAGAATTTAAAACGGAATTCTAGAAGGAGAATTTGCTGATGATGCACTTAAATTACCAAACTAAATGAACATGGCAGAAAAAGATTGATAAAATAATAGGAAAAAATCTGAGAAATTAGAAAATAGAGAAAAAATGAAAAAATACAAAAAAAAAAATATCTGCACTGTTGCTGGCACTAATGGTATTAAATAAAGCTTGGTTACCCAGCTGCAGTGAAGCAGATTAGACTGCTGAAGTGGCATAGGACGAGTGGGCGAGTGAGGAAGCGGGTTGAAAGTGAACGGGGTATGTCGAGTAGAGTTGGTTGCACCGAATTAGTTAAACAAGAAGCTTTTGCCTGCAGGGAACAACAATAAAACGCAAATGCAGCACACAGAAGCAGCAGTGGCTGCATCAAAGTCTCTGCAACATACAATACCACCCATGGTAGCTACACGACAATGTTGATGCCTATATGGGTGCATAGGTATGTGCTTGGGAAACAAAAACAATGGGAACGGACGACTACAGGACCACCTGAAGGCTTCTTTGCTTTGCCATATGCACATAATCCTGCTGCAAGTGCCAAACATACTTACATATGTACACATGGATGTGTGTATATGGGCAGAACAACATACATCCACGCATTGGCATGAAGCCAAAGCAGCGTCACGAATCCAGCAACAGCAGCAGGAACATTTGGCAAAGTTGTTGCCAAGAAAATGAACTGGCAACTTGCAACGTAAGCAACTCAATGAAGATGCGGCAAAAACGCCACAAGGCTAACAGCTAGTCTGCCAGCCCAGCGAACGCAGCTGATGAGTGGTAAATGTTTGTAGGTGGGGTGCGGTTGTGTGGGTACGAGGCGCTAGCGGCGAACGCTGGAGTGGGGTGTGCCGGAATGAGATCACAGGTTAGCCAAGTACGATGATTGTGTGATTGCATTTTAGCTACAGGTTAATTTAAAATATTATGAGTATAGAAAAAATATACAAAATGGAAATAAAAAAATAAATATGGGAAAATGAGAGTGCCTTAAAACGGAGAGAAAAAATGAGGAAAACATAAGCTTCAGGCATTGGCAGCAGACGCATCAGCAGCAGTAGAGTTGGCATGCCACCAAAGACACCGTCAGCGATACTTGTGTGCCTACATATATATGTACTTGTACATACATACATACACACGTCGTGGGAAAGTGAAGTGTTTAGAATGCTGCTGATGGTCGCATTGGCATAGATGGTGAATAAACAGAATTTCTTATGTTCTGAATTTAAAAGAAGAAAGAAAAGGAAGGCATTTTTGTTATATGAGACAAAATATAGTTGATAAAAATGTAAACAAATAAAATAAAATAAATTAAAATAAAATAAAATAAAATAAAATAAGATCTACAGATCAAACCGCAGCTGCCAACAAACCTGACATCATCTTGTTCGACAAGATAAATAAAACAATCGAAGTAATCGATATAGCGGTGCCCCTTAATCGCAACACCCAAAGCACATACTCCACCAAAGTATCGAAGTATGCAGCTTTGGCCATAGAACTGAAACGTATGTACAAAGCGAGGGAAGTGAATATAATTCCAATAATTATATCGTCCACTGGATTAGTGCCTAAGCACTTAATAAAAAACTTGAAGAAGTATGACTGCCAACACCTCTTAGAAGACATGCAGAAGTCGACCATACTGGACACATGTGCAATAGTTCGTAGATTTTTAAATATTTAAACAATAGTAATCGCATGGGCGTAGAACTTGGAGTACGCTCCACCAGAGCACAATCCCTTGAAAATTTTATCCGGGATGTGTAATCTCCGGCAATAGCCGAGATGGATTAAGCTCAAATAAAAAAAATAAAATAAAATAAAATAAAATAAAATAAAATAAAATAAAATAAAATAAAATAAAATAAAATGAAATAAAATAAAATAATGCTGAAGAGTTGTCTAGGGCCGGAGACTTTCTTAACCTTCCATTGGACACTTTTTTTCAAAACGTTCGGTTGCGCGCCCGGGCCTGGCCGTTTTTCGTCTTGTTCGAGGATCCTTCTTAAAAGGTTCCTTTTAAAACGATAGAAAATTAATTTTTAGGAAGCAAACTGAAAGCTCAAGTCGTTAGCTATAGAAATATGTTAAATTCACGTCCAAAGTAGAGAAGAACAGTCTGGCCAGACCCAGGAGCCCAATTGCGAAGCAGTGACACAGTTTTGTTCACTTGAAGTCATTAAGAGAGAATTGCTTTGAAATTTGAATGAATGACTGAATTAATCTGGAATTAGAATTTTTGTTCTTGTTCACTCGTCTCGCAAGCATAGAGCCTCGATAAGGCTGTTCCATCGCACACGATTCTATGCTGTTGTTTTTACACCGTCCCATGAGATGGCGGCATCTGATAGTTCGCGCAACATCGACCTTCTCCAAATGTTTTTGTTCGACCGCGACCTCTGCTCTCTTGCGGGTTCCAGTCCAGTGCCATTCTCGTGATACTATCAGGTGGTTCTCTCAACATGTGATATCCCAATTTGTTAACCTCCACAGTTTGTCATTACTGATGGTGTTTGGCCAGAATATTCTGCAGATGAAGCGGAGGCATTTACAACGAAAGATTGTAGCCTCTGTGTGATGGTGCTAGAAGCCAGCAATGTTTCGCTTCCGTACAACAATACGGATTTCACGCATGAGCGGAATATTCGGAGTTTAGTGCGCTTGGAGATTTGCGAGCTCCCTTGCTTGGTTTAGCCTGCAGTTAACATCTTCATCTGCTCCACCATCTGCCGCTGTGATGATGCTGCCGAGGTAGCAGAAGCTTTCGACAAATTCCACCGCACATCCGTCAACCACTATTTGCCTTGCGTTATTGTGGTTAACTCTCAAAGCCTTGACCTTGGCGATATTGACAGTGCGTGCTAGCGCGACTAGTCTGTCCGCCTTCGTTTGCATGCCAGAGAGTTTGTTAGAGAGGAGGCAGATGTCATCGGCGAAGTTCAGATCCTGGTGATTGCATACAGAGCGTCCACAAACTGTAATACTTAGGTCTCTTCATCAGCATGAATTCTGACACTTCCTTGGTAATAACTGACCCAGTAAGCGCGGCAAATAAATCATTCTTGGCACAAAGCTTTACAAAGAGTCAACGAATCAGACGGCTGGGGCACATATACAGAATGCCCAAGGAGAGAGCTCCCAGTATGGCGTTCCACAGATAACCAATTGGACGTACAGGTCGAGGGAGACCAAATAAACGCTGGGCTGACGAAGTCACAGCCGACCTGCGGAAAATGGGTATCATAAACTGGAAAGGCGTAGTAGAGAACCGTAATTTTGGAGTGGAAACCCGTAATTGTGAGAGCAATGTTCTGTAAAAGACTGTAGTGCTAATGATGATTGACGAATGCACAATGAACGTCTTTGGTTCTTTGTCCAAGAGAGCTCCACGCCTGGGAGGTATTTATCCTGGTCTAGTAACTAGGACTATGCAACAACATCAGATCTTTTGAGAAGGTCAAGAAGTGATATTTTCGTACTGGCAGCCATGATTATGGGACATTGTTCTTCTGATTAATATGCGATTAGAGTGCGCCAATCAAAGTGCCATATATTTCGTTGAACAAAGTGTGAAAAAAACATTGTCTAATAGAAAGAAAGAATGATCCAAATGAATATGATATTTCTAAGTATGTAAAAACACCCAGCCTAGATTCAGTTTTGCTACAATAAACTTCTTGAGTTCTTGAATTAAAAACACAAAGTTGCTTACAGCATTAAAAATGAAAATAAGGCAACTCAACTCGTCAACGCATACTCGTAAATATCCATATGTAGCAATAATAATTCTTGCCACCCATCACGTCATCATCGTCGTTTCGTCTCGTCAACTCGACGTGTAATAAATACGTCTAGTTATGCGCGGTGAGCTGACAGCCACAGCATACATACCTGCATTTCCATTTGCGAGTGCAACAATGTATATATATAGTAGACACAATATGTGCTAGTTGGGGCTGCCACCCAGCATGCAGTGGCTTTGCATTCACCTCGCGTACTGTGTCGCTGCCCTCGACTTCGTCAGCTATCTCTGGCTGAACTGCAGCAGTCAAGTCAAGTACGTCGTACGCTTGAGTATCATTTTCACGTACAACAAGAAGAGCTACAATAACAACAATAATCAGCAACAAAAAGAAGTCAAGTAAAACAGCAGCAAGCGCAGTAACAACATATCTGCAACAACAAGATGAGCGGTAAACCGCCAATAGCATTTGCAATGTGTGGCATCATCAACTCAAGCAAGAAAAAAAAGTATACTTTTTTTTGCTAAAGTTGCTGAAAGGAAATTGCCTTAGTTGTCAGCACGATGCTGGAATTTAAATTGACTTTGCTGGTATTGGAAATTTCAAATGGCCTCTTTAAAGGGAGAAGATTCAAACTTTCTATTTTTCGATAGCGATTTGTGGCTCCTAAGATATTTGGCTAGGCTCGCAATTACTTAGCTGCATGTCGATGCGAGTTTAGCATCGTTAGAGTGAAGTACCGAAATCTTTTTGCGTTTTCGATATGAATTTGGGTATGAAGCCTTATGCAACGGGGAGTGAGTGCTGGTCTAAAATCGGATGATCCAATTGGCCGTTCGAAATGCGTTACATTTTATAGTGAAATTTCTGCTATCGGTGCTTTTAAATTTGCTCGGCTCCTTATGCAATAAACTAAACTGCGTATGTTTGACAACCATTTAATACATCACCATTTTTATCAAAATATGAAAAAAAAAAAAAAATCGATGACTGGCTTAGCTCAGAAGATGTAGATTTTTTGTGGCGAAGTATTCACAAATTGCTTGTGAGATGGAGAAAATGTCCATTTTCTGAAACTAAAATAGTTACTAACATTTTTTTATTACAAAATAATTTAGTTTCATGTTTGGTTTTTTGTTATTTTCCTTCATTTTCATAAAATATTACACCACGTGAGATAAGAAGTAAGTAAGATTAATAAGAAAAGAATGGAAGAAATAGTGTCATTGAGGGGCCATGGCGATGTGAACAACTATGGACTTATTTCTAAGCTCTCGCAAACTTTTAAGTTGCATGTAAAAGATAAGATGCCTTTTGCAGTCAAAAGCTTAATTTGTCCCATCCAGCAGGGCTTCATCTGTGGCAGATCGACTCTTTCAAATGTGGCAGATCTACTAATTTCTGAGAAGATTGAATATCAGCTTTTTACAAAGGTCTTCTTTAAGGCTTTTGACCGAGTTTCGCATTCAATCCTTGTTCAAAAATTAGGATGCCTTGGCTTTTGCTTCCTCTTTTTCCGTTGGTTGAAGTTGTATCTCTTCAATCGTAGATGTGTGGTTGTTGTTGGCAATAATTACACAGGCCAACAAAATCTCGCTTTTTTACAGCTTTTAAAACGGCTATAGGTGTTTCTTGAAGGTTTTTTTATGCTGACAACGAATATGACCTTGAAAATGCTCCAGCACGTCAGGATTTTTGGCAATTTGAGGTTAAAAAGTCAAAAAATGCAGATTTTGGCCATTTTTTTAATTTTTTTTGGGCAAGGTAAAGTTTTGTTTTAATTTTCCACAACGGCATCGCAAAGTACTAGTCTTCAGCTTTAAAATCCATTTTTAAAAATATTTTTGCGATTAATATAAAAAAAATTATGCTATTTTGAATTCGCTCTTTACAGGGGCGTTAGAGAGTTAGAAAGGTTGAATTTGCATATCTAAAAGTCTCCAATTCAAAATAGAATAACTTTTTTTATATTAATCGTAAAAATATTAAAAAAAAATGGATTTTAAAGCTGAAGACTAGTATTTTGCGATGCCGTTGTGGAAAATTAAAACAAAACTTTACCTTGCCCAAAAAAAATTAAAAAAATGGCCAAAATCTGCATTTTTTGACTTTTTAACCTCAAATTGCCAAAAATCCTGACGTGCTGGAGCATTTTCAAGGTCATATTCGTTGTCAGCATAAAAAAACCTTAAAGCCTTAGTTAAAATTATCGAAAAAGTTTTTTGGTTGTTGGCCTGTGTTATTAGCCATATTCGTTTATTGTGCCATTTGGAGTCCCACAAGGTAATATAGTATTTTGGGTCCTTTGCTATTTGCCTTGACACCCAAATCGATGGGGTTTATTTGACCGACTGTTCATAAGAGAATTTTACTTATCGATTGGCCACTGGGAGCAGCCCCCACCTCAGGTAAAGGTTTGGGCAGTTGTAACCGCAGATAGGTGCTTTCCAATCGTTTTCGTCGAGTCTGGCGTCAAGTTAAATACGAAATATTATCGGGAGAGTATGTGGATGTTGCCTTGAAGCCGTGGACAGACAAAGATTGCGGTCGCAGACCACGGATGTTTCAACAGGACTCGGCTACCGTCTCACAAAGCCCGAGTGAACCATGAATGGCTAAAAAAAACCTTCCGAACTGCATAACCTCCACAAAATGACTCTCAAATTATCCAGCCGCAAATCCGATAGATTATTCTCTTTGAGCCATTTTGGAGAGCAAGGTCCGAACTAAAAGATTTACCAGTCTCGAGGCGCTGAAAAAAGCCATTGTATGCGAGTGGGCCAAAATACCTGCAAGTCACATTCGGGCAGCTTGCGATTCGTTTCTGGACCGTCTCAAGGCCATAGTCAAGGCAAAAGATGGTCATATCGAGCAAAAGTAAATTGATTGTTTATTTTACATTATTTTCACACATTTTTTTACCTTGAATTAAATACAAGTAATTTTTCCGATTAAATTTATGACCTCTTTCCTGTACTACTATTTAACTATTTTTAAACATTTGGAGATTCTAGCTCATTACTTTGACTAAGGATTTTTCGCCTTTGAAGACATCTTATTTTATCTCTCATTGTTTTGAGAGATCGGTAAAATATTGCACTTAGGGGCCGTTTTTGACGCAAACTCTACTTTTATTGGTCACATTAATTATATAATTTCGAAATATTCCGCTATATTAGCATTTTCAAAGCGCAACAGTACAGAATTTATAAATCTTTATACCCTCAAGTTGCTCTACACATCATTTGTTTGTTCTAAAGTGGAATATGCATCCTTCATCTGGAGACCTTAACATGCGTATCACATAACTCGACTTGGATGTACCCAAAAAGTTTTCATTGGCTTTGCTCTACATTCCCTTCGTTTGACCCCGTACCTTGATACCCTTCTAGATGCCTGCTTATCAATTTGAAATATCTGTAGTCTCGGCGATCTATTTTGTTTCGTGTTGTGGATTGTCCCTTCCTTCTAAAGTGAATCTGTCTTAATACGCCATCTAGAGCGCTTCGCAATATAAATTTTTTCCATATTGGCTCTATGGGAACTTTGCATGGGAGAGAGATATCATGAGAGCTCTAATCGAATTCAGTACTACTTACAAATCTATTGGGCTTAACTTTGCTTCTTCTACACACTCCTTCGTTCTACTTCTTAATTATGTCTATTAATAATTTGATTTTGATTTGAGATTAGACCTTCTAAAGGTACTTATAGGCCGTGCTATAAGCATGCTCGTCAGTTCCTGTCAGTTTCCAGCGGGACCCACATTGAAGGCTTTCCTTCGCAGGGCAGGTAAATTCACTTCTTGTTACGTCCATGCTACGTGCAGTTTGATCATCCTGCCGCAGTTTTATTATTACTGATTTTATGTACTTGCTTCCAGTTTCCCACTTTGCTGGGGAGGACAACATTTGTCGAGCGAGTTCATGTGCGCTAAGTCTGCAGTTCAGTTCTCGTTCGACCAGTCTCCGCAGTTCTGTGAATTGCACGCATTCTGACACTGCGCGTTCTGGTCCCTCGATTTTATCGACACAGAATTAACAGTATGGATCGCTGACATGTTTAAATGGGTGCAGATATTGTCTGAAACATCCAAGACTAACAAGGAACTGGGTCAGAGAGAGATATTCAGTTACCCATGTTTCCGTTCCCTCCAGCTTCGTAAGTCTGGATTTTTTTTTTTAGTTTTTTTGGTGACCAGGTTGGGTTAAAAATGTTTTCGCACCATATAGTAACCGTCGCTACTACGAGTGTGGCGATTCCACTAAGAATATGCCTCCTCTTCTCTTGTATTTTCCCCTCCACCCCGGGACTGCTTCCGCATTGCTTCGAGGTAGAGGGCCAAGTCGGCGTCCCAAGAAGGATACTTACTTACTCACCCTGCGTTCAGGGTCGCCTGTTTTGAGAAACCTATGCTCAATGCTCTTCAGCATAACTTTGCGACGGCATTCCATTTTCCTTCGTCTATCATCATTTTCTCGATAATTTCTTCAGGTGTAAATACCCCAATACTAGCGAAAGATACCATGTCCGGACAAAAACTGTGTGAGGTAATAGTAAACCTCACCGTGCTTTCTTTCTACTCACTTTTTTAGATTGGGTATTAGTCTCGCTGTCCATCTACCATACCGTTCAGAGTTCCATCTTGCCTGCCAAAGCGTGAGCGTTTGAACTCTATAGTCGGAGAAGCGTGGTACTGGGATTCCTGTGTTTTTTGCCTCCCATCTCCGTTTGCGCTCTTGTGCTAGAATATCTATAGGGATGGTTCTGCTGATAACTAACACCGCTGCTTCAGATATTGTTCTGTATGACGAAGCTACTCTGAGAGCACAGGTGCGTTGCACAGATTGCAGAGTTTTCCGCCGGCATTGCACCCTTAGCGAATCTGCCCATATTTCCCATCCGTTAAAGAGAATCGAGTTCGTCGTGTTCATTAAAAGTTTTCGCTTATTCTGCATTGGACCTCCAAGGTTTGCCATGAGCTTACTTAATATGCCAGTCTGGAATTATGGAATGTGTCCATGTTTCGCTTTATGCCGTGTTTCACTGCCGTTGCCTTTCATCAATGTGTGTTTCCTGGTCTGTCCTGTCTATTGGTATACCGATTACCCTGTTCGCTTCCGTTCTGTTCAATGGGTAGCCTCTCAGCGAGTACAGCTGCTACTTCGTCGGAGACTATACCCCTACAAGACAGTGCTGAGCACTTTCGACAAAAATTCCAACACATTTACAAGTATTTTTTTAGTCTCTAATACATGCGCATTATCAGAATGGCATATACAACATTTTTTAATGGGGAAATCAAATATTTCATTTGATATTCTTTTCCCCTGTTCGGTGTGAATTCTATCTTTCTTTTACCAATAGCAATTTCGTATAAGTGAAAAATATATCTACTGTACTTTAAACGCCAAGGCAACTAATTTGTACATATGCTTTTAATGTGGCTGCTCTGAAAAAAGTTCTAGTGTGAAATTTGGATGCCGTAAAATATAAATTTTATAATTTCTAAATAAAACATTTCAACGAAACTCCTCAGTCTGACTGATTACTTTTTAACAAAAATGAAGAGTTATTGAGGAGTTTGTGCTTATTACGTTTTGATGACGAAAATGAGTAGTTTGTCCCATCAGTGCTGATTACTTGTTGATAACAAAAATGAGAAGTTGCCTTGCTTTTAGAGCATAGTATACATATTTTTCAGTTATAAGAAATTGATATTGGTAAAAGAGAGGTAGAATATCACACCGACAAGGGGAAACTATCAGAACATTCCCATGACTAGAATAAAAATGTGTAGTTGGATGAGGATAGTTATGATGATAATATAAGTGATTATATGCTAGTCAGCTGTCTTGTAGGGTACGGTAAGCCCTACACAGATTGGCTAACCTGTGTGCACCTTTCAACTCTCTGGTGTGCAAACTCTCCGAAGCAGTCTCAGTCAGTCGCAGTCTTGTTAAACATAAAGTATGCACCTTTCTTAGATTTGTTTCGGCTCCAGCTCTCCTTTCATTGGTGTGATGGACCACTAGGGTTATCGTGCAGGTGAAGGTAATGAATGGATGCCAAAAATATTGATTCAGGCTTCCAAATATTAAATCCTTTAGTAAAATAACCGCTATTGCCAAGACCAAGCCCAAGTAAAGTTGTTTTATAGTTAAAGCGTAGCACAAGCCAGTTTAGGTTAAAAAAAATCGGGTTTTGCTGCTGTGCGCATCCAAAAATGGCTTTCTGCACTTGCGAGTTTCGTCACAAATGGTTTTAAAAAATGACAATACAACATGTTTGCACCAACAGATGTCGGCTCATTTGGCCGAAGTAGTCAGTTTGTATTTCATTTCGGAAACACATTGCGTCTAGCTCCTGTTTTTGGCTGTACCGAGTGCTTTAAAATAAAGTACACACGAAGGTTGTGTGTGACTTGAATTTCTGGTGCATTTTTTCATCTTTATTATTTTGTCTATTAAAATATTTTTAGAGATATAAAAAAAATCTAGTGCATAGGGTTGCCCATATTCGACGGACCCATCTGGCAACCCTGTATCTTTTGACAGAGACGTTAGATCGCTTAATGACATACCGCGTTGGAAGCGTCAGTTCAAGCTGATTTTTGCCATGGAACAGTACACGCCACGCGTGCGCTCCCAAATTGTTGAAATTTACATTCAACAAAAGAAATCAATTGTGAAAACTCAACGTGCGTATAAAAAATTAAACAATGTGAAAAGCGCACCATTAAACGTTTGTACGAAAGGTTTTCGACTGGTGATGCTCTTTCTAATCCAAAGAGGCCAAATCAAAACCGACCAAGGCGATCGGATGAGGATATTGCTCTTGTACGAGCCAGTGTTGACACGTCGCCAAGGACATCCCAAAATCGCCGTTCTCAGCAGTTGGGCATTGCTCGGACCACTTTACAAGGAATTATCCGCATTGATTTGCATTTATTCCCGTATAAGATTCAATTGACGCAAAGATTGTTGCCTGCTGACAAGACTCGTCGATTGGAATGGGCCCAAAGAGTCATCGAAATGGCTGAAGATGAGGAGCAATTTTGGAACAAAATCATCATGTCCGATGAGGCTAATTTCTTATTGAATGGGACGGTAAACAAGCAAAATGGCCATATTTACCCCACTGAAAATCCTCACGAAATTCAAGAGGTACCTCTTTACGACGAAAAAGTCACTGTTTGGTGCGGCATTAGTGCGAAAACGATTATTGGGCCGTTTTTCTTCGAAAATGAAGATGGTCAAGCTGTTACCGTCAATCAGGAGCGTTATCGCGATATGATAACCACTTTTGTGATGCCATTTATTCATCGAAAGCGTATGAGGCAGTTCTGGTTTCAACAAGACGGCGCTCCACCACACACAGTTCGCACCATAATCGATTTTTTGAAGAAATTGTTTCCTCGTCATTTGATGTCGAAAAGTGGCGATTTTGACTGGCCACCGCGTTCGCCCGATTTAACGCCACCTGACTTCTTCTTGTGGGGATCTTTAAAATCAAAGGTTTGTATTAATAAGCCAAAGACCATAGAAGAGCTCAAGAACAACATCCGTGAGGAAATAGCCGCTATTCCAGCCGAAATTTTAGCTAAAACTATGGAAAATGCTGCATAACGGGCACAATACGCCGTTCAGGCTCAAGACGGCCATTTAAGAGATATCATATTCAAAAAGTCATGTTAACAAATCTACTTGAACCAAGTAAAATGATTATTATGGTCAACATCAAAAAAATTGTGTTTTTCTTTGATTTAAAAAAAAAAACACATGGGTCCGTCGAATATGGGCAACTCACTACACCATTTTTGCTTTTAACTTACACACCACTTTTTGACCTTAGTATAGTAAATCTTCGCCGCGTTCATGCTGGCTTTAAGCACTTTAAAAGAGCGAGCACTTCTTTGATGGGCACTTACTGTACTTTGCTTACTATACACCCTTCGACACATCTTTGAGTGGTAGTGGTAGATGACAGTAGTCCATAGCCTACACATTCTCCATCCCTCGCTTGACACACAATTTGCACTCAACCCAGAATTACCTCCCAATTAGGCACCGCTCGAGGGCAGCGGTTCGTTCTACGTCCTTGTACGCCCTGCCGCTGTTCATTAGCGTAACCGAGTTTTATCGTGACGAGTGTTGCCCGTTGTTTTGCTACATACCTACTTACATGCAGACATACATATCTACATACATACATACATACTTGTCGGCAAACTTAAATACTTACATTTCCATCACCATTCCTTCTTCTACTTGTCATTTGCGCTGTTGGTGCGCCTTGAGCTATGCTTTGATTTCTCACACTCGAGTAGTTTATTTATTTATTTATTTGCTGTAGTGCTCTTGTTGTTGTCGCTATGTATGTACATGCGTATTTAGAATACTTATTTACCTACTACGAGTACTTTGAAATGTGCTCTGACAAACAACACTTAACTTTGTTAATGCTACATTAATAATTGTACTACACTGTTGTTGTAGCATACTTGAATATTGTTTATGCCGTAGTTGTAAGTGTTGTTGTTGCTATTTATTTACTCTTCCTCATACATTATGCAGACGCGCATAAGAGAGTGGCATTAGTGGCGGTGGAAGCAGTTTTCTCGGCCTCCTTGGCTGCTTCGGTGCTTTTGCTGGAACTCATCAGCGCCATGGGTTTCGGGAGCGGAAGTGATTGTGTGTGCCTGCATACATCTCGACATTTCGACGTTGTCAGTTATACTGCCATTTAGTAGCTGATGCGATTGGTACTTACAGTAGAATATTTGTAGTATTTGTTGTGTTCATTTCGATGCAGTTAGTTTGGTTTGTACTGGGAGAAGAAAAATGTCGATATTTGGAATTTGGCGTGAGCTGTGTGCGGTGCTCAGTGATTTCATTTTTAGTGAAATTAAATTTGTATGAAATTAATTATAGCTTCAAGGAAATTAGCTTTGAAAATATTGTCTCGAGTAAAAGTTGAAAAATAGGAAAAAAGTTTCATTTGGTTTCTAAAGCAAAGCTAATTTCTTGATTTGGGTTAACTTTGAAAGGTACAAAGACCAGTAAGAATGCTTGAGAGCTCCACAAACGTTTTGCTTCTCTTTTCCTTAAACTATACTCAACCGATCGGATTGCTACAAGACGCCACCCCATCGATGTTTGCGCTACAATTTCCTGTACCTAAGGTTAGGTTACGATGGTTGCCACTATCCATAAAGGTGTGGACGCACTGTGACATCACTAGTTTGGACTTAGGTAAGGTTAGATTACGCTGGTTGCCACTATCCATAAAGGCGTGAACGCACTGTGACATCACTAGTTTCGACTTAGGTTAGGTTAGGTTAGCCTGGTTGACATTAAGCCACGCATAGCCCTTTTGATCCCTAGCGATACCAGATGGAGACCGACTTCTATGAATTCTTAAAGTAGACATCATTTAGGATGTCAACGCTTTTGGTGAATCTAAGCTGAGATGGCCGCCAAACCCTCAAACAGTGGGGCTCCCAGGCATTTTAAACGCATTTCCTGCATTTACTTTGGACTTATGTTCCCACAATAATTCTTAATGTAGTGAAACCACTTTTTAGCTTCAGCTTAGACAGCGATCTCACATTCTGGACAGTGGCAGAGGAAGTGCCCAACACTCTCCACCTCTTTTTCGTTACTGTAGCTGTGACTGAAGTAATTTGAGGGAAACCACATAAGTTTCCCTTGTCTTCATATTAGGCGGTGCCCGGTGATGGAGTGATGACGGATATAATTCTGTGGTCATTCCTTCTAAACCAGACTCGTTTATTTATCTTGCAAAAGGGCTCCGTGGTCTACCTATTATTGGCTTGCGCGTTGCGGGCCTACGTGATTCCGAACTTACTTGAGGACAATGAGTTGCCCACATTCTGGGCAGAGTTGACTGATTGAATATCAGTTTCTCTCGATCTCCAGCTCATTTGCAATGCAATTTTACGGAATGTCTCGGTATCCAGAGATCCCGACAACATTCATGGTACATCGCTTAGATGTATTATCTGCTCAGAATGTGAGCAACTTTTTGCCCTCAAGTAAGTTCGGGATCAGGTGGGCTCACAAGCGCAAGCCAATAAGAGGTAGATCACGGAACCCTTTTGTAAGATATAATTGGCGTGTACACCCTTTTTGGGTGTTTAGCCGAGCTCCTCCTCCACAAATGGAGGGACCTACAGTTTCCAGCCGACTCCGAACGGCAGATATTTTTTACGAGGAGCTTTTTCATGGCAGAAATATATTCGGAGGTTTGCCATTGCCTACCGAAGGGCGGCCGTTGTTAGGAAAAACGTTTTCTTCATTTTGGTCTTTCATCGAGATTCGAGCCTACGTTCTCTCTGAGCCTACGTTCGGCTTCGGCGGCCGCTAAGATGCATTTCTTGCATTAAATTGCCTTTTCAGAGGAATTATTATTATACTGTAGATATAATATTTTAAGACAGTTTGACTGTCAGAGCAGGTAGTGATCGGTTGTATGGCAGGAGACGAGTTCCTGACCCACAAATCAGGCTCCTTTAGGCTATTAACGTTGGAGCGAGGGAGGTATTAACATTTTCTACGGTAGTAAATCTCTGACGAGGCCATGGTACAGATCCGAACTAGTCACTAGAGACCTCCTACTCGGTCATCGGCATCCCTCTGATTGTTGTTCAAGCGGAATTGCACAACTTATTTCCCAGGAAAGCGCCAAAAAATGAAGCTGCATTTCTTCGTGTGGTACTATGAAAATTATATGGTCCCAGTACATTAGAAGGAGAACTCAGAAAGTCCTTTAGACTTAACGTCATGCAATTTCCAAACTCGTAGACTGTTGAATACTTTTTCTGTAAATGTCCAGGTTTGGCTGCAAAACGATTAAGATGACTGGGTGTTCCTTTCTTCGACATTCTGAGGCAGTGTACCAACCTAAATCCCATGAACCTTCTCCGCTACATAAACAGTTCTGGTTGGCTGTAGATATCTGCCGGTTGGAGGTCACATAATGTTATCAAAAAGGAACTTTAGTGCTACTTGAGGAGTACCAGTCTAGTACTTCAACTATTTCACTTACCTACCTTTGGGAAGAAGATCTAATAGAATCTGAAGAACCTTGGTTGAGGTTGAAGGTTGAGGTTCCCCTTTGTATCTTCTTTAGGTATGCAGATTCCTGAGAAGAAAATAGTCGAAGGGCCACATAGAGGACTCATATAACACTTAAGCATATAATGCCATTACTTAATATGATTTTGCTACTATTTTATATTGAATTTACATCAACTAAGTGCAGCAATCGTAATTACAACAACGAATACAACAACAATAATAATACTCAGTAAACAACAACTAAGTATACGAGTGTGTTTACTAACATTTTTATGTTGTGCTCCCGTTTTGCCATACTTGTATGTATATCAGTGGCGTAGCACATCGACTCTAATAGTCTCTTGTCCGTTGACTACCCTCGAGCCACGACAAACCATCTTTAGTATGGGGAGTAAATAGTTGAAACAACAATAAGCTACATTTGCTACAAAAAGCTAGCAATGCTGGTAATTCAGGCAACCGAGTCTTGTTTGTGGGCTGTGGGTTGTGCGAAATGGTTGTTTTGTTGTTCGTTGAAAAGCTGGACGGAGGATGCTAAGTGAGCAAGTGAAACATTGTTAATTATTATCAAGCTAAGCGTATAGCTGAGGCAAGTGCCGGAAGCAGAGGCAAAGGAGTTTCATATGTGTATATATGTACATGCATATGTGTGTGTAGATCTTTCGATTATTTCTAAGTTGTGCACGGCTTGCTGGCGTTGCCTTGCGTTAATGTTGGTTTTTGCTTTTGCAGCGAGGTTTGTTTTTAGTAAATTCTGCAACCTTTCAGAACATTTTTTTTTATGTTTCTCACAACACTCGGTTTCTATGGGGTGGCCAATTAATTTCTAAAATAATTTTTGTCTTCTGCTATATATAATAAATAATTTTGCAAGGCATTTTTTGTGCGATTTTTAACTGCATTCTTCTGCATCTTTTTCGCATTCGATTTTGTGATATATTTCTTTAAAGAAATTTTTGGAAATTTGTTAAAAGTCTGTAAGAGGGTTAAAAGGCTGCAAACAAACTTAATACAAAGATGATCTCAAAATAAATACTAAAACAAGCGAAAGCATTTTGTTGCATACACCCATAAAAAAATGCAACTCAAATATTAGTAAAAAACCGGAAAAATTTTAATAGAATAATAAAAATAATAAAATCTAAATATAAATATAATATCGAACGAAGCCAGAAACCCTACTCGGACCGCTGAGACAGACAAATATCTCGATATCCACCCTGATAAGTTTTTATACTGTAATAATTACATACACTAATCTCAAGATCGCAAGAGCTTTTCATGTCTACAAAGAAATTTTTCATCAAAACTTCTGCACAAGAAAGTCAAAATAGTAATGTATCAAACTCTGGCAAGATTAATACAGGCTCCGACACTCGAAGTGTAACCAACTCCAGACCGTTCGTGCAGCTGATGGACGGGCGTCAGCTGTCTGTTAGTTGGCTAAATGACAGTCCAGAGTATTATTTACAAGCGCGCGGATGGACGTAGTCCAAGTATTCCCTTGGTCTTGTAGATAGCCTAGGTTACATGGCGTCTTTGAAAGAGTTTTTCTTAATCTGGTCGCTTCTGAAGTGTCCTCAATTCCTTTGCAATAATTTTGCAAGGATTCACATTGCGCAGTTCTGACTACTTTCGTATACTTTTTCAGTTCGGCCTTATAGGCTTGCCAGTCTTCTGACCTTCTCGTGGCCTTGACGAGATTGAATAACGTTCTATGGTATTTTTGTAGCGAGGTTAGTTGCTTGGTCCACCGAGGTGGTTTAGGCTTTCCTCTGGGCTTGACAGCCGGGCAACTAGCTGCAAAGATATATTCATTGCTTTAGTTACCTGAATAACCAATTTATCCAGCTCCCCACATGTAGTGGGGTCTTTGGGGGCTATCTTTGGCAATACAGTTTTTAGTTTATTATTGTAACCTCCCCTGTCGGTTTTTTGTATATTTCTGAACTTACCGACTTGAGGGGATCGAATGTCGATTTCAAATTCGATGTATCGATGGTCTGAGAACGAGTTTTCGTTTGAAGCGCGCCATCTCTTAACGTAGTTGGAAAACTTGTCGGAAGCCAGGGTGATATCCAGACCTTCCTCTCTATTCATTGTGACAAAGTTCGGCTCTGAGCCTAAATTCAACACACTAATTTTGCTTTCTAAGATAAAGTCAAGTAAATACTCACCTCTAGCGTTGGTGTCGCTACTCTTCCACAGGGTGTTATGTGCACTTGCGTCGCAGGAGACAACCAGGTGTTTCTTCTTCAGAGCTGCCTCTTTCACGAGCACCCGAACCTCTTCCGGCGGGGCGTCTTTTTCGTGGGCTATATAGGCGGAGGCCAACCAAAGACCGGTTTTCCCAAGGTCGATGCTTGCCGCCACCAAGTCGCCGCTACTGAGCTGTGGAAGCAAGAAAATATTGATATTATTTTTAGCCAGAATGCAGCTGCGGATCTTACCTGTGTTTTATAAGGCAATCAGTTCGAAGCCCTTCACTTCGAGTCCACAGATTGTGTTGCCGCATATCTATGGCTCTTGAATGAGGGTTACCGGCAGCCAAGTGGACGGGAAGGTGCGCGGACGCAAGTTTAGAGTGGTGGAAATTAATTTGGATCAGCTTCATGTGAATCTGTCCGTTTCGTCTCCACCATCGTGACATCAACGTCCTCCTCCGAGATCTCCCCACTCTCAGTGTCAGCGAGGAGATCCTCTTCGTTGAAAAGCGGTCCCACACCGGTCAACCTCTCGGAATCGGTTGAGCTCTGGCTGCAGACCAACCCTTCTTCCGTATCGCTACGCAAGCCGGCTTTGTCACCCTCCTCATCTGAGTCCAAAGCCGGTTCGTCGCTGCGATAGATCCGAATGCTTGCGTCAACAAACCCGAACCTTACAACATTATTTTTTTGCGCCAGTGGGGCAAGCGATTTTCCATTGAGGATGAGCATCACCTGTCTTCTTCCCTCTATTGGCTCTTCTACTTTCCCTACCTTCCAGTTGTGAGTTGGCAGGTCGTTGTTACATGTTTTGAACATTTCTTTGATTTTGTTTGGCTCTGCCGGCTTGGCCGAAATTCAAACCCGAGCTCGAGGTCTGCTTGGAATTTTTTTCTTCCTTACTGACCGCTACGAGTTTGGCTCCTGGCCAAACCTCTCCTATCCTGGCTACGGCCAACCTGTAGAGCGTGGCTGACCTAACGTCTTCGCAGGCGATGAGCTTTGCTCTACATTGATACCAGCCTGCGTCATGGCAAAGAAGAGGGGGTCCGGGGTGTTCCTCTAGGATCTGGAGGTAAACTTTGGCGATAGCCTCCTCAATTCACCTCCATTTTTCCTTAGGAATGTTCCCTTCCTTCTCTCCCTTGTCAATGATGGCCAGTATCTCACCGCCGACTTCTGCTTTCTCTGCAGAACGTTGCCTTTTAGGAGTAGCACTCGCCGGTTTTCCCCAGTCGGATATTACTCCCTTTGCCCATTCCAGCAATTTAGCCTGTTCTTCTGTTAACTGCTCTGTTGCTACTTCTCCTAGTTTAAATAAGACCCTACTGGGCGCCTTTTCTCGTAGTAGCTTTGCTTAGAGGGACGGACCTGTTTAGCCTGTCCCCCCTGCCCTACAATAGTACTTCACCTAGAGGTACTAGGCCCTTCTATGGTAACCTGCCGGATAAACCTGGAAGCAGGTGCCGACCCCCGTCCCCCGAAAGAGGTTGAGGTGAAATGGGGATTGCTCGCCCTAAGCGGAGTTGATCCCGTAACTCCTGGTGTTGGTTGCTTGGAGACCGGTTTTCCCAAGCCTCCTCGTCCCCCACTGCCTCCTGCAGTACTCGTACTGGAACCAGCCCTATCGCTCAAACCCCCTCTGTCTCCTATTATTGGTGTTCTGACCACTACCTTGCTTGCAGCTGTGGCAGCAGTCCGGTTCACTTTCGTCGGTTTTTTGGGAGAACCATCCTCCTTGCGAGAAATATGCTTATTTAAATTATTTTCCATTTTTGGTCGCACGAGTGTCGGACAAGGGAGGTCCGCCTGCACAGAGGTCCGTGTGCCCAGGTAAGGCTAGATAGAACCGGAGGTCGTCAGGTATCCGGAGCACTCTGATCACGACTGGGCTATTTTTGATCTGGGTCCCCAGCCAAGCTGAACCTCGGCACGGGTCATATTACACCTTGTTCCAACACAGAGTTTTTTCAAGAGGTTTGCTCCTCCGGTTGGCAGAACTTGGTCATCGTTCAAAAAGACAGTCCGAACCATAGGAATGGAGTGAACTCGTTTATTACTGAAATGTATGTACGTAAACGAACCCACTGCCATACAATGATAAGGCCTGACTAATGATTCGACTAAGCCTCCGCACCACGGCAAGGTGCCTACCTTCGCGAAGGCAGGTAATGGGTAAATACGAAATATTATCGGGAAAGTATTCTGGAGGTTGCTTCGAAGCCGTAGGCCGACAAAGATTGCGGTGACAGACCACTCGGCACCATCTCAGAAAGCTCGAGTGAACCAAAAATTGCTAAAAAAACAACAATGCGATGGATTATTCTCTGTGAGCCATTTTGAGGAGTTAAGTATGAACCTCAGTCTCGAGACGCTAAAAAAAAGCCATGCCTGCGAGGGGACCAAAATACCTGCAAGTCACATTTGGGCAGGTTGCGATTCGTTTCAGGACCATCTCAAGGAAACAGTCAAGGCAAAAGGTGGTCCTATCGAGCAAAACTAAACTCATTCTTAATTTTATATTATTTTCACACATTTTTTTATTTTGAATTGAATAAAAGTAATTTTCCAAACTAAATTTATGGCCTTTTTAATTGGCTACACTTCGAGTGCCGGACCCTGTATATATGCAAGCGTCTGTGTGATTTTCTTATTTTTTCTAGGTTCCTTCTTATTTGTTGTTGGCTATTTAAATGGCTTTTAATTGATGGCAATCACTGCTGCTTTAATAAATGTTCCCTTTCAATCGCTGATTATGCTTCCTACACAACCACATATGCAGAGGGAGAATACGAAGTTCAATATTCTCAGCTTCTCTGCATTTTTCATTACCCCTTGGCGCTTTTACTTTGACTTACTCATTTTGAGTGGCACATTTGCTGGTTCGCCACTCACTGTCATTACCACTTACAATTAGAGCTACGTCGTCGTAAATGGGTGACATTAATTACATTACATTTTGCTTAATTCGATATTGAAAATATAATTAAGTGTAGGAAGGTTTTATTTTCTGTGGTATTACAGGGAAAGAACAGATGAGGCAACAGTAAATAGCAATGACATGTCGAAGAGTGTTCTGTTGGGTCGATGGCTGGAAAGCCTTAAAAGGTAAATATTTTATTCAATTGGGAATAAGCCTCATTAAAAGGCTTCCGTGAGCTTAGAATCCATGATTAAGACTGATGAGCTGCCCCCTAAGTGCATAATGAAGAGAGAAGTGTTAATTCAATTATGGATGCTAATATTAGCAAAAAATTTTGATGCCGGGATTTCGGAATAATGCGAAAGCAAGTACCTTTCGTGGGACTCGACGAAAGTTTCAATACCTAAAAGCTTTTAAAGTAATATATTTTCTGAGTTGATTAATTTATTTTGTTAATTAAAAAAAAAAAAAATATTGCTCAACGTGCTTATGAAATAAATAAGTGTTTAATATACATATCCAGCCGAAAGCTTTGCAGGTATTTTGGCACACTCGCGGACAATGGCTCTTTTCAGCGCCTCAAGGCTGGTGAATCTTTTAGTTCGGGCCTTGTTCTCTAAAATAGCCCAAAGAGAATAATCCACCGGATTCGCGTCTGGTAAATTTGAGAGCCATTGTGTGGACGTGGATTGTGAAATTCGGAACGTTATTTTTTAGCCATTCTTGGTTCACTCGAGTTTTGTGAGACGCTGCCGAGTCCTGTTGAATCGTCCATGGTCTGCCACCGAAATGTTTATCTTTCCCGGTCTGGACTGTCAAGCCCGTGCATCAGCTGCGCGAGCGGCCTGAAATTGGTTACCCTTCGAGTACCGCACCCTGTGTAATAATTGTATTGTTATGTCAACTTTTATGAAAAAAAATGTATGATTTTAATATCAAAAAGAATTATGCAAAACTTACCAAATATAATATAAAACCTAAACCTCCAAACATATTTGTTCTACTCCATAAATTAGATATAAGTGGAAAATAAGTTTTTGCTTCTTTCAATTCGATATTTAAGGTTTTTCGAGATCCCGGAATTTCGGGATTGACATCCCTTATATGCATATAAAGGGTGGTTTAGTTTCAAGGGCCGGTGTTGATTTTGAATAAATACAATTTTTTTAGGAAATTATTGGCATTTCTCTTTGTTATGATAAAATTGGTATGGCTCAATTACATATGAGACAAAATATCGGTCAAATGGCCGCCGCGGCCTAGGCGGCACACCTCCATCCGATGGTCCAAATTTTCGATGACGCTAAGGCATAATTGAGGTTCTATGCCGTTAATGTGTCAAATTATCTCATCCTTTAGCTCTTGAATTGTTGCTGGCTTATCAACGTACATTTTTTCTTTCAAATAATCCCAAAGAAAGTAGTCCAACGGTGTCAAATGATGATCTTGGCGGCCAATTGACATCGCCGCGACGTGAGATTATTCGGCCATCAAATTTTTCGCGCCAAAGAGCCATTGCTTCGTTAGCTGTGTGACAAGTGGCACCGTCCTGTTGAAACCACATATCGTCCACATCCATATCTTCCAATTCGGGCCATAAAAATTTAGTTATCATCTCACGATAGCGAGCACTATTCACAGTAACTGCCTGACCGGCCTCATTTTGGAAAAAATACGGCCCAATGATGCGGCCGGCCCATAAACCGCACCAAACAGTCACTCTTTGTGGGTGCATTGGCTTTTCGGCAATCACTCTTGGATTATCATTCGCTCAAATGCGGCAAGCGGCAATTCTGCTTATTGACGAATCCACTGAGGTGAAAATGTGCCTCATCACTGAAGATGACTTTCTTCACAAAGTGCGCGATATGCATTTTGATTTGAACGCCCGTTTTCATAATAAGCCTGAATAACTTTAACGCGTTGTGTGATTGTGTGTCTTTCCATGGTTCAAATTGAATTAGTCTGAAATTCAAAAATGTCAAATAAAATGCAGAAAAAGACTTGAAGTTTAGGTGCGGTTCACATTCAATATCGGCCCTTGAAATTTAACCACCCTTTGTATGTATATCCAACACATTCAGTTCATATTTCATATAACACTGCATAATAACTCACTTGAATATTAAAAACTGTCTGACACAAAAAAAAAAAGAAAAAATAACAACAAATTACATTAAATAGTGAGCCCATTATTGGTGAAAATGGAGTGATTAAATTTTTAAATACCAACATATGGAATGCCGCTCCACACTTACGTCGTTTAAAAAACATGAATACATTGCTTTGTGGCTTTATTGCCCAACGTATGCGCTATAACGCCTCAAAGTATGCTATGAAATGCATTTTTGCCGCACAAACTCAAGCGAGCAAGCACAAAATGCCTCCATTTAAATGGATCTATGTATATATATATATGTACATATGTATGTGCACTAGGAAGGATCCAAAAAGTTTACAATTTTCTTAGTTAACATCCTTATTTAATTTCCTTGACAAATGTTAAGTAAAAAAAAAAAATAAATAAATAAAATAGGTTAGGTTAGGTTAACCTGGTTGGCAACAAGCCACGCATAGACCTTTTGGTCCCTAGCGATACCAGATGGAGATTGACTTCTATGAATACCGAAAGTAGACATCATGTGGGATGTCAGCGCTTTTGGCGAATCTAAGTAGAGCTGGGAGCTCCGCTTTTGTGACGTCCTCCAGACCCTCAAGCAGTGGGGCTTCCAGGTATCTTAGTCGCGTTTTTAATAATGCCGCACAAACGCAAAGGAGGTGTTCTAAATTTTCCTCAACATCCTCTCTGCATTTACTGCATTTGTCCGTATTAGCAATCCCTATCTTGTACGCATGTGCAGCCAATAGATTATGACCTGTTAGCATACCTATGATAGTTCTCCAGTCCTTTCGCGAGAGCGTAAGTACGAATTGAGTCAGATTTTTGTCGTTAGTTCTACACATGACTTTTGCTGTTTTGCATGTGGTCAGGTTAGTCCACCTAGCTTCCACTAGCCTTTTCATGAAGTCGTCCATTTCGTTGTATGTCGCATTTAGCGGTTTTGGTATGTCATTCTCTTGCTCAAAAGGTAGTCTAACAGCATTTTTTGCTATCTCATCTACTATTTCGTTCCCCATAATATCTTTGTGACCAGGTACCCAATAGATATGCAGCCTACTAGCTCTTCTATGGCCTCCCTGCTCCGTTGAACATTTTTGGACTTAATACAATATGATCTTATTGCTTTTATTGCTGCTTCACTGTTCGCGTATATATTAATTGTTGAGTTCTTTCTTGTTCTTGTGTAGGCTAGCTCCGCGGCTTTCTCTACCGCAAACTCTTCCGCTTGGAAAATACTGCTGTGGTCTGGCAGCTTGATAGGCTGCCTTATCTCTAGTTTTGAGCAGTAAATGCCCGCTCGCACTCCATCTAAAGTTTTAGAGCCGTCTGTATTGATGTGAAAAGTTCTATGGCCAGGCTTCATGCCTTTGTGCCATCCCTCCTCTTCAATTGTAGTGTGAAACCTACTCTCCCAATTAAAGTACGGTATCATGTAGTCTGTGCAACCTGAGCTCCACTTTCGTATTGAGCTGTGGCCGAAGGTTCTACAGGTGAATCCTCCAGCAGCCACTAACCTCCTCTCGGGTTTTGCTACCAGGTGTTCCGCCATAAGGTCAATAGGTGACACGCTGAGTGTCATTTTCAGCGCCGCCGTTGGAGTGGTTTTCATCGCTCCTGTCATACACAGAGCAGTGAGTCGCTGAATCCTTTCCAGTGGCATTAAGTATGTTAGTTTTTTTGTCGCACTCCGCCATACTAAGGCCCCATACAGCAATATCGGTCTAACTACTGCCGTGTTGCGCCAATGCATCAGAGAGGGTGATAGAGCTCAAGTAACGCTGAACGTTCTTTTACATGCGTACATCCCATTACTGGTCTTTTACCCTTGCCTCCACATTGTGCTTCCACACCAATTTACTGTCTAGTATTACTCCTAGGTACCTCGCATGATCTTTGAGAAGTAGTTTGTTGTTGCCTAAATAAAACAAATAATTTTAAATTTTTTAGCCACCTTGAAAGAACTACACCTTTATAGGTAGGTTAGATTAGGTATATCTTGCTCATCGTCATTCTGGACCAATCCGGTTTTAGCTGTGCGCTATCGAGTGAGACAATATCCGGTCAGTGCTCCAACCAGTATTTTACTTTCCCTTCTTGAGAGTGATAAAATGAGGGTGGTTGTTTTCGTGTTGCAAGCTCGCAGCATTATTTTGTCAATCCTGTGGAAGGTCGAGGCATAGATTGGGTTTCCAGAGTTAGTTTCTCGTCTAGTATATATAATTGGCGCGTATACCCTTTTTAGGTGTTTGGCCGAGCTCCTCTGCTATTTGTACCGTACCGGAGTACCGTCTAGTACCGTTTTCAAAACTGAGAGTGATGGAAAATGAATCTGACATACTCATCCTAGGCAAGCGGGTGCCTGCCTTAGCTCTCGTACCCAGTACATTGAGACCTGTCTATTCTCGCAGAGCTTGTCCATTTTGGATCTACAGTGTTGCACGCATTCCGAGCTAGTCATTAAAGCCATTATTGCTGTAATAGCGGCTTGACTATCGATGAACATTTTTGTGCGAGTGCGCGTGGAGTAAATTCCAACTCAGCTTCCTTGGCTACAGCATAGATCTCATCTTAAAATATGCTACAGTGTTTAGCAAGCCTGAAAGGCTTTCGGTGATCAAACTGCGCGCAGAGGGCAGTCGCTCCTTCTGGTTCTGTGATTTTGGATACATCTGTAAAGGTTATCGGATTCTAAACCCTTCTGCCAGCCATTTCCTTCTAAAGGGTTTTCAAATAACATTGAAATTATTAAAATCCACTAGAAAGGCGATGAAAATTTGGCAGAGATGGTTCGTAAAACTCGAACATTTTTGGGTCATCGTGAAGCACCTTGTTGGACCGCAATACAGAAGTTGGTGAACAAATTCGAGCTATTGGGACAAGTTAGTGATGTGAAGAATAAAACCGTAGCAAAGAATAAAACCCGTGCACGTCGCTCAAGAACAGCCGGAAATTGAAAATATTGCTGTTGTAGCCGAAAGTGTTGAAGAAAACCCAGATTTGTCCATTCCTCGTCGTTCTTTGGAATTAGGCATTCCCCAAAGGTCATTACAATTCGCATAAAGATTTGGGTCTAAAGGCTTATAAAATCCAGTTAACACATGAACTCAAGCCGGTTGATCATCAACAACGTAGTGTCTTTGCTGATTGGGTCTTTGAAATGCATGAAAATGATCCGGAATTCCATCGAAAAATCATCTTGAGTGATGAGGCCCATGGCTTCATCAACAAGCAACATTGTCGGATCTGGAGCTCAGAAATTTAAAGAGTTATTGTTGAAGAGCCCCTCTATTCTCAACGTGTGACTGTTTGGTGGGGTTTATGATCCAGCGGAGTCATTTGACCTTACTTTTTCGAAAATGAAGCTGGAGCAACATTTACGGTGAATGGATTGCGCTATCGAGAGATGATTAACGATTTTTTATGGCTGTAATTGGATGGTATTGATGTGGACAACGTTTATTTTCAACAAGACGGCGCTACGTGTCACACAAGCAACGAAACTATTTATCTTTACGGGAATAACACCTCTTATTGGAAAAGCCTTTATGTATTACAAATTAAGCTTCTTGCAAAGCTTACTTGTGGAATAACGTAGTAACCAAAAGCCTTTGTGAAAATTGTCCAGCCATCCTCGCCATAGTGCACATCTTTTGGCTGAGTTTCTTACCACTAATTTGTTGGGATGCCAGTTGAGAATTCTTTCTATTGCCGCTGTTGTAGTTGTGCTCATAGCGCCTGTTACCCATATTCCTTCAACTCTTTACATGCTCTCCAATACTTTAACTTACGTCATTTTATGACACGCCGTCCACCATACCAGCGAACCATAGAGCATTATTGGCCTAATGTCCACCATGTATACCGAATGTATGAGCCGAGATGGTAAGCCCTAATTCTTACCGATCATTCTTCTGCATGCGTATAAGGCATTAGAGACTTTCTTTGCTCTGTCTTCTGTTCTTCTGTCATTTGATCTCCATTACAGTTTGCCATCCACAATAATACTT
This sequence comes from Anastrepha ludens, assembly GCF_028408465.1. Lineage (NCBI taxonomy): Eukaryota > Metazoa > Arthropoda > Insecta > Diptera > Tephritidae > Anastrepha > Anastrepha ludens. Next base: position 40,006,567 of record NC_071499.1, on the reverse strand, counting down.
ATGCATTTAGTACTCGGAGCCTCGAAGGTGACCAGTTCAGAATCTTGTACTTCCTTCTAAACAGTCCTTTGTCTATCTTGTCTGGATTTGCTTCCAGCTTGACAGATTCCGTCCACTTGTAGATCTCTCTAAGCGTTCTTGTGAGTATTTCACGCATCGTTTGTGGACACCTACCTGAGAACATAATAGCGAAGTTGTCAGCATATGCCGTAACTTTTGGTCCGCTATTCTCAAGTTAGATGTACGTTCGATAGACGAGGGGAGAACACTTCTTCCTGTACATTCCTTCTATTTGCCTTTTTTGAAATTGTATTCGACCACCACCCATTTGGCCATTACTATCGGATAATTTAATAGGCTGCCGATCCTTCTAGGTTTAGGTAAGAAAAAACAAAAATTTTAAATAACAAAACTAAATTGTTGAAACAATTTGAAAAAAAAACTTTTTAGGCCAAACACCAAAAAATGCTGGTAAAAATATATATTTTTTAATTTTTAATATTTTTCAAAATTATCAAAAATTGTCTTAATTAAAAAAATGTTTTTTTTTAATAAAGTTCCATTGCTGTTTTGGACATTTGAGAAGTGAAATGAAAACCAAATTTAGGAAAAGTTACTCGCTTGAATTCAAAACATAAAAAAAGAATAGAACATATTTTCCCGAGGTTCCTAGAGGAACAAAAAAAATAAATTAATAATTAGCGCTTGCACCTTTTTCGGGGGTTTGGCCTCAAATTTGTGGTGTGCATTTTGATGTTGTTGCACAAATGAAGGCACCTACAGCGTTAAGCCGACTCCGAACGGCAGATAGTTCTTATGAGGAGCTTTTCCATGGCAGTAATACACTCGGAGGTTTGCCATTACTTGCCGAGGGGCGACCGCTTTTAGAAAAAAAATGCATTCTATCATTTTTATGTTTCACGCATGGAGATTCGAATCTACGTACTCTCGAATGGTAGTCACGCATCAAACCATTCGGCTAGGGGAACATAAGGCCCTAATTTACGCGGTAGCTTCAAGAAAAACATTTTTTTTTATTTTTTTATGTGCCATCCTAATGTGTATGCTTGTGTATGCTGCGCTTTCGCATGTGACTGCCACACAATTAAATTCTCATTAAATTCCCGTAGAAACAAAAAAAAAAGAGAAAAAAAACTAAACAAAAAAAAAAAAAAACAAAAGAGCCGATAACAACTGGCATTCAACTGACATGCATCGATTTGTGGCACCATCAACGTCACAGCATACTTGCTCAGCCACCTGAAACGTATTTGTTGTTGATGCTGTTGATGCTGTTGCAGCTAAAAGCGCCTTGCAGCATGCCACACACCCAGCGAATGGTGTCGGCGTGCAAGTTATGAGCCATGTGTACATATGTATGCATAAGTCCATGTGTTTGTTGTATGCAACATGCATGTGTATCATGTGTATATATGTGCAACAAGCAGCAGGCGTTCTTGTATTGTTTGCCACATTCAAATGTTTGTACCCAACCAATCGTTTATGACGAACATATACTTATATACTAGGTACGTGTGTGTGTGAGTGGATGCACTCGTATTGCATTGTTGTTGGCGGCTTGCTGGTTGCTGCATGCCACGAAATCATCAACAACACGTTAATTGAATTGTTGACACGCAGACAAATGCCACAAAACTCATACTGTCCGGTTGTTGGATGGTTGGATGTGTGGATGGTTGGACGGTTGCATGGACGTGTCCACGAATTGTCCAACGGAGTTCAATTCATGTGCACATCTCAAAACATGTGTGCAAGCGTGAGCTTTCAACGCAACTGCCGCTGAGAATGAGCACTGAACGTGCCACATATGCTTGTTGCCACATGCAGTGGCGCGCATTCAACTCTACCTATACATGCATACATACCTACATACAAAGTCATCCTTTCGTATCGTTTGGCATTCATGAGCAATTGCTTTTGAACTTGTGTGCGTTGGGACGCGCATAATTAATGAAAATTCGCTGCATTTCAATTTTAATTAACGCCTAGCTTCGCCAAACTGCGCACGTGCAACGCGATATAGGGATCATAAATAGTTGGTATTCACATTTTATTGTTTGCGATCTGGACGGACGTGTCGCAAGTACACGTGTAGGAAATCTGCCCAAAAACATTTGGGACATTGAAATTGGAAAAGGAAGTTTAGTTTGCTTGGAATTTAGTTTGAAAAGTTTGTCATTACTGGAGTGCAATGCGATCGGCATTCTTTCGATTCTTAGCAGACTTATGTAACAGTAACTGACAGGGCGAGTAACGCTAAACTCATGAGGAAGGCCCAAAGAACAGTTTTTATATGCATTTCTGGTGTCCTAAGGACTACCTCAAATAAAGCGCTGGAAGAGCTCATCAATTGTCTGCAATAAATCTTGTAGGGCAACACGTCGCTGCCGCCTCGGTGCATAGACTTGAAAATGTGGTAAGAACGGTGGTTTAGCCACGCCTATATTTTGCAAATTCGGAATAGGCACAAACAAGATCAAGACTACTGTATCCTAAACTAACCTTCCACTGACTCTTCAAGACGATCATACCGTCAAATGGCATACGCCAGGGACACGAAGAAGGGGGGAACTCAATTTCTATGCAGATGGTTCCAAGCTAGGCGAGCCAAGCTAGCTGGCTATGGCGTATTTTCGGAATTCGTACAGGAATGCCGGGAAGCCCTCAATGATATTAGTGCCGTATTCAAGGTCAGCCTTATTTGGGTGCCGGGACACAGAGATATTGAGGGAAATTGTAAAGCCGATGAGCTAGCCAAGAAAGGTACTACTCTTCAACTGCTTAGCGATAGAAGTACCATTAGGATACCTATGGCTACGAGCAAATAATAATTATTAAAAGCGACATTACCCACTAGGCCAATAGGTCAGGGAGAGATGAAGGCACGCGCGTGACAACTAGGCGACTGTGGCCGCAAATAAATAAGAAAAAGACAAAGGAACTGCTGAGCTTTTCAAGAGAGGATATCTCAAAGGTCGTGGCTTGTAATACTGGCCATTGGCTATTTGGCAGGCCTTTCTTCAGACTACGAGTTTTCTCTCATAAATACTGTAGAAGTTGTGGAGCTGATGAAGAGGAAGAAACAGTTGAGCACTTCCTTTGCACTTGTCCAGTCGTAGCTAAAATCAGAGCACGTTTTCTAGGTAAATATTTTTTCAACTCTTTTACTGAACTGTCTGGCTTGGGAATGGGACCAATCCTGTGCTTCCGTGTCGCATCACAACGGAGCTGTAAGGTCTAAGTGAGTTGGTCGTACACACCGACTACGACCATAACTTAACCTATCATTAACTGCATGTTACTTGCGGCTACGTTTTAAATGAATTCAATAAATGTTTATATATATAATTCGCGTGTAAGCCCTTTTTGGGTATTTGGCCGAGTTCCTCCTCCTATTTGTGGTGTGCGTCTTGATATTGTTCCACAAATGGAAGGACCTACAGTTTCAAGAGGACTCCGAACGGCAGATAATTTTTTATGAGGAGCTTTTTCATGGCATGCACGAGCGCGTTAGCATAATCGAAAAAGGGCTGGGAGCAAAAGTGTACACTCTTGGTGTGTTTGTGGACATTGAAGGAGCTTTCGACAATGCTACCTTTGACTCTATGTGCTCTTCTATCACAAGTCATGGAGTGGAAGAAATCATTGTCAGATGGATCCACTCTATGCTATCCAAAAGACTGCTTACCATGGATAGAGAAAGAAATGAAGGAGTCAGGGTTGAGGTTAAGAAGGGCTGCCCACAAGGCGGTGTACTCTCTCCCCTACTTTGGTGCTTCGTGGTGGACTCTCTTCTTAATGGTCTGCAGGACGATCGCTTGAAGTTATATGCAATAAAATGCAGGTAGCTCTAAATAAGATTGAGTATTGGTGCGAGTTGCATGGTCTTTCGGTGAATCCTACAAAAAGTACCTTAGTTCTTTTCACTAGGAAACGTAATATGAAAGGACTGTTACTACCCACATTGAAAGGGGTACCACTGCAACTGTCTTCAGAGGCAAGACATGGGGTCTAAGACCGGCGATAGTACCTGGATATACATCACCCTGATTAGACCCATTATTATACACGCCTCTGTAGTATGGTGGAAAGCCGCAATGGTTAATTCCAGAGTAAAACCCCTGAACAGGCTACAGAGAAGTGTGTGCTTGGGTATCACAGGCGCCAGGAGCACCACATCTGGTGATGCCCTTAATACCATTCTGAACTTGCAACCTCTAGATCTTCAAATTCGAAAGGAAGCAATGAAGGCGGCGTACAGGCTCAAGTTAAACGGAGTCTGGGGAAATGAAGTAAGCACTGGCCACTGTCAGATATACCACCAGTTGTCGGAGTGGTGTACACTGTTCTCGATGTCGGTGAACAATCGGGTGCCGGTCGTTAGCTTTGGTAAGAAGTATGACATTTTGATCCCAGATAGAGGCACGCAGACAACCTATTAACGGGATATCAGCACACTTTCTACACCGACGGATCCAAAACCAGTGATGGAAGCGGATCTGGATGGTACTTAGACGAAGACACTAAGTACTCCTATGCCACAGGACATATGGCCACTGTATTCTTTACGAGTGTATTCTTTATAGTGGAGCAAAGCGTGGAATAACGGTCACCGCTTTATTTAATATTTATCGACTTTGCTAAGGCATTAGATACTCTTCGTCACGACGCTATTTGGGCCGCGCTCCGATGTAAAGGCATTCCCGAAAGAATGATTAATCTCATTATAAACTTATATACGGACGCACGCTGCCGAATCCTACATGAAGGACAGCTAAGCGAGCCAATAATTGTTAAAGTTGGAGTAAAACAAGGTTGCCCGCTCTCTCCAACTCTCTTTAACATTGTCCTTGACGCCATTTTAGGTCAGGCTCTTGCTAATCAGAGAGGCATCACATGGGGTCTTCGTGGATCCTTAAACGACCTCGATTACGCCGACGATATTTGCATCCTTGCGCACAACTACGACGACATGGCACGAAAACTCAAATCGATATCGACACTGGCATCGAAAGTGGGACTCAACATCAATGTCTCTAAAATCAAGGCCATGCGCATAAATGCAAACAACACGCGCCCATTCCTACTAAACTCAACACCTTTAGAGGAAGTTCAAAGTTTCTGCTACCTAGGATGCATTATCTCAACCTCTGGCGGCTGTGCGGAAGACATCGAAAACAGAATAAATAAGTCGCTGCAAGCATTCGGTCAATTGAAAAACATCTGGAGCTCCTCATTCTTGTCGCGTGGCACCAAACTAAAAATATTTAATTCCAACGTCATATCCGTTTTACTATACGGATGTGAAACATGGAATGCTGCGCCACGGCTAATACAACGCATGCAATCTTTTACAAATCGTTGCCTTAGGCGTATACTAAAGATAAGGTGGCCAGAAACTATATCCAACGACAGACTGTGGGAGCTGACGAACCATACGCTCATCAAAACAAATATTCTGAAAAGAAAGTGGAACTGGATCGGCCATACGCTCAGAAAACCCGCACAAGATATCACGAGGCAAGCCATTGAATGGAACCCACAGGGATCACGCAGAAGGGGACGCCCAGCGCATACTTGGAGAAGACAGCTAGAGAAGGAGATAACCTTAAGTGAAATGAACTGGAATGAAATTAAAAGAATGTCATTGGACAGGGACAGATTTAAGAGTTTTGTTGTAGCCCTATGCTTCACTATGGAGTAAAAGGAATAAATATATTCTTTACGAAAGTCCATGCCATCTTGAATGTGGCGTACTGGCTAATTGATAAAGAGTGGTGGGGTAGTAGTATTGGAATTCGTAGTGAACGTCGAGCTGCACTTAGAGCCCTTGATAACCCACGCTGTTAGTTCGATGTTACTAGTCGGTGAATGTAAGGCAAAATTGACCAGTGTTGCAAAACACAACAAAGTCTTAGTCTTATTTGGATACCTGGACTTTGTGGTATTACAGGGAACGAGTTCGTTGACAAACTGGCTAATGGAGGCTCTATAAGCATACCACTAGTCCCTGAACCTTTTCTAGGTGTCAATTCAGCATCGATTCAACTATAGATTGACGACTTCATGAGGTCTACCCATAGAAGACATTGGTCTGAGTTGGACTCCTCCAGAGTAGCCAACAACAAGGAAATTAGCGACCTTTTTTTTAAAACATTGTAGAAGGGACCTGAGAGTACTGCTGTGTAGTCACAGGATACAACGCCTGTGGTCAGCATATCACGACCATGGGAATCATTGAAGACTCAACTCGACTGTGTATCCTGCAGTGGGAATATGGACACTGCTGAGAATTTTTTACGTAGCTATCCGGCGATTTCTAGAATCAGCCTTAGGCTCTTGGGTTCCGATGTATTGAGTATGGATAAAGTTCATACTCTTCCTCTTTCGGGTAACTTAAGATTCATCCATGAACCCAAAAGATTTGCGGAAGATCCATCCAATCCAATTTTTTCATCTCACCATCCATATTGTATCTGTCCCGCGTCTCTATTCTTTCCACTGTACTCTATCCGGATGTAGTAAAGGGTGGTTAAATTTCAAGGG